>NW_026892562.1:1592500-2192500 GCF_033815535.1 Pezoporus flaviventris
ACAAATGGTGTCTAATGTTCTACTTTTTAAACACAGATATCAAAGAGAGGTAAAAAAAGAGCGAGTTGGAGGGATGGGGAGGAGAGAGGGAAGAGTCAATTGCTTTTGCAGAAGCTGCAGTTTCTTTCAAAAAACCTGTCACTGACATCTTTCCCCAGAAAACATTTAGTCATGCCCATCAGTGTATGTCTGTGAGATCAATCTAGAGAAGGAGCCAAGCCAACAATCATCCTGTGACAGATTTTCAGATGGTGTTCTCATCAATCACACTGATAATGAGGTGGCAAATTTCTGTCTTATAGCAAAACTAGAAAGACAACTACCCCAGTAGGTGTCAATGAATATGTCAAAAGATTCTCCCTAGGGGAGGCTGAGGTTCTCAGAAACCTTTTTGTGAAGCCTGAATGCAGAATACTTTATTGATCACTAAAGAACTTGCACTGACATGCTATTTCCCCATGACATTTGAACAACCAATTTCCTAATTCATGGTGAGTACCTGTATGGTAAATAATTTAGGAATTTTCTTTCACCTTTAGCTATACTAAAAATTTTTGGTTTAATATTAGCTTAGTCTTTTATCTCCTCAAGAACATCAAAGCAACATTTTACAAGTTATAAGCAAGAAAAACGCCTGAAAATATTTAATGCCTGATAATCACTCTGACCTAAATTCAGAGTTAACTTGTTTAGATTACATTCTAATCTATTTTCTCAGGTTGACTGGTATTTTGTATCCTGTCTTCTTATGCGGCAGGTAGTCCTATTTACGGAATAAACTACTATTAATCTGCAAAGCTGGATTATCAGCACAGTAACTTTTGAAAATAAAATGACCCTTTTTTTCTCCATTTCCTAAGTCTTTTAGCATATAAATTAGAGCCCAGTGTGTTCCTGCAGCTCAAGATCATGCAGTGGTGAATTGTATCATTCCAGGCTGTGTTCTAGAGACTTGATAGCAGACAGGCTGCTGTTTACCAGGCCTGGAATTCTGCTTGCCTTGTTTGGCCAGTATTCAGGCAACCGTGGTAATGCTTATTTTCTCTCATTTTTTTTTGTCAGAGTGCAAACAGCATGGAGCATTCTTTTCAGTTCTGAGGCAAATAACATTGCAAAAAGTGTTATAGTGAAAGTTTTACGCACTGTTTGATTACTCTTAGTTCAATTGTGAGTGAAATTTTACAACAGTTTCCTTCAATATTTTCATGAAAAATGTGTCCAAACTCCTTCTGAGATAATTTAAATAGACTTTAACATTACTCAGTTTTAGTAAGAAAATGTAATTCATACCTGGAATAAGCTTTCTAATATTCATTTGGACTTGCATGGCTGAGGTCAGATATACCAGGGACACCAGGTCATTTCTGTTGTCTCTATGGTGAATAACTTGTAGTGCACATGGTAATTAAATGCTACTATCTGGCATACCTTTACACTGCAATTATATGCAAACCCTTGATAAAAAAGCAAACAGATTTTATATGTGCAGCTGCCTGGGGTTACATATACCTGGGATTGAGAATCCAGTAGGTTATCAAAACTACTGAAACATTTTTAGTTTTACTTGTTAGTTTTTGCTTATGTCCTATCAAATTTAACACAGGCAAAGCACAGGATCTTAAGGTCCTTTTCCAACCCTAACCATTCTATTATTCTGTGATTCTAATACCCAAACCAAATGTATTCTCTGGGTTTATGCTTGCTTGCTGGCAAGTTTTCCCTAAAATAAAATAAGGCATCAGCCTAATTTCACATGCATCTTCTGTCCGAAGATTGTGAAAATCCAAGAAAACCAGTCAAAAATACTGTTTTGCAGACTGTCAGAAGTAAGAAACTGGAACAATGTCTGGGATTGATCCTGCTTCCGACCTTTGACATTCCATGAAATGATATGCTGAAGCACAGCTCTACTTCAATATTATGAGTAATGTATTTCAAAGAGTTTATGGGCTTTATCTAATTCCAGTTAAAGTTAATGGAAAAATTCCCACTGAACAATAGTAATCATAAGTGTAGTCTTGCTGGATTGCCAAGGGGCCAGCTGTGAAAGGACCACTATTGTGTTAGATGCTCAGTGGAGCAGTAGCAAGCTCAAGTCCCAAAGAATTTATGATCTAAACAGACAAGACAACCCCATGGGGAGGGAACAAAATAGCCCGGGAACTGAATGGCATCCTATTATGCCATGCGTAATTGAGTCATATCAGTATTTAGTATCTTGGTCTTATTTTCCCAATTAATGCAATCAGCATTAGAGACTTGAACTAGAGCAATCCCAATTGCATCTTAATTGGAAATGTTTTTCTGGTTTGAATTTCCATTGTATTTGGGGCTCTTGTTTCTTAGCTGGACTTTTAAGACATGAACAACGGGGCACCCTGGATGAGGTAGCAGATGTGTGCTTTGGAGGCAAGGGACAATCAGAGCCTCGACATTACAAGAACATCAGTGGTGGGTATCTTGGCATATGGAGTAGCTCTTCATACATTTATTAACATTCAAAGAAATCTGCTGACACAGGCCTGCCATAGGATTTAAGATTTTTCTGCTTTCACATACGCCCTAAAAAAGCAGTAATGTGAAGACCAGTGACACTATTACCATCCCTACCTGAGCTGGCTGTCCTGTAGTGCTCCCCTATGTGTGTGTTGGATGGTGGTGGGTCTTAGCTGGATGATATTGTGGACCATTTAGACTCAGGAGGACTGACTGTTTCACAGTATCACAGTATCACAGTATGTTAGAGATTGGAAGGGACCTCAAAAGATCATCTAGTCCAATCCCCCTGCCGGAGCAGGAACACCTAGATAATGTTACACAGGAATGCGTCCAGGCGGGTTTTGAATGTCTCCAGGGAAGGAGACTCCACAACCTCCCTGGGCAGCCTGTTCCAGTGTTCCGTCACCCTCACTGAGAAGAAGTTTCTTCTCAAGTTTAAGTGGAACCTCTTGTGTTCCAGTTTGTACCCATTACCCCTTGTCCTATCATTGTTTGCCACTGAGTAGAGCCTGGCTCCGTCCTCGTGACACTCCCCCTTTATATATTTATAGACACTGATAAGGTCACCCCTCAGTCTCCTCTTCTCCAAACTATAGAGACCCAGCTCCCTCAGTCTTTCCTCATAAGGGAGATGTTCCACTCCCTTAATCATCTTTGTTGCCCTGCGCTGGACTCTCTCCAGCAGCTCCCTGTCCTTCTTGAACTGAGGGGCCCAGAACTGGACACAATATTCCAGATGCGATCTCACCAGGGCAGAGTAGAGGGGAAGGAGGACCTCTCTCGACCTACTAACCACCCCCCTTCTAATACACCCCAGGATGCCATTGGCCTTCTTAGCCACAAGGGCACAGTGTTGGCTCATGGTCATCCTGTTGTCCACTAGTACCCCCAGGTCCCTCTCCCCTACACTGCTCTCTAACAGGTCGTTCCCCAACCTATACTGGAACCTGGGGTTGTTCCTGCCCAGATGCAGGACTCTACACTTTCCCTTGTTATATTTCATCAAGTTACTCCCTGCCCAACTCTCCAGCCTATCCAGGTCTCGCTGGATTGCAGCACAGCCTTCTGGCGTATCAGCCACTCCTCCCAGCTTAGTGTCATCAGCAAACTTGCTGATAGTACACTCAATTCCCTCATCTAAATCATTGATGAATATATTAAATAATACTGGTCCCAGTACTGACCCTTGAGGCACTCCACTAGTTACAGGCCTCCAACTAGACTCAGCCCCATAGACTACAACTCTCTGGCTTCTCTCCTTCAGCCAGTTCGCAGTCCACCTCACTACCTGATCATCCAGTCCACACTTCCTCATTTTAGCCGCGAGGATGCTGTGGGAGACTGTGTCAAATGCTTTGCTGAGGTCAAGGTAGACCACATCCACCGCTCTGCCATCATCCATCCACCGTGTTATTTCCTCATAAAAGGCTAAGAGATTGGTCAAACATGATTTCCCCCTGGTGAAGCCATGTTGACTGCCCTCATAACCTTCTTATCCTTGATATGCCTTAAGATGGTACCAAGGATAAGGTGTTCCATCACTTTCCCAGGGATGGAGGTGAGGCTGACCGGTCTGTAGTTACCCGGGTCCTCCTTCTTGCCCTTTTTGAAGACTGGAGTGACATTTGCTTTCCTCCAGTCCTCAGGCACCTCTCCCGTTTCCCAAGACTTGGTAAAGATGATGGAGAGTGGTCTAGCAATGACTTCCGCCACTTCCCTCAGCACCCGCCAGTGCATCCCATCTGGACCCATGGATTTATGGATGTCCAGATTGCTCAACTGGTCTCTAACCCCTTCCTCATCGACTAAGGCAAACCGCTCCGTCGACCTGACTTCATCTAAGGTCTCAGGGGTACAGGGCTCTTCAGGACTGCCCGCAGCAGAGTAGACAGAGACAAAGAAGGCATTCAGTAACTCTGCCATCTCTTTATCTTCTGTCACCAGGGCACCCATCCCGTTCATCAGTGGGCCTACATTGCCTCTGGTGTTAGTTTTGTCTGCCATGTATTTAATAAAGCTCTTTTTGCTGTCCTTGACCCTTCTTGCCAGGTTTAATTCTAAGGATGCCTTAGTCCTCCTAGCTGCCTTCCTACATCCTCTAGCAGCAGCCTTATATTCCTCCCAAGTGGCCAGCCCCTCCTTCCATGACCTGTAAACTCTCCTCTTCCACTTGAGCATACCCAGCAATTCCCTATTTAGCCACGCAGGTCTCTTGGCCCTCTTCCTTGACTTCCTACGTGTCGGGATGCTCCGATCTTGAGCACGGAAAAAGCAGTCCTTGAATGTCAACCAACTATCTTGGGCCCCTTTACCTTCAAGCAGCCCTGCCCATGGGATTTCCCCTAGCAATTGCTTGAAAAGGCCAAAGTTTGCCCTGCTAAAGTCCAGGGTTGCAATTCTACTTGGTATTCTACTAGTCCTGCCACACAAGATCCTGAACTCCACCATCTCGTGGTCGCTGCAACCAAGGCAGCCCTCAACCCTTACTGCTTCGACCAGATCCTCCTTGTTAGTGAGGATGAGATCCAGCAGCGCTCCTCGCCTGGTCGGCTCATCCACCATTTGCAGGAGGAAGTTATCACCCATACACTGGAGGAACCTCCTGGACTGTGGCTGGGTTGCCGAGTGGTCCTTCCAGCAAACATCAGGGAAGTTAAAATCCCCCACGACGACCACGGCCTGTGACTGTGAGGCCACTCTCAGCTGCCTGTAGAAGGCCTCGTCAACTTCCTCACCCTGATCCGGTGGTCTGTAACAGACACCTACAACAGTATCCCCCCTGCCAGCCTGCCCCTTAATTCTCACCCACAGACTCTCAACTCGCTCATCATCTGTCCCTGGACAGAACTCGGTGCACTGTAGTTCCTCCCGCACATAAAGAGCAACCCCACCACCCCGCCTGGCTGGCCTGTCTTTCCTGAAAAGGACATAGCCTTCCATGACTATATTCCAGTCATGTGAGCTGTCCCACCACGTCTCTGTAATTGCCACCAGATCATAATCTCCTGACTGAGAGGTTTCTCTCCTTCTTTTTGAAAATTCCATAAATACTTTCAGTATTGGGTCTTTTCTTATCTAAATGTGTATAAGATATGTGCTATGGCTTCTGTACTGATCAACATCAGCAAGAGTCCCTTAGCAAAAAAATCTACATCTGTTTGGTTTGAGATATGAGAGACGTATTAGCAAGTGTCATTTGAAAGGTACCATACTTGCAGTATAGTCAAACAAGACAATATTCTAAATATTGTGATGTGCAAGACAATTAAGTAAAGCATGAGACTTCATAGAATCATAGAATCCCAGACTAGTCTGGGTTGGAAGGGACCTTAAAGCTCCTCCAGTTCTAATCCCCTGCCATGGGCAGGGATACCTTCCACTAGATCAGGTTGCTCCAAGCCCTGTCCTACCTGGCCTTGAACATTGCTGGGATTGGGGCAGCCACAGCTTTTCTGGGCAGCCTGTGCCAGCTCCTCACCACTCTCACAGGGAAAAACTTCCTAATGTCTAACCTGAACTTTCCCTGTTTAAGTTTAAAACCATTTCCCCTTGTCCTATTGCTAGTTCTTTAACCATTCTTTTCCTTAAGGGCAGTACAGTGGAGGAGGGCAAGGAACCATTAACGAGGTTTCTATCCTAAGCCTGCATTAAAGCCCCTTCATATTCTTAGTTACTTTTCCCCAGTCTGGAAATTTGTCAGAATTTTAATGCACTGTAAGCAGTGAAAACCCATAGCTGCTATTCACGTCCTGAGATTACTCTCTCCCAGAAGACTGTCTGAAGACGTTGTGATTCTTTCTTGCCACCCACTCACACTGTCATTTCCTAAACTCTGATGTTTTTTATATCTCTGGCAGTTAAAAGAACGTATGTACATGTATATCCCTGCAGCAGACTGCAAACATGTTTTTAGAAGTAAACATCTATATCATAGATCAAACAAAAGTAACTGGCTATTATTGTTAAGGGACTCAAGGGAGCACATGTAATGCTGTCAGCTTCTCCCCACATCTGCTCTACAAAATGACTATGAAATGAAGACTGCATAATTCAACAACAAGGTCAAAAGTCTTGTGTCTGCAGGAGAAGTGCACTGGTTTAACTTCAGTCAGTTTTTAAATCAACATTATTAAAGTTTGGTTAAATAATTAGGTAAGTAGATTAGTACCACCTCTAATTTAATTTAAAGCTAAGCTAATTAAAGAAAAACTAATAGCTGCTCTTTTATGTTAAAATTAATATATTCCTAGAAGAGTTTGCACTGATTAACCTAAAACAATTAAATTCATAGCGTAGGTCAAACTAGTGCAAAGTTCCCATATAACTAAGGCCTTAAAAAAGATTTCTAAAGCTAGGTGTCTCAGTTAAACACAAGCTGTAGTCTGAATCCTATTGAAGTCAACAAGACAGGAAAGCATGCTGCCATCAAGGCACACACAAAGAGTGCTTCTGAATGATATGCTTCATTCTTCTCTCACAGAAAAAAAATCTACTTCAGTGTCACCTTAGGATCATGGTAAATTCACAGAATCACAGAACCATTAGCATTGGAAGGGACCTCTGGAAACAATCCAGTCCAAACCCCTGCCAAGGCAGGGCCACCCAAGAGCAGGTTATACAAGAACATGTCCAGCAGATTTGGGATGTCTCCAGAGGAAAACTCCTCAAGCCCCTGGGCAGCCTGTTCCAGTGCTCTGTCATCTTCAATAGAAAGAAGTTCTTCCTCAAGTTGAGGTGAAGCTTCTTGTATATTAGTTTATGGCCATTGCTCCTCATCCTGCCATTGGGCACCACTGAGAAGAGCTTAGCACCATCCTCCTGGCTCCTGCCTTTGAGATATTTCAATGCATTAATGAGATCCCCTTTACTTCTGCCATATTGGCAGACAGAGACTAATCATACTTACTTCCACGTTAACATATCTGTATCAGTGTAGCAACAGCCTAACTAATGTAGTGCTCAGGACAGACTATGAAACCAGAGATATCTGCATAAATACTCAGGTAAGTACTCATGTGCTGAGTGGTTATGCCTGACCTATTATCCCCACTTACTCTAACTAGCACAATTATACAAACTGTTGGATTTTCCAGCAGGGTAGATGGATGTTGCATAGGATGCATGGGTCCAGATGACACAGTGAGTTGCTTCAGATCCTCCCAAGCCCTGAAAATGTGTTCCAATGTCTTTTATATGTTGTCCCTATCTGTGTTTTTATTCCTTAAACTCAGGATAAGCATACACCATTTTAGAGCTCAGCTTCTTTTTTGTGGTTCTTGCTTCCTCCATAGAACCCTGAAGCTTATTTGGGTAATAATAGCTGTTCTCTTCTACCTTCAGTCTTCTGCTTATGCTGTGTTCTTATCTCTCTGTATGCTCATATGGATTGTATTTTAAACAAGTGCAGAACTGTTGCTGCTTCCAGCAATTCCATTTGCGATTTGCACCTCTTCCCTGTGACAGCAGGTCAGCTATTGCTAGGTGTTTGGAAATTCTTGTGTGGAAAGAGAGGGACTCAGTTCTCCCACAAAACATTAACAAAGTGTTTTCAACTCCTGCAGGACTCTTACTTAGCCACTCAGTACCATTTGTATTCAAAGTAGCAGGAAACGATGGATATTTTGGATATGATGCGTTTTTCTTACAAACCACATAGTTTGTGTGTTGTAGTTAGGCCTTGGCAGTACAGAGGTGAAAAAGCTCTGATGATCAGAGTAACATCTCTTTTTTTCTCATTCCTTTTAGGGAATGGCACCATAAACACCATTAGGGATTGTCAAAATGTAGATGAGTTTGTATCGCCTTCACACCTGATTCTCTTTACACTCAATTGTGGAGTGAGGCCACTGCATGAAGAGGAGAAATATATCCCTCAATAATTGGATGCTGATATGGGCAAACTACTGACAGACTGCTCTGCCTGTCTCCCAAGAGGGTGTGTTGTGTCTGGGTGCATGGAAAGGTCTAATATAAGGGTGCTGCAAAACCATGTTTAGACAGCTCTTGGTTTGCGTAATAGCTGTTCTTAGACTGGGTGATTTGATGGTGAGGGAGGGCCTGCAAAGGTTTAACCTTCAGCTTCTGCTTTTTCTGGACGAAAGGATTTGAAGCTCTTCACTGTTTCCCCAGGTTAATACTTGATGGGTAGTGCACATCTCCTAATGTCCATCAGTCATGTAAGAAGAAAAACAAGAAGTTCCTGATGTTCACATGTTCTGATGGGTCTGTTGCTGCTTGCCAGGACTCAGGTACATGTTAGTTCGATTACTTTTTACAAAAGCGGAACACATCATGGTCCTTTGCATCAATCTTCATGTTCACTGGCAGAAATGGATATGAATTTTAAACAAATACTGAAAATAGCCTCAAGCTGTGATTTCTGAGTTGTCAAATGTGAGTTCTTGCACCAAAATAACTTACTTTCTTCAAGTTAGACATATTTTGTATTCATGTAAACTGCTCATCAAAAAGCACATAATTAATGAAAGAAAACATTGCATGGTTTAGACAAAGGAGTGGAGCTGTGAAACACAATCTGTAGAACATATGTTCAGGTAACTCCTTGGGAGCAGAAAAAAAATTCATTTTTTATAATGAAAATGCCAACTGGAAGAACAACTGCCAATGAAATTAGTAAGATTATTGCCTCTCTCTTTCGGGAAAAAAAAACAAATCTTGTGGTCTCATACCATCATAAACTTCACTAGGTTAGAAAAGACCTTGAAAATTATCTCCCTTGGATGCAGTTTATCCAAGTGAGGATGTAATTAGGCTCACTCATTCTGCCTTTAAAAAAATACTTCTTTCATTGAGACTAAATGCTGATAACAGCATGCTAGGTGGGTCAGGGATTTTTGCAGTGTAGGTGAAAAGTTAACATGTAATGACCATATGTGTCTGAGTAACTAACCCCTTTCTTTAGAGTGCAAGAAGAGAAGTAGAAGAAAACACATATTTACAGAGGAATGTTGCAATATAAAACAGCATGTAGTTTCATCAGTTATTCTGACCAAGTGATAAATAAATAAGAATCATAGAATCCCAGAATGGTCTGTGTTGGAACAGACCTTAAGAGCCTTCAGTTCCAAGTGCCTGCCATGGGCAGGGACATCTTCCACTAGACAAGGTTGCTCCAAGCCCTGTCCAACCTGGCCTTGAACACTGCCAGGGATGAGGCAGCCACAGCTTCTCTGGGCACCCTGTTCCAATGCTCCACCACCCTCAAACAGAAGAACTTCTTCCTTATATCAAACCTGAACTTCCCCTGTTGAAGTTTAAACCTATTAAAGGTAGTAGAATACCTCTAATTATATCCTGGGCAAGTCAACATGTAGCTAGCCTGATTTCCCGCAAAGGAAACTTCATTGCCAATGAAGGAATCTCCAGTTCCATGTACAGTTCCCTCAATAAGCTAAACAATAAGATGTTGCCTGCTTAAATTTCTAAAACCAGGCTTAGATATCTGGTTTTATTATTTTATTTTGTAAAATATCTTTGCTTGTATCTACTAATGCTTAAGTCTTTGCTCACCTAGGTAACCTTGAGGTGCTTTCCAACCCTAACCATTCTATGATCCTATAATCTACAGAGAAAGGCAGGACATGAACAAAAAAAAAAAAAAAAAAGAAAATGAAAAAAAATATCCTCTAGCAGTGCTAAAAATATGATTGCTTTTACTCAAAGAATAAAAACAGTTCAGTAAATTAGGAACTTTAAGTTCTAACATAGTTTATTCTGCAGTTCTTAGAGAGCTACTTGCAAGTAGTTCCCTCACTTGTTTAACTGGCGGAACTGAGGGAAGTTCCAGAAGATTTTGCTGCTAATAAAATCTGACTGATCTTGCACTGGAAATGAAGTGGCTATTTTATACTTTCTTCACTCTGCTTTGGAGATGACAGATGTTAACTGGTTTTGCCACTTCATGTGATAAATACAGTTACTTTGGAGGAATCATGGCAAATCATGATGTCTCCTAGAAGTGTGAATGAAGCCAGTTACTGTATTGCAGGCGTAGCTTTTCCAGCACAGATTGTACTGACTAAGGAGAAATCAAACTGTTCCTTCTTACATGTACTTTGTATAAAGTTACTGATGGGGAAGAAGGGAGCTTTTAAGAGTACTAAGGAAGTCTGGTACTTTATCTTTCAGTGTGATTGGCTCTGAGAGCAAAAAACAAGGGCAGATGGTGTTGATACTTTTCGCCTTCAGGTTGCTAATATTTCATATAGAGTTTTAAAATAAAAGGAGAATTAAAAAATGCTATGGGATCAAAGCAACCAACTGGGTTATGAACCTTAGATAAAAATGTGGGGAGCTTAGAGACAATATGGGGAAACTTTGTCTTATAATTTCAAGGATTTATTTTTCACATGGGAAAAGTAACCCTTTGCTTTAATAAAAGAAAATCAATAGTCACAAGCACAATCCATTTGCTGCTTGATGTAAATATGTTATCTCCTCTCTGGGCTACTTTTTTTTCTGTTCAAGGTAAAATAATTATTGAAGAAGGCTGTTTCATCTCCATAGAGTACAAAAGTCCTTTTGCTAATTGCCACATCAAATGACTAGAGGACCCCAGTGGAAGCCTTCAAATGACTGTGAAAAAATTCACGCCATCACTAAATGCTGGGCACATTTTTCATGTGTGTGATTTCCCAATGCAGATTAGGTTACTTGGGTGTAGGCTTATCACACAGGAAAGGCCTGGCTGCAGATTAGTTCTGCACCATTGCAGGTCTGTTATGCCAGATTCATCCTTGACCAAATCTATGGCTAGCACCTTTATTGTATTTTTGTGATACGAAAGAACACTGGACTGTCCAGGCAACAAAAGAAGCAGCAGAAGGCCTACTGTGTTTCTAAAGTGTTACTTCTCTACTTTTTGTCATGCACCAGTGACATGAGTGCTGGGTCCCAGACTTTAACCTCACACAGAGTCAGAAAAAAGCTGTCAGTCTCGGCTTGTTCAAAGACAATTCCTTTGTGAAGATCAACTAAAGTGGTATGGTCCATATACTCACTAAAGCATGCCAAGGAATCAGAAAGTCATAATCCGCCTTTGTACTTGTGGCCATTCACATTTTCCTCCATAGCTGGTGCCCAATTACCAGTGCTGTAATTTTTTCTATTGTTGGAAAGCCATAGGGGTTTAGCTACCACTTACCCAGTCGGGGTCATGACCTGATGTATTTAGGCTCTGCAAATATAAGTAACAGTTCCCTTATCAGTGTCACCAGGACTCTTTAACACTTAGCGAGCAGAAAGATAAATATACTTGGCAGATACAATTTGATTCATTGCTAAGCCTTCCATTTTACCAATGACCCATGGCGCTCTGCCATTCAAAGGTATGCTAACTATTATAACCTTACACCCTTCAGCGCCAGCTCAGAAACTGGCCAACTTATGCTTACAGGAAAGACTTACATATGACAGCCTGTCATCCTGATCAATAACACGAGGTTTTTGCGCTGGGAAACCAGTGATGATTCTGCTTTGGTTCTGTTGTAGCAGAATTCTTCCTGACTTAACACCAGGACAAGAATTAGGCTCTGTCTCAGGCCAGTTTGCTTCCAGGAGGAAGCCAAAACCATCTGGTTCCCATGCTGCTATAATCTGAAGCATTGTTTTTTACTTTTTGCTTTCTTTTGATTAACTGGCTAACTTAAACATCGATTTATGCTATTTTAAAACTCAGATTCTGAATACTTTCCTCTCCTCTTTCTGCCAGCCACAAGTTCTACAAGAGATAGGACAAGAACCTGGCTTCAGGAGGCCTCCAGGAGAGTGCAGCTCCTCTAATTTGTCTACTCCTCTGGCAGGCACTGAGGTAAGTACTCTTAGCAGGGTTATGTTTAACAGGCACATATTTAAGAAGGGCTAAAGATGTAGCATCAGATCTAGAAAAGCATCTGGTTTAAGCACAATAAGACAAGAAACTGAATGTGAAACATTAGTGGGAAAACCCCATAATAAAATGATCAAGATAGGCTGGAGCTTTCTGTTATTTCGAAAATGCATCTTGATTGACTTGAGGTCCAAAACTTTGAAGCATTTGATTGTTGCCTCTCCAACAGTCACTTGAGAAACCTATCCTTCATTCTTATCAGAATGAAACTTCCAAATGTTATTTTGCAATCTAAACATAAAGGAACTGAAATGCTGTTCTTACCAGAGCAAATAGATGTTCAGTAGTTAAACTTCCAGATTGCTTAGCAAATCTGTATCTAAGTCTTCCTTATTCTCACTGTAGAATTTCTTTGATTCTTACATTTAGGTTTTATTAACATCACCATAAACATTTAGGTTTTATTAACATCACCATAAACTGCATGGATGGATGGATGGGAGGATTAATGGCAAAGGTTTTGTTCTATCAGTTCTTCCATTAGACATTTGGCAGTGAGGAAGTGGTTTTGCCCAAAAGTATTACACTGTGAAGACAACTCTGTCAGTACTTGTAGATGACTAGTTCAAAGCCCACCCATAAGAATCTTTTCCCACTCAGAGTGATATGAGCTGGAAGACACAACCCTGAACTTTTTAGAGCAGCATGAAACCAAAAAAGCTTTACAAGTAGAGGGAGCAGAACATATTTTCCATGTGGTCTCTTACAAATTTTTCTGTAGTGCTGTGGAGCACTGATTCCTAATATGAAGAAATTCAGTAGTGTGCCACTGTCAACCACATTTGATTAGACACAAAGCAATACTGGCAAATACCAGAGCCAGTCCTTGCACTAACCATAGAGACTTCACACCTTAAAATGCCCTGTTTAAAATTACAAAGATTTCATAAGATGTTTTTATTTATTTCCATCATGTTGGCAATTTTTCTGACCACTACAAATACCTCCTATTGGAGTAGCCTCCTTCATTAGGTTATAATATGCTTTAATTCCCTAAAGTGCTCATGTGCTAGTTAGTTATTGGAAGAAAGAAGATAACTTCTTTTAGGAAAATAACAAAAAAGTCAGTACTTACAGTAGAACCTTAACCAATCTGAAAGGATGGCTAGGACTCTTTATTCTTATTAAAATGGCTTAGCCAGAATTAATGGCTGAGTAGCAGCACATGCTTATTCATGAATGCAATTGGGTCATGATTGGCTCAGCATTTTGGTTATTATTAAAGCAGAGTGTGACTTCCTACGTAAACATATATCTGTGCACATAAGGGATTGCTTGGCCTTCAGGCCCATGTCTTGAATGCAGAGGTAAATTTACATGCTCTAACAAGGCAAACTCTCCCATCCCCTCTTTCACATAGAATTTAAAAGCTTTATATGAATAAAAGCTGCCAGGTCATTTTTATACTCTGAATAACAAGAAAATGTGCTATGATCAATGCTCTCAGGATTATAAGTCTAGCACTTTAACAGTAATAATGCAGTGTCAGCACTATTAATTCTAAGGCAGAGGCCACAAGATGGCTGATGTCTTTTTTTGAGTGTTGAGAATTTCCTGGGCAAAATGAAGAAGGCCAAGAAAAAAAAATTACTTTGAATTTGCACAGCAAAAAAAAACCCAGCAAATTTGTTCAGGCTTATGACACTTTTATCATCATTAAGCACCCCTTGGTTTTGCAGGGACTCGCTAAACCATCCATACTCATGTGGTTAAGCACCCCTCGTTAAAATCAGCAGAAAAGAATGTCCATTTATTACATTTCTTCTTGAAGTTCATATTGCTTCTCCCTTCCTCTGCTCCTTCAGGAGTTTTGAAGTATGGGCAGAATCCAGTTCTCCCCCAGAGGATACCAAAGTCCATGCTCTGATGACCCAGTACAGGCTTTGGAAGCATGTCTTTACTGCTGGCCAGCTGAACTTCTAGATTGAGACTCTGTTAGTCTAGCCCAACTTATGTTATTATTATGAATATTATTATTATTATTATCATCATCAGGTTCATCATCATCATGATCATCACCATCATTATCATTATGCAACTGAATCTCCAGTTTAATTGCCTTAGAGTTCATATCCTTTGATAGTGCTTTGTGGAAGCTTTCTTAAAAAGTGGCACCTATATGGGACTTAAACCAGATGATATATTTTGGACTATCACTCCTATCTGGAGCTGAAATTGTCTTTTTTTAGATGATGTGTTAGGGCATGGAGTTTCCTGAACATTTAGCAGAGGGATGTCAGGGTGAAACAGCGGCACATATTAAACCAGCAGTGAAATCCAGCTTCTTTTCATCTTCTCAGTTATACAGCACTTTGTGAAATTATTCCAGAGGGCTATCTGTGAATAACTGCTAACTAATGTATGATCAAGTCCATTTTAAGGTGATATAAATGAGACTGCCTGCATAGTACTGACATAGGTGATGGAGCCAGCACTGAGAAAAAACAGTGTCATAAATTGATTCAGGTTAAATGGTCTGATTCTCAGCTAATTGTTTTATAGTTCATTGACATTCAACAAATGTGAGAACTACAAAAAACCTTGTAGCCACAAGGTGCCATGAGATAGCTGTAAACAGAAGGTCTTTGATGCAACAAATGGTAGTAGGGGCAGTTCCATAGGGGAATCCTAACACAAAGGCCCACTTAAAGGGCTACTGCCAGAATAAAAAGTAAATCAAACTATAACAATTATGTTGATCATGCCTGGAAAACTTAGGTGAAAGAACCTGATGCACTGACCTTACCTTTCCCTCACTGATTCCTTGTCTCTACTCTAGTTAGTTTAGAAAATATTTACAGAAAGTGTAAAGAGACATCAACCCATAATTTGTATCAGTATAAAAGTAAAGCATTTCTCAAAACAGACATTGTGATCAAATATCACTAAGTAGTTTAAAAGAAATATTAGAAGTCTTCAAAAGTCCTGCAGAAGCAGTAATACACCTAAAATAATACAACATGCTTACAAATACCCTTCATTTTCCTTCAAAAGTAGGCTAGGTGTCCTAATTGATGGTATACTCACGTAGGGTGGAGGGGAGACCTGATAAAAAATAGTTGTTTTTAATCAGGTTTTAAATTAACAAGCAAAATGCGTTGATCTACATGTCTGGCTCTGATTTTTTTTTGGCATTTGTTCTTCATTTTTCCATAAAAAAAGGCTGCTCCCTTAATAAGTGACAAAGCCTCCTTCTCCATTTTGCTTACCAGATTGTTTCCCTGTGTCTCAGGGAAACTCATTTCTTTACCAAAATGATGCTACTCTAAATATACTAAAGAACAAGACATGGTTTTACCAAGATGGGGCGTTGACGGATTTCTTAGATAAATAAATTTAGTATGTCTATGTAATAAACTTAATTGATTGGCTTTTGATCACTGAGATCTGAATTTGAGATTTGTTATGTAGTATCTCTCATAGTCTGACTTCATTCATGGATTGGGATGGGGAAGACAAACTTCCTTGCCTTCCCAGACCTTGAGGAACTTCTGAGGTTAGAATCAACTAGTCATTGTACCAGACTAACCAAATAGATGTAAATGAAAAAGTTTAATAGTGCAACAAACACTGTTTAAAGAAGTTCACCCAGCAACCAGTTCAATGTTTTGGCTTTGTTTAAAAGGTCAGTAGAATTAATTCACTGTTGCCAGAGAAGCTGACAAAATACCATGCTGCTCGTCACTGATTAGAGGGCCTGGCTATGGAGATTCAAAAAGATTGGAGCCTATTTATTTTATTTTTATCCAGGACAATCCCAGAATTCTATCCTCTTCCCTTTCCTGCCCCCTCACTAGATGGAACAGTTCAAGATTGTTTTGTGATGTGGTTTAGAACATCCTTAGGATCAAGCATCTGGTATAGGAAATTCATCAATTGTAAGCACTCATAAAACCTTCAAGCAAGAAGTTATTGAATAAGTGTTAGTGATTTCAGAATGTCAGTCAGACACTTTTTGCAGGACCACTGAGACTCTGAAAGCAGGGCTGCTCCTGCTCTTTGGGGCACAGAAGTTTGAGTTCTCTCATCTGTATTCACATTCACATCAATGTGGTTACTCATGCCCAGAATTCATAGCAGAAAGGATGGAAAAAATATAATGTTAAATTGCCAGTGATAATCAGCATTCAGGCAAGTATATTATTGGGAAAAAATGACACCTTTTGCCACAATGATTAGTGCAAACCTCCACATAAAATGGGGTTTGTTGAGGAGCAATCATACATTTCTTATAAAATTTCACATGCCAAAACCCAATTAGAAGAAAAATGTGAAACTCCCAGAAAATTAGTCTACAAATCTGGAAATAATGTGAAATATATTTTGAAATCAGGTTCCAAGTCAATCACAATTTTCAACTGAATTTTCATTTTCAAAATTATACATTATCATTGACAATATTTTTAGTTCTCATTTAAAAATTAGTTTAAAGATTTTATTTCTCCTTTTCTTTCCCTCTAATTTTCCTTGCTGGAAAGTGATGAATTTTAAGAAAGAAGGGGAAAGTGCTTACTTCAAAGAATGAAAAATGTGGATAAACTGAACACATCTCTACAGGGTTCTCAGCATTGCCCTCTAAACAAAACTCCAAAATGGTGAAAGAAAGTTGAAAAGCATAGAAGGAAACTTACTTTTTTCTGCTCCTGATTTCAGTTTCCTCATTTGTTCTGTGAGAAATCTACTCAGACTGAAGAGTGTTTCAGAATGAAGAATATCAGTTTTGTAATTTTAATTGTTCAACCCATTTAGTCAAGAATATTTCTATTTAACTTCATAGACTACACTCCCCAACCAATAAAATAGAATCAGCTGTAACAGGATTGTTTGTGCTGATTTGACTCCTAGTTTTGCCCATGGATAATATTTCAGAGGTTCTTGTGTTCAAATACTTCATTTAAATTAACTTTCTGAGAACCTAAATGCATAATGGTACCAACACAGAAGGTTAATAGATTCAAAGAATCCTTAATTTCCAGTTTCAAAATGTTAATTATCATAGCAGATATATACAATGGTTCAGTTCAGTATTGTCAAGCATGTGACAACATCGTTTCTGTCTGCAGGGAATGTCACACAGATTAGCTATTCACCTTTCTGTGTTGGTATGGAGTATTGCTTTTCTACTTATAAGGCCTGTTTGTCAGAGAAACATGCATTTACTCATGTCTTCTATGCAGCATTTTTTGTCATTTATTATAATATTTTGTGAAAATAGAGCCAAAAACCACAGCAAAACCAAAATCCAAATCTGAACAAGATGACCAAAAATCCCTGAAATAAGAATGTCTTCTTTCTTAAGAAATCACCCTCTAAGAATAATGACTGAGACAGAAAAACAAGCCATGAAAATGAATAATGTTTTATACAGCCTTCCTAACCTTCTTGTAGAATGAATATTCATTACCAAAGGTCATGAGTCAGTATTAAATAGATTTCAAGCTCCAAAATGAGAGAGGTTTAAGAATAGACAATGAAGATTGGGAATTAAGTCTTGCTCTTGGTCTCTTCAGTGATGCACAAGACTCACTTGAATTTGTTTTCTCAGTCTATTGGCAAGAATTTGGCATAGAAGCCCAGCCATCAATCACTGGAGTTTCTTCAGTTTAGACGTAAATAGCTTAGGTGAAGCTTTAGGGTAGTTTATAAAGAACCCACAAAATCTTTTTTTAATCTGTTACTGACAGATGGAAATACCACAGAATGTTTTTAAGCCAAACTGGGTGTCTGTTGGAGCATAAAGTGCCAGCTAGCTGGTCAAAATACAGCAAAATAACCCTTTTCATTAAATTCTTTCGTCCTTATATGGGAACAAAGGTGGTCAGGGCCTGAGATGCCACCCTCAAACACCACAGTGCTGAGTGGCTCTCCCTCAGCATTTGCCTTGTGTAACTACAAAATATACAACATTTCTCTGCTTCAAATTCTAAATTATTTCCAAAATTAAACATTTCCCTTTTGTCAATTTATCTCCATTTTCAGGGAAGTTCTTCAAAGCAGAAGGCCCTACTGTGTGTACATGTGGCAGGACAAACCTTGCCAGCAGCCAGCTGCCCACCCAGCCACCTTCCCACTCCCTATCCTTAGGGAAAGAGGAGAAAGCGGGATGAAAAACCTTGTAGGTTGAGATAAAGACAGGGAAACCGGTTACCCTTTCTCAGGCTCAGCTCCACTCCTTCACTCCTGACACCTCTGCTGGGGCGCAGGGGCTGCGCTTAGTCCATAGCAGTTCCTCTCCTCTCCTCTGCTCCTCCTCCTCCTCTTCCTTATACTTTTCCTGAGATCTACTATGGTCTCTCAGTGGGCCAGAGGGGAATTCTGGCTCCAAATTTCTTAAAGGACTTCTTGTTCCTCCTTCTTCTCCTCTGATCTGGGTGCCTGCAGGGTTGTTTCTTGCTTTCTCATCTTCAGCATGTCTGGCATTTTCTGCCTTTTCTTAAACACTCTTTCCCTAAGGTGTGACCAGCGGGGCTGAGGGGCTCGGCTGTGCCTGTCAGCCTGGAACCGGCTGTGTCCTTCATGGGGCTTCTCCTCACCACGGCAGCCTACATCCCTGCTGCCAGAGACACCCAGAACATCATGATTTTACATTCTATAGTTGCCTTCTCTACCTCTGGCAGTGCTGTTACTCCCGCGGAGGAGCTAGCAGCAGACAGGGAGGCATGCTTGCAAAGCATGGCCCACAGCCCCTCAGCTTGTCATCCATCAAACAGGAACTGCACAGCTTGGTGAAGAGCTAAGGATGGTGTCCTCAGCCCAGTAAGCAATTTTGCTGTGAGACAATTTATTTTCTTCAGTATATTCCTGCGTACAATTGCTCCTAAGACAGCTTTAAGGGATACTGAGTGGCAACATGGAGTCAGACCTGGAGGTGTTGCAGCATAGCAACAGCTCAGAGGTGCCTGGCATTCGCACTGCAGATCACAGGAATGCAAAAAGCTTGATCTGGGGCATGTCTGCTGGGATGGACATCAATCCCAAAGGCTGGGTTGTGCTGCGGGCCTGGACAGAGTTCCCCACACAGCACAACAGGGAGGCCTGGACAGGACACCTTCCTGTGGTGTGTGAGCCGAAACTTGTATTTTAGAAAGCCCATTTTTATTTTTGTATTTATCTTCCTATACATATTTCAACACTCTGCTAAAAGACTGGCTGAAAATAAAACACCAAGTTGTGCGTAGTGTTAACTTCCACTGTTTCTTTGAGCAAAAGCAAGTTATTTCTGACACAGTGACTATTGTTATTGCTGTTGGTGTGTTGCTTGTTCTCAGGGAAGGCAGCAGGATGACAGACAATACCAGGATTGCCACCCTCAGATATTCAGTTGATATAAATTTGTCCCCAAATACTGTTTTTTGATGGAAAATATAAATGCTGTTCTGTTTACATTTTGACCTCTGAGCCTTCCTTAATATTTCTCTCCAAACATGTGGTCAAAACCCTCACTTTTTGAAAGTCGGAATTGCTGAGTCTAACCCATGCCAGAACAGAAACCACAGTTTATGAAAAGAAAAAGTATTACAACTGTCATGCTTGCTGATGTCCTCTACTTTTACAAGAGAACAATAGGAAATCAATTACACTGGCACCCCCCTGCCTTGCAGGGTGAGACTGTGCAAGCTTTCTCAACAGACAAAGCAGATGTTTCTTAAAGACTGATTTCTGAAGCCTGGTTCTTTAGATAGGGAAATTACGCAAATATTATGTTTTCATTATAATGTCTTACACAAATACCATGTCTTCATTTTGTCAGTTACAAATCAGAAATCATTCTGTATTTCCACTAGTAGTAGGCTTTATCACTGATACACCTGCTAAATGCAGTATGGGCCACCAAGCTATACACAGATGGTGACACTTGCCAGCAGCCTCAGCAAATCTACACTGCATAGGGTTAAAATTGTTTGTCCCATTCCCTTCTCCACTCTACCATCCTTTTCTGCCCTTAACTTTTACATGTAGACAAAAATGTAGTATTTGGTGTCAGGACTCGCTTTTGTAAAGGATTTTAGTCAGCCCACATTTTTAGAGATGTAGCCTCACAGGTCAGGGAAGGACTTATTTTCTGGATACCTAATGCATATTTAAAGGCTGATAATAGCACGGGATAGCTCCAAGAATATTATATAACTTATGGAGTGTCTATTAAAAAGTGAGAGACTTTGCAATTTAGACAAAACAAAACAAATCCAGAAGCCTGTGAGATTCCCACTCTCTGGATGGAGTCTTTT
This sequence comes from Pezoporus flaviventris, assembly GCF_033815535.1. Taxonomy (NCBI): domain Eukaryota; kingdom Metazoa; phylum Chordata; class Aves; order Psittaciformes; family Psittacidae; genus Pezoporus; species Pezoporus flaviventris. The sequence continues at coordinate 1,613,135 of NW_026892562.1, forward strand.
TTCTTCCTTGATGAATTAGTTGTCAGGGAAGGAGTTATTTTAGGCATCAAGTAACCCCTGATTGTGAATGACAGACTAACACAAGAGCAGATGCAAGGTTACTGCTGCCTATCCATTATGTGGAAAGAAGACCCATGCATGTCCTACTTATTCTGCATACTGACTTGGGTTATTAAAAGAGTAACTAGAGGTGGGTCAGACCCAGAAGATAGCTCATACCACTCACAACAGATGTTCTTTCACAAGAGAGAAAGCAAACACTGGATACTTTCTGGGGATACTATAGAAAGAGGGGTCTTCACCACTCACAGGGTCTTATTAGTCCAGATTTCCAACAGAAGCACAAACCCAACTTTTTCACTCAAAGAACAATTACTTTGATAAACTTTCATAGGGTCTGAATTCTGCAGAAATCATGCCCTTATTTGAGAGTAAATAGAGCATCTGGCAACATTCTGAATACCTCTTCAGATATAAATCTGTTTCCCTATTCCAGGTCATAGAAATTATTTATATAAATATGGGTATCTGTAAAACCCCCCGTCCTTCCAGGCATAAGAGTCTATTATGGGAACTTTCAGTAGTATCTGCTCAACAGTTTATTATAAGCTATAGGCCAATATACAATATAGAGACATTATTATAGTAGAAATATATGGAATCCTATGAAATCCTGCCTAGAAATTTTTGTGCCATCTGATTTCTCTGTGAATTCACTACCCTGTCCATCCAAATCCTCCTGAATTTGGGAAAGGATCTGGATTAGTCTCACATATGAACCATTCTTTTGATTTAGTGGACCCGAAGTAAGTCTGAGCTCATTTGACTCTGAAATTCAAAAGTGAGGTGATGGGCTGTGAAATATTTTGCAGCATGAAAATAAAACAATGTCTACAGTCAATAAAAACCTCAAACCCCATTTTTCAAATCTACTGTAAAGAGAGCAGATGGTCAAAATAATCAGGAATACTAAACAAATGTGTGCTAAATGTTGTTGAGATTTGACCATTTTATCTTTAGGAAACATGATGAAAAGCGAGGACTGCGGGCAGGGTTGGCTGAAAATGAAGAAATAACAGTGCCATCTTGTGGTAAGTAAATGGTACACTATGGAAATTTTTCATACATAACTGAAAAATCCAGATGTTAGAAGAAAGCTATTTTGTGCTTGAGGTGGTGACTTTTCCCCTCCTCTGGGTTTATTTCTTTAACAAACTTGAAAGTGCTGTTTGCTAAGAAAACTGTAAATACCATCTGTTTCCAACAACAAGAAATTAATAGCCATATTACATTTAAATAAGTATATTTATCTCTAACTTCTCACTGTGTTGCCTTATTTAACATAAATCACTATTCTCCATATTTGAATTGCTGAGGCAGAAGGGGGTTAATACCTGTGCCTGATATCTCAGCTGAAATGTTGTAAAGCTGAAACTGCAACTCAGGACAGATTTGCAGCAGTAAGACAGTGTCCCCTCTGTGAAAGACCACGTTGAAGAAACAAAGTGTATCTTCTGAGAACAGACTCTGTGAATGTATGCAGTCTGCCCTGGCAAGTGTGTGCACTTGGGAATGGAGTTGAGAGTATCAGAATAAGAATTTATCAGCTCCTTGTTCTAATTACTGATACCACAGTATGGCTAAAAATAAACATGAAGCTTTATCAGCCAGAGTGACTTTGGAAAAATATTTGTCAGGCCTGACTAAGACAACTGAAATCAGCAGGATCTTTTGTGTTTGACCTAAAGTGAACACTACTTCAACCTATGGTACACATACTTCTAACATTATCCAACATTTTCTCTCTTACACCATGAGTTTTTTTTCTTAAATCATGTGATATGTTTACTAGTGCAGGTAGTAGTAATAAGATAATAAAAGCTTGATAATTATTTTAGGAGCCATGGACTGTCTGGTACAGTATCTTCCAGTGAGTAATAAACACTCTGAAGTTACTCCATTAATTTGTTCCTCTTGATTTCTTCTGAGATAAGAATCATACAGTTTGTTTAATTAAAAATTCCTTTCAGGTACCTGTAAAGAAAACCTTTTAGATTTGTTGAGATTTGCCAACTTTATTTATTGACAATAAAAGGAAACAATAAGGAGAAGAATGTATTTTACGGAATTTTTCAAAGTTCTAATTAAGATTTCATGGAAATTGTCAAAATTAAGCTTAAGGTTAACATAATCAATTCCTGTTCCAAATACAAAGATATTAGAATTGGAAGAATTGCGTGTCTTTATCTGAAGTATGTTATTCATCCTAAGCAGTAAACATTGTCGTAAATGTTAGGCCTACAATATTCTGAATGTTGCCAAGAGGAAAATCTATTACATCAGGAAAAAATAGGGGCAACTTCTGGCCAAGCCATGAATAACATTATTGCAATTTAGTATCACGTCTTGAATGAGAAAGCATTGTTTTTATAATATGATTGAAACAATTTTTTTTTGTTGTTTGTTTTGTTTTGTTATAAGAATACTTTCAATGGCTTTAACCTGACAGAGGGGAGATTGAGATGAGCTCTTAGGCAGAAGTTCTTCCCTGTGAGGGTGCTGAGACACTGGCACAGGCTGCCCAGAGAAGCTGTGGCTGCCCCATCCCTGGCAGTGTTCAAGGCCAGGTTGAACAGGGCTTGGAGCAACCTCGTCTAGTGGAAGGTGTCCGTGCCCATGGCAGAGGGTTGGAACTGGATGAGCTTTAAGGTTCCTTCTAACCCAAACCACTCTGTGATTCTTTGATTCCATGTTTCAAAACAGCAGTTTATAATTTGAATGTACTAATTCTTTACTACAGAAAAGCCTGCCAGCATATACATTCCACATCTGTCAAAGTCATGTTTATGGTTTCCTAAATTCAGGCATATGAAAATTGAAGTTTCCAAAATTATCATTTTTTTTTCTGTAAATGAAGGACAAAATGTTTGTTTTCTTTCATTGTTATGTTGCATACAAAACCAAAAGCATATCTTTGATTGGAGGTGACTGGGAGAACAGAGTAGTCCAGTGTGACATAGAATCATAGAAACATAGAACAGTTAGGGTTGGAAAGGACCTTAAGATCATCTAGTTCCAACCCCAAGCCATGGGCAGGGACACCTCACACTAAACCATGTTGCCCAAAGCTCTGTCCAGCCTGGTCTTGAACACTGCCAGGGATGGAGCATTCATAACTTCCCTGGGTAACCCATTCCAGTGCCTCACCACCCTTACAGTAAAGAACTTCTTCCTTATATTCAACCCAAACTTCCCCTGTTTAAGTTTTAACCCCTTACCCCTTGTTCTGTTACTGCAGTCGCTAATGAAGAGTCTCTCCCCAGCGTCCCTATAGCGCCCCCTTCAGATACTGGAAGGCTGCTATGAGGTCTCCATGCAGCCTTCTCTTCTCCAGGCTGAGCAGTCCCAACTTTCTCAGCCTATCAAAGGGAAAGCCTATCATAGGGAAAGGATGCTTACATATTTTCTTGCAGCAGGCTTTTGCAGAGCATACATCTTTGATATAATTTTAATCTTTCCTTTCTGTATGTAGCAAGTGAAGAGCAACAGGTTACATTTACAGACCTCTGTAAGTCATTGAACACCAAAGCTTTGACCTACAGCCTGTGAAAATGCTGCTGAGCCTTTCAAGCACTAATATTTTGTGTGTTAAGGATAAACTCTCTGGATTTGGCAAAGTATGTTGAAGTCAATAGCACTTGAACTGGCACTTCATTACTCTTGGTAAGAGTGCTCAGATTATCACAGTGACAACTATTTAAGTGAGGGAAAGAAGACTGCAAGTCTCCCTCATGTCCCTTTCCACATGTTATCTATCTTATCTGATTGATTGAAATCTAGTTATTGGCTGGAGGAAGTGCAGGGACTACACTTCTAATCTGCTACATACCTATCTCCATGAGTCAGCATGTAATGCAGAAGTGAAGAACATGTTCACTAGCTCTAGCTACTGATAGTTCTTCAGCAAGGGTTTCCCAAGTACATGAAACTGTTTCAGAAGGGTAAAGAGCAAATGGTCTGGTTCAACCTGGGTTAGGTGTTATTGCACCACCTGGAGGATGCAATAACTGATGCAATAATCTAGTGCATAAAAATGTACTTGTCTACATTTAAAAGCAGACCCAGCCTCTTAGGTAGTGCAGTGCTGGTATGTAGTATTTCTGTCCAAATTGATTCATAACTTAAGCTATTTCTCTTCTTGGCTTTCTGATATATGTTGAATGTATCATTGTATCGCATTCAGCCATATCAAAACATTATAATGTGCTGCAGAAGTAAGTTCAATTACCCCATTGTAACACAGTTGCCATATATTTCTCCTAAGTACCTCCCTGGTGACTGAAATAAGTAGATGCCATGCTTTTTGCTGATAGGAATCAAATCACACACTAAATTACAGAGTTTAGCTTAAAAAAATGTCAGGCTGCTGCTCCTCTAAAATATCAGAAATGAACCATTATTTTATTATTTCAAATCTTTGTCCTGAAAATATTTCCCAGGCCTAAATCAGTAAGGAGGAATTTATTTAGACTTTGATGGCTATTTATTCACTGACACTAAGAAATACCCGATCACAACATCACTGGATGAACTAATGTTAGACTGTGACCACAGCAGGTACATGTGTGAGTATCTTACCAGTCTATGTAGGCCAATGTACAGATTTAGTCACACTTGGGTCAGAACTGTCTAGAAGGTGGTGTTAAGAATCACAGGAACTGAAAATTTCTCAGGACAGCATAAATGACCTGGATGTTACAAGTAGTTCTAGGCTTTGGGTAACAAGGAGCACTATTTGGTTGAACTTTAAAATGTAGAACAGTTTGATTAACAATTAGGGTTTGCCCAGTTAATAATGTAGGTGGAGTGAGTCACATACAGACGCAAAATCACAGTCTGCTGGTTTTGTTTCTTTGCTCTGAAGACTGAGATTCTACCACAAATCCGTATACAAGGCATGAAATAGACCTTTTTCTGAACTACTTAGTCTTATTTTTATTTCTAAAAATGGGAATAAAACCTGAGTGAAATTTATAAATTTGTGATTGTCCAAATCTAGGAATGTGATAAAGCCAGAATCTGTAAATATAATATCAAATCAGTAGAAGTAACTGGGGTTTAGGCTTCTCCGACCAGGATCTAGGAAGAAGTGAGAGATGTATGGGAAGAAAACAAATGGCCTCCTGTTGCTAGTGAAAACAGACTTAAGGCTTCTTAACCTGCTTTTAGAAGCTCATGCTCCATAGGACGCCGTCCTGCTGGCTTCAGTTGCCAGATCACATCACACTTTGGCCCCAGTCCCATTTTATAGCTGTAACCAATAGCTAAGCATAGGTCAGGTGGTCAGCAGCCTCACAGGAGATTTGCATTTCACTGCTGTATTAAACATGAGCAAAGAGGCTGAGGATCAGTGACAGAGGCTGTGGAAGGGCCATTTTCACTGCAGCAGCATGGACATTTCTATACAGAAAGGAAGTGTCAAAACAAGTGAATGGCTAAGTGAATGGAAGACCTGGATTAGAGATTTTCCTCTTTGAGGAATGCCCTAACTCATGTAGTTTGTTCTATGTGCCTTTTTTTTTTTTTTTTCCAACTAACATTGTTCTGTTCTTCAGAAAATACCTCTGAACTGCTAAGCCAGAGTAACTGCATTTGCATGACTGCTTTCTATAGTAAGTAGAAAGAAAAGCAGAGCCTGAAACTGCTTCTTAATGTGCCTATTTGGTATTAACCAGACACCACCTAAAATATACTGGCCATTGGCAGAATGTACACAAGAATCTACACAAAAACTAAAGTTAGACTTCTGGCATCCAGGATGTGTTTCCCAATCCCATGTGTATGATGATGCATATCTCTTTCTTCTTTTCAAAAGACTGGGAAATGCTCTGTTGTTTTTTGTTTGTTTGTTTGTTTTTTTTCCCCCAAGAACACTTGTAGCCAATTATCCAGAATTTCTTGACTTTCTTTCTGTTCTGGAATCCAGCAAAGTCAGGTTCTTGCCAGGTGAATCTGTAGCTGATGTTGCCAAGCTGGATTCAGTAACACAGGCTCTTCAGATGTGTATACTGACTCCTAAAACCAAGTCGTAACACAAGAGGAACATGGGCTTAGGCATGGGCCTCATACATGGACCTTCAAATCCACCAGTTAGTTAAACTGGAAATATTATACCAATCTAATTTAAACAATAACTGGCTTTTGAGCACAAGACTGTAGTTCAAAGAGCACAAACCATTTAAGGATGTGCAGCAGAATTTTGTGGGCTTTTAATAACTGTTGCTGCACATGTGCTAGTGCAGGCCTGGGTCAGACTACACCTGAAAGGGCTTTCTTTTCCTTGAATGTTGCAAGACTGGAAACAAGGTAGAACCTACTCTAAGAAAAGTAAACAAAAAGATGACCTTTTACGTAGGTGAGGTGTTCAGAGTTACATGATTGTTACTCCTTAATTGCTTTTAGCTGGAACATGAGTTACCCAGTCCCTGTATTTTCTTAGGCATGCCTTTTTTAGCTTGTTAAAAAGTAGCAAAGTCAAGTTGTTACCTTCCTGGTCATTAAATAGGAATTCCAACAGGTAAGTCATAACAGAGAGAAAACAAATTTATTAAAAACAAAACAATTGATGAAATAGCCATTCATCAATTATAAACTTCGAATTGTAGGGTTTATCTTCCCTTTGCCTTTCACCAACTGTTACAGATTTGATGGCTTATCATAATTATCTTGTTTATTACTGGTATCCCAGTTGAGTAATATGTGAGAGGGCGTATTCCAGGAGTACCATACAGAGAAACTGTGTGAGCAACCATTTATTGGGACTAAAGAGTGCAAGAACAATGATAGTTACATGGGAGTGTAGCAGCAGCATTGGAAATAGGCATGGAGAGACACCTGAGGCAATAATTTCATTAAACCTAAAAAATTGATCACTTGTAAAAGTACATCCACATGTTTAGCTAAGCTTGATATGCCTCTTAAGCCCTCTCTCCCCTTGGTATCTGTCTTACATTTTGTAAAATCAGTATCAAACCCAGTGCAATAGAATTTCTATTTCTCTAAATGTGCTTGAGATGCAGCAATTAATAGCTAGCAAAAAAATTCCAAATGCCACAGGGAAATAGTTTAACCAATCCAGATAGTAAAGGTTCCAAAGAACATCAATCTGGTTTGGTTTTGCAGGTGTTTTTTAAGCAAAAAAATACACTTTGAGGAATATCAACTGACATGAATGAATTATAGAATCATAGAATCACAGAATGGTCTGGGTTGGAAAGAACCTGAAGATCATCCAGCTCCAAACCCCTGCCATGGATAGGGACACCTTCCCCTAGACCCGGTTGCTCCAAACGCTGTCCAACCTGGCCTTGAACACTGCCAGGGACAGAGCATGCACCACTTCTTTGGGCAGCCTGTTCCAGTGCCTCACCACCCTCACAGTAAAGAACTTCTTCCTTATGTCTAACCTGAACTTCCCCTGTTGAAGTTTAATCCCATTGCCCCTTGTCCTATTGCTACAGAATGCAGTGTAAATCCATCTTGTTCCTCACGCACCTCTGTCACTAAAAGAGGAAGTTTTAAGTTTCAGCTCAGAGAAAACCTTCTAGAGAAAGGCAACATTTCCCTGACAAACCCAGCTGTCGGGGGGTGGGGTGGGGGAATGCACTTCTAGCAGTACTCCCAGGTTCCTTTTACACACATATATTGAGTAGCTCAAGAGAATGCTGTCTTCAGCAGACTATAGATTGGGTCCTTAGCACTTGTGATTGTCTACATTGGTTGGATGATATGACTGTGGATTTGTGGCCAGGGATGACAGAAAACCATCCAAGAATTTCTTGTTCACTCTGTGTACAACTTGACTAGCTTGAATCTTTCATAAGTAAACCAGGAACCGTATTCTGAATCACAAACTATCTTAAATTAGCTGATGATCATCACACCAAAGCAACAATGTTTCTAGTAATCCAACCCATTACTTAAGGAAGTAAATCTTCCTAAATTTGTGTGGCCTATTACGTGATAAATTATGATCAAAGGGTTTTCCTCTTCTTTCTTTTTAGTCTTAAAATTCTTCAATTCTTAAATATTTGTGTAGAATTAGTCATAAGCAGCTGCCCAAGTATACACGTACAGTACTTATACAATAAGACATTAAGTTGAAATCACAATGGACATCTGGTGGGAACTGGGTGCTTCCTTCCATGAAGGCTTCTTTAGAAAACAGGTTTTGTCTGTAAAGATGTGATTTTTCAGTACTTTGTAAAGACTTATGCATTACAAGTTTTCTTTAAAAAGTAAACTCAAATGATGCATTAAAAGGCCCATAATTTAAATTATTTGCCACAGGATGTTTCAGAAAAAACATCTTTTTATCTCTGCAGAAAGAAAAGAAGCTGGTGTCTGAGACACAATATTTGTTCACAGTCCAAATTGCTGCTCACTTTGGGTGTATGGGTGATGGAGTGAATGCCTGTTTCCATTCTTTAACGGTCAGACGTTAAGGCTGAGAAGTTCTCAGGGACTTTTGAACAGATTCAGAGGGGAAGTACATGAAAGTGTATTTAGAGGACACAAGGAACTGACTTGGTGGAACACCAAACTGGAGCATCAATATAGCCCAATTTGCGGAATGGCTTCAAAAATTTTAGGATTTTCTTGCTGCAATTGTTTCATTCTCTTTTGCGTTAGGCACCTTTCTTTGCAATCAAAACAAAACTGCCAGGGATCAGCTAGCTGCTAATATTTTAATCCTTTTCAGCTCACTGTCTATACCTGAACTAAGTGCTGGTCAAGTGCCATGTCAGTAATTCAATAGCAGTATGAAAAAGGCAACAGATGTGCTTCAATTATTATCTAATAACTTGCAATTTTCTTTTCTCAATTTGCTGCGATAACGAAATCTAATCTCATATTTCTGATATATTATTTTAATTTTCTGTTGCTATTCTTTTTTTTATTTGTAATATTCATTGTTTCAGAATGTCCCAAGCTGCTGTGCATCTGATCTCTTCCATCAGAGATTCCTGGCTTAGTTTAGCAATGATATTGCAGTTATTATATTGCTAAAGAAGATGAGAAAATATTTTCTTCAGCCTTATGTGGCTTAGGTGACTTAATCATGATGGACTGTATGGCATTAAGTCCTGTCTGAATCAAAATTCTTTGAGTCTATTGATGTTCAGGGGTATGCATACTTCAATGGATGGCTATTTTCCTAGACATTCCTCCTTCCTAGCTGTATTTCTTTTGCATTATTCAGATTGAATTTGATCTCACTCTATCTGTCTGGAAACTACTGTTATTTATATTTATATTTGTATTTATGTTTATGTTTATATTGCTACTGACATTAATGGCAGCAATTTGGACTGTGAACAAATATTGTGTCTCAGACACCAGCTTCTTTTCTTTTTGCAGAGATAAAAAGATGTTTTTTCTGAAACATCTTGTGGCAAATAATTTAAATTATGGGCCTTTTAATGCATCATTTGAGTTTACTTTTTAAAGAAAACTTGTAATGCATAAGTCTTTACAAAGTACTGAAAAATCACATCTTTACAGACAAAACCTGTTTTCTAAAGGGTAATCCAGGGAAATAAAAAATGATGTCAGACGCAGCATTCGATCCTTTGCTTCCTTTTCTTCTGATAAAGAAACATGTATTTAGTGAATGAAGGTGAGAAACACTTGGTGGAATTACTATGGATCATCTCCTTGCTGTTTCTGAATAACTGTTGTGTGCCTGATTGCTTTTTATATGAACTGCTCTATAGGAGACCTTTATTAACACCAGCTTTTTCCCTTTGAGGGAATGATCTTGTGACTTCAGTACTGGACTTCAAGTTAGATCCTCCTTTCCAGATCTGAAAGGATGATCCAAAAATTCTCATACTGTCAGCTACATAAACTAGGTCACAGGTGCTGCAGCTCAGTGTAAGCTTTCAAATGCTTTCAGAACAAATCAAATGGCGTTTTTGCCAAGAGCCTTTACATGTTTCTTCCTCTTACACAATTTTTAGGGAATATAGCTGGCAAGAAATAGCTCAACATTTGGATGCACCTACAAAGTGTCAGCATCTCCAGTCCAGTTGGTTTTCAAAGGAAGCATATGCTTACACCCTATACTCAGGGCACTTGGTACCTATATTTCACAGAGATTCCCCAAGTGCTAAGCTGAAAGTCACATATATGTTTGGGGTTTGTTTTCTTTTTTCAAGAAATCCTATATTTGACTATGATTTTGTTTTAAACCCTGACAAAATGGCAATAATACTTTTCTCCTTCTACCAGATTCTGTTTAAGCAGTAGCTCTTGGGACATGATGCCCCTCAGTGAAGCAGGATTCTCCTTACCTGGCACTGCCTTGCTCTCCCAAGTGCAGACTGGGTAGTTGTTTTGACTTAAACTTGGATTTCTCGTTATCTCGTGCCTGACTTGAGATACTGAGCTGTGTGGAAAAACAAAGCCCTTCCAGACATAACTAAAGATAACTATAATTTCCTTTTAAAATGCATGTGCTATATGATACCTACTCTCTAAAAAGTCAGATCTTAACGGTCTCAGACTGAGTACCTACAGACAATATTATTGATACTGCCCTCCCTGTCTCAGTTGTAAGTTATGTAATGACAGCACTTTGTCACCTCTCAAAGTGGTGATGAATATACATATATTCATGTTTGCCTTGCACTTAGTTATGGTAGTGATAAGCACTATAAAAATGCTTGAGGAATTTGAATAATGATGCAGCTTATTTAGACCTCAGTGAACACTGAGTATACTGCCCAGTTAATTTTAATGTGGATAATATTGCTGAGTATTAAATGAATTAAATGAAGGCAAAATTGAGTTGTGTAACAAAATAAAAAAAGGAAGAGTAGTTGTGTTTAAATCTGTCAGATCTTAAATATGAGTAAAAACTCATGGAGTTCCCAGATACTCCACATGCAAATATTTACTGCAAGTGCTAGAGGCAGTGTGTTTTAACCTGTTTAATAACAGAGTAATGAATTTTTCATAACAAGTTATTGCTTTCCATTAGGATTAGACCTAGGATTAAAGTTTAATTCCTTTTTTTGAACCCAATATGAATTGCAGACTTGCTATGAAGCATCTTGTTGAGTTTGCATCAAGAATGCATGGAAGGACAAAGGAACTAGAAGAAAATACTAATTCTGTTGAAGTAGAGAAGTTGCTGTTAACTTCCCTAGAATTAGAATTCATTCCCTAGAGCGTATTATGAATACAGAATATGCATTATGTGACAAGGTTGCTTGCTTTGCTATTCACATTAAACAAAGACAACCAGGACATAAGGTCTTCTTACAAGAAGGCACATGGCTGAGAAAATCATGAAAATGAAATCAAGGCTTAAAATTATCCCTATCTTTCCATTGAAAGAGAAAAGTACTTTCCTAATTAGGACAAAATGAGTAATAACACGTAATGTGACAGTGTCACATTGCTCAGAACGGATTAACTCAGAGCCTTTAAAAGAACAAATCAGTCACTCTCACACAGAACTGTGATGGAGTTGTTCATAAAAATACTTTTCTCTGTTTGGATTTAGATCAATGCTTAATATTTCATGCATCATAATAACTCTAGAAAAAAGAAGGAAGATCCTTGTCTCTCTGAGACAAGTGCCAGAAATCAGAAAACAGTTGCAATGCCTCAAGACAGCATTGTTGTTATAGCAATTTATTTTAAAACATGACTTAGAGAACCATGAAGACTTCATCCTGTTCTCAAACTGTACTCTGTGCCTGGCTTTTTGCTCATTTGTACCTAGTAATGTGGGATGTTTTACTAGAAAATATTCAGAGCAATGGATCAACATATCTACAGAACAGAAACAAAATCTTTTCCCCATGTTCTGAGAAGTTTTGGCACACTGGAAATCAGTTAAGAAATTTCTTTCTAGTTTTAGCTACTAACACTAATTTGTAAAATAGGACTGGGTTCTGAGGGGTAGATATGTATTAATACCTACCACTGGTAAATTAAACAGAAATGGAGGTCATAACTTTGCTGGCACATTGGCAAATAAACAAAGTCTACAAGGTTTTTCTCCTGTTGAACACTTTATAATGCAATTCAATCAGCTATGGCAATATCCTTCAGAAATCTACCATGAAGATGATAGCTCAGAATGTCAAAGGACTGGGGCTGCTGCAGTACTTCCACAGCTTGGTGTGTTTTGACTCATGAAGTTAGGTACCCTCCAGTAATTCAAAAAATAATACGAGTGCAGGGAAAGACTATAAAACTGGAATGCTGCGAGTTTACCTTAGTCTTGAGCCTACTGAAGGTTACAGCCAATAACATTAGATGAACACATGAAGATAATATTAGAGAAGGTCTGATGTAACCATATAATATTTTTGGTACTTTAAAGGTACCAGCATTGAACTCAAAATTAGAAAACCTTCTTTCTTGGATGACTATTCATCTCACAGATTTGAATACTCAATATTCATAGAATCCTAGAATGTTTTGAGTTGGAAGGGACCTTAAAGCCCATCCAGTTCCAATCCCCGGCTATGGGCAGAGACACCTTCCACTAGAGCAGGTTGCTCCAAGCCCCATTCAACCTGGCTTTGAACACTGCCAGGGATGGGGCAGCCACAGCTTCTCTGGGAACCTGTGGCAGTGCCTCACCACTCCCACAAGGAAGAACTTCTTCCTAATGTCTAATCTATCTAAATTGTCCCTCTGTCAGCTTAAAGTCATTGGGATGTTTTAGAACAAGGGAGAGAGAATGAGGGCTTTTATGCCTTCTTCAAGTAAAACTGATTGTAAAGAAGAGAATCAGGGATAACGATTTTAATCAGAGTTGTGGTTTTGGATGCACATTTCTTACAAAATAGAATTATTTAGATTCTACTTATTTTCCCCAAAGGATCAAAAAGAACTATTTTCAGTGATTCCAACAAAACCAAAATTCACTGCTCACTTTGCAAAAGTTATCTCAGAGTATACATTGATATTGAACCTTTATTATATATAAAGGCGGTGAAAACCAAAGCCCCTGTTAGCATTTCCCTACACCCCTTTCTTAAAATAAAGAGTATCAACATAAGCAGTGATTCTGGAGAGAAACAAGGGGGTGAGAAAAGCTACTTGCTTTCTCTTTCCCTGCAAACGCTCAGTTTAGTTCTGAATCAGCAGACTGAAAGAGAGGAAACAACTAGGAGGAAGGTGTTTCTGCCGGAAGTGTGAGTATATAGCTATATACTTTAGCAGTAGCACAAAGCCTCATGTTTGAACGACATCTTGCAGGGAACTTGCACAAAATGCCCGAAGGGCATTAACCTGGAGCACTGGGAGGGCTGTTTCTTATGTTCTGCTGGTTGTTACAACAGCTGGCTAAACTCAGCTGCAATTTTAGTGGACAGCAGCAATTGGGGGCCTTGCTTGTCGTCTGGCCACGAGGGACTGCTACCTGTCATCACTCATCTAATGAGCTTGAACAAAGACTCCTTGGCTGCTCTTGGCTATCTTTAGAAGGAGGTGACAGCCCAGTTGGAGCTGAGCTCTGGGTACCAATGACAGAGTGTCGGGATCAATTCGCACACTTGATCCCAGGCTCAAGTGGGCAGTCTCTGTTGATTCCCAGTGTACAAGTACACGTGTTTTTTCTAGTTTAAGCTTTAAAAGTACTTGTAAGTCTCTGAAGCTGTGATATTCAAACGAGAGTAAAACATCCAGCATATAGAGTTCGGAAGCCTGTCCTTTGTGTGGCCAGTTTTCCTCTTATTAATTACTTGCTTTTATGGTGGGATAAAACCCAAGACTAAACAAAGTACATTTAAAAATGCCATGGATTGACCTCAGTTATGCATGGATCAACTGAGAATAAACATTTTACAGTATCAACAACTGCATAATGATTTAAGAATATAAAGTCCTGGGCAATAAAAAACATTGAACAACGTCTCTATCTTTATCGACAGTAATAGACTCCTAATATATCAGCTGGATTTTTGTTACTGAAGGTTTTCATCACACAATGATTGCAGTTTAGCAGTTTTGATCTATGCCTGCCTTGCTGTTTTTTTCCCTGGCATGGTGCGTGGCTGATAAGACAGGTTTCAGGGTTACCTGGTGAATTCATAAACAGACTTAAGAAAATGACAAGGGTGTTAGCTTGCCACAGAAACAGGAAACCAAAGTATTTTAAGGAATTTTCTGAGGAGTATACTGGGCTGCATCAGAAGGAGCATTTGAAGGAGGTGATCCTGCCCTTCTACTATGCTCTTGTGAGATCCTACTTGGATTACTGTGTGCAGTTACAGTGTCCTCAACATAAAAAAGGACATGAAGCTGTTGGAGCAAGTCCAGAGGAGACCATGAGGACAATAAGGGGGCTTGAGCACCTCCTATATGAAGACAGGCTGAGAAAGTTAGGGCTGTTCAGCCTGGAGAAGAGAAGATGTGTGCAAACCTCAGAGCAGCTTCCAGTATCTGAATGGGGCCTACAAGGATGCTGGAGAGGGACTCTACATCAGGGATTGTAGTGACAGGACAAGGGGTGATGGGTTCAAACTTAAGCAGGGGAAGTTCAGGTTAGACATAAGTAAGTTCTTCCTTGTGAGGGTGGTGAGGCCCTGGCACAGGTTGGCCAAAGAAGCTGTGGTTGCCCCATCTCTGGGGTGGAAGGTGTCCCTGACCATGGCAGGGACTTGGAACTGGATGATCTTAAGGTCCTTTCCAACCCAGACCAGTCTGGTATTCTATGATTCTATGATTTTAAATAAGAGGAATCCTTAAAGTTTCTGCATTCAGGCGTGCTTTTATTTGATAAGAAACTCACTTCATGAACAATTTGGGCTCTGTACATTCCTGCTTATGGGAGCTGACAAAACAAGGGAAAAGACCTTGAAACCCTTTTTACCTCCCTATGATTCCAGCAGTGAGAGTTGTGTTGCTCTTCATTTGGCTCATGTGCAGAGCTGGTTTCTAGGCTGATTAATAAGTCCTCTTCATTAATTGTAGACAACTGGGTATGGACTCCACTTAAAGCCCCATCTTTGCAACTGTGTGTGCACGTGTCTGACTTAAAACACATGAATGTGCTTGTCAAATGCTCACAGTCAGCCATGAGAGTACATGCTGGAAGACCTGGTCTACCTTCTGGATGTAACACCTTCAGGTCTTTTACGGACTTCCAAGAGGACTATCTCTACCACAGAGCACAGTATGATCTGACCTCAGGCTTGCAAAGATGCGCAGGTTGGAGGCAGGAAAATGCATTTTACTTGTCAGAAGACCATGTTGTTGGCTTCACAAGTTCTGTGTTCACTTACCCATTTGATACAAGACTTGGGACATAACAGTAAAAACAGCAAGGGAGAAATAACTGTGTATTATTCATATTTAGCTTCAGGCTGTTGAACTGCAGCATGAGTTATTACCCACTGAAGACTTAGGCTAGTTTAATTATAGGAACAGCTTATTAAAAGGGGAGGAAATGAGAAGGAAAATTAAGACAATATTCCTGGAGTACCATCTGTTTGAGTATCTGGACCTCACTACAGGTTTCAAATCTTACAATTAGCTACAACAAATGCATCACCCCTAGTACCTAGGAATAACCTTTAGCTCAAAAGATGTTGGTTCAGATATATTCTCCAGAACTAGGATCCAAAATCTGCAATTGTTCATCTGGTATCTTTAAAGAAAAACTGAGTGACATTTGAATTTGTGCCTAAATTTCAGGACCAGAAAAAAAAAGTGTTCGGCTACATAGAGGTCTTCTGTGTTTGAAAACAGAGATCCTGCAGAGATATCCTGAATCTTCATGAACTGAAGGAATTTTAACAAAGGCACAGTGAGGGCTTTACTGGTATCCCTCACTTCACACTCTTGTGCAATGTGGCATTTGCTGTGAGATTCTGTCTTCTAATCCAAAGGTGTAGGGAGCTTAGGGTGGGGGAAATCTCCTGATAACAGTGAATGAAAGATGGCTCAAGCACCAAACTCAGACCACTGTTCATGGTGCTCCACAGTTTAAGTATACTTCTGACAAGGGGATAGATTTGGCCAACTGTTATGAAACTAGCTCCAAAATTTGGATTTAGATTCTTGCTTCTCCTAGAAAGTTCTTAGGTATTTGAACCCCTAATTTCATTTCACACCTACCTCATTCTCTTTTCAGAAGTAGCATGACTGTAGTGGCATAGTAGCAAAGAATGGGAACTATTTTGTTTTGAATATATTGGCATTTTCATATGGGGAAAACTTGGGCAGGAGAAGACATCTAAGAATGTAGCTTTGCATCCTTGTATAGCTAAGTATGATTTACTTACAATGCTGGAGTCATCTTGCAGTGTGCATCACATGTTTTCTTTCACAGGTCACTCTTCAGCTCTGATTCACCAGCAAACTGATTTCCCAGCATAAGTTTGTAGCTTAAGTACATCTTCATGAGAAGCCCTGTGACTGCCTTTCCCTCTTCAAATGCAAGGCAGCAGGGGACAATGCCATCAAGTAAAGGGAATTTGAGGCACTGCATTTGAGCTTAATTTCTGGATGCCAATTCTCTATATGCTTACTTATTCAAGCCTTCTGTAGCCTGAACTCCCATTGCCTTGGGAAGATGCTGTTTCCTACATAGGTTAAGTGTAGAAATACACTGAATCAACCCAGCTTATGACTTACCCATCAGTGCTTTTAGAGATGAAGAAGCAGAGATGTCATTAAAGCATTACAGACAACAGAAAAAATTGACTTTAAGTTAGCGAGATGCAAAATGGGTTCAGCTAGAAATGACTGCAGACCACTGAGATGGAGATATAGCAAGAAAGCTTGTATGTAGCAAAGAAATCCCCCCTGAAGGGCCCTTAGTGACATGGTTTAGTGGTGGACTTGGCAGTCCTGAGGTAGTGGTTGGACTTGATGACCTTATAGATCTTTTCCAACCTGTCTGATTCTATGATTCTACGTTCACGAAGGCTAACGTTAAGTTCACACACACCTACGTTTCACTGACACATGTCGAGTCTGCCATCTGGTGACAGCAGGAAGAATCTGAGTACCAAGGATAATGCTGTCTCTAATGGCTGAATTACTGGTGACAAGGTTTTCTGCAGACAGGAATTTTCGTGTAGACTGTAATGACTGTAAGCGAGTTGAGAGTCTGTGGGTGAGAATTAAGGGGCAGGCTGGCAGGGGCGATACTGTTGTGGGTGTCTGTTACAGACCACCAGATCAGGGTGAGGAAGTTGACGAGGCCTTCTACAGGCAGCTGAGAGCGGCCTCACAGTCACAGGCCATGGTCGTCGTGGGGGATTTTAACTTCCCTGATGTTTGCTGGAAGGACCACTCGGCAACCCAGCCACAGTCCAGGAGGTTCCTCCAGTGTATGGATGATAACTTCCTCCTGCAAATGGTGGATGAGCCGACCAGGCGAGGAGCACTGCTGGATCTCATCCTCACTAACAAGGAGGATCTGGTCGAAGCAATAGGGGTTGAGGGCTGCCTTGGTTGCAGCGACCACGAGATGGTGGAGTTCAGGATCTTGTGTGGTAGGACCAGTAGAATAGCAAGTAGAATTGCAACCCTGGACTTTAGCAGGGCAAACTTTGGCCTTTTCAAGCAATTGTTAGGGGAAATCCCATGGGCAAGGATGTTTGAAGGTAAAGGGGCCCAAGATAGTTGGTTGGCATTCAAGGATTGCTTTTTCAGAGCTCAAGATGGAGCATCCCGACACGTAGGAAGTCAAGGAAGAGGGCCAGGAGACCTGCGTGGCTAAATAGGGAATTGCTGGGTATGCTCAAGTGGAAGAGGAGAGTTTACAGGTCATGGAAGGAGGGGCTGGCCACTTGGGAGGAATATAAGGCTGCTGCTAGAGGATGTGGGAAGGCAGCTAGGAGGACTAAGGCCTCCTTAGAATTAAACCTGGCGAGAAGGGTCAAGGACAGCAAAAAGAGCTTTTTCAAATACATGGCAGATAAAACTAACACCAGAGGCAATGTAGGCCCACTGATGAACGGGATGGGTGCCCTGGTGACAGAAGATACAGAGATGGCAGAGTTACTGAATGCCTTCTTTGTCTCTGTCTACTGTGCTGCAGGCAGTTCTGAAGAGCCCTGTACCCCTGAGACCTTAGATGAAGTCAGGTCAACGGAGCGGTTTGCCTTAGTCGATGAGGTATGGGTTAGAGACCAGTTGAGCAATCTGGACATCCATAAATCCATGGGTCCAGATGGGATGCACCTGCAGGTGCTGAGGGAACTGGCAGAAGTCATTGCTAGACCACTCTCCATCATCTTTACCAAGTCTTGGGAAACGGGAGAGGTGCCTGAGGACTGGAGGAAAGCAAATGTCACTCCAGTCTTCAAAAAGGGCAAGAAGGAGGACCTGGGTAACTATAGACCTGTCAGCCTCACCTCCATCCCTGGGAAAGTGATGGAACACCTTATCCTTGGTGCCATCTTAAGGCATATCAAGGATAAGAGGGTTATGAGGGGCAGTCAACATGGCTTCACCAAGGGGAAATCATGTTTGACCAATCTCTTAGCCTTTTATGAGGAAATAACATGGTGGATGGATGATGGCAGAGCGGTGGATGTGGTCTACCTTGACTTCAGCAAAGCATTTGACACAGTCTCCCACAGCATCCTCACAGCTAAATTGAGGAAGTGTGGTCTGGATGATCAGGTAGTGAGGTGGACTGCAAACTGGCTGAAGGAGAGAAGCCAGAGAGTTGTAGTCTATGGGGCTGAGTCTAGTTGGAGGCCTGTAACTAGTGGAGTGCCTCAAGGGTCAGTACTGGGACCAGTATTATTTAATATATTCATCAACGATTTAGATGAGGGAATTGAGTGTACTATCAGCAAGTTTGCTGATGACACTAAGCTGGGAGGAGTGGCTGACATGCCAGAAGGCTGTGCTGCCATCCAGCGAGACCTGGACAGGCTGGAGAGTTGGGCAGGGAATAACTTGATGAAATATAACAAGGGAAAGTGTAGAGTCCTGCATCTGGGCAGGAACAACCCCAGGTTCCAGTATAGGTTGGGGAATGACCTGTTAGAGAGCAGTGTAGGGGAGAGGGACCTGGGGGTCCTAGTGGACGACAGGATGACCATGAGCCAACACTGTGCCCTTGTGGCCAAGAAGGCCAATGGCATCCTGGGGTGTATTAGAAGGGGGGTGGTTAGTAGGTCGAGAGAGGTCCTCCTTCCCCTCTACTCTGCCCTGGTGAGATCGCATCTGGAATATTGTGTCCAGTTCTGGGCCCCTCAGTTCAAGAAGGACAGGGAGCTGCTGGAGAGAGTCCAGCGCAGGGCAACAAAGATGATTAAGGGAGTGGAGCACCTCCCTTATGAGGAAAGACTGAGGGAGCTGGGTCTCTATAGTTTAGAGAAGACTGAGGGGTGACCTTATTAGCGTATATAAATATATAAAGGGGGAGTGTCATGAGGATGGAGCCAGGCTTTACTCAGTGGCAAACAATGATAGGACAAGGGGTAATGGGTACAAACTGGAACACAAGAGGTTCCACTTAAACTTGAGAAGAAACTTCTTCTCAGTGAGGGTGACAGAACACTGGAACAGGCTGCCCAGGGAGGTTGTGGAGTCTCCTTCCCTGGAGACATTCAAAACCCGCCTGGACGCATTCCTGTGTAACATTATCTAGGTGTTCCTGCTCCGGCAGGGGGATTGGACTAGATGATCTTTTGAGGTCCCTTCCAATCTCTAGCATACTGTGAAACTGTGAAACTGTGACTTTACTATATCCATCTGTTGTGCCCAGCAAGCAAGTTATGGAGAGCATTTTGATAGAGTCTTACTCAAGACTGAACAGACACAGGTATTGCAGCAGATGGCAAGATTGTCAGCATAGTAATTGATTTTTAACAAGTTTTCAAATCAGAGAAACATAGAATCCCAAAGTGTTTTTGGTTGGAAGGGACCTTTAAGCTTATCCAGTTCCAACCCCCTGCCACGGGCAGGGATACTTTCTACTAGACAAGGTTTCTCCAAGCCCCATCCAACCTGGCCTTGAACACTGCCAGGGATGGGGCAGACACAGCTTCTCTGGGCAACCTGTGCCAGTGCCCAGGGGCACTTCCCTCACAGGGAAGAACTTCTGCCTAAGAGCTCATCTCAATCTCCCCTCTGTCAGGTTAAAGCCATTCCCCCTTCTTCTGTCCCTATCTACCCTTGTCCAAAGCGCCTTTACAAGCTTTCTTGTCGGCCCCTTTAAGCACTGGAAGCTGCTCTAAGGTCTCCATGGACCCTTGTCTTCTCCAGACTGAACACACCCAGCTCTCTCAGCCTGTCTTCAGATCAGAGCTGCTCCAGCCCTTGCAGCATCTCCATGGCCTCCTCTGGACTAGCTCCAACAGCTCCACATCCCTCTTGTGTTGGGAGCCCCAGAAAAACCTGTCACTTATTAGGGCACAGGCAATAAAAGCATAGACTAAAAAAGTGGCCCATTCATCCTAACATTCAGCCTGTTCCTGTTCATGGGAAGTACGACGAACAGAGTCCAAGAAGGGGGAAATAAATAACACTGTTCAGTGCAGGAGACCATGGGGTCAAAGAATGAGTGGCCCAAACAGAATCCAATGCTTTGTAATCCGCCCTCATTTCAAGGGAGAGATTAAGGGCAAGAGAATGAAATAGCTTGGTGAGTGTTTAAAGGACAGCATGGGAGGAAGCGGGACAAACATTTTGAAAATGTAACAAGTTTACAGTGATATCATGGGTTGATTAAAAGTCAGAGGTGATTAGAGCTGATGCTTGGAAAAATTTCAACCAAATGTGTTTCCATCTAAGCATGTTTTCTCAACTGGAGTCAAACATTTCATATAATAATAATAATAATAAACATCATCATCATCATCTAGTGAAATTTCCCAGGGACAACAAGGCTTTTAGGTTTGATACAGCAGAGACATGGAGTTGTCCAAAGAGAGGATGGCCGTGGTCAAAATGATAGGAGGGAGGGAGCTTTGTAGCAATGCTCAGAATGGTGATGGGAAGGGAAGGATGTCAGGGAAGAAGAGAACTGTTGAGGCAAATGCAGGGTAAAAGATACACACATTAAAATACACCCAGCAGAACATTCTGTAGATTTAAAATATGCATCACCAACTAGTCCAGCAAAATGTCTGGTAAAATGCACATGAAATCACAGAATCACAGAGTGGTTTGGGTTGGAAATGACCTCAAGATCATCCAGTTCCAACCTCCACGCTATGGGAAATTCTCTCTTTAGTAAACTCTATTATATGCTACTCTATCAAGTACAGCTCTTAAAATCCTTGTTTTTCAATGGAAAGCAGGACAATGAGAATAAACAGAGAACAGATTAAGAAAAATAAATCGATTATTCTTGCATTTTTCTTTCATCACACTGTATTTCTTTGGATGAGCTGTCAGGGTTTGTCAAAACATTCTCGAAACCCATGCGCAGGCTAGAAGTCCACTTGTACAGATGGGACTGTTATGTACTATTGTGCTGTGAGTGGCAGGAGACGAGACAGTTCTTTCCAGCTATGTGTCATCTTCCACTTCAGAAATAATGAGAAGTTGCCCCCAGCTCTCTGCTTCTTTATCAGATGACTTTAGGCCTAGATTGTCCAAATATTTCTGCCTTTATCTCACCCATTGCTCTGAAGAAAAATGTCTGCTCAAGACAAGTTGACAAGGCAAAATTAAGAGCATAAGGTTGTTTGGATACTAGGACACTCTTGCTCCCCATATTTGAGTTATGAGCTCTCTTGTTCTGAAATTATCAGTTCTTCAGGCTGCTCCAGGAAATAAAAAAAGGATAATTTTGCTTTTAGTAAAGACAAATGATGTGATTGGAAATGCCAGCATTTCCCAGTGAGCACTCTGAGAAAAATGACTGGAACACTGTTTCAATATTATGAAACTACCCAAATATGCTTTTTTTTTATTTAGCTGATTTTATGTTCTGACTATTTAAGGATCTCAGTATTAAACTGAAGAGTCACAGTTGGTCCGTCCCATTTTCTTGAATGAGATAACCTTGATATCTACAGCTGCATAATGCTTATGTTTCTTTCAGGATGTTTAAGGTAGTCAAAGGCTGCAACAAGTAAATCCTTTATACATCAGATATTTCCATGACATTAGTGAAAGTGGGTGTCCTGGGTTCAGCACTAGCAGTCATTTTTCTCTTTCTTGGTAGCTGGTGCAGTGCTGTGTTTTGACTTTCAGCCTGGGAACAGAACTGATAGCGATGTTTTGGTTTGGCCAAGGACTTTGTGAGCCTCATGCTTTGCCAGGGAGGAGGGGAAGCTGGGAGGAAGCAGAGACAGGACACCTGACCCAAACTGACCAAAGAGGTATTCCATACCACAGCACGTCATGCCCAGGATGTAACTGGGAGTTAGCCGGAAGGGCTGGGAGTCTGCAGGGTTGGAGGAGGTATGGGTCGGTGCTTGGTCGGGCAAGTTATCGGTCGGCTGGTGGTGAGGTGTTGTATTCTCTTCCCTTGTTATTTCCTTTATCATTGTTATTACTGGTGGTAGCAGTAGTGATTTGTGTTATACCTTAGTTACTAAACTGTTGTTATCTCAACCCGTGGGAGTTGCATTCTTTTCGATTCTCCTCTCCATCCCTCCGGGAGTAGGGGGAGGGAAAGAAGGGAGGGGGGGGTGAGTGAACGAGTTACCTGACTGGGTTTAAACCACGACAGTGGGTAAGGGGCTGGAGTGTAAAAGTGGTGTATAAAGCTATACCATATTGAGTCTTACTTTCATTCAGAGTTAGCAGACTTGTAAGACTTAAAACTATGATACAATGAATTATCCTTCTGCATTTCCATCTAATGCCAACTTTTTGAAGTGCCTATACCTGCAGTCTACTCTCTAGATCCTATATGAAAGTTTACAATTTCTTTGTTAAGCTGTTCTTTGCCACTTTTTTCAGAAGAGGATTTGGCCTTCATGTATCTAAAACAGAAACCTGAAGTGTGAAGCAAGGACTTGGGTCAGGAAAACTGTGTAGCTTGAGACAGACATTTTATCTTAAATCTTTGTATTTCCTACTTGGCAAAAAAAGTTTTCCCTCTTTCTGACCTCTAAGTACAATAGTTTACTCCATTAGTTAAATGTAGACATCCAGAAACGGATTTCTGTAGAAATCTATTTCACTTCTTCTGTGGGTTGTTTAGCCTGGAGAAGGCTTAGGGGGGACCTTATTGCTCTCTATAACTACCTGAAAAGAGGATGGAGCCAGGAAGGGGCTGATCTCTGCTCCCAAGTAACAAGTGACAAGACAAGAGGAAATGGCCTTTAACTGTGCCAGGGGAGGTTTAGACTGGAGATTAGGAACAGTTTCTTCCCCAGAGGGTGGTTAGGCATTGGAACAGGCTGCCCAGGGCAGTGGTGGAGTCACTGTCCCTGGAAGTGTTCACAAACTGTGTAGA
Source organism: Pezoporus flaviventris (assembly GCF_033815535.1). NCBI lineage: Eukaryota > Metazoa > Chordata > Aves > Psittaciformes > Psittacidae > Pezoporus > Pezoporus flaviventris. Next base: position 1,636,548 of record NW_026892562.1, read on the forward strand.
CAAGGCCCTCAGTGCCATGGTTTAGTGGTGGACTTGGCATTGCTGGGGTAATGGTTGGACTTGATGATCTTGAAGGTCTTTTCCAGTCTGACTGATTCTATGCTTCTTTACTCCATCCATTCATTGTGCTTTTTCAAGAACTAGAGGCAGGAGATAAAGCACCTTAGTTAAAATTTAGGTTTTATTCTCAGCTAGTTATCAGTTTGCTGACAAGTCTTATTCCAGGATGGAGTCCCTTCGTGGAGTAGCCTTTGAGCACTGACTTCACGGCTGCTTTCTGTAGGGAGAGTCACCATTTAGGATGGAGCTCTTCCCAGAAACAAGACTACCAAAACTAAATTTTGTTGAACATTCGGTCTTTTACCAAATTCTTTTAAACCTGCCTGAAATGCCATTACTGTAAGGATAGTATTGTCTATATGTGCTACATAAATGGGGGAAAAAAACCTCCAACCAACCAAACGCAAACAGAAGACAATATATACTTCAGCTTTCCACTGGAATATATGATGAAGCAAAAGAAAATGCAATGATCACGCTGGAGAATGTATCTGTAAAGTAACAAATTTATGTAAAAAGACTAATCACAGATCCAGGTTTGTCTTAAATGTTTGATGGCCTGGAAGATGGGATAAATGTATAAATTCCCCTCAAAGGGTAAAGGGACTGCAGTGATAAGATAAAGGGTGATGGGTTTAAACTGAATCAGCAAAAGTTCAGGTTAGATCTTAGGCAGAAGTTATTTTCTGAGAGGGTGCTGAGGCACTGGCACAGGTTGCCCAGAGAAGCTGTGGCTGCCTCATCCCTGGCAGTGTTCAAGGCCAGGTTGGATGGGGGTTGGAGCAACCTTCTCTAGTGGAAGGTGTCCCTGCCCATGGCAGGGCGTTGGGATTGGATGATCTTAAGGTCCCTTCCAACTCAAACCAGTCTGGGATTCAATGATTCTATGAAAAGAAAATAAGGAGATTATTGTGGATGACCCCATGCTTTGGAATGGGATTCCCATTTATACAGAATAAAGCTGGTGTAAAAACAGCAGATACATTACTGATGTAGTCACTAGTATTTTTCAGGTGTGATGACTTTTCTAATAACTGCACATCTTTACATACCTAAATATAGAGTGAGGAAAGATGGGTCAAGAGCTGATCTTCGTGAAATTGCCCTTGCTTCTTGCACCAAGGAGGAAACAATAACGAGGGAGATTAGCCAGGAGAGGGCAGAATACTAAAAGGTAAGAGAAAGAAAGATCAGAGGGTGAAGAAACCACAGGAAAATGGGAAAGGGACTTGGATTTGCATCTGTGTGTAGGATGAGCTTTGCAAATTGCTCTATCAGAAAAGGAACAAGGCAGCATCTAGGACACAGAAGCAGGAAGGAAGCCCCAGTCACAACTGCAGCTTGCACATCCACTCAGCTGACACATGGTGCAGATTGATGGGACTTTGTTGACCTAGTTTCTTAATCCTTAATCTTCTTTAGCAGTGTCTTTTTTTTTTTCCTTTTTTTTTTTTTTTTTAAATCAGGATGCAATTTAAGGCAAGAATGTTCCCTCAAGAGTAAATAAACATGAAAGGGATAGGATGTTATGTTCTATTAACACAAATCACAGCCTTCTCTGATAGGTTTTCTGAACACCAGATTTCTGGCAAGGCTCTTCCTGCTCTCTCCCTCTTTTTCTTTTTTAGGCTCAATGAGAATGAAAATTTATGATATTTATTGTACATCATTCAGGGAGAAATACACTTCTTCAAACCTTGCATATCTTATCGTAGAATCTTAGAATAGTTTGGAAAAGACCATAAAGCTCATCCAGTTCCAACTCCCTGCCACGAGGAAGGACAAATGATACTGATTACCTTCAGCATCTTGAAGGTAATGTGAATTTGCATTATGTCTTTTACACAAGCCTTGCTGTTCTCTTTTTTAGTTGATCGTATTTTATCATAAATACAACTCAAATGGCACCCATTTACTCAGTATGACTAATATACTGACTGATACACTGTTTATCAGAAGTCTGTGGAGGCAGTGTTCTCACAGGAGAATGGATAATTGGTACATAAACTCTGAAAATCCTGAAAGATACAGAAAGGCCATGAGAGGCCTGAAGAAGCCTAAACAAGCAAGATAAGAAGCTGGATTTCACCGTGTTAATGAGAACTGTGGACTGTTGGCAAGCTTTCGAGGTCAAGTTCCCACACCTGCGCTTAACCAATTATATGCTAGTTGCAAAGGGTCTTCAAGACATGTATCCAATCATAATATGCCAAATCACTGTAAGTGCATGTAAGAAATAGTATTTAAGGGGTTAAGGCTTTGTAATAAAGGGCTTTTTGTCTGATCATATTGATCTCTGACTGAGTCCATATATATTCTGCGGCAATTGGCGCCTGAACAGGGACCCCCCATATTTTTCATATTGAAGCTGAAAGAATTAAAGCGCGTGGCACCGAAGAAAGTGGAAAATGTGGAGCCGCAGGGACGTCGGCAGGGCTCGATCCGTAAGGACCAGGATCGGGAGGTAGTCGCCTTGGAACGGAGCCTCATGAGCCCGGAAGACACTGCGCAGTGCAAATAAGGTAACAGCCGACGGGGTCTGGAAGAGGGTTAGGATGGGGAAAAAAAAAAGTCATCCTTAAACTATTCCAGCATATCCTCTCAGTGAGAGGGATAGAATATGACGATAATCTGTTAAAAAGATTGTTGCTCTGCAGTAAAGAAAAAGAGCTGATCCAGGGGGTTAATGAAGCTTTTGATCTCGGGACTTGGAAAAAAATTGGGGCACGCCTGTGGGATCAAGTTACTTGTGGGTTTAAAGAGGCGAAGTCTCTTGCTGCCCCCTGGTTACTACTAAAAGGGACTCTAGCCGCAATGAAGGCTGAGAAACAGGCAGTAAAATCCGCTTTTACAGCTCTCTCTGACTCGCCTTCACAGCAGCAGGGCTCGGCACCTACATTAGATTCAGCACCCGGTGCTACAGCCATGGTAGTGTCGTCTGCTTCGGGCATAAAACATTCTGGCCAAAAACCGGCGCGCAGTACAGTATGAAAGTTTGAGGACCCTGCGCCTTTCCCCTATCCTGTGTCGACAACGCCTTTACCAGCGGTAGCTCCAGCTGATACTCAGGAGCCAGTAGAGGCTACTGAGCAACCGAAACAAACTGATGTTAACCCTTTTCGTGCTGCTACTGCCCCTAAACTTAATCTCCAAGATTTTTTACCGGGGTGAGAGTCTCCTGAGGAGGAGAGTGTAACTCCGAATAAATACCCACCCCTGCCACATACACCACCCCTTGCATCGCTCCCACCGGAGCCGCAAAATGAGTGGAACTGGGGACAATGGACAAAATCCTTAGATAAACAATTGCAGGACTTGCGGGACCATCTGGACAAATTGGGGGAGGAGAGGGAGCAAGCCCCAGAAAAACCGGATAAGATCAGTCCTTGTGATGTGTCGTTACCACCGACTCCTAGATCTAATATAGTTAATCCGAGTGCCATGAGATGGCAAGGCTGCATTCAGGATGCAATTATAGACAGTACTATTTTACTGATAGATGTTCCTGCTGCATTCCCTGTTATTATAAATTCTCAGGGACGGTCTGTCTGGACTCCTATGGACTGGAAAGCTATGAAAGAAATTAAGGGAGCAATTACTCAGTATGGGTTGTCTTCCTCACATACACAGCAAATGTTATCTGCTTTCTTTTCTAGTAATGTTCTAACTCCAAATGATTGTCTCAGAGTGGCTGCAATTTTATTAACTCCTTCACAGCTCCTACATTTTAAAAGTGGGTTCGAGGAGCTTGCTCCAAGGGCTGCAGATGAGAATTCAGAGTGTAATCCTCATGACCCTTTGCATGGTGTTTCATCTGAAATGTTATTGGAAAAGTGACAATTTCACCCTGATGGAGTACAAGCTCGTATGAAAATTGAAGTTTTACAGCAAGCACAGCAATTGGCTTTAGCTGCTCTGAAAGCTGTGCCAGAAGCAGGAAAGCCTAATCCTTCATGTACATCAGTAAAGCAGGGTTACTGAGCCCTATATGCAATTTATTAACGGATTGACAGAGACTATCGAAAAGAATATTGATCTGGCATCTAATGCTAAAGAATCGATGCTTATGTCTCTGGCTATGGAAAATGCTAACCCAGCTTGTAAGCCTATTTTGCAGGTTTTGCCAAAATCTGCTGGTCTTCAAGAAATGATGGGTGCATGTTCTAAAGTGGGCACAGCAGAGGAAAAGGCTGGATACATGGCTACTGCCTTTGCCGCTACTGTTAAACCCCTTCTACAACAAGGTCAGAGTGATCGTGGGGGTACTAAAGGTATGAGATGTTATAATTGTGGACGGATGGGGCATTTTAAAAAGCAGTGTACTGTAAAGAAAATCAGTTCAGCAACCCGGCCCCCTCAGTGTGGTGTTACTGATTTTGCAGACAAATGTACTAAATGTGACAAATTTGGCCACAAGACAATTGAATGTCATTCAAAGTTTAAAAAAGACAGAACCCCATTGGGAAACTTGAATGTGAGCGTGATGCCACCCCGCGTGACGACACAAAATCAGGGTGTCTGGACTGCATCTCCTCCACCACCGCAGGGAGTGCCGGAGTGGACGTGGCAACAGCAGTAGATTTTACCATAACTGATACTTCTGTTCATTGTATTCCATCTAAATCAAATGGGCCTCTTGGTCATGGGTTACGTGCTTTGCTACTGGGACGATCATCAACATCAAGGAAAGGAATCTTTGTATTACCCGGTGTAATTGATGCTGACTATACTGGAAATATTGGGATCATGGTGCAAATGCATGCTCCTCCGGTCAACATCCCTGAAAATTCGAAAATAGCTCAAATCTCAAATGATGATCTGACCGATCTCATGCCCTTTTTAAAGGGTGAGTCAAAGGCAGAACAAAAAAGAGTTCTAGCAAAAGCTCAGTATGAGGCCTTAGATCACTTCATAACAAAAATCACTAATCTTGTCCCGATTGTCAAGGCCAAGCAGTAGGTATAGGCCTTGGAGTCAACCCTCGAGGCCTCCAGCTTTGGCAAATGGATGTGACTCATGTACCCTGTTTTGGGAAATTGAAATATGTCCATGTTACTATTGACACTATTCTCTTACAGGACAAGCTATTATTGAACGAACACATCAAACTTTGAAACAGTTGTTGGAAAAACAAAAAACGGGAGAAGAAGGACGTACACCGGTAGCAAGGATACAGAAAGCTGTATATGTTATGAATTTTGTGCAATTGACAGGAGACTTTAATGACCCCCCCTGCTATAATACATGGTCAGGCATTAGGTTCAGGTTATATAACTAAAACTCTGGGTATTCTGGTCCAGTACAAGGATTTGGAAACCGGCATTTGGAAAGGTCCTGTGAAAGTAAAATTAAATGGTCGAGGTTATATATGTGTAATTACAGACTCTGGTCTGCGGTGGGTGCCAGCTCGATGGGTGAAACCCTGGAAAGGGTCAGCACCACCCCAGGAGACCCCCTTGTCAGTGATTGAATGAATTGAAATTTCAGCTTCGGACTTCTGTTTTATGGATGTTTTCAGTCCTTCTTAAAGTGAAGAGAGCAATCTTTTTCACGTTAAAGTAAAAAAAAAAAAAACAAACACAAAAAAACAAAAAACAAAAAACCCATCCACCATCCCCCCACCCACCCCCCCCAGAACCTACAGCGAGACAAACACGGGATACAGGCTTATTGTGTGAGTTTTCAGTGGTGGGAAGGTGTTTCGTATGCTCTTATCAGGGGTATTGGGCATACTGTGACTCATTTAATACAGTCTCTCTGTGATACTCATGAACTAGAAGTTGGTAAAAATAAGTATGTCCAGGTTTCTATCAACTTTTGGAGACCTTTGTAGATATTGCTGGCCAGTTCTCCCAACATAGGCTGGCCACCTGTGTCGGAATGAGTGTGCATTTTGGTCAGTATAAAAGCCCAAGCTTCATGCGCTGTGGGGGAGGCAGAACCTCTGTGGGGACGCCAGCTAAATGTTGAGCCTGCCACCTCGCACTGCAATGATGCTTCTCGGAGGTGTTTTTCTGTTAGCCTCCACAGGGTCCTTATGCCACGTTCTGTGCATGGGACTGTGTAGTGGGAATAATAATTGTCTTTTTGTGTTTCAAATATTGTAGTTGTGTGGAGTGTGCTTGTGGGATCCCACACGTGTGTGTGTGTGTTGAGGGCAATCGGTGTTTTGTGTATTGTTGGGTTCATGTAAAAGTTTTTAACGGGTAGCTGTTTAACATTTCAGACATGAAAGAGTTAATGTGAAAGTGCGGTTGCCGGCAGGTATTTATGGTTGCTGCTGAAGCAGGCAGGCGGCTGTAGCTGCTGCCGAGCAGGCCGGCGGTTTGCAGGGATCAAAAAAAAAAAAAAAAAGGAAAAGAGCAATGATGCTGCAAATATGCAGTTCAACTTGTCTACTTCTCAAGAACTGATAACCTGGGGGAGGGGGTATATTTGTGTCCACCTGACTACAGGTCCAAGGTCCATGGTGACTGCCTGCCAAGTTTGTCAAGCCTTGCCATGAGCTGGACAGACAAATGGAAAAACCTGATGCCTCAGCTACAGGAGCTGACCGTGAATACCCCAAGCAGAATGAGATAGAGGAAGAGAAAAACTAATGATTGCAAAACATCACTTGGGGGCAAATGAAAAGTAACATCCTGAATATGTGTGCTTGTAAAGTAGCTATTATTAGAGGCTGTGATTTTGTGTATAAAACCACCTGTATTTACTAGCCAGTTGCTAATAAGAAACTGCACCTTGTATTGTATAGATTTGTCACTTGTAAAAGAGATGTTAGAGTATGGAAATTTGCAGTAGCTGCTAGAAAATGCTAAGGCAAAAGCTAGAAAGATTTTAATACAATGGTAGTGTTATAAAGCAGGTGATGGAACAAATTAAGAGGGTGGGAGAATTCCCCTGGTAAGAAATTTCTCTAGCTAGTCCCTCGCTGCCATCAGCATCTTGAACATGCTGCTGCACCCTGTAATAGTTACTCTGCTAATGTAAATGTGTGTGCCTTGCTGTAGTAGCCACTTGTTACTGGATGAAGCAGGTGAAACTCTGCATTGACAACAAGGTGCAAGGACTGAGGCTGACAAAATGCCTGCTACCACAATCAAGGGCAAGACTGGGCTGGCCTCTGTGTTTGCCACCAAGAAGAACCTTGGTGGTTCTCAGCTGTTGGCTGCAACCCAGCAGGCATGGAGCGGTGGGGACACATGCCATGCCAGACCTTGATGGGAAGGATGGCCTCCCCTGTTATCAGAGAGCCATACAGCAGAAAAAAGGGGCAGGCCCAGCAGCCTGTAGTTGGCATATGTTGGAGATATGATCTAGCCCAAATTCCGTGCTCAAGTAGGGTCACCCAAAACATATATAAAACAAAAAAGGGGAGATGTGGAGACAGTGTTCTCACGGGAGAATGCATAATTGGTACATAAACTCTGAATAATCCTGAAAGATACAGCAAGGCCATGAGAGGCCTGAAGAAGCCTAAACAAGCAAGATAAGAAGAAGCTGGAATTCTCTGAGTTAATGAGAACTGTGGACTGTTGGCAAGCTTTCAAGGTCAAGTTCCCACACCTGTGCTTAACCAATTATATGCTAGTTGCAAAGGGTCTTCAAGACATGTATCCAATCATAATATGCCAAATCACTGTAAGTGCATGTAAGAAATAGTATTTAAGGGGTTAAGGCTTTGTAATAAAGGGCTTTTTGTCTGATCATATTGATCTCTGACTGAGTCCATATATATTCTGCGGCAGAAGTCCCACATGACATAAAAACTGCAGGTCCATGGAGCCATTGTCTTTCTTCAAAATGACCACTGAATTTATTTCCAGTCCCTGAGATTTTATATTTGAAAACAAGCAGAGTATATATGAAAAGACATATAGAATTTATGTGCTTGAGACAACAAATGGAGGTGGAAAACAAATTCCCTTTGTCTGTCCAGTCAAAGGATGAGACTGGCTCTGTTTATGCAGGGAACAGTTGCTGCTGTTATGCCCTGTTCCCTCTTGGGCTGAATCAAAAGGAGCATTAGCAGCAGGTGGAAGGAGGTGATCCTCCCCCTCTACTCTGCTCTCATGAGACCGTACTTGGATTACTGTGTGCAGTTCTGGTGCCCTCAACATAAGAAGGACATGAAGCTGTTGGAACAAGTCTAGAGGCCATGAGGATGATCAGGGGCTGGAGCACCTCCCATGTGAAGACAGGCTGAGAACATTGAGGCTGTTCAGCCTGAAGAAGAGCTGTGGGGAGAGCTCATAGCAGTTTTCCAGTATCTGAAGGGGGGCTATAGGGATGCTGGGGAGGGACTCTTCGTCAGGGACTGTAGCGATAGGACAAAGGGTGATGGCTTCAAACTGACAGAGGGGAGATTGAGATGAGCTCTTAGACAGAAGTTCTTCCCTATGAGGGTGGTGAGGCGCTGGCACAGGTTGCCCAGAGAAGCTGCGGCTGCCCCATCCCTGGCAGTGTTCAAGGCCAGGTTGAATGGGGCTTGAAGCAGCTTGGTCTAGTGGAAAGCATCCCTGCCCATGGCAGGGGGTTGGAACTGGATGAACTTTAAGGTTCCTTCCGACCCAAACCATTCTGTGATTCTATGATTCTATGAGAGAACATTTCTCAGCTGCTGCTGTTGTGCTCTGTTCAGTCACATTATGGCACTTGAAGGGAGATCTCCCTTCCCTGTTTAATGGTTTAGATAAGTATTTTCAGGTGTAAGTATATTTTGGTCCTCCCTTGATACCATTAATGAGTTTTTTCAATGACCAAATTAAGCATGAACAAGGCAGGTCAAAGCCTTGTGCAAATCTGTCTTGTGACGAGTACAATAAAGTACTAATGTTACAAGAGCACAAGAGCACAGAGCACTAGAATCCTTTCTGATTTATAAGTACATCAAGCCTCTTATGCTCATATAACTCTGCAAATGACATACTAGTTTGAAAATGCATATTTTTTTTTTTTGCGTAGAGAAACCCAAAACTCAGCATGCTGAGTTATGATTCATTTTAACAGCCAGTAGATGGAGCTTGACACCTCTTGGCAAGGTTCACTCACTTTAATATACATAGCATATGAAATCTTATTTGAGGAGTAAGCAGAAAGGCAATTTTTACTTCTTTTGCTTTTGGTTTAGTTTGTTGTTGTGGATAAGGGGTGTAATGAAAAAATAATATTGAACCATTACTTACCTGTTGAAAGGCAGATTCAGTTACTATGGCTGTGTAGAAAGACGGGAAGATTATTGATACTTTTACAAAAGTGTCTTGCCTCTGGCCTGTATATTTTGGCATAATTTTTCACAGAGAGTCAACAAAAGCCTCATGCCTATGTGAAACTGAGGACAGTAGGACTTAGTGTGGGACTAAAGAATAAAGAGTATATGCTTTGAAAATATTTGGTGCTCAAGGATGGAGTTAGGTGAATGACATGTGAATGTTTCTGTCTTGTAAACATAGAAAATGCAGTTCTTAGTTTCTAGCTTTTAAATAAATCCTCATCAGAAAGGTTGTCTGTCTGAGGCCTGTCTGTCTCATTTTCCTGTCCTTAGGGAGACTTCACAACATTTGTATCTGAAAATTAATACTACACTTACTCCCCTGCCAGATTTAGCAAGACATTATGTAGGCCCTCCCACCCTGGTGTTACAAGTATGGCAAACTGCTTATTTTCAGTGTTACAGGTATTTTTTTCCTATTGGATAGATAGAATCATACAATCCCAGACTGGTTTGAGTTGGAAGGAACCTTAAAGCTCATCCAGTTCCAACCCCCTGCCACGGGCAGGGATACCTTCTACTAGACAAGGTTTCTCCAAACCCCATCCAACCTGGCCTTGAACACTGCCAGGGATGGGGCAGACACAGCTTCTCTGGGCAACCTGTGCCAGTGCCTCAGCACCCTCACAGGGAAGAACTTCTGCCTAAGAGCTCATCTCAATCTCCCCTCTGTCAGGTTCAAGCCATTCCCCCTTTTTCTGTCCCTATCTGCCCTTGTCCAAAGTGCCTCTACAGCTTTCTTGTCGGCCCCTTTAGGCACTGGAAGCTGCTCTAAGGTCTCCATGGATCCTTGTCTTCTCCAGACTGAACAAACCCAGCTCTCTCAGCCTGTCTTCAGATCAGAGTTGCTCCAGCCCTTGCAGCATCTCCGTGGCCTCCTCTGGACTAGCTCCAACAGCTCCACATCCTTCTTGTGCTGTTGTCCCTGAGATGGACACAGGACTGCAGAGGGGTTGTCTCCAGAGCTCAACAGAGGAGAATCCCCTGCCCCAACTTCCTACTCATGCTCTTTTTGATACCTCTTGCTGTTCTAGACACTTAATACTCTTCTTCATAAAAAGTAACTTACAAGTGTTCGGTCCTCTGGGCAGCAAGTGACCAATTACAACTGACATAGCTAGGCAGGCACAGCATCTGAAATGTCTCTTGCTTCTGAGGCTCTGCCACAACCTTCCCATCTAGGTGGATTTCCTCCCTGTGGCACTTGCAAGAAGCCTCGGGAAAGGAATCAGTTCTCCCCACACAGGCCATAGCTTTGATACAGAGACAAGCAGCTTGTGCCAAATAAATCTTTAGCAAATGAGTCTGTAAGGTGTGCGGCAGGAAAAAAGTGGCTAAGGAAAACTGATCAAACACCTGAGACAAACTTAAAACACTAGACATTTAGAAATCGAAATCATAAGTAGCTTCATTTCAGGACCTGATTTCGAACATTCTCAGATGAAAACAACAGTACCACAGGTTATCCCTTTTTCAATTATCAAACCAGAGATACTCATCTTAAGTAACAAAAGGGAGAGTACTAATTCCAGGCCTAAAAGTCTTCAATCAAACATGTCTTAAGAAATTATGAGAACTGAAGGTTACTGTGGGAAGCTGTATTTCATTTTTAACTACAGCAAATGCCATTGCAATTACAGTAATAGCAAAAGAAAGAAAGCTGAAGAAGAAAGATGACAGATGATCGGCAGGAGGAGGGGTGTCCACATTCAGGATGAGTCACAGTGAGTTTGCAGATAAAATGCTGCAAAATAGTTTGGCCAGGACCGTGTGAACAGACACTAGGAGAGATAAATTCAAGTGATTCTTTGAAGGGGGTTTGATCTCTAAATATACTCTAAATTAGAGAGGTTGTGAAAGGACTGAAGCCTTGCTGAGTAGGGGCTGGGTCTTTATTCTCAACCTTTTCTCAGCATGAGGAAATGAAGGAGTTGTGTTCCTACAGACAATGCAGCAGTGCTGCCCTGGCCCTTCTACCAAGGCTATGCAGTTTTGCCTGGTGTCAATCATCTCCAGAGATAGCATAGTGTTACACAGGAACAATCCTGACCTCAAATGATCTGCCTGTATGAGCACATAGTTTGTTGAACTGAAAATCTTCCTTAAAATTGTCTCGTTAACTTCAGTGACTGAGGAAACAATAGGAAGAAATCCCAGCTACTGTTAAAGCTCATTCCACTGATATTGCACAGCAAGTGGCATCACTGAATGTTCTCTGCTTCATCTGTAAGCAACTCTACTTTTCCTCCTGTCATGCCCTTCTCATTTGGAACATTAATTTTGGACTAAGCTATCTCTTTTGCCACTTTCCAAACTCTTCAGAGAGTTATTTCCTGCCTTAGTAAGCACACAAGAAACAAAAAGTTAATGGTAGAAGGAAATATTCAGAAGTACATTTTTTTTTAATAAAGTAATAAGAAAGGAATTGCTCATTCAGACAGCTTCAGTGACATTGGATCATGGCCTTGGTCAGAAAACACATTATTCCCTTCTTGTTTCTTTTATTTTTTTTATGTTTAACTATTCCCTTTATTTTCTGTTGCTTACCTACTCTGTGCTACTATATATCCTTTAATCTGGTAATGACAATGATATGTTCCCTGGCAATGGGTTTGTTACTTCTTTTGTGAAGCTGTTAGGATGTCTTCAGGCTCTGGAGCAAAAGTAAATGCTGACTACTTCCTTTGATACAGAGGAATGTTACAACATAGTCCATTACCAGTTGATTAGAGGAGCAGAAACAAACCTTCGGTACAAAGCTGCAGTTTCCTGCTCAAGTGATGCTAAACCTATTTATAGATACAGAGTAGGCAGAAAATAGACAAGGGACCAAAATATTAAGGAAATAATTTTCTCAGTCACTACCAGGCAATGACAGGATTATCTTGGTAGTATTTAGCTTTTGATATTAGAGAGCAGAAAGTGTGTGGAGGGCTCTGGGACAGGCCCAAATAGCTGCACCACTTTGCTTGGTGGTAAGGGGAAGCAACCGTGAAAAGGCTGAATGGTCTGAGATGGACAATGGCTGAACAGGGTATGCAGTGTCTGTGTTTCAGGGAAGTGACTGCAATTAATGACATCCCTTATGATATTTCTAGGCATTCTCTAACCCCCTACTTTTGAGGACTGGACGATGAGGATAGGAGAAATGATGGCGATGGGGCACCAACAATCAAACTGGCAGATGCTAAAATTGGAAGCATTGAAATGTTGATGGATGTTGCAGGATTTTGAAAGATCTGAGATTTTTGGATGAATGTCTTGGAAGCTGGACACACTGAAGTGTAGCAAATCATTTTATTTATTGGCTTCATTCAAATGACACAAAGTATTACCCTTCAAGAGGCCCATTTCTACTACAGTCACAGACTTGCAGAATAAAAAAGATACAAAAATTGATGGATTTATACCAAAGATGAATTTGGACAGAGAATATTTTGCACAAAAAAAATAAATTACATTTAGGCCTCAGAGTGACTGGGATTTGTACTAAATTGCCATCAAGTGCTTTATCAGGAGAGGTCATGAGACATATAAAAAGTTACAGTACCGCACAACTCTGAGCCAGTCTTCTGGGAACCTTAAAGAAGGATTAAACAGCAGGAAAATCTGACGTTTGAATACAGATATGCATAAACATGACATAAACTTCTTTTTTCCATGAAGTAAAGCATCTCTGTATCATTACATATTGCCACAGCCTTGGTAGAGGCTGCCAGGGCATCCCACAGGCTGCAAATGCTGTATACAACTACCACATCTTTGCTAGTTGTCCTGGGTTCAGCAGTAGCAGTCATGTTTTTTTTTTTCCTTTGTGTTAGCTGGTGCAGTGCTGTGTTTTGACTTCCAGCCTGGGAACAGTGCTGGTGATACCGATGTTTTCGGTTGTTGCTAAGTGATGTTTACCCTGACCAAGGACTTTGTGAGGCTCATGCTCTGCCAGGGAGGAGGAGAAGCTGTGAGGAAGCAGAGATGGGGCGCCTGACCCGGGCTAGCCAAAGAGGTATTCCATACCACAGCACGTCATGACCGGGGTGGGGGTAACTGGGAGTTACCCGTAAGGACACGGGCTTCCGGGTGGAACTCGTTTCTTGGCCGGTGGTATCGTATTCTCATCCCTTGTTATTTTCCCTTATCATTGTTGTAGTTGATAGTAACAGTGGTGATTTGTGTTGTACATTGGTTGCTGGACTGTTCTTGTCTCGACCCGTAGGAGTTGCACTCTTTCGATCCTCTTCCCCGTTCCTCCGGGAGCGGGGAAGGGGAGAGCCCCGGTTGGGGGGGGGACACGGACCTCAATTGTTGTCAGCTCGGCACCACTCACTGGGAGTGAATGAACAAGTTACCTGACTGGGTTTAAACCACGACACTAGTGAAGAGAAAACTGGCTGTTTGTGCTCTAGATCTGCAGGCTACATGCTGCTTCCCATCCTGAGCATTGATCCTTGAAAAGGGGTGAAAGAATTCAACCATTCCCCATTGTCTTGCTCTCTGATCAGGGTGTCAGTTGTCCATCTTACACAAAGATCATTCTTTGGAGACTTCAGCACTGTGCAGTCCTGCATTGATTTGGTGAACACTTCAGACAGGCTAAGGTCAGTGAAGAAGATCAAAATGAGGAATCATAGAATGAACTAGGTTTGGAAAGACCTTTAAGATCATCAAGTCCAACCTTTACCCCAGGACTGCCATGTTCACCACTAAACTATGTCACTAAGGACCTCATCTACACGTTTCACCTACAGGTGAGCAGTCGTTTCCAAGCTGACTGCTGTGGACAGTGTCTGCCCTCCTTGCTGCTGGGAAATGTACAGCTCCTTTCTTCAGTGCTGGCTTTCTGGGCTTTTGCTAAAGAGAGAGTTTTGCACATCAGCTAAGACAGGCTGCTGAATGGCTTTTCCTAGATGATGAAAGTGTTACACGGAGAACTTCAGGGAGACTGCTTATGAAATTGGCTTCTTTTCCTCTTAAATTATATAAACCTCACTGTTTGAAAGGTATAATGTGAGTTAGGCAATTTGAAATCAATTTGCTTTGATTTCAGTGGCATTATTGAGGGGCTATGTAGACTTAAGTGACAAAAATATGCAGCCTAGCCATAGCACCTATTTCACATCACTAAACAGCAGTTAGCCTTTCTCAGGAATGCTTGTTTACTACAGCAAAACCTTTCCGAAACATGAGCCAGAAAAGTGAGGAGAGAAGGGGTCTGATGATTTATTTGAGAAGTCAAATTGTTTCATTGAAAGAAAGAGGGCTCGCTCCAGAAGTACTGAATATGTGTAAAGGGTAGTTTTAAAGCTGAACAAGAAACTAAAGTGAGAATGGCACAAGCAGAATAAAATGCAAAATTAAGGCCAGATTGGGAATTCAAACTGAGATTTCACCAAGATAGTAATCACGGGAGTAATTTGCCAAGTAAGGTCAATAAAGAATAAAAAGAGTTTGATGACATGTGGAGAAGACAGATGTTTTTAACTGAGAGAGTGGATGCAAAGTTTTAGTTGCACAGCAGGAGCACAGAGAAGGGATGAACATAAACAGCTTGTTGGACTCAGCATGCCTTTCCTGTTCAGCAGTGCCTGTTTAACTCCTGTCTCTGATTTGTTGCTCTAAACAAAGACAAGGAAAGGCTGGAGGACGACGGGTCACTCAGGTAGGAGAACTGCAGCCAAATGAGCTCTCAGTGTAAACCCACTGAAATGAAAACAAGTTACATCAGAGAGGGATTTGAACTGATTTGTTGTTTTGCTGAAGTTAGGTAACACTCCAAATTAAGGGAGAAGCATATATAGTCTCAGTAGCTGAAACCTGTCCCAGTCTGATGAGTTTCTTTCCAAGACCAGAGACAGGGAAGGAGGTCTTTTTCTCCTTCCTTTGGCAGTCCCTAAAAATGCTTACACAGCTTTCATGGAGTGATTTGGGTTACAAACAGTGAGATACTCAGGCAGATAATAACATTCTTCATAAACTCATTATTTGAAAGTTAGGGGGAGGTGAAAGGCAAATAACAGCAGTGGCCATGTCCCTTAACAGAGAGGAGAAGAAAAAGGCCATTAGTAGGTAGTGGAATTTGCCAGAAGAAACCCTGTTAAGCCTGTTGTGTGTATGCTGCACAGTTATTTACCACCAAGAGCAAAGCCTAGAAGACTGTCCCAGCACCTGGCTGTGCCACAAGCGAAGGCAAGGAGTCCAAGAGGTATAAGTCCTATGGGCAGCCAAGAGCTGCACCACAAGCAGAGGGGGAACTGCTGAACCAGTTGGGATTGGATGGTGTTTTACAAGTGTAAGAAACTTTGACGTTTGTCAGTTCCTAAAGGTGACACACTCAAAGAGATCATGTGGTGGTGGTCATGAGGAACCTCAACACACTGTGGAAACAGAGACTTCAGTAAAGGGGAAAAGAGAGAAAGAGAACTGGGAATATTTCTTCTTCTTTATTTGTTTCTTTTTAGTTTTAAAACACTTGTATGCGGTACTTCCCTAGTGAAAGGGAAACCTGGAGCCTCTAGACTTCATCTACACTACCTGAGAAGGCACTCAATATTGTCCCCAAACTACGAATTCAGCCTGTTTTAATTATTATCCATAACTTCACAGAAATATTTTGTGTCTGATGCCTGAGAAAACAATAATCTCTAAGAAAGCCATGAAGAAGCAGCCACATCTATACAGCCCCGTGGCCAGAAACTGATGTTCAACAATAATTTTTACTCATTTTTTTTTGGCCAATTTACAGATATTATCATCATCATCGTCATCATCACCATTATACTTATTTCCCAGAGAAAGCAATCATATCTTCTGGTCTGCCCACAACTCTTATTTCTTCTGCTGTCATGCCTTAACCCCACACCAGTGCCCATCTTTAAGCATCTATTTTTGATCTTTCATTCCTTTTGTGTAGTAACTACAACTTATACTGGTCACCTTGAGCCATGCCTGAGCATTTCTCTATGACCTCTTTTGCAATTGTCCTGTTGCCCATTCTCCAGCCATGAAGCGGTTTTATGCAGATGAAACTGTAGAAAGTGCAAATATTCTGTGAGATACCAAATTTCACACTTGCCTTTTAGTTTTAACCTCATGGATTGGAAACTCAGGATTATTACAGTTATTAATGCACTGGGGGGGGGGGGAGGCATTAGGCTGCTCCTTTTCCATGTTAAAGCTGACACTATCAAGATTTAGCAAATAAGAATCTGCCATTTGGAGCTGTCTTTTCCCAGAACTCCCTCCTACCCACTTTCTCATCCATCGCTAATACTATAGTAAGAGTCATTATAACTTCTTGCTGTTCTCAGTGTCTTATTCAGATTCCCACTTGGATTTCCCAACCATCACAAATAAATTTTGAATCTCTGCCTCAAAGGACCAATAAATCTACTATTTTGTGTATTCTGTCTCTCATTGCTCCTCATGGGCTTTCTAGTTATTTTTGCTCCAATTTTTACTTCCCACCAAACCTGTTCCCACTCAATTGTCCTTCCAATGTGCCCTTTTCCCAGGTTTCCCTCTTTGTTCTCTGCACATTAAATATATATATATATATATATAAATTCCTCCATATAACACACTCCTTCCAATAAAACCCTTAATGATAATCCCACCCAAATGCTTTAATCAAAGCCCAGTGAAAATTTGAATGGACTTTGCAGCAGGCACTAAACATGGTAGTCCCTGTGGCTGTCTTGCATTGTGGTCTGCAGGATGGACAGGCTTCAAGAATATTTAGTGAATCTGACTTAGTTTGCTTCCTGGAAACTAAATTTTTGGTATGTTTAAAGTACACCAGGTATTATATTCCATGGGTGTATTTGTAAATTTAATCTGAAAAGGAATAAATCTTGGATAATCTTCAAACCCAGGGATTGTCTAAATAAGGAAAGGATTGAAAAGAAAGGAAAACACCAGGAAAGTAATGGATTGAGAGCTTCCTGGAGACAAGAAGCAGGTATAACTAAATGCTGGAGTTGAGGATTATTTAAAATTCTTTTGACCAGTGTACTTCTTTGTGAAATGGATCAAATATTGTTTCTATTAGATGACAGGGGTTCATTTCCTTTCCTTAGATAAACACTTTAAGGGGCCAGACTCCTCTGTGAGATGATAAATGACTTCCTAGACGTCATCCTAAAGGAAGTTTTTCCTCATAACTGTTCTAAATCTGTTACATATCAAATTTCCTGTGTATAGCTGCCACTCTTCAATGCTTTCCAAACTGTATTTCACAGATTCTAACTGTGTCTTGTAACATAAAGAAACTCACTTTCCAGCTCCATCTTTGGCACTGTTTTCAAAACACAGGAGGTCGAGGACTGGATTTGTAAGTTAGTATAATACCTCCTGCCTACCTTGAATTACAAAAAATACACAATTTGGATGAGCGATTTATGAATTGATAATTACAGGTGGGGCTGTTCTATTTCAGTTCAGCCTGGTGAAGCTGAGAACAGCTGAACTCTGCTTATTACAGTGATAGGAAATTCAAGAATAAGGTTATTGCCCTCTGTTTTGGAAAATTTGGATTGTGGTTTCTATGTCATATGGGAAATAGCAATAGAATCTAAGATTCTGCTTGTACCCGTGTACTTTCATATTGCCTGAAAGGCCAGTAAAATCATGCCAGGCCTTCTGGGTCTTCACCCATTTCCTTTGCAAATAAATTGTTCAAATAAGACACTCTCTATGGCACTTGACATTTGAAAAATGTTCACTGTAAGAGCATTTACTGCAGTGTAATTAGTCCACATGTTATCAAATTAATTTCTTTATTGTCATAAAAGGTAGCATCATAGAAAAGTAAAGAAAGTTTTGCAAGATCACAGACTTCCTCTTTGTGTGGCAATTCCACAAGCGGGAGGCAAAATACCTGACATCTATCTCTGTGGGTTTTCATCACCAGATATTCTTTTGTTGATATTTGAGGCATGTGAGGGAGATTGAGATGAGCTCTTAGGCAAACGTTCTCCCTGTGAGGGTGCTGAGGCCCTGGCACAGCGTGCCCAGAGAAGCTGTGGCTGCTCCATTCCTGGCAGTGTTCAAGGCCAGGTTGGACGGGGCATGGAGAAACTTGGTCTAGTGGAAGGCATCCCTGCCTGTGGCAGGGGGCTGAAATGCAACAAGGTTTGAGGTCCTTTCCAACCCAACCCACTCTATGATTCTGTGTCTCTCTGAGAACAGAAATTCATTTTTTATGAATTTCTAGTCTTTAGATACATGAGAGACACTTGCTTCCTTTGAGCCCCAGCCTAGTTTCTCCTGTCACTGAATCTGTGTGTCTGACAATGTTCTTTGGTGTTCCTAGGTCTGAATTTCAGGTGGTCTTCAGGAGTCTTAAAATTCCTTTCCAAAAAGTCCTTTAAGAAGAATACATTCATCATGCATTTCCATGGGGCCTTTACTTACACCCCTTACTTACACTTTACTTACTTTACTTACTTAACTTACAAGTTACTGCAGTTTTCATACAGTTCTGTTCTTGATCTGATTCTGTGATACCATCAGTAAACAACACGTTTTTAGAACACATTTCTGGATAGACATGTGCACATGTAATGAATTCAAACCATGAAGACATAATAAGCATGCAGTAATCTGAGCCACACAAGTAATACCACAAAGGCAGAAACTGTAATTACTTCATCTGCATAAATGTTGGGAGAATGTTACAGACGAGCATGGCTAGAGCAGCAAGAAATGTGTGTGGGATGAAGAAAGGAATGGTAGAAACCCAAGTACTTGACACAGGAATTTGTATTATTATTTTTCTTTTAGTTTTAAAGCTGTTTGGAACATGGTCACTCAACTGCTTTGCCTTTCACAGACAAATCTGAATGTCTTAGCAGAGAATAGTTTAAGTTATTCCAGGCTGGTGTTTATAAAGCAACCTTTCAAACGCTAAATATATTAAAGCCCAATCTGGTTTGGCTGGGAAAAAAAGAACAAAATAAAATGTGAATTAATACCAGAAAAAATGTAGCGGTAATATGATCTACTTTGGGCTGTTACAAAAGGAGGGCTGAAAACCACCACTCTTAATTCAAATAGTTCAATCAAAGCAAATGGGATTACACTGTATCTTAATGTAAGATATCTAATATGGATATAAGCAGTTAGGGGAGAGCTTGTAACAGTCATGTTACAAGCCCCCTAAAGAGGGGCTACAAGAAACCTGAAGCGGGGCTTTGTACAAGGGCCTGTAGGGACAGGACAAGGGGGAATGGCTTTAACCTGGCAGAGGGGAGGTTGAGATGAGCTCTTAGGCAGAAGTTCTTCCCTGTGACGGTGCTGAGGCGCTGGCACAGGTTGCCCAGAGAAGCTGTGGCTGCCCCATCCCTGGCAGTGTTCAAGGCCAGGTTGGATGGGGCTTGGAGCAACCTGGTCTAGTGGAAGGTATCCCTGCCCGTGGCAGGGGGTTGAAACTGGATGAGCTTTAAGGTCCCTTTCAATCCAAACAAGTTTGGGATTGTATGATTATTTATGACAGCGAATACTCTTCTGCCATTAAGAAGCCACCTCTCCTGCAGAGTCTCTCTCCACACACCTGCCCTGAAAGGCATCAAAGTGTCTCTCATAAAAACATCATAAACATCCACAGGTCTCTAGCCATGGAAAATACAACAGGGCTTGTACCTTCAGTTCTTATACCCCAAAGTAAAATATACCACAGCCTTAAGCAATGCATTCACGTAGCACCAAAGAGTATGTAAAACAGAACCCACTTAAAACTAAGAATAATTTCTAAACTTTTAGCTGACTTTATTGACTTGACAGATCTCCTGTACTATAAAATGTATCAAGGCCTTCCCATTTGAAAACTGATGTGAATAACAGTTGAATACTGGCACTAGTTGTACCTTGTTATGTTTGGGAAAACTCAAACTGAAAGAACAGCCAAGAAGAGCTGAGAAATCACTGCCATAACTGATGTAATGACATGATAAGGCATATATAAAACTCTGTGCTTGCAACTGGAAGACACCTCTCATTAGTCACCTTTTCATTTGTTGCCAAAAGAAGTAAAGGATACATCAACTAAGGAAATACAAAAGCAATAATGTAATTTATCTTCTTCATGATCGTTTTACTGAAATAAAACATCTTGTGAAACACAGAAGTACCAGGTTCAAAGCAAAAAGAAACTTGTACATTCATTTGAATGTTACTGCATAGAGAAAAAGGAATGGGCAATGATATTCCCATACATATTATGGTTATAAATTACATCATTTCACCCTGTTTGATTAAAACCATATAATGAAAAATAAAAATGCTTACAAGATTTGAGCACCAGGAACTTAAACCTCTAAAACACGAACAGCAATTGATTTCTTTATTTCCCCATGGCAGAGATGAATGACCACTGGAATTCCAGCTCTGCCTCTTGCCTGTTCAGCTTCATTGTTTGCAATGTTCACAATAAGTTAAACCCTGAACCCCATCCTTTTTGCTTATCCAGATGGGACTGTTCAAGGATTAGTTTTGTGCAGTGCTTTTTTGACAGAATATTCTTTTTATTCTCTATGCGCTTTATCTTATTTCCTGCAAACAGAGAAGAAATCAGAGCACTCCTAGAAATAATTTGTGATACTCACTTTCTGTCACATGAGCAATCACTTCTAATAGGTTTGTATTCATCTTCTTTTACTTCTTTTCACACCAGGCACTAGAATCATACAGTAGGCCCTTTCACCATGCCAGAAAAAGCAATTAGAATGTTTTTGCCTCATTTGCCAGCTTGTTGCCACTGTGATTCCCTCCTGTCTTTATTTTCATTGTTTTATGCATTGTTGGAACATGATTTTGTACATAACTGTTATTGTACTTATGTATGTGCACAGCTGCTGTCCTTTTCACACACACAGAGGCAGAAGTCTAGACTCCCAGTTGTTGGTTACCAGCTGAGGCTCAACACATACAGTTGCCTGTTGCTGGAACATAACGTATTATCAGGCTACTGGGATGGTAGACCAGCGGACAATACTCCTGGAAAAAGATATTTTTTAGGTCTTCTTTCTACAGGAACAGAATTTAGAAACATGGGTATTGGTAAATCAGATTATCCCTTGCTGCAAAATGTGTTCAAAATGGTATCAGAAGCCCCTGAGCTAAGCCCAGAGGAAGAGCTACAAGAAGATGACAAGAGTATACAAGGTATATTTCTCGTGTCTAATAAGGAACAGAAGCTTGCCCAGGAATTAGGCTTAGTGATGATGGAAAGCAGCTGGGCTATCAGGTCACAGCATGCTCAAAGTGTGACAGAGGCTTGCCAGGGAAGTGAACCTCAACTGTGACAACTCCAGGCCAAGACGATTTTAAAAGCCCAAGGTCCGTATGCTGTAATCCATATATAGAATCACAGAATGGTTTGGGTTAGAAAGGACCTTAAGATCATCCTGTTCATGTGTAAGCAGGCACATGGGAGAGAGATTTAAGGGGCTGTTTGTGTGCCATGTGTGGAAAAAAACATTAGTGTACTTCCAGGTGTTTTAAAAGAAGGTTGAAGGTATGTCTTTCAGAAGCATTAATTATTTGACTCATTCAAGTCCTCATCTAAAATTCTATACTAAATGCATTTCTAGCAATTGCATCAAGTATTGTCTATGTCTAAAAGGATATGAAATATTAATACTGGAAAAGGAAGACTGTTCTCTCTTCTTCCTATTCTAAAGTCCTCCTTTGATTTACTGCTTTCTGTAGTCCTGAATATAAATAGTGTCACAGCAAGTAAGTGTTTAGTGTCTGTGAAGTTTATTCTATTCGTCTATTTAGGTTCTTAAGTCTGAGTTATAATGCATGTAAATTAGTGGCCAGTGAGTGTTGTTTAATTATATAGAAGCCTTGTCACTGACAAAGTGACCTGTGCTGGCTTTCTTGACAGGAAGAATTGAAGTTGTTATGCTAAACTCTGGCCAATCTGATATAAATATTTACCCACCCAATAAAGAGGTGTTAAAACTAATTCAAGCCTCAGGATGTTAACTCCTGGAGATCACACACAAGTTCCCATAAGAAGCCAACTTCATGTTACACAAGGAAACTTCAGGTCTCTGCGGAGCTCACTGACCAAAGGGGACAAATAGTACATGCAATCTAAATGCAGAAACTCTGCCCTCCCCTGTGGGACATAGATGACCTTGACTTTGCAGGGCTTTTGCCTCAAAGGAAGCAGAGCCACCCAGGACAATGCATATAGTGGCCCTGGGAGTCAAGTGCATGGTGTGTAAGTTCAAAGAATCTTATGCAGCCACAGCTTCTTGGGCCTGCAAGTGCTTGAAGGCTGTGTGCCATGCTGCAAAGCCCAGGAACTGGCCTCAGGCAGCTTTGAAGGGCAGAGTTTGATCACTCAGATCAGGAGGGAAAGGGCGGGGAGCCCAGAAATAGATGTCTTAGTGTCCACAGGCCATGAAGTTCTTTCCTATCCAAAAGTGTGCTGCTCAAGCACTGGGTAGCTCATTCTGGGAAACAGCTTGGTTACTGCAGTGATCACGAGTGATGTACATCCAGAGGAGAATGGCTTGAGCTTTCTAGCAGCAATGTGAAGGCAATGAATCTGATACTGTTGTGAGGATCAAACCCTATCTGTGTCTCAGTAGGAAAAGAGGATGCTCCAAATCACTCCTCTTATCAAATATTGTCCTCTTATCAAATACTGTGCCAGTTTGTCTCTCACAAAGGAAATTTAGAAACTGCTAGAACAAAAATCAAAAACTACATGCTACCCTGATTTTGAGAGAAACTGTCACCAAAACTCCAGCCCCTGGCCAGACATTTCCCATTCAGACTTACTGAGGATAAGGGCTTGATTCAGTTGCTCTCATCTGCTGTCTCATCCCATTTGACCCACCTCAGTATAGCAAAGATATTCACATGCTAAAAGCCTTACAAGACACTCCTAAGGTCCAGATAGAGGCCAGGCAGGATACTTTAAGAGCACCACCTATGGCACTAGGTGGCTGTAGGCATTGAGATCTATGTCCTTGCACTGGCCTTCACTCAGAACTAAAAAAACCCTCCCTGTCAGACAACACACAGTGATGGGCACCATATGGGAACACACAGAGAGATGTGGATCCCTCTTTGTTTGTATAATATTTTTCTCAATCATGCTTATGATCAAGTCCAAACTTCTCCTTTTCATCACCTGAAGAATAAGAGGACAACAGGGCTTGCCAGGGTTGGAGACAGGTTGAGACAGCTGGGCTTGATTCAGCCTGGAGAAGAGAAGGCTCCAGGGAGACCTTAGAGCAGCTCCAGTGCCTGAAGGGTTACAAGAAACCTGGAGAGGGGCTTTGGACAAGGGCCTGTAGGGACAGGACAAGGGGGAATGGCTTTAACCTGACAGGGGAGATTGAGATGAGATCTTAGGCAGAAGTTCTTCCCTGTGAGGGTGCTGAGGCACTGGCACAGGTTGCCCAGAGAAGCTGTGTCTGCCCCATCCCTGGCAGTGTTCAAGGCCAGGCTGGAAGGGGCTTGGAGCACCTTTCACTAGACCAGGTTGCTCCAAGGCCCGTCCAACCTGTCAGCATGGGGTTGGAACTGGATGAGCTTTAAGGTTACCTCTTCCAATCCAAACCATTCTGAGTCTATCGAAAGCAGTACATCTATTGTGACATCACCTTCTAGAGTGCTTTGGAAAGCCTTAGTGCACTACAGGGGATGGGTTGCCCAGATTGAGCTTGAGGTGCCCTCAGAAAGAATGCAGAGCCCCCCACGGTCAGGTCTGACCCCAGTTCACTCCCCTGGGGAGTCTTAGGATAATTCAGGCTGGAAGGGACCCCAGGAGATCTCCTGTCCAAGCTCCTGCTCTAGACAGGGTCAAGCCATGAGGTCAGACTTGGTTGCTCAGGGCTTTATCCAGTTGAGTCTCAAAAACCTCCCTGGGCAACATGTTCATCTTCACTTCCACTCATTGTCATCCATGTTAGACAGATTAAACCCAGTGTGGACATGTCTGTCTATGTTGAATTCACACCTTCCTTTAGAAGCATAGTCTTGTCCTGAAAGCTCTCTTTTTTATCAAATAATGGATCTGGGGAAGAGTGAAATTTACTTTGCTTCAATAAATTGCAAAATTTATCTGTATATTGCTGTCTGCTGCAAATCAAGCACCAACATTGTCAAGATTATAAGGTAGTTATAATTAAAGATTATAAGATAATAATTACCTTCTCTTTTAGGAAACCATGTAGCCAAAAGTAAGGTAGCTCTGCTGAGCTTAAGCTGTTTCCAGCTTCTTCCAAGAGAGTAATAATAGACTAGTTTCCAATTTAATCTTCCTAAACCAGTGATATTTGCAGAGATGATAGCAAGCCCTTTGCTGGGATTTTTAGTAGAAGCCAGTAGTAATCTGAAAAAGAAATAATCTGACAATGAAGATGAATACACATATTTGGAATGCCAGAAACTGCTTTGCATAGATTGAAAACCCCTCAGATAAAATGATTACCAGCTATGTATACCCCAGAAGTGCCGCTTGCTGATCACACAGAGCAGAGTTGTCTGTTCAAATTTCAGATAAATACAATAGTAATAATAAAGGAGAAGGGATTGATTTTTAGCCTATGTTAAGAAAATATACTGATGCTATTCTTCATTTGCTTATCCTAAATTGGAAGTGGCAGATGAAGAACATATTTGATAGAAATGTGCTTTTAGGGGTTCATTTTGCTCCTTCACTCTTTGAGACATAAAATGCACTTTTGCAAGGCATCAAAATCACAAATTGACATGATCAGAGAGAAATTAATTTCTGTCTCCAGAGAATTTGGCTCCACATGTCTCAGATTAGAGTTTCCATCCTGTGACTCTCTGCTTTTTCCCTTGCTGTTATCTCCCTTCTGTCTCTCGTTAGCTGCCGAAGGGAAACCGATGACTCTGACCACCCACAGTGTATGCTTAGCAGCTGTAAAACATAGGTGCCAAGAACCAAAATGATTTTTCTCCAGCACTGGCATCTCTGGGGGTGGGTCCTGTGGTTGGCATTAGGAACCAGGTCTGCTGGCATCCAGGAAATTAATGTCGAAATGCAGGAGGAGAACATCCGAACATCCTTGCAATATTTTCCACCATCTAAGTGTTTCCTCTGGGGAATTCACTACTCAGTTGTATGTACGAGTAGAGAAGCTTCTCAGTGGTGCATGAGGGAGTATGTTCCGTGTTCAAGGTCCTAAGGACTCAGATTGAGCATTTTCAGCACTTTATGGGAAACTAGCCATGGTACACCTTGGCTTCTATGGGAGAAAAGGGAAGCGAATACAAAACGAAATTCCCACAACTGTGTGGGTGGCCTCTGTGGAATATCTTTGTGTATGCTCGTGTCTGCCATGAGTTTGAGGAAAGAGCCCTTTACTTGTATAGCAACAAACTCAGAAACCAGAGTGTTTACGTTCCTAAGCACTTTATCATATTTCCCAACTGAGTTAATGAAATGAAGCAAAACTCCACGCAGATTCTTGGATTCATGGAAACCTTTGCAAACTTCCTACAGATCCCAGTTATAGTAGTAGCTAAGCATGCTGAGCTTTATTTTCCATTTGCTAAAAATCATAAGCTGACTTGCCTGGTCTTGACTTCTATGTGTCAAAGGATGGGGAATTAGATTATAATACTCATTGCAACTACATCCCACTTGTTTTAACTGTTCCAAAGTTATAGCTTTCAAAGTGACCTGATGGATTGTTCAGCTTCACAGTGACCTGACATATGTTTAGATTTAAGAAAATGATTGATGACAGGGTGCTCTGAATACACTTGTCCTGACTTAGGTCATTAAGCAAATGAATAATTAAATTCAGTCAATGCTGTAAAAGTGTAAATATATCAATGTTTGTCATGCTGGATTCTTAAAGTGGTGTTATCCAAGGAGATATCATCAAGTCTTTGAAATATTCTATTTTATAGCCAGTGAAATGTGTAGAGAGGTCATTCACAGTAAGTGGGGCTGCATTGCTTCATTTCTGCTTGATTTGTCTGATCAATTTTGAAACACAAGAAAAACAAGAAACTGCCATATATATACCTGAAGAGAAGTGTTTGAATGAAACACAGATAGTTCTTGAATGCCAGACTGGTTATGCATACCATTTAATGCAGCTTCAAGCTGGTCTCACTTTCTGTTTCAAGGCACCATGGAAGACATTTCATCATTCATATGAACAAAAGTTATTATTGTTATTATTGTAATAATTATTATTGGATTATTCCAGTTATATGCATTTAACCTAATCATCCTTCTCCAGTAAGTAACTTCTTCAGGAAGGGTCCTCAGGAAGCTCCTCACCCATGAAGTCCCATCGACTGTAATGGAATGAGGTCATATGAGTCACTGACTCTAAAATGTAAAGGCAGTTCAGAAAGTGGCATTTTACTATCATAGACCCATACTCCTTAGTTGTTCATTTAAGAGTTTCACATCCACGCAAACTCTCTACAGCATAGCAAATTTCAAGATTAAATCTGTATATAAATTAAGACTATCAAATAAATTATATAACTATATATACTGTTTTTAAATAAATCCTTTGATAAATAAATTTTTGGATAAATTGAGATTTTAATACTTGGTTATTAAAAGAAGGATTTTTGTCCCTCAGCTCAGTAATGTTTTACGCCAGATGTTTTATTTTTTATATATATTTATGGCATACTTAATAAAAGGTGAACTTTGTCACATTGCAGTCTTTCTCTAACATCTCTAATCCATTTATAAAAAAAATATTGTAAAACACTGCTGGAAATTCTCTGAAAACACTGACCAATCTCTAATGACAGAAAATACCACGTCTCTTCAAAATATTCCTCCTCATTCCCTCAGCACCTAACATAAAAAAGAAACAATTCGATTCTAGACTATGCATAGTTTTAAGGACTTACTCTTAGCATCCATTTTTAGAAATGAAGAACAATTGCTCCAGGTTTTAAATAGCTGAGACTAATATGCCATAAAAACATATTGAAAATATTTCTGTTGCTGTAGCGTGCCAGTTGCCACACGGAGTTGCTAGGATATTATCTGTGTCAGGACGTTTGTTGTGCCTTTGTAAAGGAAAACCAACAGTCATTTTGATATATTATGCAAATAGTATCCTGTTTTCTCAACAGATTCCTTTGAAGCAATCAAAGGAATTCCCAGGCTCTGAGCAGTGTTCATCTAGATCTGTGTATTCTGCTGCTGGTATCTGTGCAAATGACACTTTCTTTTTCATGGGCCTTATGGTCTTCAAGGTCTTTTCCAACCTAGTCAATTCCTTGAGTCTATGATTCTGCAATGATTCCAGAACAGGAGTAAATAAACCTAGGCTTAATTGAATTTAGTGCTACAGATCATATTGCAAACATGACTACAAAAAATAAATTAAAAAAAAAAATCCCATTCAGAAACTGGAAAAACATTTAAAACGTTATAAATAGATCATATTTGTCATCAAAATAATGTTTAGAAAAGACACTGTCAAAGTGACATCTCTGTTTCACTGATGCTTATCAAGTCTGACATAGCTCACAGAAATGAGCATGAACAGTAAAGTGCTGAAGTTAATAATTACAAAATAGATAGATGGTTGCAAAACTTTTGCTGACCCCTGTGTCTGTGACATCTTACAAGAACCTGTGATGGAATTTAACATGACTAGAGTACTTAGAATAAAAATAGGAGGTTGTTTTCCCTTTAATAGTCACCATTTCCTCCTCTGTTGTCTTTGACGTTCCCAGGCTTTCTTTTTTTTTATTAGCTCTGCAGAAAATCATTTCAGTCTAGCTTAACTCTAGGCAAGCTACGAATTTGCTGGGCGGAGTTTGAGCATTGAAGAGGGACAACCAGAAAGTGAATTTTCTGCAAAATGAAGTCCCATGAACCTGAACCTACCGCATTTGGATCCAATTAGGTCATTATAGAAAGTAAAAAATACTCCAACACTAGTAGAGAAGCACTGGCGCAGGTTTCCCAGAGAAGCTGTGGCTGCCCCATCCCTGGCAGTGTTCAAGGCCAGGCTTGACAGGGCTTAGAGCAACCTCGTCTAGAGGAGGGTGTCCCTGCCCATGGTGGGGGGTTGGAACTGGAGGAGCTTTAAGGTTCCTTCCAAACCAAACAAATCTGTGATTCCATATTTCTATGATGTAATCATAAATGTACATGGGGCAGTACTAGCAGTATTGAAATCTTTATAATGCCTGTTGGCATGTTCGCATATATACAAGATAAAAATTGTTTTGTATTTTAATCCTTATTTTGGTGTTACTGTAGAAAGTCACTTTAATTCTTCACTCCTTTCTGTTCATGAATTTGCTCTTTGTTTGAATAAGGACTGAACGAAAGTTGAGGCCTCCAAAAGATGTTTTTTATTGTGACTGAAACCAGTCATGTTAGCCTTTGATTAAATATTTATGACATGAAGTGCAGCCCAAACTTCAGCCAAAATACTTCATTTTTGTGTAGCTCAGCAAACTTTTGTTTGTGTTAATTGTTTTTGTGCCTCTGCATTGCTTGATGTTGGTCAGAGGTAAAGGCTCTATGTAGCACGGGAACATTTAGTGCAGTGTTTCTGATCCAGCTGGGAGAGGAAATGTCAATATGATGGGAAGGCCTCATGAGGTCTGCAGTGTGAAATCCAGGGAAAAGTTCTTCAAACAAGTAGGAATCGAATGATGTTAATCTATTTGACTCATTGCTAATGTAATTTTGATGACAATTTTTGTGTAGAATCCAGTATCTGAAGGGAGCCTACAAGGATGTTTGAGAGGAACTCTTCATCAGGGACTGTAGTGATAGGGCAAGGGGCAATGGGTTTAAACTTTAACAGGGGAAGTTCAGGTTAGATATAAGGAAAAAGTTATCCCTGTGAGGGTGCTGAGGCCCTGGCACAGGCTGCCCAGAGAAGCTGTATCTGCCCTGTCCCTGGCGGTGTTCAAGGCCAGGTTGGATGGGGCTTGGAGCACCCTGCTCTAGTGGAAGGTGTCCCTGCCCATGGCAAGGGTTAGAACTGGATGAGTTTTAAGGTCCCTTCTAACACAAACCAGTCTAGGATTCTATGAAAAACAGAAAGGGTGAAAGGAAGTCTTTTTGTGAGATAATCAAAATGGAACCTGGTGTTACCCAGCAGTGGATTTAAGTCTGAGCAATAGCACAGTGGTCTTACTATATTTGTTCTTTATACAAAGGCAATTCTGAGGAGCAATTAGATATCTTCATAGTATTTTAGTGGAATACCTGTTTTTAATTATGCTGCAGTAAACGAAGAAAAAAATCATGCTCTTATACTCAAATATATATCCTGAATCCTTTTCAGTTTAATATCAGGTGTGGAAAATGATTCCCATGTGTTGGCATTATATGGGTGGTATTGACTGGTGAATCAGAACTACTTGTGTTTTAAAGCCACTGTACAGGATGCTTCAGCAATGGAAAGAGAGCACTGCAAAAGATTTGGAGTGTTCTGCTCATTCTTGAAAAAAACAACTTTTTCTTGGCTTTAATAAAATCATCATCGGTCTCTGAAGATAGCAGCACCCATCCTGATGGGGTTTTGAGGACTGATCAAACAGGGAGGAAGTTTGTGCCAAGCTGGGCTACCAGCAGTGAATTGAGTACAAAGTACAAGAGCACCATCTCCTCATAGCTTGTGCTCCTTCTCTTTTGAAACTTTTATCAGCAGTTCATCTGCTGCTTGCCTCCTTCATTGCCATACCAATTTCCAGCTGCTAAGACATTGATGCCATCAGCCTACATGTCCTCTGGTGGGGCTGAGGCCAAGGCTGGGTGCACCCTGGGGTATCCAGATCATGGGGTGTTGCTCTGTAGTCCTTCTGTGCCTTTAGAGAGCTTCCTGTAGCTCCACTTGCCAGAGCAACCTTAAGAGGTGTTGTTAAAGATGAAAAACATTCATTGTCATTCCATCAAAGGAAAACCAGTTTAAAAGAATATTTAGGTTGGGAAATTGTGAGCACCTGGAAGTGCCAAGATTTGACCTAATAAATGCAGGAGCACTCAGATATTCATATGTGTGGGCAGCACATTCAGAAAGATCGTCTTTGATTCAATATACTAGTTCAGCCTGTAGAAAGCTTTGAAAAGGAATGGTTTACTGTCTTTTCACTTTGTTAGAGATAAGCATTTCCCTTAAATTTGCATTATTGTTTTAGTCCATGCTACAGGAGCCATTCTGAAAGATATTTCAGAATACTTCCAAATAATTATGATTAAATACTATTTGAACTGTGTTAGTGCCTAGAGACAGACCCAATTGCAGTGACTTAGGGCAAATATTTCATGCTTAAAAGAACACTACCTATAACAGAAAGATAAGCTGGAAGTATTCTTTATTTTACCTGAATTTGTTTTACTTATTTCAAGAATGAGTAACATAGTACATGCACATATTCTGCATTTATATCACTAGATGTATTTATTAAAAAAATGAAGTATGAAGTATTTATTTAAAAACATGCATGGGAATAAAGATGCACTGTGATGTACCCAAAGGTATACACACTATATACAAAGAAGTATAAAGCTACAAAGCTATATACACTTTCTTCTATTCACACTGTCTAAAATAGTGGTGTGATAGCAAGGTGGGATAAAATATACACGGTGCTGTCTTTAAACAAAATATTGTACCACAGACAGGGAAATACATATATATACACACTATATATATTATAAAACTAGACTTTCCATTCTAATTCAGATGGAGAAGCAGTTCACATTTGAAAAGGAGTTTGAATAACGCATGACAACAGTGTACACTGTTATTGTAGTTCACACAGTATACAGCTTATTTTAGCTGAGAATATTATAAAAAAACTATGATTTTCTGAACCTAAAGGTTTTTAAGAAAATAATTTAATTTGGAGAGTTTGAGAATAAGATGCATTTTGAAGGATTAAAGTGAAGCAATAATAACATCACACTGAATATTCTTTCCAGGGAGTCTAAATTTTTCATCATTGCTAATTCCAACATAATATCATCCTTTACTTTAAAATAAATGGTCTGCTTTTCATTATGTAAGAAATGAAAACAGAGAAATAACTCCCCATGCAACTCAGGAAAGGGAAATCTTTGGCGTATTTAAGAAAGTAGCTGAATCTTTTCCAATAAACTGAGTTATAGGAATGTTTCTTCCCATTTAATCTCTTCGATACATTGTGCCTTACTTCTTCTTCAGCTCCTCATCAAATCATCACACCAAGTTCAGAGGGAGGTAATATGAAGTGATTTTTAAGGAGATTTCATATTTGGCAGTGACTGAACCAGTATTTCACTTTGTGATATGAAAACTAACTGTTCCTTTTCTACATCAGCTATGATGCAGTTAACTAAGCTGGTCCTACTCCCAGCTGGCCGTGCCATGTCATTCTAAGTAGTAACCCCATCATCTTCAGTGAACTAAGATTAACATAAATATAGTTGCATTTCAGCTGATCATTATCTATCTGCTCTCAAAAATTACTATACACCAGCCTCCAGTCCTGTTTACACAATATTCTTCTTCTACCAACATGGCTCAGCACCTTTATTTTGCTTTAAAATGTGTGAAATCTTGATCTTGTTGAAGCAGAGTAAAACCCTGCATTTCTCTAATGGGCTGAAACAAGTGCCCCAGTTTCTGGTGGTACCAATTCCCATTAAGGTAAAAACCAAAGCTGTGAGGGTAGAAGGGCCTATCTGAACCTTTTTGTAGGGGAAGATGCATTGGTGTTTTCTGAAAATGATCTGGTCAGCTGAAAGAGGACATAGTCACTTCACCACACTAGAAGCATTTCATTTATTCTCCAAGAAATTTTCTTCTATTTTTCCATATTAAAAAAAAAAAAAAAAGAGCCAAACACAAACCAAACAAAAACCTAAAACCACCACCAAGAATTCCTTAGTTTCCTATTGAACCTGCAGTTGGCTGCAGTATGCAGTACAAAGGCAGAAGATAAGGTGAAACTTTAGTGAGGTGAAAGGATGTTAGGCTGGGATTAAGAAGAGCTTTCTGGAAATACTGATGTGTTCCTTTTTCTTTTTTTACTGTCTGCATTTTAGAACAGTTATTTACCATAAAGAGTGAAAAATACAGAGCTACTTGTATGTGAAATAACTAAAACAAATGTTCCCTTCTGGCAGCACATACACACCAAGTGTCTTGTAGAGAATAAGTTACTTGGCACCTCTAGGTAGTAACTGAAATGCCCAGGGAAAGGAGTTAAATTTGCCCCAGTACGTTTATCCCTGCAGTGACTCAGCTGAAATCCATACTCTCACCAAAGATGTCTATAGCCCTATTTATGCCTTCTCCTTTAGCACATCAGTCCTCTGAGGAGTGCAAATCCACTTGGAGAGTAAAGTGTTAGCAAATACTTTGTTTTGGTATGGTGTCTGCAGCATAGTGAGAAGGATTGCAGCTCATCATTAGATTAAAAGATTTCCAAAACACAGTTATAGTCAGTCTTTTTAAATGAAGTAGATACACATTCTCATTTCCTTAAGGAAATGAACTTAAAAGGAGGTCTCTTTGCTGTGGGAAGAGAAGGGTAATTTGTAAGACACAGTAAGTATGGAGAAGAGGGAACAATAACTGTCACCTAAATTTCAAACTTAACTTACCTGTATAGCAGTCTACTATTAGATTTGCTGAATCCCAAGTTCTGTATATGAGCAATCGGATTGACTGTGGGGTAAATACTTCTGTATTTATGAGATGATCTGAATTTTAGGAGATGCCAGCATCTCCTCCTGCCTTTGTTGGCATATATATAGCAATGGCAGTGTCAGCTTTAAGACTGAACAACAAGGACTAACTACAGGAATCCATACTCGGGCAATGGCTGTGCCAACATAGAATCATAGAATAGTTAGGGTTGGAAAGGACCTTAAGATCATCTAGTTCCGACCCCCCTGCCATGGGCAGGGACACCTCACACTAAACCATGCCACCCAAGGCTCTGTCCAACCTGGCCTTGAACACCACCAGGGATGGAGCATTCACAGTGTCCCTGGGCAACCCATTCCAGTGCCTCACCACCCTCACAGTAAAGAATTTCTTCCTTATATCCAACCTAAGCTTCCCCTGTTTAAGTTTGAACCTGTTACCCCTTGTCCTATCATTACAGTCCCTAATGAATAGTCTATCCCCAGCATCCTTATAGCCCCCCTTCAGATATATTATAACTTCAGTAAGGAATTCAGATTTGTAATTTTATCTGTAATTGATGTAAAGTGAAAATCTATGCTGAGTAAGTATTTTGCTGATAGCAAAATACAAAACTAGATTAGGCTTATCTAGTTTTACATTTTCTCACTATCTAAAAAGGCAGACTTACAAAAATGGTTAGAAGAGTTGGTGAACCTCACAAATTATCTGAATTAGAATTCTATAGCCCATTTGTCTTCCAGGCTTGGAAAAAGTGTGAATCATTGTGGCATATGTGGTTGCTCTTCAACACTGGGCAAAACTTTATCTGAATCAGTAGAAGCAATGCTGTCTTATGTTAGAGATAGTGGCTGAGGTCCCATTGTGCTGAGGTGCTGTATGTAGATACGTACACTTTGGTAGATGTCCATGCACTACAGAATTTAAAATTCAAGTAGGCAAGACACAGAAAGAAACCAAAACTACTAATTTTGCAGATAGGGAATGGAAGCACAGGGAAAGACCTGTTTAAATTAGATGCATCATCCCTAGAGACATTCAAGGCCAGACTGGATGTGGTTCTGAGCAACCTGATCTAGTTGAAGATGTCCCTGCTTATTACAGACGGGTTGGATTAGGTGACCTTTGAAGATCCCTTCCAACCCAAACCATTCAATGATTCTATAAAATTACCTAGGAAGTCTGTGCAGGACCCAAGAGATAAACTCTGTTTTCTTGAGTCCTGGTCCAAAGCACCTATTGGTCTCCCAACTTTTTTTTTTCTTTTTTAATTAATAATAGTTAGATTGAACCATAGTAACAAAGATGCTCCAATAGGATTCATGTTTCTAAGGTACAATCTAAGCACACCAAGAATAGAAAAATATATAGGCACAGAGAGATACTAAAGGTCATACATTAGGTGAATAAGAGGCTGGGTCCTCTGAGTATTACACCACTCTCCTTTTGCCTTCAACTTTTGATGTGCTCTTAGGATTCCTTTGAGAATCAAGATGCGTAAACTCTCATGGATGAGCACTTTGAGACAAGCATAGGAATCTTGAGTAATCTGTGTCCAAAAAAGGCCAAGTTTCTTACAGTTTCAGTCTTAATCCTGATCATATTTTAGAACTACTTCCTATAAATTCAATTACTTTAATTCAGAGCTAGTTATACTGTGATGCAATTCCTTCATATTCACTGTTAGCTGCAACCTGTGTGTTTTCAAAGTACTGCACATCTTATGTTGATAGAACTTCTGAAAACTAATAAGCAGTATTTTAATGCCCTTGGTTAAAGGTCTTACTATTGGTCTATCAAGCCTATAGCTTGCATTGCCCTTAGAAATAAATACGTACTTCACTGTGATTCTTCTCCCACTGGGAAGAGGATGAGAGAACAAGCATATGGCAGATGTTATCTTGTTGCTTGAGCACTGATGAAGGGCATTCATATAAAGCAGTAGTGACTGGGGGATAAGAGTCTATGGAAAAGATGTACTTCTATATGCTAGATCAGAGTCTATGATGTGATGAATCCCACTACAGCCACTGACTCATGCTCTCAGGGAAAGCTTTCCAGAAAGAAAATGAGAAAGAAGAGACCTCAGAAGAAAATGTCAGGATACTTATTTTCTCAAAGGACTCTTTTTGGCAGCTGGAGAGAGCAATTCTGTAATAACATGTTGAAGTTAGGAAGGGGGATTCCTCCAGAGCGGAAAGATCCTTAGAAGGACCATTTCCCTAGCTATATCCAAGCCTGTGGGAAACTGTTACCCTATGACGAGTTCTTCTAAACTGGATAGGATTTCTATTTATTCCTTAATTAGGTTTTATTTTTGGCAACTCCCTTACTGTGACTTGACATCCCAGAAACAAGACCCCTCAGATTCTCAGAAGCCAGAAGAACCTCTGACAAATCTTACTCAGAATTGCCTTCCTTAGCTCTACTTGCTTGATAGCATTTTCTTCCCATTCATCTATTCCCTTCTTTACTAATCCCTGGAACAGCTGTGTTGTTAAGACCATCTTGCTGGAGGTATAGAACTCAAATCAAGAGAAGGAAAGGAAAGAGCTATCTGCTTAACATTCTACATATTTCTACTTTATGAAGTTCGGATTTTGCATAATGTGACTTAGAGACAGGTACTGAATAAAAACTATCTCGGTGCTGAATAAATACTCTCTTGGAAAATAGCCCCATCCATAGTTTCTGGATATAACTGTAAATGTATGTTGTGAGTTTGGGGATGGCTTAGTTTTCTGTTTAGGTTTTATTTACTACACTATGTTTCAGTTGTCACAGAATCATAGAATCATAAAATAGTTAGGGTTGGAAAGGACCTTAAGATCATCTAGTTCCGACCCCCCTGCCATGGGCAGGGACACCTCACACTAAACCATATCACCCAAGGCCTCGTCCAACCTGGCCTTGAACACCACCAGGGATGGAGCATTCACAGTTTCCCTGGGCAACCCATTCCAGTGCCTCACCACCCTAACAGGAAAGAATTTCTTCCTTATATCCAATATAAACTTCCCCTGTTTAAATTTTAACCCGTTATCCCTTGTCCTATCACTACAGTCCCTAAAGAATAGTCTATCCCCAGCATTCCTGTAGCCCCCCTTCAGATACTGGAAGGCTGCTATGAGGTCTCCACGCAGCCTTCTCTTCTCCAGGCTGAACAGCCCCAACTTTCTCAGCCTATCTTCATATGGGAGGTGCTCCAGTCCCCTGATCATCCTCGTGGCCCTCCTATGGACTTGTTCCAACAAGTCCTTTTTATGTTGAAGACACCAGAACTGGACACAGGACTCCAAGTGAGGTCTCATGAGAGCAGAGGAGAGGGGCAGGATCACCTCCTTCGAGCTGCTGGTCACACTCCTTTTGATGCAGCCCAGGATGCGGTTGGCTTTCTGGGCTGCAAGAGCACACTGCAGATGGCTCATGTTAAGTTTC
Organism: Pezoporus flaviventris; assembly: GCF_033815535.1. Taxonomy (NCBI): domain Eukaryota; kingdom Metazoa; phylum Chordata; class Aves; order Psittaciformes; family Psittacidae; genus Pezoporus; species Pezoporus flaviventris. The sequence continues at coordinate 1,672,956 of NW_026892562.1, forward strand.
TCATCAACTAACACTCCCAAGTCCTTCTCCGCAGGGCTGCTCTGAATCTCTTCTCTGCCCAACCTGTAGCTGTGCCTGGGATTGCTCCGACCCAGGTGTAGGACCTTGCACTTGGCATGGTTAAACTTCATGAGGTTGGCATCAGCCCACCTCACAAGCGTGTCAAGGTCCCTCTGGATGGCATTCCTTCCCTCCAGCATTATCAACCGAACCACACAGCTTGGTGTCATCGGCAAACTTGCTAAGGGCTCACTCAATCCCACTGTCCATGTCACCAACAAAGATATTGAACAAGACTGGACCCAACACCGACCCCTGAGGGACACCACTCGTTACTGGTCTCCAGCCAGACATTGAGCCATTGACCACAACTCTTTGTGTGCAGCCATCCAGCCAGTTCTTTATCCACTGAGTGGTCCACCTATCAAATTGATGTCTCTCCAATTTAGAGACAAGGATGTCGTGTGGGACAGTCTCAAAGGCTTTGCACAAGTCCAGGTAGATGACGTCAACTACTCTACCCCTGTCCATCAGTTCTGTAGCCCCATTATAGAAGGCCACCAAATTGGTCAGGCAGGATTTCCCCTTAGTGAAGCCATGCTGGCTGTCACCAACCACCTTGTTGTTTTTCATGTGCCTTAGCATGCCTTCCAGGAGAATCTGCTCCAAGATTTTGCCAGGCACAGAGGTGAGACTGACTGGTCTGTAGTTCCCTGGATCAGCCATTTCCCCTTCTTGAAAATGGTTCCCTTTTTCCAGTCATTGGGAACTTCACCTGACTGCCATGATTTTTCAAATAGGATGGCCAGTGGCTTAGCAACTTCATTCACCAGCTCCTTCAGGACCCGCAGATGGATTTCATCAGGTCCCATGGACTTGTGTATGTTCAGGTTCTTAAGATGGTCTCGAACCAGATCCTCTCCTACAGTGGGCCTAAGGTCTTCATTCTCACAGTCCCTTTGTCTGCCTTCCAAGACTTGGGTGGTGTGGTCAGAGCCTTTGCCAGTGAAGACCAAGGCAACCCAGAGTCTCGGGCCCCGCTGCCCTCTAGGGCTGTATCCCATGGAACCTTACTAAGCAGGTTCCTGAAGAGGCCAAAATCTGCTCTCTTGAAGTCCAGGGCAATGGGCTTGCTGCACACTCTTCTCACTGTCCTGAGGATCTCGAGTTCGACCATCTCGTGATCACTGCAACCAAGGCTGCCCTGGAGCATCACATTTGAAATGAGCTCTTCCATGTTGGTGACCACGAGGTCAGGCATGGCACCTCTCCTTGTCGGCTCCTCTATTACTTTCAGAAGGAAGTTGTTTTCCACACAATCAAGGAACCTCCTGGATTGCTTGTGCTGGGTCATACCGTCGCTCCAACAGATGTCAGGGAGGTTGAAGTCCCCCATGAGAACAAGGGCCCTTGTCATTTTTCTCAGCTATGTGACTGTAACAGCTCATATTGCATGGGAGTGATTGTCATAGGGTTTTTTGCAGTCTAAGTCTGAGATCTAAGAATGAGACTAGATACATTTCTAATTGCACACCCTCACAAGAAACAACAGATTTGAAAGTTTGCCCATTGCCTCCAGTGATGTTTCTTAATCTCATTAATCCCTGGAACTATATTAATGTGAAGCACACTCATATAATAGACTATTCCGCCAATTATATACAATATACAGACAGATTCTGGATCAATAGTTTAATTTTACTGGTTGTTCAGCTTTGACTGTCAGTTGAATGGCAAAACCTGCTGTTAATAAATGAAGCCTGATTCCACAAACACACAGCAAGAAAATGCCAGTTTCCCAGACATTCAAAGCAGAAGCACAGTCTCATATTTTCTTCTGTATTTGCCCTATTAGTCTTCCAATTTTTACACAGGGGTGAGAATTTGGGAACTCCTGGTGTTACATTTCCCACCGGATTCTTTCATGCCATACAATAACAGCTATTAGAACTGCTGACATACAGAGAGCAGCTCAGAAGCCTTTTCTCTGATGGAGCAGAATACTCTCCAAAGCAAGAGGCTAACTGGGTTAGGCACAGCTTTAGGTCTTCTTTGAGAACTGAGTAAGAACAAGCTCCAACTGGAGATCAGTGATGAGTGGTGGTCCTCAGGCACTGGTATTAGGACCAGCACTGTTTAACATCTTTGTTAGCAAGGCTCTGTAACTGGGTTGGGGCAATCCCAAGCACAAATACAGGCTGGGTGGAGACTGGATGGAGAAGCCCCAAAGATAAGGACTTGGTTGTTGTTGGGTGATGAGAATCTCAACATGACTCAGATTCAGTATGTACCTGAGCCCAGAATTCCCCCATGTGCTGGGCTGCATCCCCAGAGCATGAGCATCTGATCAAGGGAAGGGATTCTGCACCTCTTAGTGCAGGTGTCTGAAGGTTGCTGATGTATTTTTACAGCATCTCAAATACTGTGCTTTATATGAATCTTGCATCAGCAAAGTCTTCTTGGGTAAATTCTCTCTCCTCAGAATTCCACAAGTGTTTCTTTTATTCCACTTTTCCATTTAAAGCATGTTCCTATAAAAATACTTGTACTTCATTGCAATTTTACACCTCTAGACACCAGACTTGACACCCAAGTCATGGGCAAGCATTGACATGTGTCTTCTGAGATCAACTCCTTCCTCTTGAATAAATCCCATTAACATATTGGGAAGTTATGTGGTGATTCATGTCAGAACACTGTAGACAGGGACAGAGCTACACTTCCAGTCACTGAGTATTGTGTAATCAAAGATAAGTGGGAATCTTGGTTATAAAGCTTAAAAACCCTCAGGATGGAATGCTTGTTGAACATAATAAATACTGTCTAATTTCTCCTTTGTCAGCTGTAAAATTCATCTCATTAAAACAAAAAAAAAAGGGAGGGGGGGCAAAAGTTTCTGAAAGGTATGTTTGCCTTTCAAACTGTTTTGCTGTTCCTTTTCAGATGGCTTTGGAGACATGGCCTGTTTTATAATACCACTTCCCTTAAACATTGGAAGCTCAGCTTTTTGCAAGAAAATTTGCACAAACATTCTGTTCTTAATCCAAACAGAGGGGTTATGAACTGAACCTTCAAACAGAAACTTGCAAGATTTGGCTGCTCAGCTCAGTAGCACCAATAGGGTATGCCAACTATCACACACTGTAATTAATTGTTGTAAAAGGAGGTCTTTCAGGCAGAATACCCACTATATATATAGCTTGTCTGCTTTTTTTAACCAAATAAGGTAACAGGGCATTTCACTGTTTATAATATCAACATGAAATGCAATGTTTCAAGCTGTTAGAAAAACACATTTCAACTTTTCCTGCCCATTCCCAAGTTTCTTCAACTCCTAAACCAAAAAATCCCAAACACAACTGGCTATGTTTCTCTGGCAGATTTATAGAAACCTCCAGTTTTCCCTTTTCCAAACACTTAAACAAAGCTTCAGAGATGAACAACATATCACCCAAGTTCTGGCCTTACGCAAGGATTGGCCATACAGAACAGAAAGAGTAAACATCCAAAAACTAGTTCCAGAGGCTGACAGCGAGCGGAACTAATTAAAGACACTCAGGCAAAAGAGGTCATTTCCTAAGACAAACATGTCAATATTCACCGCATAAATAAAGTTGGTGCTGTTGTGAATCTGGAGGTGTTTATAAATAGGCATCTGGCACTATAATATTGTGATCACTATGAAATGAATGCTAATAAAGTATATAAATACTTCAGCCCTACACTAGATGATACTTAAAATGCTTTAGCGTCTTATCAAAATCAAATCATCATATTGCCTGAAATCATCTTGAAGTTCTTTAATGACCAAATATTTGTTACTATTCCCACTTACTATTGTAACTTTATTGACTTAACCAGAATTACACCAGTGAAAGAAAACAGATTCTCACCATGTAGACCTCATTAAACATTTTTCTATCCTACTCCTTCCTTCCCCTGCAAGTCCAATAGCTGTTTATCAGAGCTACCTTGGACTCTCCTGATTGTGATGCCTGATTACCCCTTCATCTTGCTGGAAGTTTTCTTGGCATCAGATCCAGGCCAAAGCAGATGAAAGACATCCTCTGGATTTTATTCCCTACTACTAGTTTGCTTCATGTTCTGAACAGAAAATGAAACTCACTGGGGTTTCACTCCCCAGAAACAAGAGCAAAGAAGTGCATTTCAGAGGAAAGGGTATTGTCTTCAATTCTGACAAAACCCATAAGAGCTATTATAATTGTTAAAGCTTTGCAGTGCTGAAGGAGGTGCTGAAATAGTTCTGCCAGATCAAGTTTTTCTCATCACTGAGTGTTCGACATTCAAAAACAGCAAGGCTGAAATTACCTCCACCACCACCTTTTTTTCACAGCCACATGCTTTTAAGGCAAGGAGCACATGTTTGCTACTACTTCATTTTCTTTCTAGCATGTTGTGCCACTGAAACAGAGACACTTGAAGAGATGGCAACTATGGCCTCTGTCACTGGAAATAGACTTAGAATCATAGACCCATAGAACAGTTTGGATTGGAAGAGACCTTAAAGCTCATCCAGTTCCAACCCCCTGCCACAGGCAGGGACACCTTCCACTAGACCAGGTTGCTCCAAGCCCCGTCCAGCCTGGCCTTGAACATTGCTAGGGATGGGGCAGCCACAGCTTCTCTGGGCAACCTGTGCCAGCGCCTCAGCACCCTCACAGGGAAGAACTTCTGCCTAAGAGCTCATCTCAGTCTCCTCTCTGTCAGGTTAAAGCCATTCCCCCTTGTTCTGTCCCTACAGACCCTTGTCCAAAGCCCCTCTCCAGGTTTCTTGTAGGCCCCTGGTGGCAAATGCAGAGGGTAAAAATTGGGGAGAAGGGATGAATGTATGAATGCATATGAGTTACATGAGTTCTGTGCATTTCTATATTCAGGTTAGTTATCTTTTTCTCATTTCCTGGTCTATTTTATTATCTAGTATAGCTGAGATTTCTAACTGCTCTTGAGTTCTTCATATCTCAAATGCCTTCAGAAGACAGTAATTCCTTTTAAAGTACATCTCTGGAGCTCATGATTGAAATTCAGTTTTGCAGATCAAAGTTCCTTTTGTCATCAATGCAAATTCAGTGTGCAAAACAAAGGGCAATCTGCAGCAAACCTCCACAGCACAGATAAGAAAGAGCACCATGGCCGGAAAGCTTTACTTTTGAGTTTGAGTTTGAGGCTTTGGGTTTGGAAAGGTTAGGTACTTTGCTTTTGCAGCCTTATCTTTATCATGTCAAGAGCTTCTTTCTATTGTTTTTTATTGAGTGGAAATTTAAATGTAACAACAAGAAAACCAGGTTGGATTCAGCATTTGAATTTATTCCTACTTGCTTGGTTAGTAGAATTTCCTGTCTGCAGGAAACGTCCATGCTTTGGAAGAACACTTTATTTCAGGTTGATTGAAACATTACATGCCATAGCTGACATTGTGAATGACATAAAACTCAGAAAGTCTGCATTAGTTCCTGAAAGGAAATTTCATCAGACTTGGCATCCCTGATGTTAGAAGTTTCAGTATTCACAATGGGACATTTTCTAACTTTTCTATAACTGATTTCAATTCAGGCTCTAGTGCCACATTCAGCAGCACAGTTATTGAGGATGCTATGAGTAGCCCTTAACTCTTGCCCCTCTTCTGAGCTGCCTCCTGCTCTGGATCATCACTAGCATGTGTGCTGTCCAGACAGGTACTCTTCATCAGGGACAGTAGCAATAGAACAAGGGGCAATGGGTTTAAACTAAACCAGGGGAAGTTCAGGTTAGATATAAGGAAGAAGTTCTTCCCTGTGAGGGTGCTGAGGCACTGGCACAGGTTGCCCAGAGAAGCTGTGTCTGCCCCATCCCTGGCAGTGTTCAAGGCCAGGTTGGACGGGGCTTGGAGCAACCTGGTCTACTGGAAGGTGTCCCTGCCTGTGGCAGGGGGCTGGAACTGGATGAGCTTTAAGGTCCCTTCCAACACAAACCAGTCTGGGATTCTATTATTCTATGATATTGTGAGATTGTCTGAGGAACTGATTCAACTGAAAATAAAACATTAAATTACCTCAGTAGTTTCTCCTATGCTTGCAGAGCCAGAGTGAGGGGAAGGAGTGAGTGCAGCAATAAAAGTCCCAGCATGTAAAGGAGGAGAGATGGATTAAGTCAGTGTTACCACAGAAAGTTATTTGTGTGGAACCACAATCACTGTATACTTTCATTATCACATATGGAGTACCTTGCTTCCCTAAAGCAATGTATCCAAATCCCCAAAGAGTTGATTTGTATGTCTGAGGAAGATCTGTTAAGTACCATGCATGGATGAGAAACAGATGTTTGATATGAATAGTAGAAAATTCAGGATAGTTTTTGCAGGGATAGAGATTGCTTTTGTGTTCTTGGCTACCTTCCCTGGGGTTGTCACTTGAACTGTATACTGTTTGGATACACTGCAGAGATAGACGCTGCAGTCGTGTTCAATATAAGGGATCTACCGAAGGCATGGCAGAAGTCTAGGGCACATATGTAAAATCTCTGTAGATAAAAAGAACAGAAATTAAAGGAAGGCAAAAAGAATAAAATGGAGGTAAAATAAAAGAGGAGGTAAACATGAAAATAGGAATGATGACTCATGAAAAGGAAGCAAGACAGAAGGATGTCAGCAAATATCCATTACTGAAGCCCTGACCAAAAGCCTCAGAGGACAGTGTTTGGTTAGGTGTAGTGAACAAGCTGACTTTCAAACGTCCCAGCAGCACAAGACAGGAACAATTCTGCTTGAAGTGATGTTGTGCAGTTCAGCACAAGCAAAACTCTAACTTTTGCAAGTGCAGGAATCAACACTGCTACCAGCGCACATGCACAAAAATGCCTGCATCATAAACACAGTTGGAGGCATGTGGCACAGTTCAGGAAAAACCACTAGTATTGTTGGAATTAAGTAAAATGGAGAAACATTTGGCTTGGGCATTGATTGGACACTCCTCTCCAACTGCTCCTCTTCTCTACTCAATCCCACCAGCTACTTAAGATGAAGTGACTGAAGAAAAAGCCCCTCTCACACACGTACAAACTTTATTAAGCCAGAGACTCTCCTGATTTCAAGGGTTGGTAAGTGCAGTTGGAAGCCACTGTTGCAAAGGTTGGAAAAGCCAGGTTTTGGTCTCAAGTTTGCAGGAGTGGTGGTCTTTCTTTCCCTAGTAAACCAGGGAAATGTTGTCAGCACTTACACATTAGAAATAAAGCACAGACAATTTGGTTGACTCATATTCACAAGCAAGGTAGTTAATGGTGTGAGAAGGATTCGCATCTCTTTACTCCCTCTTCTGTGTTTTATCCACAAAACCATTTTGAAGTCGCAGGGTACTTCTGAGTTTATGGTGAATTTAATACATATTACATCTTCAACACATATATATTTACAAAACCAAGAGAGTTTTCTAAATCCAGAAACCATGAATTAGCACTTTTACCTAGGTGAAAAATAAGGCTACAAGCATTTGTAATTGCATGTCTATCAATTAGAGGGTATCTGAACAAAGAAACTTAACAGCCATGATTACACGAGTGCCCTGCTCCTGCCTTCCCCAAACTCCCCAAAGACCTTCTGCCTTTGGTTCTGCACAACCACCTCTATCTTTGTTCCAGGACAGCTAAATTGATAGTAGAGGTTATCCCATCTACAGGTTTCATGATTTGGAATGCACCAATAAATCCATCCTGGGCATGGCAGACTGGTGAACAGAGCAGTGAACAGAGAGGTCATTACCTATATGAACACAGAGAACGGTAAAAGCAATTCTGTGCAGGTCCAAACATGAGGAATTCTCATGAAAATCTTAATGGTGAGATCTGTGTCATTGTAGAACCATTTTCCCAAGCAGAATAGAGCTTGAAACTTTCATGCTTGGATCATCATCCTAGGAATCATTGTCCTGTTAATGGTATGACTACATTGCTAAATCATTTTAACGCTCTACAGGGTTGTGCAGGGCTCAGATGTGCTTTTATATGAGCAAAAATAGTTTAGCACTTGTAAAACAACGTATTTTGTCCTTGTGATTGCTACCTGCTGACTTAGAGGTCCCATTTCAATGAGCTCTCAGTCAGGGGAGTCTCCTTTGAGACCTCATGCTCACCTGTAAAGTGTTAATTCCTTTGGAAACAAGTTCTAGCAATGTTTGTTTAGGCTGGGAAGAGGGAAGGGCTAGACAGATAATTACCTTGAGAACTAGAACATCAAAACCCAGGAAGAATGAGAGTGCACCTAAGACAGCAGGAAATACCTAGGGAGGGAACTAGAACATCAAAACCCAGGAAGAATGAGAGTGCACCTAAGACAGCAGGAAATACCTAGGGAGGGAACGTTCAGTGTCTGAAGTCAAAGAAGAGACAGATGGAAAAGTTAGAACCATTGTCAAAACCATTCACTGGAGCCCCAAAACCAACTTGCTCTCATTTGTTGCACTAAACCATCATGATCCTTTGAATTAGGCTTTTATGAGCAACAGTGGGAAAATGAATAGCAACTTATCTTTCACATGTGTGATCTTTCAATCTGACCTAGGATCTTGCAATGGGACTAGAAAGCACAGCAGAAATGCAGCAGTTAGACAGGCGAGTGAAGCACAGCTCACATTGCCCTTCCATCAGAGCATAACTATGTTTTTATGATTTATGTGGTATCTGGTCTCATACGCACCCTCTGCACCAGGGCAGATTCTACTTGTCTGCATGTGCAGATGGCCATATTTCAAGAGATGTTAAGAACTACGTTAAGAACTTTCATATCTGAGTTTATATTTCAAGACTTCTTTTTTAGTCAGATGGTTTATGAAAATACAAAGAAACCAAAAACAGACTGGAAATCTGAGTAATACAAACATAGAATCATAGAATCCCAGACTGGTTTGTGTTGGAAGCAACCTTAAAGCTCATCCAGTTCCAACCCCCTGCCACAGGCAGGGACACCTCCCACTAGACCAGGTTGCTCCAAGCCCCATCCAACCTGGCCTTGAACACTGCCAGGGATGAGGCAGACACAGCTTCTCTGGGCAACCTGTGCCAGCGCCTCAGCACCGTCACAGGGAAGAACTTCTGCCTAAGAGCTCATCTCAGTCTCCCCTCTGTCAGGTTAAAGCCATTCCCCCTTGTCCTGTCCCTACAAGCCCTTGTCCAAAGCCCCTCTCCAGGTTTCTTGTAGCCCCTTTAGGCACTGAGAGCTGCTCTAAGGTCTCCCTGGAGCCTTCTCTTCTCCAGGCTGAACAAGCCCAGCTCTCTCGGCCTACAGAGCAGAGCTGCTCCAGCCCTCACAGCATCTCTGTGGTCACCTCTGGACTCGCTCCAACAGCTCCATGTCCCTCTTGTGTTGCTGCCTCAGGGCTGGACACAGGACTGCAGGGGGGGGGTCTCCCCAGAGTGCAGTAGAGGTGCAGAATCCCCTCCCTTGACCAGCTGCTCATGCGTGTTCTGCGGATGCAGCCCAATATGGTGAGGTTCTTGTCTCTAGCACACACTGAAACCTGGTCATGCTGAGCTTCTCATCACCAACCAACCCCAGATTCTTCTCCTCAGGGCTGCTCCACCCAGTTTCCACTCGGTCTGTGTTTGTGCTTGGGATTGCCCTGACTCAGGTGCAGGACCCTTGCACTTGGTATTCACTGATCACTTCACTGGTGTTTCACAGTGAAATATTGCTGACATTTCTATGTTAAAGAACAGGCTAATGCTCTTTTGGCTCAACTTTGCATTCTGGAGGTTATTTGGTATTTTTATTTTAACATAGAAGCTATATTCCCTCTTTATAAAACCAAGGAAACAGGATTCCACCTTCCTTTTGAACCATCTGCCATCGGAAATAGTCCAAATTGTAGCTAGTGAAAGAAATGAGGCACCATAATATGCACATGCCAGGGATTACTTTCCCAGTCATTTCAGATAAAGGAATGATAAAGCATTGCACTGCTTTCCTTCCTTTATTTTCAAAATCCACCTCATTCTCAAGAGTTGTAACTGATTTTCTGCTTTATTCTATGACAGAACAGTTTCTACCTAGCTCCACTGGCTTGTTGGTGCCCTCTTGTGTTTAATAGAGCATGATAAAGATTGATGGAGTCTGCAAGTCTCTTAAGACACAAGGTTCAGAGAAAAAAACTTAAATAACTAAACCTGATAGAGGTGTGAAAATCAGAGCAGAGGGGGGAAAAATAAAGGATTGAAACCAGACTTTTAACTTGTAGTTTTTCAGAATTGTTTTTACATACTTCCAGATGATACCAATCCCACTGATAAATTAGACATGTATAGGTTTATAGCAAGTGTATTTTTCTAAAGTATTTAAACAAATATTCATAAAGAACATTGACATTTCTTATCTTTATTCAGTTCAGGTTTATTGTTTCCATCCATATAATCAATAATGAAATAATACTCTTTATTATCTCATGGTGAAAGACATTTGAGGACTTCTTTTGGGGTACTATACACGTGGGGGTTGTTGGTTGTGCAAGTTGTGCCTGTGAAAAAGGACTTGGAGCAGAATCAGACACTGGAAGGTCTCTTACTCTGTCACTGGTACCCTTTCACACCTTGTGCCGAGTACATCACTTCATAGGTGTTGATATCCCCATCTTCAGTACAGGTGTTGGCATATTCCCTCAGGAACTCAACCTGTTAAGATAGAAGAACTGAGTATAAGTCTCCTGGGTTTAAATTATTGTTGAAGCAACTGATAAAATAGGTGAAAGAAGAAAAAGTTACAGATGTGGTAATGAAGGACCAGATCTCCCCATTTGTGTTCTGTCCAGCAACACAGAATGGGGAAAAAAAATCATAATTGGGGTCAGTGGCCATATTGCCAAGCATATTGTACTGTGGTCCTGGTTAATGGCAGAAAATTGCATCCATCCCATCAGTTGTGACTTGGGAGCATAGGACAAAGCATGTCAGCAACCCAGCAGATGGGAAAGAACTGCTGGACTCAGTTATGAAAAGAGCAGTGACCAGCTAAAGGCTGTATTGGTGACAAATACCCCAGCACAACACAAGAGTCCAGCAAATCTTAAAAGCTGTTCAAGGTCCTATATTTTGAAAGGGAATATTCAAGAGCTGATTTGGAGAAGAATATGAAGCACCAGAAATTTGTGTGCGGGTATCTATTTCCCACTTTGATATACATGAATGATAAACACAGAACTGCCTAAACTCCCTTGAATTCCCTTTTCATCTGTGGTCAGTAAGAGGCTGCTGTAATTTGTGTTTTCCTGAAAGGCAGCTCGCCTCTGAAAGCAGACTCCAGGACCTGGTACCTCTTGGCTCACAGTGCTGACAAAAATGGGATTGCAAACACCCTTTTTCCTTTTCTTGCAGATAGATGTCTGCTTGATAGTCTTAAGGGTGAGCTGCAAAATGACAGATTAACTCCCATGTGGTGCAATTAAAGAGGTTTATTAAGATTAGGTGGAGAGTGGGACATTAAAGGGGAAGAAATGGCCTAGACGGTGGTGCTTTGAAGAAAGCAGAGACCTGGGCTGTGGGAACACACTGGATCCAGCATCAGCTACATGTTTAAAAGCCACAGCTTTTAAAACATCCATATGTGCTATGTGCTGGTGCATTTATATCCAGTAACAACTGACATGGCTTTGTTACTAATAATTACTCAGCTGGATATAGACAAGTTAGTTATATTTGCAGATACCTTGCTAGAAAGTACATGCTGTTCAATCTGAAAAGGAAACAATTCCTGCTGCATTATTTAATGTCAATAGATTCAAAGCAGAACACCAAAATGTCTATATTCTTCCTTGGATCATTTTGATATTCAAAGACATGAAGATACAACCATACCTGACTACAAGGCCAGCACCCTTCTATTGCAGGTGATGCTCTGGCTTGTCCCAGATGGATCACTGAATATTAATTCTTCTTCAAAAGGTTCTGTACTTCTTTCTTTCCATACCTGTGCCACAGAAACACAGAGGTTTGAGGCTGGAAAAGTAAACACAACTGTTTCTTTAACCAGCTTCTCATGCAGGTCCTTGGATATTTGTGTTTGGGAAAACACTGGGGAATCACTCTGAACTTGCTACTGAGTCACAGCCCCAAGCTGGATTCTCAGGTCATTGTTCTCCTGTTTTCAGGGAGTCCTCATGGAGATCCTGATTGAATTCATGATTCATGTGTTTAAACCACAAACACCTTGGTGATAAACTGTGGATATTAACATAGATACTGTAACCAGTTAAAAAATACCCCAAACACAACCAAACACACTGAAAAACTACCAGACACCTGTTACCAGCAATGATAATTGAAAGGATGAAATAACACAATTTAAACCTACAATTCAGTGACAGTCGTATGTGTAATTTTCCTGCTGATGTCTCACGCCCATGAAAGACATTATAATATTTATATGTTACGTGGGAAATAATTACTGTATGGAGATCACTGAGACTTGCACTATAGTAATGGTGCAAAAAAGCAGATCCATGTGTAATATTATCCAAATATTAGCGCAACAGCTTCTTTGCTGCTCTATTACAATCTGGTACTGCTTTAACTTCAGATATTCACTCATTTACACAAGTCCTCAATCCATTTTTGTGAAGTTACTGTAAAATAAGACTCTTAAATCCTCAGCTCCCAGTGCTTAAAAGGCACTTGTGAGAGGACCACACGCACCAGAGATGCCTACAGCCTGCACAGAGTTAATAGAGGCCTCAGCTTCCTCCCTAGCTGCCCACAAGGTGGGCTGGATAGGGAGCCCAGCATCATGGTGTGATCTCTGATGGCAAGCAGGTGGTCACACTGAGGGGCTAGAAGCACCAGTAGAACCTTCTGGAAGCGCTATCTAACCTCCAGGCTTTTTGGAGTCTAACCTGCAGTGGGTATCAAATCTTGAGCTGTTTTAGTCATATCTGCTGATAACTGGTAAGTCTGTGCAGGATGCTGTTTCTGCTGTCTCTCTGCCCTGTAGATGTGTTGTAGATGACTGTAGCACATAGGGTATGGTCTTCCAGTGTCCAAGCTGCTGACAGTGCATTAATTTGAACCACTGTTAGTGCCCTAAACGTGTGCTGAGGAGGATGCTGGCTCCAAGGAATGCAAACAGTGGCAAGAAAATACTTTACCCTGTTTTGCTCTCTATGGAGCAAATTTGTATTTTTTCTATCCTAGTTACTTGAAGGTTCAGTTTAAGAAAGTAATCAGTAAGTTTAGCCATGCAGATCAAAGAGAAGGGAACATATATGTGTAATGGAAATGGCTGTGGGCTAATAGACTTGCCATATAGCAAGAAGGGATTGAGATTAGGAAAAACTTCTCTAAATCATAGAATCATAGAATGGTTTGGGTGGGAAGGGACCTTAAAGATCATCTGGTTCCAATCCCACTGCCACAGGCCTGTATCCTTCCATTCCAACACTCTAGTCAGTGTCCCACCACATCTCTGTAATGCCAATGAGGTTGTAGCCCTTCAGGCTTGTACAACCCTCTAATTCCCCCTGCTTGTTTTCCATGCAAGGATATTCTTGAGTATAGCACCAACTTCCTTCAGAAGCTTGAAACTGATGACCTCATAGAAACAAATCAGGAAAACTCAGATCAGCAGTAGCTTGGGTCCAGCTAATCTGCTTTGGGATGAGGAGGGAATGGATCCAAAGACAGAGGGTTAAAAGAAGCTGGAGTGGGCTCAGTTTTGCTTCCCACCCCTCCAGTCAGCTTGCCATGGCTGTAAGAGTTTCCTTGCAGGAGCAGCAAGGAGAGAATTGGAAACCAACCATGACTCACATCATCTGAGTCAAATCTTCTCTCTTCCTGTCCTGGCTGGCCTCTTGGGCTTTGTCACTTCCAACTGTAAATTGCAGGGGGAGAAAGTGGGAGGTTTCTCTAACTTCTGTCAAATGACACTTGGAAACTTCAGCATCATTAATGGGAAAACCCTGCCTGCATCCATAATGGTAACTGGTGAAAGCATTTCATAAGGAAATATTCTTTACATATGCAGAAGCAGGGAGGGCTCTGTCTTGCAAATTTTGCTATGCAGAACTTCATTTTTCACTCCTGTTACATTGGCTAACCTTGTGAAAATCAGTCATCCTGAATATTTATTCTGAATTTAGGGAATGTGTGGTGACCCCCAACCTGCTTTTGCCACTGGCACAAAGACCTGTAAAGTAGCAAATGTTTTTTTACTGTAGACATTGTTTGATTCAGTCCTTAAACTGCCTTCAGGTTAAGCATCTATTTGCTGTACTAGGCATTACTATTTACAAACAGTAATGGTTTTCTCACTCCATTTCGACAAAACGTTAAATCACACACTCAAGAAAGTCGAGACTGTTTACAGAAGTAATATTTCATATAAATATGCACAGTAGCACTTGCAAGATTGGGGCATTGATGGAATAATGTTTTTAGCAGTATCTGCTTAATAATTCCCATACATCTACGCTTGACCTAAATAAATTTGAAACAAACAAAATATTATGTGCTTTAAGTACATGAGCTCTGCATCAATGCAGTGTTACAGAGCCCAAAGACTTGCCATCTAGCCCAGGACTCAGGGCCTGTCAGTGGGAAGCAGAAAGGAAGGAGATAAGAAACAGAATGTCTTTCCCTGCAAATGCCTTTCCAACAATCAGAGGCTTAAGAGCTTACTGAGCTGAAAATTATAGCCAGGCTACTTTGTATGGTAGACACCATGGAGCTATTTTTCATAAATGTTTCTCAGTGCTCTTTAAAAAAATCTGTGCTTCTGACTTGGCTTGTATCACATGAAAATGTAGCAACAGCCAGAGTTTTTAGTGCTGTATTACAATTTACATCATAATCTTATGGTTTTGGTATATTACATGGCAAAAAGGCTTTCTGTTCATCTTAATCTTGCCACTTGCTAATTTCTCAGATATGCTTCAGTTTTGATATTGTGATTTATTATTCCATTAGTCTTTCCCTCATTGCCTGTGATTTTAGGGCTCCCTGGAACCTGATTCTCTATTTCATATACAACGTATCCCTTGAATTTTTATTTGTTGAGTGCACCAATGAGAGTGCCGCATGCCATGCTGAAGGCTGTCCCAGCCACGGCCAGGGTTTGTTTCACCATCATGTGATTGTGTTCATGCTGTTTCGGGTGGCTGCCAGGGATATGGGCTCTTATCTCCGGATGCCCCAGCCGAAAAGAGAGCTGAAGTGTATTCCTGCCTTCACTGCCTGCCCCTCCAAAGGGGAAAGGACTTCATAAAAATAGTCCAGAGGCAAGTGCAAGGCACAGAGGTGGCTGGTGGGCTTGTTCTGCCATTTGGGATGGTGGGCCTTAAGCCCTGGCATTTCCCCAGATTATGAGTACTGAAAGACCCAGAGTCTTCCTTTGCTCAGCTCCAAATTCCAGAAGCCAAGAACTGCATCGTTATTGCTGTTACAAAGGTACACAGTACATTGTGCAGGAGCAGACTCTAAATGTTTCCAGTGAGTGCACTTATTATAGATGTGGATGCCAAGCAGCACTGTCTCCTTCCTCATTGTTAAGAAAGCAGTTTTATTATATAGACAGTAGCTCCTCCATCCCTTTACCAGTCTTCTCCCAAGAAGGTGTTGAGATGGCATACAGGGTTTATCTCATGCTAAGGAAGAAAGCTGTAGCTGGAGGCTCTGCTTCCTATCAGCCCAACAGCCTATTTTAGCTCATGGGACTCTTAAAAAGACAAATGGTGTTTCCTCTGCTCTTAGAGTCAGAGCAGTCCCACTGCTCTGTCCTGTCACTTCAGGTGAAAGAGTGGTCCAGTTTTTGTTACTCTAACTACAAAGTCTGTACACCCACACAGGGAAGAGCCCAGGAAATACTGACAGGAAAATGAAGTAGTGTGGGAAGCAGCATGGAGTGATGGAGGCCAGGCAAACTCTCCAGATGCAGGATTTTCCCATGCTTTTGACAGCAGTTTCCAACAAGGGGCTTCTCCAAAGCAGCTAAGGGATCTGCTATAGCTCTTACAGGGGAATGGGAAGGAACCTTGTCCTGCCTCTTGGTATTCCCAGGTGAAGCACAGGTACCACATCCCACCAAGATTTTTTTCCATTTCAATCTGGGCCATGTCAGCTCCAGACCTCCTAAAATAATACTAGAAAATTAATGTATTTTAATTTTCAGGACACTACAAATAAATCATAGAATCACAGACTGGTTTGGATTGGAAGGAACCTTGAAGATCCCTCCAGATCCAGAACAGAGGTGCTCCTTGCAGCATCTTTGTGGCCTGATTGCTCATTAACATGTAGACACCTGGAATGAGCCAGTAATGTTGGCTTTATTGCTGTATTACAAAATGATGTCCTTGATTAGCTGGCCTGCCTCAAGCTGGTCAGCTTGCAGTCATGATGAGATTAGGACATTGGAATCCAGTGCTATTTCCAGTCATAAAACAAGTATCCATGTTGGTCTTGTGGTCATATTTGGTTCTGTTGTAAATCTCCATCCAAAATGTTAATTTTGAGGGAAAGAAAAAGAGCAGGCTCTTTCTGCAAGTGCCTTGCATCTCTGGTGAAGCAAGCTGGTAAGTGAGGCTTCAAGTTCAACACAAGCTACTTGCTTGTTTTCAGCAAAGAATACACTAAATAAATGCAAGTTGAAACGCCATCTCAAAAAAAACGACTAAAAAGATACAAAACGTAGCCTCAAAGCATACTGACTCAGCTTCAAAACATCTAGGGATTATATTCCAAGAAGGAAGAGTCCATATGCATAAATATATAGAAATATAACTTTATCTTGACGTGTTTTCTGTCCCTGCTGTCGAACCTCCAACCACAAAGACGAAGATGCTTTTCTGATTTTAAACTACAGTCCCATAGATTTCTCTAAGCCATAACCTGCTCTTTTTTTGGTGACAAAGGAGAGTTGAGAGTAGGATTAGATGCTGCTCAGCAGTGTCCCTTCTATGGGTGCTGGGGACAGGAGTGCCAGGAGCTTGACCCAATCAGGAGTGCCTGCCAGATGTTGGGAATACTGCTGAGCCTGTTTGCTTCTGGCAGGTCCCTTGTGCACTTCTGTCTTTGCAGTTTTGAGGGTTAAGTGCTTGTCTGAGATAAAAAAAAAAAAAACACAACAAAAACAATACAAAGAGAAAGCAAACAGAGAATGGTGCGGCTTTGGTTTTGCTTGAGTGGGCTTCTACAGCGCAGCATGGGATCGAGCAGCAGATTTGGAGAATACCAGAGAATCTGTGTGGGCACCTCTGTGGAGGTGGATAAGCCTGGAAACCTGTTCAAAAATCTTGGCAAATACAGTAGCCACACAGCTGGAGGTGCAAAAAGTAGTGGCAACTATTTCACACCTCACATTTGTCCAGAGGTTGCCACGGATAAGCTGCAAGGGCTGGAGCAGCTCTGATCTGGAGACAGGATGAGAGCTGGGCTTGTTCAGCCTGGAGGAGGCTCCAGGGAGACCTTAGAGCAGCTCCCAGTGCCTAAAGGGGCTACAAGAAAGCTGGAGAGGGGCTTTGGACAAGGACTGTAAGGACAGGGCAAGGGGGAACGGCTTTAACCTGACAGAGGGCAGACTGAGATGAGCTCTTAGGCAGAAGTTCTTCCCGGTGAGGGTGCTGAGGTGCTGGCACAGGTTGCCCAGAGAAGCTGTGGCTGCCCCATCCCTGGCAGTGTTCAAGGCCAGGTTGGACGGGGCTTGGAGCAACCCGGTCTAGTGGAAGGTGTCCGTGCCCATGGCAGGAGTTTGGAACTGGATGAGCCTTATAGTCCCTTTCAAAGCAAACCAGCCTGTGACTGTGATTTCTAAAAACCCAGTGGTCACAAGGTAACCTGGTGTTATTCTGCGAGGACCTGAGTCTGCTGGTGATGTTCGGCGCGTCCCTCTTGGGTCCGACCGTGGCAGGCAGGGCAGAGCCTCCCTTCGCAGTGGGGCCCTTCCTGCCCGGTCGGCGCGGCTGGAGAAGCGGGAAGCACGGGCAGCGGGGAGCCGGGAGCGGTCCAGCCGTACCCCGGCTGGGGGGGGTAGGCGTGTGACCCCGCCAGTAGCTCCGCTCCGGAAGCGTATCGGCACGGGATGGTCCTTTTTGAACCCTTTTTGTTAAGCTGCGAGGCGCGGGAACTCTTAGAACAACCATCGCCGGTAGGAAACGCAGCGGGGAAGCGATTAAACCGCTGCCGCGCCGGGGTCCCAGAGGGTTCTGCCCCGCCGGGGTGCCCCCGGTGTCTCCGCCGGCGCGCAGGACGTGCTGACCTTTCGCGGCCGCGCTGTCCCCGCCAGGCAGCTGCCGCCGTCGCTCCGGCGCAGCTCCAAGGTCAGGGCAGCTAACTGCCCCCGCAGGTAGGCGCGGAGCTGCGCGCAGGGTGCGCGGGGAGGGACCGGCGCGGCGCGTATGGGAGGCGGCTACCGCGGAGGGACGCGCTCCCCGCGCCCTTATTTAAAGTGTGGCCGGGACGCCGAGTGGTGCTGCTAGTTGGATGCGCGGGGCCCTCCCCGAAAAGAAGGAGGGGGAGGAGGAAGGGGGAAGAGGAGGAGGGATCCTGGGAAGTTCAGTTTGATACCAAGTAGCGAGTGGGCTGCGGGGATCTGCTCGGAGATGGATAAGGATGAGATCCACCTGGACAGGCTGCCGGCACCGCGTAAGTCTGCGGGAATGTGGGGTACGGGAATGGGGTGGTATGGGGTGAGCTTTTTCTCGGCTCTGCGGGCGGTCGCTCGCCTCGGGCCTCCGCTCCCAGTGCCCCGATAAGGGATTTATTATTAGCGTTTTATCGGCTATATTTAAAAATTCAGGAATAATCTCTGCAAAGTAACAAAGAAATAAAATAGCTGTGTCCCGTAATGACTCCCCCTCCCTCCACCCCGCCCCAAACGATGAACCAGTGTAAAGTCCCTTTTACCTCCATTAATACAATAATTAAAAGCCTGTCTAACCCCGGAAAGCCAATCTAATTATGAAAAACTGCTGGAGTACAAAGCAGATATGACAAATCCTTGGGCTGATGACTGCTGTGAATTTGCACTGGGCCACCAAAGAGCAGCAAAGCAAAAAAGGTCTTAGAAAATGCGCTGGGTCTGTAAAATCATGTAGCTCTGTATCATTAACTAATGTGTGCAGCAAAATAAATTATATGTATTGGAAGGGGAAAATACATTCCTTGGCTGGGAATTTAGAGAATGTTTAGAGCCAAAGAGCGATCGTTTAAATGGTAGGGGGTGGGAATTTCGTTGGCTTTCCTCTGGAAATAATTCACAGCTCGGTGTCTGTGTGCATGCATGTGCACCCACAGAGGTGTTTATATAAAATCTGCATCCACATTGTGTGTGTAAAACCTTTGTGCACACACTCACTGGAACACAAATTCTGCAAAGCACTATTTACTGACTGCATTTTTCTACCAGTTTAGAGACAATAAAACTCAAACTGAGATGCTAACCAGGAACATACTGGAACACATATGATTATCCAGCTGAACTGTATACAAGTGCAGTAAATTTAGAATGGCACCATTTCTAAATTCCATGCTTTCCAATCAAAATTCCAAACTGTTTGCAGCTAAGAATAGCATTGGGAGCCCTAGTCTTTACTACTTCTTTTTGGATTCCCACGAAAACTGTTATCCTGGAGCCTACTCATTAAATGGCCAAATATTTCACTGGAGATCAGCCCATTTCTAAAGGAACTGCTGTATGCTCATCAAACTGTAGGCTAGCCCAAGTGCTCAGCTTGGAAAGAAAATTGTTTCTTTAGTGTCTGACATAAACCAGCTGGGCTTGATATCCAAATACTGGGGTATGGGGTTTCTGTGGGCCACTGGCTGTCCCCCATTAACTTCTTTATCAAAATAAAGGAGCTTGAAATTCTCAAAACTGCAATGGGAAGAAGAAAAGCATGGGAAGCTGAAGTGTTCTCAAAGCATGTTAACAAAGAATCTTGAGAGGGAGTTCTGTCAAGGGCCTGTAGGGGCAGGACAAGGGGGAATGGCTTTAACCTGACAGAGGGGAGGTTGAGATGAGCTCTTAGGCAGAAGTTCTTCCCTGTGAGGGTGGTGAGGCGCTGGCACAGGGTGCCCAGAGAAGTTGGCAGTGTTCAAGGCCAGGTTGGACGGGGCTTGGAGCAACCTGGTATAATGGAAGGTGTCCTTGCCCATGGCAGGGGGTTGGAACTGGATGAGCTTTATGGTCCCTTTCAACGCAAACCAGTCTGGGATTCTATGACTCTATAATAGAGCTGTTGGTAAGAGGACTAAATGATAAAATGGCACTAACAAAGCTCTATCATTAGTCATGGAGCAGGTGGCAATTTATCATCACAGTGTGAGGGAGAGAGCCCTGAGAAATTGTTTGAGTGCTCTTCAGCTTTGAGAAACTTCACATGGTATTTTACATTGTCATTTAATGTACCAGATCACCCATTAGCAGTGTGAACACTGCACACCAGCCTCATCAGTGAGTTCAAGGAGCACTTTTCTTCTTGGAGTCATGTGTTTGTATCTCTGTTGATCACCCACCCAAAAGAGCTTGCTTGTAAAAGCTGTTTGTCAGATGAAAGTCCTGCCTAATTCCATAATGGATCCATGTATTGTGGTACAAATCTTACCAATTGTTTGGCAATTTTTTTGCATCTATCGGAGAGATATGTGGCAACCTGTTCTTGAGGTTTTTACATGGTCCTTATACTCAATAAGCCTCCTGCAGTCAGTGATGGAAACTTGCTTGGTAAAAAGAGTTAGGAAAAAGATGGAGTAAATGAGAGGATAATAGGAGACAGGAGAGCAAGTGGAGCCCAAACTCCACTTAGCTCTGGGTAAATCCTATCAATTGCCTGTATCCAAAGTGCTATTTTACTTTTTGTTAACCAGGAAAAAAGTGACCTCAGTACCTTATTTTTGGCCTTTGGTGGCATGAAAGGATGCCACCAAAGGCCAAAAGGATACCACTTGTCCTTAGCTACATCTGTGCCCTGAGGACCCAGACACCACAGCTAGTGCCTGCCAGCTTACTTGATGCCAGTTTCTTCCTCATGTTCTGGGGTAATGAAGTACCTAATGAAGGTCATTTGGGGTGGGCTCTGGGGAAACCTACTGGCATGTTGGCCTCTGAGAGGACCATGGTGATATCCTATCGCTTCAGAGGCACTGGGACAACTGCTCAGGACTAAGCCCGGGATTAGGAGTCAAATCTTTAACCACTGCATTTCAACAATCAAAAATTCCGTGAGGGAACACCCATTTGAAAACCATGAGTTTTTGTCACCAACTTCAGTGTCATCAGACTACCAGCCCAGAAAATGAAATGCTTTCTCTTTTTCCTCTGGAAGACATAGTTCTGTCTGGAGGTGGGACTTCAGCACAGCCTCGTAGGTTTTTCATATGTCTTAGCCTTGCTTCCCATGGTAGCACTGCAGCTATTTCCATTAGCAGTGAAAACGATGAAGCATATTAAGCTGATAAATAATCAGAGATGACAAGGGACTAATAACCGTATTGATTTATTTAGGACTCCTTTTCCAGCCCTGTAACTCACAGTCATGCACATCATTAACTTAGTATTTTAATTTGTAGCAATAACTTATTAATTTCTAGGGGATGAGCACATACACATCTGAAGCAGCTGCTTTGGCTTGGTGCTGGGCTGCAGGCATATGCCTTGGGAATGCTGAATAGCTGTGCTCCCTTGTCCTGTGCAAGGCTGGCAGGAAGCAGGGCAGTGTGTCAGTCACTCGGACCTCTTCTGGAGACTGTAATATGCATGGAAACATAACCATAGGTCTCTTGCTGCAAGTGGAGGTGAGGGAGGTGAGGCGGTGGCATAGATTGCCCAGAGAAGCTGTGGCTGCCACATCCCTGGCAGTGTTCAAGGCCAGGTTCAAGGTCTAGTGCAGCCTGGTCTAGTGGAAGGTGCTTCTGCCTGTGGCAGGGGATTGGAACTGGATGAGCTTTAAGGTCCCTTCCAACCCAAACCAGTCTGGGATTCTGTGATTGAGACGGTGGGAAGTGGGGCACTGGAGTGCCAGATCGGTGGGTGTGCTAGTGATGTGCATGTAGCCCGATGGCTGCATGCTGTGTTTGGATGGGTGGGATGTGAAATCCAGGGTAAAAGTAGCTGGCCAAAGCAGCAGGCAGAAGACTAACCCTGGGAAGCAGAATTTATTGGCATCAGGAAGGGAAAAATGCCCCTTTTGACTTGAATTACACCCTTTGGATTCTGGCGATTTTGAGGAAAGGAAATTCTTGGGGACGTGCTGTGGTTGGGGAAAAAAAAAAAGGCTTGCTTTAAATTAGACTCGCTTTGGGGAGAGGGAAGAAAGGAAGGGACTGTGACAGGTACGACAAACTTCCTGAGTTTACTGTGTGAAAGGCTAGTGAATGCTAAGTTTGCTCATCTCCCCTCCTTTTTCATGGGGATACTTCACAGTCTTATGCCACTGGGTCCTCAGTAAGCCATCCTCTGATACACTCCTGACCAGAGACTTCTCCAGGAGGTGAAGGAGGGAGAAGCTGCTCTCACTGAAAGCCAGCCTTAGATACATAGCTGTAAACCACCATACAGCAAGGGTTTTGGCTTCCTGGGAATGAGATTTTGTTTGCCTCCACACAGAGCTCTATATCCTGCTGTGTGTTATCAAGGTACTCCTAAATCTTTGAACTGTAGCATTGAAAGGCTGTTACATCTTCATTTGCTGCAGTCTGCACAGGGAAGAGCTGTCTCCACAGGATAGCCTGCCTGAAGTCCTTAGCATTTTCCTTTGGTAAGATGATGGGGAATTGAAAGTACCTGAGCTATCAAACACTCATTTCATATAAAGTTTATGTAGAGTTCTTGGGTCACTTGAAAGGTAAAGCATTAGACTGATCAGCTCCGTGAACAAGTCACCACTTCTTTCTTCCTTTCTTATTTCTTGTGAGTGTTTTCAGGCATTCTGAAGTACTTCTGTGACATCCTCATATTTCATTCTACAAGCCAAGACAACAATACTGGCATGAAATAGTTCTGCTTACTTTCAGACTACAAAAGGAGTTTAACTGGGGATGATCTGTGCTATTATGGGAATATTCACCTTCCTGACCTCACCCAGTGCTCACTGACAGACTTGGAATGATGGCAGGACTTGCAGTTGTGTTGTAGGTATAAACCCCATTGTGGGGTTTACAAATGCCATGTTTTCGGGTGTTGGCAGCCTATGTGCCTTGCTGCAGCCCCATCCCAGGGTTATTTTCAGTGGTGCTAAGTCATCTTGTGTCAACTGTTAGATGTCATGGAGTAATGTGACTAAGAGGGCACAATTTCTTTCCGGTACTCTGAAAAGCACAAAAGGATAGTGATGTCTCTGTTATCACTGTGAGGTAATTTATGGTAAATACAGGCCTTTTAGAAAAAAACACAGTGGCTGCCTTGCTGGGGAGGCTTGGAACACACAAGAAGCAAAGCTCCTAGTGCTGGACTACATTTGTCCCTACTGCCACTTCAGTGGCTGGCCCACAGGCCCTCAAGGGAAATGGAGTTTTATTTATTTGGTTTAGCCTTTGATTTGGATCCCTCATCCCTTTATTTCTCAAAGTCATACTACCTTCTGGTGGGAGGGTTGTCCCTTCTCCCTGCCTCCTAGTCTCCCTGTATCCTTTCACCATTATCTGCAGGCAACTGCCCCTTGTCCTGTGTCTGTCCTCACTCCTCGTTTGTTGTGTTTCTTTGTGCTGCACCCCATGTTGTGCTGCTACAGCTTCCTTTGCTGTCTCCAGGGTCTTGTCCCTGCCTCTCCTCTGTGGCTGGCCCACATGCCAGGGGTTTTTTTCTCTCCTTTTCTCTCCTTCAGACTTCCACAGTTTATGTCTTTGAATCTTCTGCTTGCAGTGTGTCCTTCCAGCCATTATGGGAACTATTTCCAGATTTGATCTGATAAAAATGCACTAGTAACACTTGATCCAATGCCATTCCTCTTTAGTAGCTTTGCCTGCTTACCTTATCTGCATATCTGATTGACTCTTGGCAGCTCTGTATCTGTGCGAGGACCTGGATTTTTCCTAAGAATGGTGCATTAATAATCTATAGAATTGTCAAAATGTCCTTTCAGGCTGCAGCTCTGAAAAATAGAACTTTTTTCGTTTTCTAAGCCGATACAAACACCTATGGCTCTTTGCACATGACTAGAAGTGCTCTGAAGAAGATTTAAAACCTGAAATCTGTTATGAAAAGGCTAAGTGGTTTGCAGGCATTAACTGCTCTTTTTCTATCTTATAAATTATTTAACTTGCATCATGACATCAGTGATTACAAGTTAAGTATTCCTGGCTCCCAGTCCTGCTGGCTTACCTCTCCCACTATTTGTATCTTGTGTAGAGAGAAACTTGCTGACTATGTACTAAAATGAGAAAAAAAAACCCTTTGCTTTCTAAACGCATTGCAAATATTTGTTGCCTCTTGTACTCTTCATTAATGTCAGCTGGAGTTCTGCTTGCAGAACAAACTTGGGATGTGCAGTAGGGATCGGTGTGTTTAGAAGTAAGGTTCACTAGGAAAAAAAATGTCTAGAGAGAGAAGAACACATTTCACAGCACTCAACTAGTGAGAAAGGGAAAAGGTTGGCAACCAAATGTCATTTCCAGTGGAGGTTCAGAACACATTTTAAAAAAAAAGTAGGAAAAGTGAGCAGATACTGACTTCAGCAACATCACACAGGTAAAAGTAATGAATTCAGAGTCCTCGGAATGCATTTTAAACTGCTTTTTAGCATGATATTGTGGGAGTTTTGTAAGGGTTCTTAAGAAGAGGACCAAGAGCCAAGGTGGAGGTTTCAGGGCTACACATCACTCAAAGTTTTAGTTTTTCAACTGCTTTGAAGTAAGGAAAGTGTCAGAAATGTGTCTAGTGCTGTGTTAACAGTCAAAGCAAAATCTATTCTGTATTTATGTCACATCATTAGTGCTATAGCATCTTGGCTGACGATGTACCACAAGACATGTCAGTGAATGTGCTTTGCGATTCTTCCTGGATTTTGGCAGGCAGGGATTCAAAATATGGTATGACTTTATGCTTGTGCTATGATTGCCCAGAAGAAATCTACTGCAGACTGCAAAAGATGACAGCTTTTATGCAAATACCATTAAATTCATCACAGCAAGCTGCGGCACTATTGTCCTGAAAAGGTTTTCTGCTGATGGATGCAGGCAATTTTGGCAACCCAGCAAGAGGAGGAGAAAGGATTGTGTGGGCATGCTGCATTTGCTGCTGTGTTTCTGTGAGTAGAGCATTCAGCTTCATATTAAATCATCTCTTTAGTTTGGGTTAGCATTGCTATGGTGTATTTTTATAGAGAAGCCAATCTTTTGTGTTTGATCAGGTATAGATACTGCTGATGGAAGGGATGCATGTAACAGTTTGGGATGTAATGTTTGGTGCCACAGTATATCTGAAGGGAGGTATCAGAGGCAGAACCACTGCAAGGATAAGACTAAGCAGACCATGTCAAAGCAGCTGGACCTGGTACTGTGTTCAGCTTTGGGGCCCCCAACACAAAAGGGACCTGCTCGAGTGAGTCCTGAGGAGGCCAAAGAGATGCTGTAAGGGCTGGAGCAGCTCTGATCTGGAGACAGGCTGAGAGAGCTGGGCTTGCTCAGCCTGAAAAGAAGGTGGCTCCAGGGAGACCTTAGAGCAGCTCCCAGTGCCTAAAGGGGCTACAGGAAAGCTGGAGAGGGGCTTTGGACAAGGGCCTGTAGGGACAAGACAAGGGGGAATGGCTTTAAACTGACAGAGGGGAGACTGAGATGAGATCTTAGACAGAAGTTCTTCCCTGTGAGGGTGCTGAGGCGCTGGCACAGGTTGCCCAGAGAAGTTGTGTCTGCCCCTTCCCTGGCAGTGCTCAAGGCCAGGTTGGATGGTCTAATGGAAGGTGTCCCTGCCCATGGCAGGGGTTGAAGCTGGGAGAGCTTTAAGGTTCCTTCCAACACAAACCACTCTGTGATTCTGTATGCAGTGAGAGCACCCTTTCCCAAGGCTCACTAGTGAAAACTACTACTTTATTGTCTGTATCCTGTATTTCTGGCACAGAGTCTGAGAGTGGTCTAAAGAAGGAAAATGGTTCTCTGCATGTTGTATGAATGTTGGTATGTGGTCAGCAAACCTTGTCCAGATGCTTGTAGCTTGCTGCATACTTTTGAATGTTCTTTTTCTGATGAATGGCAAGAACAGGTTTCTAAAAATAAATTAATGGTTTTCCCTTTCTTACTTCCTGTGACTTAATATACTTTATTTATCTATATGGCTACTAGTCATCATCATTCTTTAGCTCACAAGAGTATAAACAAAAATGAGCCTGAGTCACAAAGTAAGGATGTTGAGCCAGGCTTTTTCCAGGATTTTAGCCAGGTGTAGGAGTTGGAGCCTGGGGCTTGTGAAGGGAAAGGGCTGGCTCTGGGGTCGTGCTTCAGGAGTCTTGCATATGAAACAAGGCAGCACAGAGGTGCTTTCTGCATCTTCTTCCAAGTTGGTAAGACCTTGCAGCTCTGTGCAAAGAGCTGAAAATAAGCAGAGTGTATTTTCAAGGTTAGTTTATCATTCAAATAATGTAACCCATGTGAGAGTCCCTTTAATTATTCCTCTTGCATACCCAAGGGTTGATCAGACCAACATCTAAGGCAACGGTTACTTTCATCTAATCTGTTCTAGAAACAAACATTAACAAATTTATCCTCCTAGGGCAAATAGTCAATTCATCATGCAGCTAATAGTGTGGCCCAAAACCAGTCATAAACTTGAATCAAACACATTTCAGAAATCATGTTGTTGGGATCTTTAGGAAGTAGGTCTCTTTTCTCTGGTGATTGCCTACTAAAATCTAAGCCTGATTTGTACAACAGTATCAGAACATGCTAGAATTTTGTTTACTTACTAGAAATGTGAAGTAATCTGACCTGAAACATTCTAAGTATCATTTTCATTCCCAGAACATATTTTGGGAAGTCCTCTCTTTGTTGCGAAGGAGCACATCTGTCCGTTACAACGTACGTTAAATAGGAAAGACCCATTACAAGGTGGACTGGACAATATGAATTAATGCTCTCAGGACCTCTGTGTATACACATAGCTGTGTGTTGGGAGATAATAGGACTCACTCTTTGTCTCATGGGAGAAGCAGACTTCCTAACAAGCAGAACAATGAAGAGTGAGTGTCAACATATTCCAATTTTTTATCATCATGACCAAAACTTTCATTTCAAGGGATTATTCTGGGGCTATCAGTAGCAGCAGTGTACTAGTAGGCTTGTGTCTGCAGGCTCCATCGGTTTATCTGTAGGGTTTAGTGTTGATATCAACAGGGGCATAGATTTGAAATGCTATTTCATCTTTACAATCTCTGTCAATAATCTATTTGACAGCTGAGACTGGCTAAAAAGCATAAGAGAACAGCCTATGGTACGTTGAGAGGATATACTCCAGCTAAGAGAAACAGCTATTTCTATTCTACAGGTCTGTGTTTCAAATTCAGTCGTCTTGTAGAAATATTATACTCCATGTGCCCTGAGATTTAAGATGATGTCTGGGCTCTCCAAATAGAACAGATCCTGTTTCTGAACAGTTGCACTTGAGGGTGTACAGAAGATCCTCCTTTAACTCCCATGGTAGAGAGCCAGGTTGAGAGGCCAAGGCTGAACACAGAAATCATGTCCTAGCCCTTTTGGACATGCTTTAGAAGTGCAATGTATTTCTTTACCCACAGATCTTAGAGGATTCATAAACTTTAGTGAGCTGCCAGAAGAGTTGATCGACTCCTTTTGCATTGCATTCTTTGCTGTTGCACAACTTCTGTTATATGGCAGGAATGAATATGTTGAATTTATGGGTTTGACAAGTAACGGAAAATGAGAATTGTCACTTTAGTTCACTTTTCATTTCAGATTCAGCTGAGAGAAGATTCAGAAAACTACCATGGGCATTGTGTAGGTGAGAATGGAAAGAGCAAAGCGGCATGTGTCTGCCCCAAATTCAATAGGGTCAAGTTGTTCTGGGTACTCCTTGGTTCAGAAGTGGAGATTAGACTGTCAGGCTATGTTGATTCACTCTTCTCTTTACTTTGCAGGGGACTGTTGAGAGTCATCCTACAGGAAAATCTGACTGAATGAAATAGCTGTTTTTTAAAATCACAGCTAATCATTTTCATTTGAGAATGAATTTGGTCTCCGCAACAGGCTAAGAATAATGACAAGTCATCAACCCAAGAGAAATTCTCTGTGCTTGCCTGCACTGTTCTTATCCTGCCCTCATGACTTTTTTGTGCTGCCATACATTATTGTTAATTAATCTTAACCATTTAAGTCCATCTGACAATATAACTGAGTCTTTGGATAATAAAAAACAAAACCCACATACTAATTACCAGTGGAAGAGCAAAACCAGGTTTTGGATTAGGTTTTAAACATTGTTACATACCAGAGGCATAAAAATTAAGTCTGAGCTTTTTAAAGCAAGTTATTTCTAAATGGCAGATGAATTATTTTAAGTTTTATTAAAATTTTTCATTGTAACATCTTGCTGACAAGCCTTCAGTTAAAAGAGCCAGTTTCCAAAGCAAGGTATTTGTTGTCTTCATAACATAAATTAATGAAAGATTTCCCTTTTTCTTTTAAGTATATTTTCACAAAATAGCTCATTGGGGTTGTATCCCAACATCTTCCATGCCTGTGTTTCCAAGGGAAGCCTGCAGCATGCTTCTGCATAGCGTTTTCTCCACCAAACACAGACAGTATTTCACAATACAGCCCTGATACTTCATTTATGCATCTGTGGAAGCAGTTTTTAGAACTATTCAGTTGAAGTAGAGGATCTTTGTGTTTCATGTGAACTCTGCTCTGGAATCCAGCAAAGATTGTGCCATTCATTTTAATTTGTGCAGCCAAGCACATGTCTAATGGTAGCAGAGTTCAGCATCTCATCACTCATGGCACTAGATCTTTAAAGGAAAACCCAGTCAAAGCAGTTCCTGGGAGCCTGCAATTGATTTCAGTCCAGCAATTACTCTGTATTGACTGACTTGGACACATTGTCCATCAGGAGCAGGAGTTGCCGACATAGACTCAGTTGCGCAAAGTTTTCCTGTTTTGCAGATGGCCAATAAAACCAGAGACCTTTGCAAACATATTTCAACCTCAACATGAACAAGCTGATGCTGAAAACTCCCCAAAAGACATTTAATGTCATTTACTGAGTGAAGGGTGTATATGTGGTGTCATTTAATAACATGAGTAGGAAAAGAGAGTTCTTATAACCAGGTGATTCCAGGGGAATGTGCCTCCTCTGGAGTCTGGTACTGCTACCAGACCAAACCAGGGAGCTAATTCAGCTTTTACAAGGTTTGATACCTCTTTTTGCAGCTGCTGTCTTGTTTTACTCTCTTTCAGACTATATTTTTAAGATTTAAAAGGAGAAAAGAGGCTATTACAGACACAAAGACCCAACAGGCAAAGTGTTTCCGCTATCCCGAGGCACGAAATCTGAGCTCCTTTGGAACCTGAATGAGTCCTGGCACAGTCTTGTTCTTTCTTTATATATTTATTTCCCTGTTTGGCTATTCTACTTGCTTTTCCCACGTTATCATCAAAGTGGCTCCAGAAGGGACAGTTGTGAAACAGAAACTATCTGAGTAGGGGAACAAAACCAGAGCTTTTTGTTAAGCTAAAGATGCCTCCGGTTTAGCAAAACCAAACTCTAATTGCCCTAAGTATCTGCAAATGTTGCTGCTCTCTTCTAAAAGTGTTTTAATGTTGGGGGGTGGGGAGAATGAAGAAAGGCAAAAAGAGATGTCAGTGGCAGCCCTGTCACATTGAAATTTGGGTTGAGCCAGTTCAGGAATGGTGGTTTATCCCTCTTCCTCCTCTCTGCCCTGGCCTGAGTGCAGATAGATTTGCAGCAGTGAAGCTAAGGGAAAAAATAGTTCTTTTCCCTGGTTCACATGAACTGCTTTGAACTGGAACAGATGTGGATGTACAGAACTATCTGCTTACAGCAACTGTTCCATTTATAACCACGGGTTTTCTATTCAGGTCTCTTTATCATTTTAACTTGTTTTCTGTTTCCACGTCCTTTTCCACAATAAAATAGTCTTAACTGAATGGGTTTTCAGCTTGCATCGAAAAGTGCTATTCCTTGCATGAGCATACAATGCCAGCGTTATTGTTCAGTGACTTTTTGCTAATAATGATGGCCAGTGGAAGAGAGGTTGAGTTTGGGTTTGTGGTATTTGGAAAATGGGGTTCAGAATATTGGTTTATTTTCAAATTAGGGCAGAATCTGGAGTCTGATGTGAAAAAATCTTGCAAAAGGTGTTTGTAATATTTAACCTCCAAATGACATTTCCATTAATTTTCTGCTGTTTTGAACTCTATTTAACTTTGGTGTACAAACTAAGTTTGTGTGCAACCCAGACCAGAATTTTTTCAGTGAGATAAGAGATTCAAACTCAAACACAAAAATGAGGATGGTGGTGTTGTTTGTGCTTTGTGTTTTTCATGAACTCCTGCTTTGGAGTAAGTTCACTCCCTGTTTGATTTAAGTGCTCAATAATTAATTCTGCCAATGCTCTGCTAAGGAGGAAGGTGAGTCCTGCAGGTCCTAGTGACTGAGGCATGGGGATGTGTCCTGAGATGGTTAAAATCCATGGAAGTCATAAATGCAATCAGTGGTGGTTGATTAAAACTCATCAGTTAGGCCTCTCCAGTGCTGTGTTTGCTTGGGTGGACCATGTGGCCTTTATTATAAAATTAGAAATTCATTTTTGTAGAGTTACTTCAGTTTCTTGGTTCTCTAGTTTTTCATGGAGACAAAGAGTTGTTTGTATATTGGAGACTGTCCATGTTACGTTCTTTGGGTTTAGTTCATTGCTTTGGGCCTTGACATAGAAAACTAACTTCATTGAAGCTGTGCAAACAGATAGGATTTTAATCTAAACCATATTAAAAGTTGGAACCTTCTGTGACCATGGGGTTTCTCTGGGTTCAGCCATGAGCCTGCACTAACTTTGGGGTGGCCAAAGATTATTTTTGTGATGTCAAGGCACTTTTCTCTCTTCTGGTTGACTTGGTACCAACTCTAAAACTGGATGATGTGGTCCTGTGAACCAGTGTTTTGTCAGTGTTGGGATACCGTGAGGAGCAGTCTAGGAAGGCACCACAGTGTTGCAGCCCCCCAGGCTATGGATTCCTCACAGTCTGGGGCAAGAAATGCTTTGCTGTTGTTCAGCTTAGATGTAAGGAAGAGGCTCTTCCCTGTGAGGGTGCTGAGGTGCTGGCACAGGTTGCCCAGAGAAGCTGTGCCTGCCTCATCCCTTGCAGTGTTCAAGGCCAGGCTGGTTGGAGGCTTGGACAACATGGTCTGGCGTGAGATCGCTGGCCATTGCAGGGGGTTGGGAACTGGATGAGCTTTAAGGTCCCTTCCAACCCAAACCATTCTGTGATGCTCAAGTTAAATGAAAATAAAAGTAGATACTTGCATTATGGAGGAAAGAGTTTCAAAAGGTTCCCCAACAACAAATGAATGAAGAAACAAAATGAAATGTTGCGCTTAATCTGCTCTGACCAAGGTTAAACGGGTAAGATCTCTTTCTCCATCTGTCAAGCTGATGTGTAGACAGTTTTCTGACACACAACTTAAATCCTGACTCACTTAAACTCTCGTGTAATTGCACCCCCGGGGTTCACCTTTCAGGGAGAAGTGTTTCTCTTGCTCTTTTCTCCTTCCCATTATCCATATGCTTTCTGTCTCAATAGATAGAAATAGCTGTAGTTCGCTTTGCTTGGTTTAATTTTCATTTGAAATTTCTTCTAAGAAAAAAATACAGATATTTAACTGCAGATATATATATATATATTAAATCTCCTTGACTGTTTCTGGTTATATTGCCTCTTTTCACCACATAACAAACCCTTTTCACATTATCTCCAGGGCAGAACTTTTCTTGTGAACTCTTCTAGTGTCCTTGCACTCCCCTTGTGTAGCTTTAATACAAACTAAAACTTTATGGGAATGTAGCCCGTCCACAACCACATGAAAGCTGTGGTTTCTAAACAACCCCCAGCATTGATCAGGTCTGGTGGTTCAGTTTTGATTTGATATGTTCTCTAGAAACCGTACTTGCAATGTTCAGTGAAGGCTGGAGAGCAGACACCAAGTTCCCAAAAGGTAATTGCTGTCTGGACTGAAGCAGCATCTCATTTATCCCTTCCTGTAACTTGTCCGCATGAGTCATTTTAGCCTCTTATTCACCTAAACACCACCTAATTTGCCTGGTTTTAATGTTGATCAGCAGTAATTTCTTAATGTGAAGAATGTACGGTGAAGGAAAATCAGTTTACAGTTCTTTGATAGATCAGTTCCATTTTTTTGTTCACATTTGCCTGTTTTATTTACTTTAATTTTAAGGAAAAATAAGTACATGGAGTCTGGTTTTAGTCGAGGACTTTTCTGTTTTATGTGAGGAACAGACAAAGACCTGTTGCATCAGAGGAGTAAAATTAAGTGGGGGAAAAAGAGTGTTCTTTCTCTTCAACAAATCAAGTGCTTCCACCGTACAGGAATATACAGCAGCGTATTCTGCCCACATGTGTGGGCACTAAGGATAAGTAGACACATCAACAGAGGGAAATCTCTGACAAGTTTTAATGTCACTTGCACATGGGATGTATCTTTGGAGACAGTCTGTCCCTTTCATTCCCTAATAACTTTTGACAAGAGACAGATAATGCGGCAGAGTTTATTTTAAGGTAGATTGTTTAATTTTGTATGTCTTCTCTGTCTCTCCCTTCTTTTCCTCTCTCTTTTCTTTTTCACACCAAAAAGTTAATGCCCCAGCTCTTTAAGTTTGGTTTTTTAGGGTAAATAACTGGTTAGATTTGGGCAGGAAGCAATGGATGCAAAGAGCAGCTGGATGTTGTTGGAATCACAGGTCTTTGGCTGTGGGGGACATGCCCCCCCCCCCCCCCCATCCTTCTGCTGGGGGAATTTCTGGGTCTCTGTCTGCAGGTAAGAGATAATACTCCTGAGCTGTTCCCAGGGTTCATGCAGAAGAATCCAGATTTTTTCCTGTTTTTTTCTTTTTCCTATTTTTTCATTCTTCTGTATGCCTTTTGTTCTTTTATCAGGTGTGCACTTGAGGTTGGTGGTAAGTACCACTGAGCAGAGTAGTGCTGGTGGAGGTCAGCCCCAAGCATAACTGAGCAGACTCCCAAACCATGTGGTTGTTCAGTGGAGGGTTAGATGTCTAAACCAGTACATTATCTGATCAATACTTGTGACCAAAAGAAGATTTAAACATCAGGGTCTTCAAAATAGAGAAACAGTTTGTTCACCAGTGCTTGAGCATGCTTGATGCAGGCAGCTTTGCTGTCTCTCTGCATCCATCTATGCTCTCACAGCACCAAATACATCCAGAGGAAATAGGATGAAAGGTAAGAATTCTTTTGGAATTCTTAAGGGCAGTCTGGAGAGGCTGCACCTGGGAGGAAGTGGATTAATTTTAAAGCTCTTGGAAGTGCGTAAATATGGGTGATGCTCTGCCTTTTCTGGCTCCCATTTTAGGCTGATCTGTTATACATCTGTGGCACCATCGATAAATGAGGCATCACCTCATTTGAAGGGCACAGAAATTTGCTGTGGGAACCTGGTGTGTTCCTGTAGGCTGGAGCTCCCTCAGGCCCCAGTTTGCTTCCAGGCATGTCCTGCAGCCTTCTCCAAGAAGGGTGCAAAATGTCTTACCTGAAACAGAAAACAGAGAGGATAGTTTGCCCCTGAAGAATTTTCTTTCAGGTTCAAAACATGAATTCTGGGTTGGTTGGTAAAGTGCTGTTTGAGAGGCTGCTTTTGTAAGACACATGTCAAAGCCCTTCTTGAATCCTATCAGCTCTTTGCATCAACTGGTGTCTTACAGTGAGAGTACACCAAAGTCTGTGTGAATGAGTGCTTCACTTTGTGTTTTCTGTATTAGTGATGCATTACAGCAGCATAGGATCAAGGAAGTCTGTTAAAGAGGAAAATATCTATCTCACCTCACTAAATTTGTGCAATAAAATGATGAATTTGGACTATGAGGGTTGTAACTGGAGCCTTTCACAGCCTCCCCCCGTGCACCAGTAGGGTGTTCTGTTTTAGAAGCAGGGATCTTACAGTAATACCAGCTTTAGCTCATCAGCTTTTGCTCCATTCTCACCATTCTATTGCTTAAAACCTCAATCAGTCAATTATGAGTCTGCTACAGAGTCTGAGCCTTAACCCTTCCTTGGACTTGCTACTGCTATTTGGTTGGATGGGGCTTGGAACAACCTGGTCTAGTGGAAGATCTCCCTGCCTGTGGCAGGGGAGCTTTAAGGCTCCTTCCAACCGATACCAGTCTGGGATTCTATGATTTCTTTCCATCCTAATTTACACAATAATCTCATAGTTTAAAATGAACATCCTGTCCTTCCTTACCTACGGTGTGCAAAACTTAAACCCAGTCAAAATATCCATATAGAA
This sequence comes from Pezoporus flaviventris, assembly GCF_033815535.1. Classification (NCBI taxonomy): domain Eukaryota; kingdom Metazoa; phylum Chordata; class Aves; order Psittaciformes; family Psittacidae; genus Pezoporus; species Pezoporus flaviventris. The sequence goes on from NW_026892562.1 coordinate 1,707,418, forward strand.
GTAAACTGATGGATGTCTGAAACCTTCTGCTTTTTGAAAGCACTAAAGCTTACCCTTTAAGCTCTCTTTATAAGGCTTTATGAGGGAATAACTTGTGGCTTTTAATTCTCAGGGTGAGGAGGGGAGCAGCCATTAAGTAAAAATCTGTCTGGAGTAAGTGAAGCTGATAGTCACCAAAGTATGCGTTACAGTATGGTCAACATCTGTGAGAGGCTGTCACTGAGAACAGGCCAAAAAGGCAGACTGAAAGACAAATTAGAAAGGAGGTGGAGTGTTATTAAAGCTCTTAATTATAAACAGGAGGCACTCTGATGTTGGTTCTTTTCTTTAAAACTGCCCTGTGAGCAGGACTTTCTGACTGGGAGATGGTAGCATGGGATCCAGAACCTTTTTTAGGCTTGAGAAGAAGCTGCACGTTGTCTTACCATATTGATGTATTCCAATAATGAATTTGAACCATGAGAGTTATGGACTGTAGGGTTTCTAATAGTGTTTTCCACTGGTTGTAACTCAGCTCCAGTAGGCATTGAAAGATTGAAAGAAAGACATGCTGCCCTTCACTAGAAAATGTTTGACTCCTGACTGGTTCTGAAATCCCTGGTCTGCTCTCAGCATCACATAGTGTGTGAGCATGGTAGATCATCCGTTGTGGAGATGCAAACATTTTTGAAAGGGCTTTAGAAAAGTATTTCCACCTGTGTTTTCATTGGTAGTAGCAGCTATTAACATGCTGAAAATATTACAAGAGCTGATTCCTTTGCCTCTTAAAGAAAGGGTGAGTTAACACAATATTTGTAGTGATTCAGATTTCATATGCTGCTTGTTTAGGTGGCTTTGGAAATGTTGTGTTGGAAGATAGGCACCAAAGCTTCCCTGAGTTCATAGAATCCCAGACTGGTTTGGGCTGGAAGGGACCTTAAAGCTCATCCAGTTCCAACCCCCTGCAAGGACACGTTCCACTAGACCAGGTTGTTCCGAGCCCTGTGCAAACTGGCCTTGAGGTCAAGGGCTAGGCTCTAGCAGTAACTTAGTTGTGTTGGTGCCAGGACCCATCTTGGAGGTGACAGCCATGGTCTGTGTCCTGTTACCCATCCTGGTGGCCATGCTGATGGCCATCAGGCAGGAGTGGCAGCAGGCTTGCCACGCTTACTGAATGTAATTAAACACTCCATCAGAGCTGGTGCACAGCAGCTGTTTTGAGAATAACATGATGGAAATGTGATGGGACATTTTGGTGGCAGTAAGCCCATGCATACTTGCAACTGGGAGCGCCCTGTCTCCCCTTGAATGCCCCATTCCATGCCTTAGTTTCAAATATACTTAAGAGTGGCTATATTAATGAGAGCTACTGCTTAATTTGTTTAATTTGAAAAGCTGGAAGGCTTTCTGGTGAGGGGTGTTATAGAAATTATTATAAAAGTTATTCCCATACTGCTATATGGGAATATGGGTGAAGAAGGCATGTTTAGAAAAGCTTGAATGACTGCAGTTTTCTGTCCTTTTGCTTTGTGTTGTTATCCCTCATCCTTGTCACTATTGGAATGCTAGTGCTTTTGGAATTACCTTTTCAACTTGGTCCTACAGGTTACTAATGAACCAGACCTATCTACTCTGAGAAATCTTTGCTTAGCATCAGCAAGACAAATAGCCTGCTTAAATATGCACAGGTTTGTGTTTCCCTCCATCAGGACTGACAAGCTTTGTCCTTAGTGGTGTCTGTTCTTGTGTTTTTAAATCCATGTTTGTATTCTGCTCTGGGTATTTATTTTAAAATCTAGTTGTGAATCAACATATTCTCAATCTGAAATGTAGATCTCAGACTGAGATATTTCAGATGTTTGAACTGAATCCAGTTTTAAAGTACCATAGTTATCTAAGAAGTACATCAAAGTTTCCTTCAGTGTTCATTTCTCATTATTATCTGTTCTGGAGCCCTGATTGTTTTTTTAGTGTAATTAGTGTATGTGTTACCATAAGTTCTCTTTGTGATCTTGCATCAGATGTGTTTACAGAGAAGAATCTCTTCCTGTACCTATGAACTGAAGTTTTACTATATCAAAACCAAACCTTTACCCTGATTCCACAATTTTAGACACTGCATCTGTGTACTACTGGGTTACTCCAAAGTGCTGGTTTTATTTCACTATGGTCACTATGGTTTGCATTTCTATCAGATTCCTTAAGAAAGTCACCCAAATGAGTTAATGGTAGCTCTATACTATGCCAGCTTTATGCTGGCTGTGGCAGGACAGGATCTAAAATTAAGTGTGCTCATGACAAATTACCCTACCAGAAATTTCTTGGAACTTGAAGCAGTAAAGTGATTATATTTACCATTTAGCATGTTGTGTTATGGGACTGTGAACTGTTGGATGTGGTACCAGCAGCCTTACATCTTACATTGTTAAACCAGACTTGGTTGTGCATACCTTCTTGGAAAAGGATGTGCTCTCATGACTTGGGATGAGAACCAGACAAATACAAAACACTCCACCTGAGTAGAAATGGTTAGCTGGTTAAATAGCAGTTCCTCAGAAGAAGGTCTAGAAGTCATAAACTAGGCATAAATCCACAATATCTTATGTCATAGGGAACATGTAGTAATTCGGCTCAGGGCTGGAAAAGCCTGACCTGGAGTATCTTACCCAGTTTCAAGCAGGTTTTTGCAAGAAAAGTGTGTATTATACAGGTTAATGCTGAGAGAACATCAACAAAAATGAAGAAAAATCTAAGAAAATATGTCTTAGAAGAAAGCAATGGGAGAGAGGCATTTGGCCAACAGGGTTTGCAAACTTCCCGTTGGGTTTCCAGGTAGAATTGTTGTTTGTGGGGAACATTCATTATCCTTGTCCTGTTCTAAGGTGCCCTATGTTAATGCTGGAATTTATTTGTAACCTGGAGGGAAAAATCCATTTTACATGACAGGAAAGGAACTAGTGAGAAACCTTCTGTGTATGCATGGCCTCTGTGCCAGCTGCTTTCAGGAACTCTTGGGTCATCATGTCTAAATCTTTGCTATTTTGGGGAACCACATTACAGAATCCCACTCATGAATTTCTCAAGTACCATTATAAAAATAGTTTGATTTGATGTATTTATTTATTTTTATTTTCTATTTTCTTTGCTTCTATTCCTCTGATAGAAACCTCATGTCTTTGATTTGGAGGCTTATCTCTAATGATCTAAATGTTAATGTTAATGTAGTCACATATGTGCTTTATTTGTTCTTCATTGCCCTTTGGTTTCTTGACTCAGGGGGAAAAGAGAGTAATGAAGGGGTAGTTCTTTTATTGTCTTCTAGAAAGACAAGCTTCTCCTTCCATCACCACCACCTCCCCCCTTCCCCCCCGAGTCATTCTCCATCTGTTTAAGTTTGAGTTCATGTTGCTGAAATAGGGGGTGATGAATACTGCAGGCCATATCCTAGAGAAATGATGTTTTTTCATCTTTACTGGAAGTCTCTTGCTTGATATACCCTAAATTGTCCTTTGCCTTTTTCCTGAGCTGTGTCTCACAGATGGATAGTTGTACTTAGATCAACTGATACATAAAGGAGTCCTGAAGTATCCTGCAATGCTAGACAGAGCCACCAAGTATTACCTCTGCAGACAGTTAAGAACAGCCTGTTAATCAGAAATCACATTCCACCGTACTGAGAGCCCTGATGGGGTTGTAAAGGAATTACAGTCATAGAAAAGGTATTTTTGTGGGTGTTCCTTGGAATCAAGAAGTCCTGTTGCTTTTGGGCACAGGGCTGACAGGCAGTAGGTGTGCAGTTCAATCATAAGGTGTTAGCTGCAGTTTGATCATAAAGTGTAAGTCAAAAGGTTGGTTTGACACTGTTTTCTGCTGTTCTGCTCTGAGAGCACCTCTGCCACCAGTGGTAACTAGGCATTCTCAACAGGATATGTGTCTCCCACAGAGAAGACCTAGGTGGCTGTTGGAGTGGAGGGGTGTTAGCCATCTCTTAACACCATCATAAGGGAACTCGAGCAACACAGCAACTTGAAGTTGTTACTGATAGCAAAAAGAGGTTTGGTTAGGGTTGGAAGGGCCCTTACAAAGATACCCCTTAAAACATATGTTTGAGAGGAACTGATGTACCAGGTGAAGTTTTCTAGAGATTGAGCAACAACCTCAGCTGATTTTTGGAGGTGAAGGTTTTTGGGCAGTGTATAAAGACTCAGAAGATTCATCACCCTCACCTCTTTCAGTAGAGGGAATCACACATTCTCATTGTGGACAGCAAGTCTAGTTTCTGAGAGGAGCTATTTCTTACAGCAGCTGAGGCAAGAGATCAGAAAGATAACCACATCATATTGTATGTGGCTATATTTTACATACTCTGAGAAGTTCAAGGTATTCATTATTGTGCTATGAGGATGCTGGGGAGGAACTCTTCTTTGCAGACAGTAGGGGTAGGACAAGGGGTAATGGGTTAAAACGTAAACAGGGTGTCCTGGGTTCAGCAGTAGCAGTCATGTTTCTCCTTCTTGGTAGCTGGTGCAGTGCAGTGTTTTGACTTTCGGCCTGGGAACAGAACTGATAGTGATGTTTTGGTTTGGCCAAGGACTTTGTGAGCCTCATGCTCTGCCAGGGAGGAGGGGAAGCCGGGAGGAAGCAGAGACAGGACGCCTGACCCAAACTGACCAAAGAGGTATTCCATACCACAGCACGTCATGCCCAGGATGTAACTGGGAGTGAGCCGGAAGGGCTGGGCGACTGCGGGGTTGGAGGAGATGTCGGGCTTGGGAGGTGAGTTATCGGTCGGCTGGTGCTGAGGTGTTGTATTCTCTTCCCTTGTTATTCCCTTTATCATTATTATCATTGGTGGTAGCAGTAGTGATTTGTGTTATACCTCAGTTACTAAACTGTTCTTTTCTCAACCTGTGGGAGTTGCATTCTTTTCGATTCTCCTCTCCGTCCCTCCGGGAGTAGGGGGAGGGAAAGAAGGGGGGGAGTGAGTGAACAAGTTACCTGACTGGGTTTAAACCACGACACAGGGGAAGTTTAGATTGGATATAAGGAGGAAGCTCTTTACTGTGAGGGTGGTGAGGCACTGGAATGGGTTGCTCAAGGAAGTTGTGAATGCTCTGTCCCTGGTGGTGTTCAAAGCCAGGTTGGACAGAGCCTTGAGTGACATGGTTTAGTGTGAGGTGTCCCTGCCCATGGCAGGGGGTTTGGTACTACATGATCTTAAGGTCCTTTCCTGCCCTAACTATTCTGATTCTATGATTGACACCAGGACTTGAGCAGAAGCAGCCTTGTCTTTCATAGAGGGTAGAAAAGACCTATAAGATTATCAAGTCCACCTGTTTTGCCAAGACTGCTAAGTCCACCACTAGCCCATGTCACTAAGGGCCTCATTATGATAGATACAAAGTACGGAGAAAGCAGAACTGTCAGTAAATAATAAAACCAGTAAGTATCCACCCCTAAACCAGCAGAAAGAGTCCAGCTTAAGGGCAGAATGGCCATCATGCTGGTGGTGGGGATATTGATGGATTTGAGAATTGCAGAAGCTTGGTGTCCCAGCTTGAACTGCCAGCCATTGCACCCATGAGGACTGTAACCCATGAAGATACAACCTCATGTGGCTCCTGATGATGAAGCAACAAGGCTTTGTTCAGAAGGGCACAGTTTCAAAAGGTCATTGCTGAGTGGAAAGTTTTTATCTGCTGAACTGAATCAATATTTTGCAATTTGTAAATCTTAGAGCCCTGGTGTGCCCTGGTGATGCTGGTGGGTTAATGAAAGCTAAATGTCTTTCTGTACAAGATGATCCTGTTCCCCTTCCCTCTTTTTACCTAAGGCATCATTTTCCTAGGGTACAGTAGCAGCGCCACCAGTCACTTTGTGCTGCTACTAAGAATTTCCATATGTAAACAGTACTCCAGATTGTTTATTGAAGTGGCTTATATGAAGTCATCCAAACCTCTGGGAATTGTACCATTAATTTCCCCAATAAATAGGCAGAAGGACAGAAGCCAAACAGGATACAAGCGCTAAAAAGGCCTCAAGGTCAGCAAAATGTGCCCCTTTCTGTCAAACCAGCAAGTCATTGTTTTGCTATGAAAAATAGTATTTCAGAATTTTCTACAATTGGCTGGGTTTGGTGCTTGGCTTCTTAAATCACATTTGAAAGGTGACAGGCTGAGTCCTTTCTAAGAGCCAGAGGTCTAATTAAGTAAGATAAAAGATTAGCAGAGAAAGCTTGATATGTTCTTGTTTCAAGTCACAAGTGACAGGAGAAGAGGAAATGGCCTCAAGCTGTGCCAGGGGAGGTTTAGGCTGGATATTAGGAACAGTTTCTTCCCCAGAGGGTGTTCAGGCATTGGAACAGGCTGCCCAGGGCAGTGGTGGTCACCATCCCTGGAAGTGCTCACAAACCATGCAGATGAGTCCCTCAGTGAGATGGTTTAATGGTGGCCTTGGCAGTGCTGGTGCATGGTTGGACTTGGTGATCTTAAAGGTCTTTTCCAACCTGTCTGATTCTATAATTCTATGTTCTTGTACAGGGAGATCCCAGTAGGACAATGTGAGAACTGTGACCCAGGCTGGAGTAGGTGCCATGAGGCACTTTTTTTTTTTTCTTTTTCTGCTGGAACATCACTTTCAGGGATGACATTGCTGGTTTGTAGATATTTTCTCCCATGAGAACTGTCACTTCAAAAGCTTCGGGTTGGGTCAAGTCGTAGCTACGTGTATACTTTTTCAGTACCATTAAAGCATCCAGCCTTCCACAAAATACAATTTAAATACCATTTTTGTGATGTGTTATTGTGGGACATTAATAATAAAATCACAGAATAGCGGACTGGCTTGGGTTGCCAGGGGTGGGGCAGCCACAGCTTCTCCGGGCACCCTGTGCCAGTGCCTCACCACCCTCACAGGGAAGAACTTCTGCCTGAGAGCTCATCTCAATCTCCCCTCTGTTAGTTTAAAGCCATTCCCCCTTGTCCTGTCCCTACAGGTCCTTGTCCAAAGCTCCTCTCCAGGTTTCTTGCAGCCCCTTTAGGCGCTGGGAGCTGCTCTAAAGTTTTAGTATTGACATCACTACTGTGGTCAGGGAAAGAAAAATTCCTTTCTCTTAATCAGCAAGAAATGTATTGCATGCTTAAAAGTAATCACTTCAAGGTAATTTCTGAAGAGACTAAATATATTAAAATCAAATAAAAAATAGAGAGACTATTCATGGGACTTTACACCTTTCTGGCAAAAATGCATCATATGTTTTGTAAACTGGTTGAAGCAACCAACATAGAGTATCTGTTACTAACAAACTTAAAGTTTGCAAATAGCAGTTTACAATCTATATGGAAAAAGTTTATGCAATAATAGATACACTAAAGGACAGTATTCAAATAAGTTACTTTTCTAAATATTTTGGCAAAACCTTTTTTTTTTCATGCAGAGTATTATTTTTTCTAAACGCTTCAATGCTTGAAGATAAGCAATATATTAAAGTTTAATACCATTTTATTCCATTGTTGAGTTTTTTTTTTCACCAAACTGATAAACATTTGCTAAATAAGCGAACAGAACATTTTCCTTTTTTTTTTAAAAAAAAAAGACAACGAATGAAACATTATTCTGCTAACCAAAACAGAAAAATACAATAAGCCCTTGTCTTAAGCTTATAAACTCAATCACACTTTAGAGGAAAATAAATCCCTCTCCTAAATTCTAGGATGAAACCTTGGCCCTATCTAAATAACAAGGTTACAACATCTTCCATGTCTTTCTGAGAAAGTATGAAAACAAATCATGATTTCTGTCTCCTTGCACTGATGTCAAAGGGTTGCTCTTGGCAGGAGTTGCTCTTTCCTTTCTTACCCAGACTATCTTCATAGAATCCCAGACTGGTTCGGGTTAGGAGGGACCTTAAAGCTCATCCAGCTCCAACCCCCTGCCGCAGGCAGGGACACCTTCCTCTAGACGAGAAAGAAGTCCACTAGACATTAGGAAGAAGTTTTTCCCTGTGAGGGTGCTGAGGCGCTGGCATAGGTTGCCCAGAGAAGCTGTGTCTGCCCCATCCCTGGCAGTGTTCAAGGCCAGGCTGGACAAGACTTGGAGCAACCTGGTCTAGTGGAAGGTGTCCTTGCTCATGGCAGGGGCTTGGAACTGGATGAGCTTTAAGGTCCCTTCCAACACAAACCAGTCTGGGATTCTATGCTAATTAATATTTTAAATGTATTCAGATACTTCTAAAAGCTGCTGTGAGAGTTTAGGTGTACATTGTCCCAGTAGATACTAATTCTCTCCCCATAATCCCTTTTTTTTAGTATTTTTTCCTTTGATTTTAGTGCTCCCATTAGTAACATTTGCCTTCCTTTGGAACTCACAAGCAAAAATGACGAGCATCATAACCCTTCAAAACAGAACTAATATGATTCATAGGGTGTAGATTTAGTGGATCTCTATTTTCTCTGAAGTACTATCAATGTGTAAAGCTATAGTTACAGTTTGCAAAGCACAATCTGCAGTCGACTTGAGCAAGGCTTCAGTGCCGCTTACTGTTGAATAGCAACAGAAGCAAAGCTGAAATATTTTTTCCAGTGTCTGGTAGCTGATGTTTAATTTAAGTAATTGAGGAATAAGTCTGAAAACAGACTTACTTAATAGACATTAAGTAGCGGGGGGGGGGGGGGAAGTGCAAATTTGTCTTGATGGGGATGGGAGAGGCTTTGTGTGTTTATATGAAATGTGGGATGGGGATGGGAGAGGCTTTGTGTGTTTATATGAAATGTGGGATTTTCCAGGGTCTAAATAAACAGGCAGCATGAGTCTTGATACATAGAATTTATATTTTCTGGTCCTTTATATATTGTTCAAAATGCTATTTCATTTTACTATCACTACAATTTTTAGGTGATTTTGCTCCACCTTTTTTACATTTTACGTCATAATTCTTGTGTCAGGTCAGACATGTTAAAGCCTATGGCTACCTACTGCAAACAGGAAATGACTTTTTAAAAACAAAAATAGAAAGGCAGGAATATAAAAGATTTCATATAGCTGTGTGTTCTTCTAACCTCCTTTTAACATGCTGCTGGTAGTAATAGATCAATAACTTTAAAGGTGTGAAGGGCCTTCCAAAAAAGCTACAGTCCCACTCTGGAGACCCAGTGTTGGTAAGGCAGTTTGGAGAAATAGAGGAAGCAAAATGACATTTCAAATAGTCATGCCAGGAGCTGAATTTTCTCCACTTGTGTGATACGAGTTGATTTTCAGACTCCCAAATCCTGATCACAGTATGTCTGAAAGGGCTCTGCTGTTCAGTGGAAGATGAAGTGAGAATAAAGTTGTCAGTGCTATATTAAGATTGTCCAGCTTTAAAAGTGTTTCTGTTCTGTAAAGGAAACTGGCCTTGAAATCCAAATTTCATTTCACCGTTTATTCTTTTTCTTTTGATGGATTGGATCATAACCTCCTGTTTGCTTCATTAAGGTAATAACATGTACAGGCCTAGGCTGCAGCCGCGTTTGAAAAGAAATGCGAAAGCAAGGAGATAGGTGATTTCCAGGGTGTCCTCCTACAGCAGATGGAAGTGGCAAGGAGTCACCTCAGTGTCGCCTCACAGAACAGGAGGTGGCAACATCCCTGACAGCATTCATCTTGCCTACGGGTAGGTTGGTTGCCTTTTCCAGCAGCCCTTTTGCCTGCCACGTTAGTTAATGGTATTAGTACACCTCCTGAAGCAGTGCAGCTAGAGGCAACATCTGGCTGTTCCCAGCTGGAGAGGCAAGGGAAAACTTAAATGGTCACAGACGTGGATCTTATCAGTGCTTAACTTTTGGACTTTCAACAGAACAAATGTTCAGGATGTGTATGAGCGCTTCTTGGAGAGCACAGTGGTTCCTGGCTGGGCTCTTGGTCCTTTGCCAGTGCCTCGTCAACAGGTGTCAGCAACCTAAAAAAGCATTGCCCTCCCTGCCAGCGGCGGGGATCCTCTCTGGCATTCCCGTTGCACAGCTCTGCTGGCCAGCAGGAATGACCCATAGGTCAGGAATGAGAGGCACTGCTGGGGTGGCACACTGCAGCTGCCTTGACATTTGCCTTGCCTTTCCTGGGGACAAAGCAGGGATTTCAGGCTCCAAGTCTAACAACCTTCTATTAGATCAGGAAGGGAGGAAAAAATAAAAGAAAACAATAAAGCACCAAAAAGGGAAAAGAAGTGATAGGTGAATTGCTTGTAAGAATTATGGTGGTTTTTTGTTTGTTTTTTTTCTTAGCCCAAGGATTAACCTGTAGCTTTGAAACTGGGAAGGTACAAGAGGTAGAGAAATGGTTTCAAATGTGCTGGAGGAGGATTCTACTGCTAGGGGGCAATGTATAGTAAGCAGAAATCACTCAGTATCTAGCAAAGATTTTAAAAAAGAACCCAAATCCAGAAAATATCTGACATACTGGTCTAGTGTGAGGTGCCCCTGCCCATGACAAGGGGTTGGAAGCCAGTCATTCCAACCCAGATCATTCTGTGATTCTATGATATTGCATATACTAGCAATTCTTCTGCAGAAAGCATAGTATAAAGAAAATATACAGCCTTTCTTTATATATGTGTGTGTATAATTTGTTTTTTCCATATATATCTCTCTGTGTTTTGTTTTTTCCATGTATATCTCTCTGTGTTTGCCCAGCTTCCTCAGTATGCTTCTTCACTATTGCTAGGTCATTACCAATTCTGAGAGCTGCACACACCACTTTTGGTTAATTCATAAGAAACAAATGTCTTCAGTTTAAGGAACCTAATCTCCATAGAGATAGTATTTCAGAATACTTTGGGGAAGAACTGATGTTAGGTCATTATAATATCAATTCACTCGGGGAACTCATCCTCTGTGATCCTCAATTTTATGTTCTGAATTTTATCCCTATTTATATAATCACAGAATCCCAGACTGTTTTGTGTTGGAAGGGACCTTAAAGCTCATCCAGTTCCAACCCCCTGCCATGGGCAGGGACACCTTCCACTAGACCAGGTTGCTCCAAGCCCTGTCCAACCTGACCTTGAACACTGCCAGGGATGGGGCAGCCACAGCTTCTCTGGGCAACCTGTGCCAGGGCCTCACCACCCTCACAGGGAAGAGCTTCTGCCTAAGATCTCATCTCAGTCTCCCCTCTGTCAGTTTAAACCCATTGCCCCTTGTCCTGTCCCTGCAGGCTCTTGTTCAAAGCCCCTCTGCGCATTCCTTGTTGGCCCCTTTAGGCACCGGAAGCTGCTCTAAGTTCTCCCTTGAGTCAGAAAGATATCTATGTGAACATTTAAAAGTCTTGAATAATTTTGTCTTGCAACACTTATGCCTCTTCTTTGTTGAGAAAAACTAGTACAGCAAACTTACTTAGATTTCTTTGACTTTTTTGTTCTAGCCACTTTCAAAGAAGCCAGCTTCAGCAAAGTCACTGGTTTTAGACTAACAAATGAAATAGTTGTTCATTTATATATATATATATATATATATATCATCATGCTGATTTGATAATTCCATTTTAGAACTAGTACAGGATGCTTCTGTTAAAACTGTGTTGTGTGAATGCAATTTTCCATTTATTTTAATGAAGAAATCTGGTGTTGGTTTTTTGTTTGGTTGCGTTTTTTGTTTGGTTTTTTTTCCTGCCAATATTCAGTGTTTAGATGTGATTATGACTAAAGTAAAAAGTAGATGATCAAATCTGAGGCTAGTAATGCAGAAAATATACCCATTTCTAGAGCAGATTTTCAGTTCTAGTTCACCTGGTCATCAAAACCCAAGGACGGAGCATTATCCAAATAAGTAAAAGTTAAAGCATAACATGTCAAATTTCTGCAGTGGAAAATCTATCAATTAAATAGTGTTAATTCTTGCAAGAAGAGTTTGAGGACTTTTACAGATGAAGTTTGAACAAAGGATCATATGTTTGCAAGTTTGAAGGGGGTTTATTAATTTGTTTCCTATATTGTCATTCATATAAGTTGATCTACTTCAGATGAATATAGTGCATGTGTATTTAGTGCTGGAAATGGCAGAGAGCCCCTTGTACCTGGTGCATCTTACATAGAAGTCTTTTCAGAATGGCTAAAACGTATCTAATTTTGTTGCAGTTCTCAAGGTCCTTGTAGTATCTCCATGCTCTGAATTGCAGCTGGTGGTTTAGGGTAATCCATGACATCCCCAGATTTCTGGGAAAATCCCCCCAGAGAGCATCAAGGCAGTTGGAGAGCTGCTGCAAATATCTATGGTTATTTTCTTGCTGTCTCATTTTACCTCACCCCTTACCAAAAAGCTGTTAAGACAGCTGTATGGTCACATACCCTATGGAGCTCTTTGTAAATATAAATGCTACCTAAAAGCCTGTTCTTTTATATCAGCTATGAAAAATAGAACATTATTAACAGGAAATATGGGAATAACCCAGCAGCACTGGTGCTAAGGAAGGTAGAAGTTCTATACACTGATGTTCACCAAATACTTCCTCAAACCTGGTTCATGGGTGGGATAAAAATTGGTATCAAATGCTTTTCAGCATTCCGCACTCTTACAGAATGTGGATGATTCAAGGCAAGGAATACCTTAAAGTGTATCATTATATATTGTGTTCTTGGCAGGGTGCTCTACAGTTCGTAACAAATGCAGGTAAATGACAAAGCAATACATAATAAACTAAAAGAAGCATCACGTGGGTCTATGTTCCAGGAATATTAGGAACTTCTGCTGTCTTGAAATCCATGGGTTTCCTAACAACTGCAGCTGTGTATATGGAGGAGAAAGGGCTAGTTGGTTATATGTCTATGTTGAAATAAGTTGAATGCGTCTTCAAACCATTGTTGTAGTGTTTTCTGCTTAGTAAATAGAAGAGAGTGGATTAGTTAATGTTAGAAGGCAGCAAAGCTAGCAATTTTCACAATACTCTCCTTTTTCAGCTCCCAACAGAGAGATTAATATGTGACTCTAGAGGAATTAAGACACACATGTGCTTTATACTCTTCATATTGCATCTACTATCCTGCCATAAATTATTCTGAACATGAATTTGAGATGAAATTATTGTCCTTGTTTAATACAATTAACTCAAAATAGAGGTTGATGTTTTTAAGTCTTTAAAAAACTATTCCATATAAAAAGTCTCTTGTGTTCCACAAGAGACTGGTTTGACCTCTGCCAAATCAGCATAAGTGCAGTAGGTATAATCCCTGTGCGTTTGTAATTACCCAAGTGGCTTGGATGGCTTTACTTAGTATTAAATCCTGACATCATCTTGAAGTAGAGAAATACAACTTGCTGTAATTAAGATTGTATCATTAAAGTTCTCCCATTTCACATCTTTTCCAGTAGATATAATGAACCAAACTGGTATGATTCATTGTCTACCTGAGGTATTTGTTCTTTCCAGTATATTGCCAAGTTACAGATGGGTAAACAGCAGTGTAAATATATGCTCGCAGCTAGGTGATTGTTTGGGCTTGCACAATAGCGCTGAATCATTTGAGCAGGTCTCCTTGCTCTCTACTGTGGACTTAACAAATGCTGCTCAGTGTGCAGCTCCAGAGCACAGTTAGCTTGTTCATACTCAATGAAGCATGTGATTTTCTGCTCCAAACCTAATCCATCCCAATTGCAGTTTCTAAACTAGCACTTTTCAGTTCACAGGTTCATTGTGAAATACTCAGCGTAGTCAGATCCATACTCAATAGAATCCCAGACTGGTTTGGGTTGGAAGGGACCTTAAAGCTCATCCAGTTCTAATCCCCTGCCATGGGCAGGGACACCTTCCACTAGACCAGGCTGCTCCAAGCCCCATCCAACCTGGCCTTGAACACTGCCAGGGATGGGGCAGCCACAGCTTCTCTGGGCAACCTGTGCCAGTGCCTCAGCACCGTCACAGGGAAGAACTTCTGCCTAAGAGCTCATCTCAGTCTCCCCTCTGTCAGGTTAAAGCCATTCCCCCTTGTCCTGTCCCTACAGGTCCTTGTCTAAAGCTCCTCTCCAGGTTTCTTTAGGCCCCCTTTAGGTATTGGAATGCTTCTCTCAGGTCTCCCCAGAGACTTCTCCAGGCTAAACAAGCCCAACAAAATGTGAAACGAGGAAAAGGAGACAGGATTTTCATAGCACTTATGTTATTGTTTCTAGAAAGTTGCTTCAGGCATTCTTCTAAATAAAACCCTAGGTTGTTATGCTGACTAAGTTCCAAAAGTTGTTGTATTACTAAATGAGTATTTTACAGCTATAGAATAAAATGTGTACATCGGATTCTGCAGCTTATCACATTTGTTTCAATTCCCATGTGTTCCAGGAGTGTATGTTTATCATAGAATCACAGAGTGGTTTTTGTTGGAAGGGACCTTAAAGCTCATCCAGTTCCATCTCCCTGCCATGGGCAGGGACACCTTCCACTAGACCAGGTTGCTCCAAGCTCTGTCCATCCTGGCCTTGAACACTGCCAGGGATGGGGCAGCCACAGCTTCTCTGGGCAACCTGTGCCAGGGCCTCACCACCCTCACAGGGAAGAACTTCTGCCTAAGAGCTCGTCTGAATCTTCCCTCTGTCAGGTTAAAGCCATTCCCCCTTGTCTTGCCCCTACAGTCTCTCTCCCCAGAGCCTTCTCCAGGCTGAACAAGCCCACCTCTGTCAGCCTGTCCCCATAATAGAGGTACTCCAGCTCTTGGGTCCCATCATTTGCCTTGTCTTCTTTGTGCTTCATAAATACAGGTAGCTCAGCCTCTACTTGTACACTTTAAGGCCTCTGACCATTCTTACACAAACTTGTTCAAGTTTGTCAATGTCCTTCTTGTGCTGGGGAGCCAAAACTGGGCACAGCAGCTGTGTTCTGGCAAGTGTCAAATAAAGGAGAAGATTGCTTCCTTAGATCTACTGTCTTGGCTTTTTTACTAATGGAGTCTTATATGCAGCTACCCTTCACCACTGAAGACAGTCACTCACTTTGAACCTGTCCACTTGGACCCTCAAGTCCTTTTCTGTGGAACTACATTTTATCTACTTCATGCCCAGTTTGTGCTTGAGACTAGTCTGTCCAAGTGCAGGACTTCATATCTGACTTTGTTGAGTTCCGTGAGGCTGTTCTCAGGCAATTCTTCCAGGCTTTGGAGATCCCTCCAGCTTATCAGCCGTGCTCCTCAGTTTTACTTCATCTGCAAACTTGTTTGGGAATGAAATTTTCCTGGTATCTTCCTTCCACAGCATCCCTGAAGTTCAATCAAATCCAGACCAGTAGTTTGGTGAAGAGGAGTAACATGCTCTTAGGCTAAGATATAGCTAATGAACAGGTGATATCTATCTTCTCCTCATAAGCTTAGGGGCAGCTCTAGGTAGGAGGGAAGTAGTTTTCCTAATGAGCTAATTGTGTAAGACATCTGCTGCTATCTGCTCCAGGGACAGTGTTGACTGTTTGCAGCAACAACAGCCTGTTGTAATATAGCTGCTATTAGGGCATGCTCCTCTGCTTGGTTTTGTGGTTCGTTTCTGGGGGAGAGTTAATTTGGGATCCATTCTAAAATTCTTGCGTTATCTTCACTCGTTAGACAAGTAAATCCAGCTCCTGTGTGGTTAATAAAAAGGCCATAATGCTGCAGTGTTTTATTTTAATGTCAAAATGAATAAAATCTTGGAAAACTTTGCCTTCTATGCCTTCTATTGCTGGCATAAATGCACATATGCAACCACTAGTTTGCATTTTGTCTGGTTGCTTAGTTGGTAGGGAAATTTTCACATGAAATCCTTTAGCCCATCTATAGACTTCAGTAAGAAGCAGAAACATATGGATGTCTGGCAGGGTGAGAGGGGGCAAACCTCAGACTTTCAAGATTTACTTAAATAAGAATGGTTTCATAAATCAGATACAGTACATAGGGACTTGAGAAGAAACCCACTGCTTAGTTTTTCAGCATGAACAAGTGCTTGTTGAAGGAGAAAATGCCTACTGAAAAGGGGAAAACTCTGTGCCACCTATTGTCACCAGCTCATTCTCAGACTGTCTTTTTCCCCCCTTTTTTCCTTTTACTGATAAATAAAACTACTTTATGAGACCACAGAGTAAACACATCCCGAGACAGCAGTGCTTAAAAGTTAACTGAGCACTCCTCCTCCAGAGGAGGAAACCTATGCAGGGCTAAAGAGGACTGTGGAGGAGGCAGGGAGAAGGGGTGGGAGCCCTGCACAAGGGCTCATTGGCAGAAGAAGGCAGGAACAGGATACGTTTCACCTTTTGGGTGGCTCTGGGAGGAGCAAGGGTTGGGATTAAAAGTGTCATGATGAAACTGTGCCTTTTCTTTTCAGATGCAGACAGGGAGTTCTGTGGGGTGGATTTTCTACCAGAAGATCTCAACGAGGCTCCAGAGGAGACAGAAATGAGGGTGAACAAGACATATTCTTGTCTACCTGCTGAGGAGAAGGGGATCCATATCATCAACATCCGAGCTCTAGAGGATATAGGATATGACCAGCATGAGAGTACAGTGAGTAAATGACTTGCTAGACATGTCATAACTGGTGTCCTGCTCTTTACTCCTGAGCTTATTTCTCATTCTTTCCATTCCCAGGATTCTCTGGAATCTTCTCCCTCCTTTTTTTTCAGAGGTGCTGAGGATTGCCACCAGCCATAGTACACGCTAATTTAGTGGGGTTTGTTCTTTGATGTGAAGAAGGAAAGCAAGGGATCCTTATTTAACCTGTAGTGTAAAAGGGATCTGGCTGTTCTCCAAGTAAAGAATCTGGCAACGAGGCTGTGACAGCCTTTAAATCTCTTGGCCCATAAACAGCAGAACAGAAAAAATGTCCAAAATTTCATGCAACAGCTATTGTTAATGTAGGTATAACTAATATTCTGTAGCACACAATAGAGGTTCAATTTCCAGTGTCATTAATTGTGCGTTGGTGGATTCTTTAAGACAAATTTAAAAATAATCTGAGTACCCAAAAGGATTAGGAGTTGGTTATGTCATAAACACATAAAAAGGAATTTATTCAGGTGAAGGAACTGAGGTGGAGTGAGCTATGTAACAGTTCTCCCTGGGGGAAGCTGTACCAGACAAAGCAATGTTGAATTCATTGTGCTTGTGCTTAATTGGGATGGAGCATGGAGGAATAATTCTGTCAGAGTGTAAGCATCCTTCCTGCTGTGGTAAACTGAAATGTTGTTTCTCTGTCTCATTTACAGCTGAATTGACATGAGCTTTACATGGTCCAGGTCAGTGTAACTCTCATTGTAGCAGCACTTCAAGAAAGGATGTGGCCTGAGTACCTTTCAGCATTAATATCCCATCCGTAAAATAATCTAACCCTTGATTTCTTCAAAACAGGAGCAACAGGCTTTGAGTTTTTCAGTTGCATTCCTTTCACAGTGACATAAAGCTATTCTTGTATACTAATATACTTATTGAGGCTTTAGTATGTCTACAGTGCAGCACCTTCTCCTATATCATCAGTGAGGCCCCACAAGGGTCAGCTTTTCAACAGAAAAGGTCAAAGCAATGTGAAGAAGCTTTCATTCAGTCTCTGCAGTGTGACCCCTCCGTTTCCCCGTGCAGTGGCTCAAAGAAAGAGACGTGACGGATTTTTGGTGCCCTTTTCTCCAGCCAGAGTATGCTCTAGGAAAAGAGGATATATTGATCTCTCCTGAGCTCCTCACGTAGTTAGAAAAACCTGGTGTGTGCTCCCCACTGTCATCTTCTAGAGCCATTTTCAGTCCTGCCTATTTCCCTTATCTATTAGTCTCCAGAACAGACCAGTTAATTTGTCCTTCATGAAGTCAACACAATGAAGGTAGGGAGTTTTTTGGGTCTGAGTCTTCAGCCTATTTTATCTCCCTGCATTGGGTTCAGCCCAGTTTAGATCAGAGATTAGGAACAGTTCCTTCCTCCAAAAGGGTGTTCAGGCATTGGAACAGGCTGCCCAGGGCAGTTGTGGAGTCACTGTCCCTGGGAGTGTTCACAAACAATGTACACAGTGACATGGTTTAGTGGTGGCCTTGGCTGTGCTGGTGTATGGTTGGACTTGGTGATCTTAAAGGTGGTTTCCAACCTCACTAATTCTGTAATTCAGAAATTGATGTTTAATTAATCAATGATTAATACAGCTTTAAAATATAAATACAATTAGTTGCCTTCAAAGAAATCCCAGTGTTCCTGTATGTTCTTTACAGCTCTTTACTTTGAGGTTTTATAACCTGAAAATCCAGTTAGCTGATATTTCTGTATATTTTGCTTCTATAGAAATCTGCATAACTAACTGAGTTGCCAGCCACAAGCAGACTGTCAGCTCGCTTAGAAACATATTCTGGATTCACATGTGCATGCCATTAATTATGAAGCAGTCAGAAAGGAATACTTAATAATGGACTTCTATATTGTAGTTATGCTTAAGAGCTAAATAGGAATATCTAGACAGGGCACAAACAGGTAGCAGCCTATGCCCTGAAGAATATGTTATTGTTATGGCTAAATAAGACAGATGTGGAGCAGGGGAAAGCGGGAATAGGACAGAGAGTGAATGACATGGTGGCAGCAAATGCTAAGTTGTTTTACTCTGTGTTTATGTATTTGGAGCAAAGGGTTTAAGTTCAATGGAAAAGAGGTGTGATGCTGGAGGATCCCACTGCAAGCAGCTGTGTGTGCTTCAGCCCAGAACCCCCCCATGTGCTGGGCTGCAACCCCAGAGTGTGAGAAGCAGGTCAAGGGAGGGGATTCTGCCCCTCTACTGTGCTCTAGGGAGAACCCCCCGCTGCAGTCCTGTGTCCATCTCTGGGGCAACAACACAGGAAGGATGTGGAGCTGTTGGAGTGAGTCCAGAGGAGGCCACAGAGATGCTGCGAGGGCTGGAGCAGCTCTGCTCTGGAGACAGGCTGAGAGAGCTGGGCTTGCTCAGCCTGGAGAAGAGAAGGCTCCTTAAGGGGAGAACTTAGAGCAGCTTCCAGTGCCCTAAAGAGGCTTTGGACAAGGGTCTGTAGAGACAGGACAAGGGGGAATGGCTTTAACCTGACAGAGGGAAGATTCAGACGAGCTCTTAGGCAGAAGTTCTTCCCTGTGAGGGTGGTGAGGCCCTGTCACAGGGTGCCCAGAGAAGCTGTGGCTGCCCCATCCCTGACAGTGTTCAAGGCCAGGTTGAACAGGGCTTGGAGCAACCTGGTCTAGTGGAAGGTGTCCCTGCCCATGGCAGTGGGATGGAACTGGATGAGCTTTAAGGTCCCTTCCAACCCAAACCAGTCTGGGATTCCATGAAAAGGAGAGAGAAACATACCAAAGGCAGGCATGGAGTGAAGCTGTGAGGGACTGAGGAGATGCAGATCTGTGGCCAAGCTGGCCCTGGGCAGACATAATCAAGTCAGGCTTTGGAAGGTAACAAATGTTCCTCATTCCCACTTCAGACTGCCTGGCATCTCGGGCTCTTGCTCTCTGCAGTCCTCCTTGTTGCTTGGTATTGCTTTGCGCTCATCTTATTACACGTGTCTAATTACTTACACTTCCTCCTCCTTCCAAACTCAGGAAGTTGGGGTTTCCTGCTTGAGTTTGTTGTCTGAGTAAAAATTTTGCCAAGGCAAAAAAGGGAGATCAGTCTGTCTCTTAGATGCAATGATTTATAGTTAAGGTAGCTGGGACCTGCCCTCCCCAAAAGGATGTTCAAAGAAAGATGCAAATCTGTGTAACATTGGGTGGGTTTTGATGACGTTTTGGCCATATTGCCTGTGATATACTGTGCAGTAAACTCAGAGGTTGCTCTTTTAATCTGTTTTTTAAAGAGCTCATTCTAGATAACTTAGATTCATGGTCTTATGTGTGAAAGCAGAAGGTATACATATCCCAAATGGATTTTGACTGATAGAATTTCTAACTCATAGCCAATTGGTATCATATTGAGCAGAAGTCCTTTTCCCTACATGGAGGCTTAACATACTTATGTAAAATTAAAGGCCAGAAAATGTTCCTGAAATTATCCACTCATTTTTTGTAAAAAAAATCCACACAGCATTTTTTGTAAAAACAAATGCAAGTTACCAGTGAATTTTCATGCTTTTTGAATGGTCTGTGTATCTCCAAGGGTAGAATTGTGAATTAGGCATGGGAAGTGCTATTGAAAGGAGAAATTAATAATTAGTACTTTTTTATGTTTCTACAGTTGCCCTGGGCAATTTTTCAGATAAATGCTTGGAAATGGAATTGTGTTTTAAGTCTTACATCTCTCGCATCTTGCAGCACTTACACAGCGTCAATTCAAGATGGGGATAAAACCTTTGGCACCATTAGATTGCGAAGCCACAAGGGTTTTATAAGTGGGGAAAAAAAAGGTGATGGACTCAGTAAGCAGTGAACTTTCCTGGCTATGAGCCATCTGTAGTTTTGGCCTGGATTCTTGACCAGCTGGCTCCCTTCAGTCTGTATCTAAGATGATCTCTTTCTCAGATGATACAAACTTGCAATGATAGATAAGAGAAGTGAGAAATGTTTCCACATGATATTAATCTATTTGTCAGAATTGAAACCCAGATATGTTTTGAGTGGAAAAAGACAGATGATCTTAGTGGTGATTAACCCCCAAAGGAGAAAATCAAATCCACCAAGTAGATGACTTATGAACTAGTGTGCTGGTAGTTAGATTAAATCCCTGTCATTTTATCTATTTATTTCTGGCCAATGAAATCCAGCTGGCTAGCTGTAAAATTGCAGGTGTTAACTTGCAAAATTGTTTTGAGTATTACTGGGGGGGCTCCTCCCCTCTGCTTGCTGTTTGAAGATAGGTCAGTGTGTGCTCCAGGCAAGGAGTCCTTGATACAAGGATATGGTCTGTCTGGTGTCCATGTTGGCATGTGTACTCATTCTTCTTCCCCTCTCTCCTTCTCCACACCCTCATTCCCTGTTTCCAGTTATTAAATTCCCTATCCAAAAATCCAGATGCTGACTGCAAATATGGACTCTACTTCAGAGATGGCAAGAGAAAAGTAGACTACATCCTAGTTTATCAATACAAGAAGTCCTCAGCGGGGAGGACAGTCACCAGGAGAGCTCACAATGATTCAACCGCCCGGAGCACCAAGCAGGAGCAGCCCCTTCCTGGGAAAGGAGTGCAGCTGGAGATGGGGGAAAGCGAGCCTCACATGGATTACCATGAAGATGACAAGAGATTTCGCAGGGAGGAGTACGAAGGGAACCTTGTGGAGGCTGGCCTGGAACTGGAACACGATGAGGATGTAAGGAGCTATTTCAAAGACAAAGATAAGGAGGATAACTAGTGATTGAATCCTGGGAGATGTTATAAAAGCTCAACTCTTCCAGAATTTGATTCCAGTTCTGGCAGCTCCATCCTTGCCCAGTGATTTAATTCACTTCACAGCAATGGGCCGTGGTGGTGTTAATGCTGCAGTGAGGTGAAGTTCCTTACTTTTCTTGGCCAGGATTCATGGCACATCCACTATTGCACAGCTTGTTGATGTGTTGCCACGTCTAGATGTGAGACTTAGACTGCTCTCAACTTTGCTCCAAGTACTAATCCCAGTTTGGTGGGTTTACAGTATGCTGTGGTTTGGAGCCACTAGTAAATCCAGTTCTGATGAAAAATATCTGATACTGACAGTGACATTTCTCTACCTCAGTAGAGACTTCAGGGGAATGCAATTTGCTCAGGAGGTTCCAGTACATGCTTTAGCTGGAGCACGTGGGTCTGTGTTATAGTTTACTCTTTCCATTCTTAGATATGAACAGTACAGCTTGTAACACTTTCACCTGTACCCTGAAAACAGCATATTCTATTAAAAGACCATTAGACTCTGTGAAAAATGATGTGTGTGAAGTACTGCCAGTGTGTGATTAGTAGGAATAAGCAGGGCTATACTGACTTCAAAGAAAACTATTATAATTAACTGATCCAACCTGAAATTCCTGTGAAGGAGGGTAAACATTTATGCTGGGTTTCTTTACTGGATCTAAAAGCTGAGATCAGACCTGTGATCAGAGTGTTAAAAAAACTAAATCTGCCACCTACTACCCACAAATTACATGCAGATACATAATGAAAGATATATAAAATATATATATCATATGTTTATCTTAGGGAGAGACCTTGTAACAGTCTTCCAATACTTAAAGGGAGCCTACAGGAAATCTGTAGATGGGCTTTTAATAAGGACCTGTAGGACAAGGGGGAATGGCTTTAACCTGACATAGGGTAGATCGAGATGAGCTCTTAGGCAGAAGTTCTTCCCTGTGAGGGTGCTGAGGAGCTGGCACAGGTTGCCCAGAGAAGCTGTGGCTGCCCCATCCCTGGCAGTGTTCAAGGCCAGGCTGGATGGGGCTTGGAGCAACCTGGTCTAGTGGAAGGTGTTCCTGCCCATGGTAGGGGGTTGGAACTGGATGAGCTTTAAGGTCCCTTCCAATACAAACCAGTCTGGGAATTTTGATTCATATGATCTATGAAATAAAACACGTATTTTGCATGTTATAATGCAAAAAAAAACACTTTCACTTCTCTGTCCCCCAGATGGATATAAGACTTACTTTCTCTAAAACTTGCAATTTGTTGTAGTGAACTGGAAGCTTGCTGTGCCAGCCATAGATAGTTAAATCCCTAGCAAAGTGGGAGGTCCCCACCTATGACATGTAATATTGTTTGAAATGACAGATGAGGGCTCAGAGTTCAAGCCAGAACACCATGAAAGAGAGAGAACTCTGCTCTTTCAGTACAAGATACCAAACCAGATCAGGAATGTATAGAGATGAAAGGAAGCCACAGGGATTTCCCCCAGCTTCCATATCCTTCATTCAGTGTAGGGGGAAAAACCTGCAATCCCTTGGGCTTGAAAAGCACACCCCAAAGTTGCACTGGAGGCCATACTAATTGCAAAGAGAGCAAAGGTTTCTTAAACAGATTATGTTTGCTAAGTCACTGAAACTCCCTTCCGTGAAATAAATCCAAAGGTGATTTGGAAGCCGTGCCCTATGAGAAGCCTGGCAGTTATTTATGACCTCTGAGTAACTGATTTCTAGAAAGCCAGTGTGGAATGTTGCTGCATGAAAGCTAGTTATTATAATTACTGCCTGAATTGACAGAGCAGTGAGGTTAGAAAGATTCATTCAAGCTTCTTGATCTTCTGTTTGCTGAGTGCCTGCTAGTTTAAAGTAATTTCTCCAGTGGCTTTGAAATTATGACTCCTTTGAAATTATTGACTCCTTAGGAGTCAATACAGGTGCATGTGAGAGTGTCGGGAACAAAATTCAGCTTAGAGAACTTGTAGGATGCAGGTGAACATTATCATTAACTTTGCTCCTTTTTTAATTTTTTTTTGTTTAATTCTACCTACCAGTTTTCCTAATTAAAATCTTTTGTGTTTTAATGGAGATGTTTGCTTTTGTACTTGAGACTGCTTTCTTCCTGCAGTTCTGATCCTCTGAGACACTGAGCAGCTCTTAGGAGGCAGCAGGGATTCTTTCAGCTCAACACACTCAAGAAATCATACCATTTGGCTGGATGCCTGTACTTCAGATTTAACTGCCTTAGTCTGTATTTGTGTCCATAGTCATTAGCTTTTATTTCCCAAACCATTTTGATCGGTTTAACCTTGTGGTAATTGTTCTGGAAGACAATAGCATTTTTGAGTCAAATTTTATAGCAGCTCAGTGCAGAGGTGTTCAGTGATTGTTCTGTTGTTAGAAACTAGCTGTCCCAAACGAAGGAGATTTATTGTGTTGGTGGTAATAGTAACAATAGTTTGTTCCTGAAATACTTGTGAAACACAAGGGGAAAAATATCTAGTTTCTTTTCTTCAGTAACCTCTTGCTTTTTTCATTAAAGACTAAAATCCATGGGATTGGATTCATAAAAATACATGCACCATGGAATGTGTTGTGTCGAGAGGCTGAATTTCTTAAGCTCAAGATGCCTACAAAAAAGGTAAGTCCTGATTTTCTTTTTTTGCTCCTCTGGAAGGTATAGTTTAAACATATCTCTGAGCAACTTATAAACATGGACTTTTCTTCCCATAAGTGTTTTTAAAATAGTTAACTAATCTGTACAGAAAATAAGTGCCACAGGCTTGCTTACTCAGGAAAGCAGAAAGAATAAATGGAAGGAGGAATGGAAATCCAGAATTCCTGGCAGGTACCTGTACACAGTGGGAGTTATCTCATATGATGTCTCATCCTCACAGTGTGTTTTAAAAGAAGAGGTTGCAACTGATGATGACATTTCTGTGTGTGTTTCAGAGGCTTTTTCCTCACCCGAAACACTGGACTGCTAAAAATGATTATGAGGGTAACAATTTGCAGTCTTGCGGGGTTTAGTGAATAGTCATATACATCATTAGTCATGTTTACAGGAGTTGGGACTACTGTACCACAAAATAAATTACCTTTCAGAAGATTTGAAGTATCATTAAAGAAATAACAGTGTATTTTCATCAGTTCTAATTCATCTGTGATAGATTGCTACCTGTTCACTGAACATAGCTTAGAGATGGATTAATATTTAAACACTTACTAAGTGCACGTTCCAGACTACAGAGGGAAGTCTATAATGGAGCAAGAGACAGTCATAAACCCCAGCGTCAGTTGTTACAACACTAAAGCCATACTTTTGGTTTGGATTTCAGATTAATCCCCGTTATTGCCTCATTCGCCACTGATTTTAATCAAAAGCACAATAAGATTAAAAAAATGTCTGTTGTGATCCTGTGGTTAAAGCTGCTTTGCCACAAAAGAGAAGTTATATGGGCATTCTGTGGGGCTTTTTACTGAGTGTGAAAGAGGTCACCGAGCCCTGCAGGCATTGCCCAGGAGAAGTGATGTGCCTGAGAACACCTTCAGACCCCTAAAGCCTTATTTCCACACAAGCATCTTCCTGCAGTGGGAGTCTGGCCCTGACTCTGCACGTAGTTTTTGTGGCTCAGAGAGAGAAGCCTGTAAAATCCTCTTCTGTGACCTGCACACAATTTCTGCATTTAGTGCTACAGAATTGCAGTTGCAATTCAAGATATTGTGGTTCCTTTATACGGAAAAGGGGAAACTCCTGAAACCTGCACAATATCCCCAGGAAAGCCCCCTGAGAGAGGAGACCACTTCTGCTGTTTTGCACAGGGACTCAGTGACTCCTTCATTTTTTTGTCCCATTGCACAATGAAAATAGTAAATGCCAAAGGAGCTGGTGTCTCAGGAGCCAGTGCTGATTGTATGTCCATTGCACATCTCAGTCTGATTATTTGGAATCAAACACAGGCCATGTTTTGGCTCAGAAGAAGAGCAGTAGCCTTCCTCTGCTTGCTTTGGTTTGGTTTTCCCATCTATCTCTGTCTTTCTGAATGTTTTCAAGAAGGCAAGCTATACTTCTTGATAATTTATTGTGATGTATTCATGTAATTGACGGTTTATTCCTTACAGTTCACTATCATTTAAGGGTAAGCAAAAAGCAATGAAGTTTTACTGTTTTTCTCTTTGCCCACTCAGATGTATCAGATCAATCAGACCCACGGTCTTCTGAAAAAGATTAATTCTGTCGTTCAAAAAATAACAGAACCCATCCAGCCAAAAGTAGCAGAACACAAACCTCAGACAGTGAAGCGCCTCTCCTACCCCTTCTCCAGGGAGAAGCAGCACTTGTAAGTGAAAGCTTTCTGTAAATGTCTATGTCAAGAGGTTCCAGCCTTTCTGCTAGTAGCTAAGGCACCAAAAGGTGACAGGGAAAATGAATGCCAGCACTTTCTTAGGGATTAGAAGAAATCTGGAGAGGAGATTTGGACAAGGGCCTGTAAAGACAGGACAAGGGGGAATGGCTTTAACCTGACAGAGGGGAGATTGAGATGAGATCTTAGGCAGAAGTTCTTCCCTGTGAGGGTGCTGAGGCACTGGCACAGGGTGTCCAGAGAAGCTGTGGCTGCCCATCCTTGGCAGTGTTCAAGACCAGGTTGGACGGGGCTTGGAGGGACCTGGTCTAGTGGAAGGTGTCCCTGCCCATGGCAGCGGATTGAAACTGGATGAGCTTTAAGGTCCCTTCCTGCCCAAACCAGTCTGGGATTCTGTGATTATTATAAAGAATATTTCCGTTTTGCAGTAAATATACTTTTTTCTTTTTACTCACTGTTGAGGAATGAGGCTTGTAGAGCCCCTCTTGTGAAATCTGTGTGGTTTAGCTACTGTTGTGATATATAATGCGTATCTGTGTAATTCTACATATCAACTCTTTGACTTGCCAAACATGATTTGTAATGTGATTTGCAATAGTCTCTTTTCCATGTAAAACAAAATGCTTGGTGAAACCTGTAGCCAAAGATGTGGGTTGATAAATTCCAGAATCATTTCAGTCATCCGGTATGGGGAGCTCAGACATGTTCTGTCAACCAGGCCTTGTCTTTGGAAACGTGATGAAGTTGGTGGTAGCTTTGCCTTCGATTTCTAATCAGAAAGATTAAGCTGTGAATGTGGGTGTAAGAAAAAATCATAAGGTGAGGCCTAGCCAAAGTTTTGACTGCCCTGGATCGCTTTACGGCTCCTCTTCCTTGGCCAGCATCCCAAAGGAGAAGCTTTGAAGGTTGTGTTTATGTTTGTGCCAGCTGGAACAAATAACAGTCCTAGGGCAGGATTTCTTCATGGTACATAAAGGGATTTTAGTTTTTAATCAAGAGATGCAGAACACTGATGTAGTTGTGTGTGTTAGTTGGGCCAGGAAATGTTTGTGACATTTGACAAGTTCTTGGACTTGCATGTAGGATGTTCCTGCAGCTAAGGAGATGGCCCCAAAGGTGCTCCTTAGGTTAGGTGTGGATGTACCTTATGCTTTTTGCAGTGGTGGCTTTTTAAAGTGATCCTACCTGTGTCTGTGCTGAATAAGGGAGGCAAGAGCGGCCTCACAGGGTTTGATGTACAGACAAGATGTAAAGATTGTTAGGAAAATTCAAGGCCAGCAGTGGTTGGGAATTCTTCAGTGAGCATCAACAGTCTCTTTTGTATGGAAAAACCTAGAAATATATAACTGGCGAACTCTTTAAAATATGACAGTTGAGACGTACTTTCTTTTTAAAGAGGTTTCTACAAGCTGTTCTTCAATATTAGCTATGGGAGATCCACAGGAACAATAGAAATATTGAAGTGAACAACAAAAGCAGAAAATTACTGTCTTTTTTTTTTTTTTCTTTTTTAACCTAATGGGCTTCCTTCTAATCTTTTAACAGATTTGATTTGTCTGACAGAGATTCCTTCTTTGACAGCAAAACAAGGAGCACTATAGTAAGTACCATATATAAATAATGTATGGGGCGTATTGCCTTAGTCGTGGTGTTAATAACCCCTTTGCCAGCTCTACGGTCTTTCTACTTCTTCAGTGCTAGTTCAGGACTTCTCCTTTTGTAATTAAACAAGAAATCAAGGCTAGGACAGGAATATGATACCACAAACTACATTCCAGTGCTTTCTTGTGACTTACAGAACATAAAATGGAGCGGGGAAGAAGGAGCAGCCTCTTTTATAGCCACTGAGGGGGGAATTGCAATCCAGCCCATATGAAATCCAGGGCAGTCAGAAGGGTCCATGACAAGCAGACTTGCTGCAACACATTTCAAGTATAATGTGGACTCTTTGCCCCATTCCACTGCTGCTAATCAGTGCATTGGAATGTGACTGTGAGCATGCTTTTATCAAAAAAAAAAAAGACAAACATTGAATTGATTTAGTTGTGATAAAGGATTTCAGTTGAGATCCAAAAACAAACAAAAAAAAACAAAAAACCCAGCTTTTGTTTGTAGACTTTCTTTTATACGTCCAATTGTATGTTAAAAACCGTTGTAAGTACAAGAAACTTAAGGGAGCACACGAAGAGTTAAATTTCATGGCAACAAGCTGGGAATGACGGCAAGACAAAATGGCACTGTAGAACAAGAGGGTGAGCAAAGCTAACTGAAACAAAAGGAGCTCGTAGCAGAGGCTGGGAGGAAGAGGAAAGATGGGGGTTTTGTAAACTGGTCAAGGAACACTGGGCAGATAACAAAAATGCTAGTAGTATGTTGCTTTGTGTGAAACCCCTGTAAGTCACCCAGTAATAGAAGACATGTTGAATGTTTCCCAAGCATCATTTTATCCTTTGTGTTCTTCTTTCTTTAAAGTTCTGTCCTGCCTTTCTCATAGGTATTTTTAAACCACAGTGCAAATATTGACCCTTTCACCCACTCCAAAACGAACAGGAATCTAATCACTGCCTGTGGGTCTTTGATGAATAGAAGCTAAGCCAAGGACCTTTCACTTATTTAAAATAAAAATATACATTATATAACTGGAAATCTCTGTGACAGCCCTTGAACTCATGGAGCTCCAAGATGATGACAGACAGATGAGCTGTGGGGCTTGCTCTGCATGCCCTCACTCGTTTTCTTTCCTCTGGAAATTGGGTGGCAATCAAGTTAGTGCATGGATTAGTGGTCATCCCAAAGGAAACTGGTCCCTGATTCCTCTGGCAGGCCAGGCAATGGGCAGCAGGTGCCTTTAAGTGCCCTAGTGCCCTCTCCCCAGCCAGCCTCACACCGATACAGTGCTTGCCTAAAAGCACAAGAGTGGCTGAAAGCTTCGCTGCTCGGGCAGGATGGTGAGATGTGCAAAGGTTATTTAACAATAAATGCAATAAATCCTAAAATAAATACATCTGTTTTGCCACTGAGGTTGTGCAAACTCAGAAGTTTTAAGGTCAGCCTGTGTTAGTCCAGTTTCTGATGAACAGCTGCATGCTGTGGATATGTTAGGAGCCTGAAGCTCTGCTGAGATCCTTGGGTTGAAGCCAGCTTGTGCCATCAGAGGTGAGGGAAGAGCTGGTCCAGCACACCACGTGGTCCTGGTATAAGAGGGCTTTTGATCAGTGATCGATGTCTACCATGAGCAAAACCAGCATTTCTGATATGTGACAGGTTATATGTTTCTCTGTTTCCTACAATCAGTTATGTTGGTAGCTGCTTATTTCGTTAAGCATTTCTCTCTTGCATGGAAATCTTTAAGCCCTGCTCTTCTGAATACCAAGACTTTTATTAAAGAATGATGACTTCATCGGCATCGTGTTTTTGCCAATATTTGAGCTGTATACAAAAAGATCGTGCTTTTCACTGGCAGTATCTGAAGTAACCCTTTCATTTCTTTTATTTTAATTCTATAGGTTTATGAAATATTGAAAAGAACAACATGTACCAAAGCAAAATATAGCATGGGTAAGGAACTTCATTTAGCTCTAAGATCGATACTGTTTTCAGGTATTGAAAATAATTGCAAGCTGTGGAGTTTAGGTTTTTCCCTGCTCTCTAATTTGATGTATGTGGATATAATTGTTTTATTTGGAAATTTAATTTAATTAATGTAGCCATTTGGATTTTTTTCAAATGTGAATTTATAGGTTCAACTCTAAATTAAATGGTGAGCATATAGGCCCTGCAGATGTTAGTTGGGTCCTTTGCAGCAGGACTGGATAGTGATATAAACCTGTGGCTGATACCTGCTCTGCATTGGTGCAATTTTGCACATACTGGTGTGGATGAGAGTATTACCATGAATTTCAATAACTGCAGTGAAGGTCTGTGTTTTGGTTCATTCCTTCTAAGTAGGAACCTTACATTTTTATCATGGGATTGCCTTTCAGTGACTTAAATCGAATGGTCTTAATTGATGACTGCCCCAAACACTGTCCTAAATGGAACTGAGATGACCCAGATTAAACAGCCAAGGACTAAGGCATGGACTGAAAGTTGGCATATCTCTTAGCCCTTAGAGCAGTTGTTGCAAGTCAGTGAGTGTGAAGTTTGTACTGCCATGGCAAGTCGCTTTTAGGATTTCAGCCTTAGGGCTTCACTGTAAAAACTAAATTCATAATGCAGGTAAGCATGAATTGCAAATCAAGTCACCTTAAAGATTTGTTGGCACTTAGAAACTTGATTTTATGTGTATTATGATAGATAGGTGTATACTTGACTGTGGGACCAGAGTTAATAAATAGTTAATGATAAACCAAATCATAGAATGTAGAAGGACGAATTCCTTCAGATCCAAGCTTCTTAACAGTAAGTGAATAGAAACAAATTTGTAAGAGAAAAATGTATGTGAGAAAATGTTTGATAACTGTTGGAATCTGTTATGGTACTTATTTGCCTACAAGCGCTTAAATAAAACAATGGGAACTTGAATTACAGGTAGTTCTGTTCAATATTGACCCATGAGCTGCTTAGAAATACATCAAATAATAGAAGAATAATTATGCCAAAAATTACTTCCATGCTTTGACTTTTCTATTGAAGTAACAAAATACAATGTACAATTGTTGAGTCCTTATATATACTAAATTTTGGTGTTCAGCCAGTATTAACAGAACTGCTTCCCTGTAGCATGTGAAATCCAAATTAATCTGTGACTTTCAGGACCTTTTTTGAGCCTGGTGCTGGATCATTTTCATTGGAAATTTGCACTCTTGAAAGGGGAAGGTCATACAGCTCAGTTTGAATTCTTGCTTTGTAATTGGTTAACTCGATTTATTTATTTTTATCTTTCTTTTTTGTGTGTGTCCAGAAATGGGAAACACATTAGAGATTAGTTGAATAGGGTAGAGGCTAAAGGAAGGTAAGGTGTTAGGATTCCTGAACCATTCTGAGATTAGCAAGGCCATACAGTATACCTAATAAATGTCATTAGGCTAGCCCATCCATGGGTACACTCAGCCTAACTCAATCAGGTCCTTTGTGTTCCAGCACTGGAATGCTGGGTTACAACCCAGCAAAGGTGGCAAACAGATTTGAGCAAACACAGATAATGCTGCAACGTTTCTGCCCAGCAGGAAAAAGACAGCTGCCTAGTGAACACTGCAGTCCTTGTTGTTTAGTATGAAAATGTGTGAAAATATCAATGGGCCTTTATTGTTAAATGCTAAGATGTGGAAGGGTACTATGTAGCTCTTGGTCTCACAGCCCTACTAGTTGTTTCTGCAGATATGTGGAGACATTTGCAGACAATTCATAGTGCTATTGTAATCTTATATAGGACTTTGAAAATCAATGGTACTGCAAGATACTGAGCACTCCTGGAGCAGTTCCTCCAGTAGGTGATTAGTATTTCAAAAATGGTCAGGAACTTGAAAAATTCTCATTTCAAGAACAATCAAAAAAGTCTCAGGAACCCACTGTTCAGTTAGCTGTTTCCTGGTTCATAGTCACTGTTCCTCCAAATCTAATCCCACGCTCTTATCAATGAACTGATGGGCAACATGGAGCACACTGTAGTACATCTTTTTTCTTTAGTTTTTCTAAGTCCTTTTAAATTCTCCAAGATGCCATATATATTTTGCATTAATGAACTTAGCCTTGCACAAAGACAAGTATAGAATCATAGAATAGTTTGGGCTGGAAGGGACCTTAAAGCTCATCCAGTTCCAACCCCCAGCCACAGGCAGGGACACCTTCCACTGGACCAGGTTGCTCCAAGCCCGTCCAGCCTGGCCTTAAACACTGCCAGGAATGGGGCAGCCACAGCTTCTCTGGGCAACCTGTGCCAGCACCTCACCACCCTCACAGGGAAGAACTTCTGCCTAATGTCTCATTAAGTACTTGACTTAGTCTGATTCAGCACCCAAGACTGATATGTTAAATCCCCAAATAGATCTTCACGGATAACACGGCACCTTCAGATGCGGGTAATACACCATAATTGGAAGTAGCTCTATTAGTGCTAGCAGCTGCAGCAAGAACATCAAAGAAGTAATGTCGTAGTGTACCACATTACTTCTTTCATGTTCTCCCTTTGAGGGCTACAGCCCTCAAAGGTCCAATTCCAGCCAAGTGACCTTCGGGAGCCCCTCAGTGTTGTGCTCCTCCAAACTTACATGTTAAGTCCTCGCAACCCACCTGTACTCTGGCCCCAAGTTAGGGAGCAATACCACACCTGGGAAAGCAGGACTCCTCAAAGTCCCTTCTGACACATACATTTTATAGATGAAGCATTAATTGCTTTCAGCCTCATGCATGTCACTAATAAACGGATGTATAAACAGGGAAAGGAGAGGGAAGAAAGAAGGAAGCTACCCTTTTAAATAAAAGACGAAAATGTGGTAAATATGGTGAGTATTATGCCAAGGTCTTTGTAAAGGCTTTCCCTACAATTTCTCTAATCAATCTGAAATCTGAATTCAACACTTTGTGTGGATGATGCGTGCGTATGCGTATTCCCATATGCCGTCAATTCCAGCCATATTCTTCATGTGATCCAGCCTTCTGCTACACACTTTCAAATCTGCAGGCTTGCCCTTCAATCAAACTGACTTTTCAAAAAATGCAATTTATTTTAATAACTCATTTCAAGTCATTGGCTACTAATTCTTGATTCTCAAATATATATGACTTCCTCTTGCTCTCTGCAGTTTCCCATTTCATAAAATGAGTTGTATTTAATAACCTATATGATTAAAAATGAAACTACATGGAAAGGAATGAGATGGCAGGAAAATCATTATCTGACTGTTGAGGGAAATCTTTAGGAAGGATGATAAAGTGAGACTGTCTCATCTCAAAATTATAAATAACTGTTATGTCTTTATTTTTTAAGGGATCACCAGCCTGCTTGCCAATGGAGTTTACAGTGCTGCATATCCTTTGCATGATGTAAGTGATCTTGCAATATATTTTACATGTCTACTACCTGACACTAAGAAATCCTTAATGTGTTATGTATTAATGGCATCATCTCAAACATGAGTGTTTTTGGGCATGACCTCCTGCTTGATTGTATCATGACTGCAGTAACCTCTGCAGGTTGTTTCCATCATTCTGCTTGCTTTTAATGAATCCCCCACCTTTGTTCTGCCTCTGATGATCATAACTGACATTTGAATGTAACATTAGAAGAGTTGTTTTGGTGGCTTGGCAAATGAAATGCTTCTGTTATTTGCTGACCTTCTGCACCTACAATCCCTGGCATCAGTGCTAGGAAACATATTTATTCCTGGGGCAGCAAGTGGCTAGTTCCCTCATACACATCTCCCTGGCATCCTCCTTGCAAGTACAGAGACAATAAGAACCATAAGCAAGACTTTGAAGTGACATCTTTCGTGGGACTGGATGTGCCTGCAGACCTTCTTCCTGTTGAAGTCTACTTTTGAGCAGTTGAGTAAGATGTCAAGAGTGTGTTTAACTGTAGTGTTTATTGAGAGGGTTAGAGAGAGGGAGGGACTTTTGGTGGCACTCCTACTTGATCCTGCCAGAGATGCACAGGTTCAACTGGAACTGACAAACACACTTGCTCTTAACTAGACCCTTACAGCGAGGCTTGGCAGATTTCAAGGTGATGTGGCAGTCGTGCCGGTCACAATGTGCTGGCTGTGTGAGCATAGAAGAGCCATTTTTCTGGCATGGGATGTGAAGATGAAGTATGTCTTCTTAGTTGTCTGCTCCCCACATTCACACTGTTTTTGCATGGTTCCACAAGTGTTTTATCTCGGTGTAGCTGAGATCAGAACGGCCTTTTTATCTGCCTGATGTTTATCATAAATGTCAGACATTCTTAAACTACACCATTACTGCTTAGAAATCGAGAAAGGTTAAATAACTTCTCTGCATGTACATGTCTCACGTCTTTAGACAGCTACTGATAGTCTTGTATATAAGTTATTGTCTTGGTTTACTCCTTTATCATATTTAAAAATAGCTCCAAATTAAAACCTGAAATCTAATCAGCCCTGAGTGTTTGGAGAGTCTAGATAAGGATCAGCTCTCCCAGCTGGTCTCTTCTCTTTTAAGTGGACTGAGCTGAACCTCAAATACTATGGCAATACCACATCCTTTCCCTTGACATTTTTAGGCCACCTTTATCACTTATTCATTTCTTTTGCCCCAGTGACAGATGTTATTACTCTTTCTTAATGTGCCTGCCAACAGAAGACAAAGTGTGCTATGACAAATGACCTCCTAAAATACAGCATTATTTTACAGATTGCTTTTTCTGGTTTTGATGCATTAAATGAGTGGGATACATGGGTATGCAAGATGCAAAGCAGTTCTGGATGAGACTCACTACTGACGCACATTTTCTGTTGTTTTTTTCTTTTCAAGGGCGACTATGAAGGTGAAAATATTGAACCTAATGATAGAAAAGTAAGTTGATATCAAGGGGGTTTAATGTATTTGCAGGGGTCCCAGCCTGAGGGGTCACCTGTTGGAATACCACCAAAAAAAAAAGCCACTAAATGCCAAGTAGTAGAAATACAGTATTTTCCAAGGTTTAAATTTGACCAAATATGGTCTTTTATAATGTTACATTTCTTGCCATGTTGGTAAGAGTACTGACAGCAATGACATAGAACTCCTGAAGTTCAGATGGTGTAATTTTGGACCAGCTCTGATGAGAATACGCTTAATTGTATTCTGGTATCTGTATCTGACATAAATCCTGCTGTGCTCCATGGCGAGCTCTGGGCTCAACACTGCAACCTCTGCTGAATTAATGTGCTGTGATCTGGAGTGTGAGGTTCAGAACTGGTGGGGACATAAGGGTGGCAGTTGAAAACATAAGCATAAAAGTTATTGGGAGAGATGAAGGTTGAATATTTATCAGAAATAAGACATTATCGGCAAAGCTTTAATGTGGGCTGCTCAGCCAGGAACTGCCCCATGGATGTGTACTGCTGCATTGCATCACTTTTGGCTTAAGTCTGGGGTTGAAATTGTGTTTTTATTGTCTGTACACTGAAAGAAATTTATTGTGGTAAAATGAGTAGGAATTATTAGAAGGTAATATTTCTGTGAGAAAAAGCAATTCTTTCACCCTTTCCAGAAATGTTGATTTTGTAGAAATTGTATTAAAGTATTGAATTTACATACTCCTGGTCGCACTTCTGTAAAGAAGAGAGGTTTTTTGTCTGTGCATCACACACAGTCTAAAGTAGAGGTATTATAACCAGTTCTCCCAGAAGGAGCCACTAAATTTGGGTGCCATTTATGTCAGGTTTTTAGACTTGAAACTTTACAGTTTGTTTTATGGTCACATCTCCAAAGAAATGCTGTGAACATTCAGGTTGTAGGAAAAGCTCATCTAAAGCCCTTCAGGTTGGTCGTATAAAAATAGGTACCCAAAATTGAAGGTCTTCTGGTTCTTAATGTGCAAATGGCTCATCAAAAGACAGCAACTTTTATTTTCACTCCCCACCTCTATTGATTTGTGATAAAAATACCACATACCTGTCATTTCATTATTAAGCAACGCATTGCTCAACCAAAAATAGGATGAAGTCCATGTTTTATTAAAGTATCTGAGTTATCATCTCTATTACTAACTTTTCAAACTTCACAAGTTCACTCATTTCACAAGTTCACTCTGTGTTTGGAAATGTGCACCTTGGCTTTTGACTCCAGTTGCCTCAAATAATCTTTTGGTGTGTTTTGGCACATCTCTTCTGGTTTCTTGAAGCTTTCTTTAATCTAATCCAGTGCTAGGCCAAGCTTGTGCCTTTTTTAAAAACAAAATTCAAGATTTGAGGCATAGAAAGGAAGTAAATATTTAGGGCTTGTGCACTGATCTTTGAGGCTGTGCTTTGAATATCAGGCTGATAAATGTCAGGATAAATGAGAGAATTTATTTGTACTTTAGGCACAAACTTAGTTTGAATGTTGTACAAAACTAAAACATGGCACTGATGCAAAATCTCCTTAGTTTAGCATTTTTCTGATATGCCTGACCAGTTTAGGTCACAAAAAAAAATCTCATAGCTAGCACAAACTTAGCTTGTAAAAATGAAGTAAAAATAAATAATAATAGTGCACAAGGATGTTGAGGTGTCCCAAATTATTAACTGTTTCCCAGGCATAGGCAGCTGGCCTTAAACTGTTGGAAAATACGGTTGAAAGAAACTTAAAACAGAATAAAAACAAAATTTGCAAGGCAAAATCCACGCTCCACTTGGATTTTGATGTGGTATTTCTGTAAAAGTAAAGAAGGTGTAATACTTTGAATGATTTAATCCATTTGCACAAGAAGCACAGCAGTTCAGCTTGGAAAGTTTGTGTGAGTGCTTTGGCAGGAGGATTGCAGAACTGCTCTAGAAATGCTGTTGGCTGCATGACCTCTCTGTGATAAAAGGCAAGAAGTAGGAATGGACCCAGGCAGCAGCGTGGCTTTTCACTGGAGAGATGTAGGAGGCTGACATCTGTCAAGCTTCTCATGATAAAATAGCCTACCGACTGAAACAAAAACATCCTGTTTGGTCTATTCTTCTATGAACAAGATTAATCTTAATATACTCTTCACTATGAGGTGGTGAGGCACTGGCACAGGTTACACAGAGAAGCTGCGGCTGCCCCATCCCTGGCAGTGTTCAAGGCCAGGTTGGATGGGGCTTGGAGCAACCTGGTCTAGTGGAAGGTGTCCCTGCATGTGGCAGGGGGTTGGAACTGAATGAGTTTTAAGGTCCCTTCCAGCACAAAGCAGTGTTGGATTCTATGAACTGGTTTAGGTCTTGATTCCCTGTTATAGTATCTTCCACATCTGGGCTGGTTGTGCGGCCCTCACACACTGCTGGATGCTTGTATAACCAAGCTCTGAATTTTTCTGCCCTTTTTTTCTTTTGCTTTTTTTTACCCAATGCTTGATGAAAATGAATACTTCAGCACTAATCAGTTTATGCTATTACACTTGAGAAAAGTAGCTAGATGAATTAATGAAAATGGAAGTGACCATCAAAGCATCTCTCTGAAATATCAGTAGTTAGGAACTAACTACTACCTGCTACCCAGTTCATGTCACTGTGTTGAAGCAGGGAGAAAAGCAGCGAAGGGAGGCTTCACTTCACAAGCAGATGTCAAGCTTTTTTTCCCCCTGTTCCACAGAGGAGGTGATGGCTGGGTGGCCAGCGAGCACAGTTTGTCTTCTCTAGTATTTTTGTATGCACGCTTACTTGTTGTTCACTCTGTTAGCTGAACTGAATTAAGAAAAAATCAGATCTGAGAAGCACTATTTATGTATTTTATGAAGTAAAAGTTAAATTGAAGGTCTCAGAGGAATCTATTTTTGTGAGGGACTCAATTTTATAAATCACTAATGGGGATCGTTGTTTTCCTTGGCCTCTATCCTAACCAAAAGGATAAGTGGAAATCATTGTCTTCTGTTAGTTTTAAAGCTGAAAACCTCCTAAATGCAGCCTTTGAGGCGCCTCTGCACAGCACCTCTTGATGGATGATGAATATACTAGCTTGTATAGTGAAAACAAAACAGTTCATTCTAGATTTTATTTTTTGTCTTCTAAGTCAAAGCATGTCTATCTTTCACATCCATTCTGCTAGATACCTTCTGCAGATCATAAAATCAGGGCTACTCTCCCTGTCCCTGCTATAGTTATCCATCAATCCAGTTGCTGAAGAGCCTTTTAATGTACTCGAATTCATCACTGTATTACAGCATGCCCAATCAGCATATTTGTTTTTAATACTTAATGCACTCTGCGTGTATTGGCAGCTGATGAGTTGAAACCACAAAGCGGTAAGACCGGATCCGCAGCCTGGGCTCCGCAGTTTGCTGGGCCCAAAAGAGAAAATGTTCACGTCCAATTGCTTTAGCTTTCTCTTTTGCCTTTCTGTTTCACAGCTCCTGTGTGAGGAGTGGGCAAGCTACGGTGTCTTTTACAAGTACCAGCCAATCGACCTGGTGAGGTGAGAGTTCAGCCCTTCCTGTCATGTTTCCATGGGGAACACTGAACCTGTGCATGGTGATGCTTGTGTTAGTGTCCCCACAGGGATGCTGCCTTCAGTGCCACCCTGGGGGATTCCAGAGAATGAGACATTCACTGGGAGAAAAGGAGTTTTCTGTGAGTTTAGAGGCACACTGATGTATCCCACCTAGCGTGGAAGCTTGCAGGGGATATATTTTTAATGAATTTTGTCTGCTCATGGTGAGAGCTGAGATTCTCTGAAGAAAATGTGGTGCTTTTTTAGGAGGATTTGCTCACAGAAGATCCAAAGATACCAATTTACACAGCAGAAACACAGGGGAAAAAATTACTAGTCTGACTGATTTACTTTCATGGTGCCTCTATCGCTGGATTAACTCCAAGCATCATGAGAAAGAAAGTCCTCTGAGAAGACAAAAATTCCCACAGGTCACTGTCTCTTACTTTGTTCATGCTTAATCCAGCTGCAATTCATAATTTTAGCCATGTTATATTTTAAGAAATAGAAAATATTTATCTCTCTCAATTCTCTTTTTAAAATGTGTTTCAGAAAGTACTTTGGAGAGAAGATTGGACTATATTTTGCCTGGCTGGGAGTTTATACACAGATGCTTATTCCAGCTTCAGTTGTTGGGATTATCGTTTTCCTGTATGGCTGTGCAACAGTGGATGAGAATATACCTAGGTAAACTAAAGAAATAAACCAGTTCTATTATCATAGGACACTAGAATCTCAAAGGTACCTTTCTCTAGAAATGTTTTGTTACTGAAGTGTTCAAGGCCAGCTTGGATGGGGCTTGGAGCAACTTGGTCTAGTGGAAGGTGTCCCTGTCCATGGCGAGTTTGCAGTCCACTGATTCCTGCTGGCAGCAAGCTATGGAGCACTCTCAAGGGCTAAGAGTAGGCCACAGAGCTGCAGCATGGTTTTAAATCATTAGCATTTATTGTTAAATTGACTTGTGCAATTTGCATTGATGTGCTAAAAATAATTCTTGGCCAGTTGCGCAGGTGGTTGGTGTTTTTTTTTTTTCCCTAACTCAGTTCATTATGTTAAAACAAACCACAAAATACTGCTAATGACAGGGTTTAGTGCTTGCCATCATAAAATGCTGCAGAAGGCATTGTATGACATAAAGATGAATCAAGAATATATATGCCTTAAGTAAGCCACTGTGATCAGATAAACAAAATCTGTACTATTTTTCATTTTAGTAAGTTTTGTATTATAATGTTCTTAAAGCCCTATGGTTTAGCATTATTTGCCCTGCTTGTATCATCAGCTGAAGATGAAAATTACACAGTTTGTACTGCAACCATAAGCCCTGAGTAACAAAGCAGATAATGGATATCAAAAAATAGATGTTTTTTTTGTTCACTAAGATTGCTTTGTACTGCTTCCAGCAACTGAAGAAAGTCAAAGGGAGGGTTGCTGTTGCTGTTTCACAGATGGAGTGCATAGAAGAGAAGTTGGTTGAACTCCAGACTCTTGATCCTCAGCACTTCTCTTGTCCCTTATCTACTGCTGTAGTTAGTATTTCAAAACCAGAATGATGTTTAATTTCAAGATTTGTTTTTTTTTTTTACTGTAAGATCCTATAGTAAAGAGCATAGAGCCCTATGCATCTCATACTGCATCTCTCCTATTCCCTGGAAAACAAGTAGGGCTGGGGATGGAGGAAGACAGCAGCCTTGTGTGAGGATTTCAGGCTCTACAATGGGCTAGGTTGTGAGCAGAGCCGCTTGCTGGAGCAAGAGCTGGGAAGCACTGGGAGGGTAGGATCTGCTGGGCCTACAAACCAGAAGCAGATGCTGTGCAAAGGAAGAAAGAGCAGTGGAACATGGAAGATGGAGCCAAAATGACCATACTTTCTCTCTGTCTTGTTGCTTCTTTGCAGTATGGAAATGTGTGACCAGAGAAACAACATCACCATGTGTCCCTTGTGTGACAGAACATGCAGTTACTGGAAGATGAGTTCTGCTTGTGCGACTGCTCGTGCAAGTCATCTGTTTGATAACCCTGCAACTGTCTTCTTCTCAGTCTTCATGGCTCTCTGGGGTAAGAAGATACATGCCTTCATGTTAAGTTTTTAATTTTTTAGAATACAACAGGAAGAAACAGAAGAGATAAAGCAGTTTATTTATAGGCAGTTAATTATATGAATAACTTATCTTTTTTTTGTCTTTCCTAATTTTTTTTCCTTTCCATTTTTTTTTCTTTCCTTTTTTTTTTTTTCCCCATGAAACTGTCACCCCCAAATTTATATTCTGGACTGAAAGCTAAAATTCACAAAGTTGCTTGAGATGAATGTCAAATGAAACTGTTAGGCATCTGTCATAAAACTGCTGTATGGTATGTCAAAATTTCATTAACGGGATTGCACAGCTTGCCAAAACACAAATATATAAATAAATAACCCAAACCTATTTGCAGAGCCAGCTTCCACTTTAGACCATTACAGAAGAAATACATTAATGTACTCCGGGGCTGAGGGGAGGGCTCCACAGGGAAGTGTAATGGCCTTTGGAGTCTCAGGAGAAACCAACATTGATTCCTGAGTCTGTTCTGAGATGCAATTAAGCAGGCAGACATCATGCATGTAGACTATGAAGCAAGAATGGTGGCGTTAGAGGTATTTTTCTGGATGCTGTCTGCCCTTGCGCTTTGAGCATGTCACTTTAACATTTTTTGGCATGTCTGTCAAGCTTGGTTAAAAAATATTAACCCTCTCATGAAATATTTGTCTTCAGTAATGGTTACTGAGGGCTTTTCTCCTCCCCCAAGGAGACCCCCATGGGGTGCATGGTTCCTCCAGCATGGGTGCTGGAGGAGAGGAGCCTCCAGTCATCTTCGCTGGGGACCAGGATGGCCTGTTAAGATAAATGGAAACTGATGGGGTTCAAAACTTGTGTTTGTAACTGGCAGCCCTATAGAGGCTTCAGAGAACAGGAAAATGTGTGTTGTTTCCACCAGTTTAGCAGTTTGGCCACATATTCCCAGAGACAGGGAGAGCAGCACAAGATGATGTTTGCCCTTCCTGTACAGAGTTAGCAAATAACTGGTTTTGGCTTATATTTAATCTGAAAACTATAGCCTGAGTTTTTATTTGTTCTAGTATGTAGGGAACCATTCTTACATTACCATTCATCTGAACTGATTTTAGTACCATTCAACATAATTTTGATCAAGGTCTCCATTTGAGATAATGACGTAATGATGAAGTGCTAACAGCATTATCAAGTACCATAACGAAAAGAACAAGGAGAGTCCTGCAGAGGGATTTTGAGAACTCTGGAGTTGGAGCATGGCAGGTTCGGAGGGAAAGCTGGGAAGTGGGTCTGGGAAGTTGAACTCAACTAGCTTCACAGAAGAGAGGAGGGATCACTATCTTACAGATCATCATCTTGCCGTGTAGCATACAGGGAGAAATGTGATACACCCCAAAGCAGGATGCAGTGTCAGAGACTTTAAATAGTCTTATTCTCCCATATAGAGAGTCAAGTATTGGTTTTGGTCTCCCTTATTTACCGTTAAAGGGAATTCCACATGACTCTTGGCATATAATACTGTTGTTCAAAAAGTAACGCTGTTTCCCTCCCTTTCCTTAGCAAACAACTAGGGGTCCATCCATCCTTATTTTTACATGCTTGGGCAAAGTAAGGCACATTGGCAGAAGCCAGTTTCTGTGCTCTATACAGAAGCAGGCTTAATATTTGAGAGAGCTTAGGAGTGGGATGTGAAATCCCTCAAGTTTTTCAGGGTCAACATAAAGTTTTATTGTGGTACAATACCATATAAACTCAAATGTTGTTTCAAAGAGGTCATTTTGAATTCAGGACTTTGTCCACATAGTTTTAAATTGGGTTAGTGGAAATTTCCTGTCTAAATGGTTTAAAATAAAAATGAAATGAGCACTTTATGTTCTAAGGAAGTAGTCTCAATCAAAACTATCTGTCTCTAAACATAGGCACACATGGAGTCTCTGGTGCTGTTTGTGAGCATCTCTGCCCATAAAGAGAAGTTTTATTAGGTTCATGTGCAGTCGAAGAGTTGAGGAAGAGGAGGTTACTTGGGTTTCCTCCTTCGCATAGCAAGAAAATGAGCCCGCGTTCAGGGGTATGATTGTGAGCAAACATTTGTCCAGGCTTTCTTTGTATCATGGTGGTATTGTAACACCCTGGAAAACTTCACTCACACGAGCATTAAAACAGCTATAGCAGTGAACTGAGCCCCGGTCAGAAGTTCAACATTAAACATGGACTGTGGCCCAGTGCTGTTTGGTATTGAACAGCATTAAAAATGTCAGAGAATCTGGATAAGATCATCTGGACAGTAACCATGGGGAATTTTTAAGTTCCACTTATGCATATGGGCCCAGATGAAATGTGATGATGCAGGTGGACTTGGCTAAGTGGCATCACTACCTGGCATGTTCACTGGGAACTTTTGGAATGGGCTGGCTGGGTTTCAGATGCAGCCTTTTCATTTTGCATTGGTATAAGTCTGTGCTACAGAAGGACTTTGAGTAGCACTAAGAAACGACATCTTCATTTTCCCTCTTTCCACTGTCGAAGTTGCAGACCCCAGTGTGAGAATTGCTAGTGGTGGGGAGAGGGAAGGCGAGTCCATGACAATGACACAGACCCTCTTAAAACACTGCTAGGGCCATCCCAGTTTATAGGAAGCCAATCGTTTGTAAAGAGGTTCAGTTGTAAGTTTTGCGCAGAGAGTTTTGCTCGGAAAGCACATGAATGTCATGACCCTTGCCTGGTTCCAGTCATGAGGATGTCCTTTCCTCTTTATTCAGCTTTCTTATCCTCTCCCTGCCTCTGTTTTTTCTGGAAATGAATGTTTCTGAGCACATCTGTTAATACTCACCGCAGGAAACTCCTCTGGGAACACCATTTCTTGGTAGACTTGTCTCTTCCCTAATCACTTATTATACAGCAGTTTTGTATTCCCAGCATCTAAATGTGTCCTCTGAAAATTTGCTTAGCATCAGGGGCAGATAGATAGACTGATACAGACCTCAATCATTCATTTGGACTCAAGAATTGCTTGAATGAGGTTTCTTGTCTGTAAGTCTTCTCCATCAAAAAGAAAATTAGTGTTTTAATGATAAAAACCCTTAAAGCCTTTCTCTTTAATAGCATGCTCACATGCAGCTTTCACACTGTCATGAGTATTTGGGTTTGGGTGTGATGATTAGAGATAGCCATGCTATGAAGACCACTAGATGGATATAATTATGACAATATCAAAATGCTTTATCTTGATGTCTTTGAGGGAATAACTGTACCACCAGTACAAGGCTAGTTATATAATTCATATTTCATACAGATAAAACAGAGGTTTGTTTGGACTTACAGATGGAGTTATATGCAGATGAAGACCAACAATATCATTAGTCACACCAACAAATATTTCATTAAGTTTGGGTTTCTTAGAACTCTGAAAAGTTGTAGGCATCTTTCTACGTAAAGCTGTGGATGTAACAAATGCCCTTTCTTTTAGCTTACCTAGATACAAAGTTTGGCCCCTAGCACATCAGTATTTCCTAGGTAGAAGATATTAATGGTGAATAAAACAGTAATAAAAACTAAGATAACCTGTGGGATATGACACAATATTGCACGTCCTCAGACCTGAGGCAATCTGGAGCGTGGCTGGCATGCCTCCTAAGACAAATCCCAGTGGTAAAAATGTCAAACTAATTATTAAACTGTTGTTTCAGCTGCCACCTTTATGGAACACTGGAAGAGAAAACAGATGCGTCTCAACTACAGGTGGGACCTGACTGGGTTTGAAGAGGAGGAGGTTTGTCCTTTCAGTTCTGGCTCTTTGACTTCCACTGTGGCGTTACCCATAGCTCCTTGCCCTGAGCTGATAGACATTGCTTCACGGGGAACAGCTCTTGGGGCGGTTGAGTCATTTAGAAGAAAGGAAATTCTCTGTACATGAACTATTTGAGGTTTTTATAGCAAGCGTATGATTAGTACATCTTGTAGCCATAGAAATATAATTATATAGCCATAAAATCCAACCCTAAAGTGTGTAGTTGGGTAACGCCTAGCATGGAATATACAGCTCAGACCTCACTGCTGTGCTGATGTCAGGGTGCTAACAGTTAAGGACCTCATTCAGCTCACACTGCTGTAAATCAGAAATGAACATTCTGAAGCTGATAAAGTTACAGCACTGTAAAAGAAAAACACCACTGAAAAATTCCTGTTAACGATGCAGGATCAAGCCCTGACTTGGAAAATACCTAAGAAAATATTTCCAGACATGTGGGCTTGGGGAAACAGGAGGAACACAGTGCAGAGGTGATGGATTTTTTGTGTTGGCTAAAACAAAAACAATAATATCCATAGCCAGGTTTATACTACATGTACTGAATTGAATGAAGGGGAAAAAGCTGAATCTGTAAGGAAAAAAAGTCTTAAAAATCAATGAAGTTTTAGAAGAAAAGGAGGGAAAATCCTTAGCCAGCTGAGAAGCTGTATCCCACCTTTTCGTCTTTAACATTATCACTTTACAAAGAAGGAGATACTTTCCTGGACTATAGGATAGTCTTGCCCTGGACTTACTGCACTTAAGAGGTGGTAGAAGCCCATCCATTTTCCTGTCATATGTTGTTGGCTGGCTGCTGGCTGTTTTCTTACTGTTGTTATTATTAAAAGAAGTATGACTGCCCTTGTCATATCTCTAGATGTTCTAAATAGATACACAACAAATATTGCTCACGTGAAACTAGGAACCTCATGAGCCCTGGGTTTAACACTGTACAACTTGAAAAGCCTGGCACAGTTCTTGTTCCACTCACCCCCAGAATTTGTCTTCTTGAATTATTTCCTCTTCATATGTTTATCTCCTTCATAATATATTTAGGCATGCTTAGCTAGATCATACATATTTTCCTGGGAGAGCCTATAGGGATTTATTTC
This sequence comes from Pezoporus flaviventris, assembly GCF_033815535.1. Lineage (NCBI taxonomy): Eukaryota > Metazoa > Chordata > Aves > Psittaciformes > Psittacidae > Pezoporus > Pezoporus flaviventris. Next base: position 1,751,994 of record NW_026892562.1, read on the forward strand.
TTGGATACTATACTGCTCTGTTATTTTTGGTAACTTGTTGTTAGCATGAATGAAAGTAGAAAGGATTAACTGTATCTTTCTGATGTCTGTTCCGTTCATGTCTGAGTTCAGAGCTCTACACCACAAAACCAGCAGCTGTTAATACAGTATATTTTATGCTTTATTTTGTGTAGTCAGTGCTAGATAATAAAGTCATTGATTAGGCAATTAATTTAAGCCCCTCCTATGCTGATTTGGGTGATACTTTAGCTAGTAATATGTTGAAGAATGAGGGTTTCAAAGGATAGGCAAACCCCAAAGTGTCTTATCTTCTGGTGTTTTTAGGGACAACTAGTTTATACCTTTACAAGAGCCTGTAGGGACCGGACAAGGGGGAATGGCTTTACCCTGACAGAGGGGAGACTGAGGTGAGCTCTTAGGCAGAAGTTCTTCCCTGTGAGGGTGGTGAGGCGCTGGCACAGGTTGCCCAGAGTAGCTGTGACTGCCCCATCCCTGGCAGTGTTCAAGGCCAGGCTGGACACAGCTTGGAGCAGCCTGGTCTAGTGGAAGGTGTCCCTGCCCATAGCAGAGGGTTGGGACTGGATGAGCTTTAAGGTCCCTTCCAACACAAACCAGTCTGGGATTCTATACAATACTTACAGTAATATTATTAAATAATATAGAGCAGGAGTAAACTGGTATTTTCTGGTAGTGTCTAGCCATCCACTGTAAATATGCTTGTTTCATGTGATTTTTAAAATGTAAGTCCAATATGATCTGCAACATTCTGTAATCAAATTTTTGTTTCTTGTTTTTTTGTTTTTTTTTTTGTTTTTTTTTTCCCTTGTTTTTCATGTTTTTTTCTGGTTTCCTGAAGGAGGCAGTCAAGGTTTGGAAAACATTTTGTTTTTAATTGCTCTTGCCTTTTTTATTACATGTCCACTGATGAATGCAACTTTTGATCTTCACCTCTTCTTTTTCGAGCATCAGATTTTCTTTAGACCTCCCACTGATTTCTTTGCCTTTATACCCTCCCCTTCTCCACTTGTTCAGACTTTTTTCAACTCCATTCTGTTTCCCATCCAATGCATACTTGTGAATTCTGAGTCTTTTGTAAATGCAAAATTATCGTGAATTCTGAATCTGTGAATCTGTCTGAATCTTTTGGCTGACTCTTACTTCTGAGTGCTTCCTACATCCTCTACTTCAACACCCTGGGTAATCTGTGGATGCTGTCCCAAACCGGATTAGGCAAAGACCCCAAATGGACAATTTTCTGAGATCCCAAAGCCCAGTATTTATATACTTACAGCAGATAACTGTTCCCCTCACTGAAATTACAGTCAATGACATGCAAACTCTAAATTATATCAAAAAGAGAATTAAAATCCAATCATAATGTTACTCGATATGGACCATGATATCTGCAGGTTGTGCTCTATACTCTCAGGTATTAAATTTAATCTCCATAGCATTGCAACTAGGTGTGTGGTAGTGAGTCCAAATCATTCTGTAGTTGCTGCTCTAGAGCTGTGAATGGCATACCGAGGGAACTGGAATTAAGTTAGAAAACTTGGAAATCGCCAAGAAAATGACTTGCCAAACAGTTCATATCTATCTGCTATAAAAAGTAAATAAGTTTTGCTTTTTATTAAATATGATTTATTTCACAGGATCATCCAAGAGCGGAGTATGAAGCTAAAGTTTTAGAAAAATCACTGAGAAAAGAACACAAACATAAAGAGGTATGGTAAAAACATTCATCTGTTTCACTTAGAAAAGACTGAAAAAGAAGCAGTTCCTTTATAGGCACTGACCCAAGACTAAGAAATAGGTAACAACCAGAGTCACTGTGTATTGTTTTTAAGTTCCAGATGTATTTGGTCCCAGCATACATGGGATACTTGATGTACACCAGTGGACAAAACCTGATTAGACCTGACAAGTCTAGAACGGCTTCAATACTTTAATTAGATACAAGACTGTGGCTTAGGGAAACTAACTGAGCCTGACTGAAGGGGTGCTCCTTTCAGGCTAATGAATCAAGTTTGAGAAACCTGTAACAAAACACATCATTCTGTGCTGGTCTCAGTAGCTAAAGCCTCTGAGGGAAAGTTCTCTGTCTTGCTAGACTTTGGTTGTATATAAAACATTACTAGAGCATTTATAAAGAGTATTAACACCAATTTCCTTGCCAAATTCAAGCTTTGATGATAATAACTTTCTTCCTTTTACAAAACGTTACTTCCATTTTATCCCACTGAATAAGGTAGCGCTCACTTTATGCTTTTAACTTGTTCTTTACTGTGGAAAAGGTGCTGCTGCTCACCTCAGGAGCGCTTGCATCTCACCAACAGACAGCATAGTCCCTATAAGCAGCTTTCACTGAGGCTGTAATTTCTTCCCTCTTACTGTCTGTCAGCAGCTCACCCATGTGGAAAAGCTCCTTTTCTCCCTACATCCTGGTTTCCACCTTACCAGAGGTTATTCCCCCTTCACTGCACGAATTCAGCCATTTGTATGACTACATTTTGAAGAAGAGAAGTAAAAGCTCCAGCAATAAAGAAAACCTGCTGGCAGAAATTACTCTTTTGTATCTGTTGGCAATGACATAGCAGCATGGAATCATGCACTAAACTGGGATTTTTATGAAAAACCTATGAAAATACAACTGCAATAACCACATTAACATGAAACATGCTTTAAAAGACAGAATATATAGATTGGACTGGCGTTAAACTAAATGTGCATGGTTCTTTGTCATGGTACTTGAGTACAGTTGTGCCTCTCTTAAGAAATTCTACAAAGCTATTGGTGGAATGCTCCCGTTGATCTATAGGATGCCTTACTTGCACCACTACTTTAAAATCTCTTGCAGAAGGGAAGGAATTTGGGTTGCTGCCCTCTTATCTGCTGGCTAAGCCATATTTAAATACAGATATGTCCCCTAAAAACCTGCGACTCACTGTACTTTTTGGTATATTAAGAATTCAGAACTTAGATGTGGACGGCTGTAGGATAATCAGACAAAATGGTGGCCTCCACATAGTGGAGTACGAAAGCTGAGCAATTAAAAGAGGATTTTCTCCTTTTTTTTTTTCCTTTAACCAGACTATTTATAGCTCTTTGGGCTGTGTTCGATGTGGATGTTACTAATTTGGGAAACGTGAGAAAGGGAGGTTTTTCTGAAAGACTTGGTAATTATCTTGCATTGGGATCTAGACTGTTAAAGTTCAAATCCAATGGCTGTAAGACAGTGTGGAAATCTTAAAGAGAAATATCTAAAGCTAAACAAGAAACTGCTTATATTTTTCAAGAGAAGTCCAATTAAAGAACAAAAAAAAAAAAAGAAAAAGAAAAACTCTTTGGACATTCTTTATACATCATCAGGGTAAAAGAAGGGCAGAATCCAAAATTAAAAAGGGAATATTCTTTGCAGGATCGCTTGATCTACCCTAGGAGTTGGGGCACAAGTTTGTCTTTTGGTGGTGTTTGTTTTATTAACTGAAAGCTGAAACACAGAGCCTTAAACAAACTAATAGACCATTCACTTCTGGCTAAACTGCTACATATGCTGAGTCAGTAGAGACTATGGAGATCAATTTAACAGTGCTTTGTAATGCTATATTGCCCAACCCTGTTTTTGTTTCCTTTGGCTGCCATCAGAAGCACCGATATTTTCCAGAAGAGACAGCAAACAAATGGAGACAAAGAGTTAAGACAGTCATGGCTGGGGTGAAATTGGTTCTTTTTATTCAAACTTATGAAGAAACTCAAATTATGAGTAATTATGGAAGACACATATCAATTTGGTTTTGGCTGTTAAACCTTGTTTAATATTCACATTCAGTTCTTGGTTTCTTCCCCTCCCTCCCCTTGTTTCTTCAGCACTCTTTGGGACACTGTTTCTATGCACTGGGAATGGCACTGCATGGCTAATCTTAGATTTACATCCTGGACTGACATTACATTTTGCAGTGGAGCATGGGCTGTGTGTTGGAAGAGTTGCTTGCACTTTCCTGAGACAATGTGCATGTAATAAAAGTAGGACTGGAGTCATATTTTGATGTTTGTTGTAATGTGTGCATCGGCTTCCTGATGTTCCTTTCACTGCTTATTTTCTGGTGTTTAGAAGCAATTCCTGGCATCAAAGTTTATGAAAGACTCTAGATGACCAGTACTGTTGTAAATGACATTTTCATAGCCAAATCAGGCAGTGGCTGGTTGACCAGATTTAGGGTATCCTATAAAGAGTTATTAATATGCATGCATCTTAATACTATTGGCATGGTCCATTGAATCCCATGTGGGTAGTCAGGTAGTCAAAAATCACTCGTCTTGAGGGAACTACCTCACACCCTAACAAGGTCTTCCCTGCCAACTGTGTCTTCACCTTGGAGTTATTCAGCAGCAGCTAGCCTTTGCCCAGAGAAGCTGTGGCTGCCCCATCCCTGGCAGTGTTCCAGGCCAGGCTGGATGGGGCTTGGAGCAACCTGGTCTAGTGGAAGGTGTCCCTGCATGTGGCAGGGGGTTGGAACTGGATGAGCTTGAAGATCCCTTCCAACCCAAACCAGTCTGGGATTCCATGATTCCATATTTCAGCGGAACCAGTTGTGCAACTGCAAAGCTGCAAATATTAACTGGGGAGTGAAAGAGGAAGAAGGAGGATTTTTCTAGGGAAGGGAAAAGAAAATATTTAACAGTAAGAGAAACCTTACTTCATGGTTTCTGACAGCCTATTTTCAAGTTTCCCTCAAAAAGTATACAGAAAATCTAGTTTATTTATACTCCTGGGGCAGGCTTTTGGCCAATTTGAACCTAGATACAGGGTAAACAATTTGCCTGGCTGGAATTGTAACTGTAAACACTGTGTCTGCATTTTCTAACTGATTGAGTATTTGCAGCCTGTTCTTCCCCCTCTCTGTTTTTGTCATGTGTGCAAAATCACATTTTGTCTTTATTAAACGTACCCTTTCTCCCCCCCCCCCCCCCCCCCCCCCTTCCATTTTAGACAGATAAAGAAAAGCTGACATGGAAGGATCGTTTTCCAGCCTATTTAACCAATTTTGTTGGCATTATCTTCATGGTAAGCATCACTCAGTAAAATCTGTAATTTTTGTTACTGACTCATTGTATAGAACAGAAGAGATGGAAACCATGACAGACTTTGAGACTAATGTGGTTCTCTATGGCTTTTCCTCAGAGAAAAGAAATTCAACCGTTTTAGTGTTTTAGAATCTAAAAATCTTTTCAAGAGTTGGAATTTATACTTTTCCATCTCTTTCCAGTAATAAATAAGAATACCTAAATAGGGTAGGGGACAAATGTCTCCAGGGAGACATTTATAGCAGTTTTCCAGTAGCTAAAAGGAGTCTACAAGAATGCTGGAGAGGAGCTTTCGACAAGAGCCTGTAGGGACAGGACAAGGGGGAATGGGTTTATCCTGATAGGCGAGATTCAAATGAGATCTTAGGCAGAAGCTCTTCCCTGTGAGGGTGGTGAGGCACTGGCACAGGTTGCCCAGAGAAGCTGTGGCTGCCCCATCCCTGGCAGCGTTCAAGGCGAGGTCGGACGGGGCTTGAGTCAGCCTGGTCTAGTGGAAGGTGTCCCTGCCTGTGGCAGAGGGTTGGGACTGGATGAGCTTTAAGGTCTCTTCCAATGCAAACCAGTCTGGGATTCTATGAAAAATGGGGTCACAGAAGCAAAAATTGATGTTGCCAATTGCAATCCTGATTGCAAGGATCTTTAATAAATCAGTCAAATTTGTGGTTATAGCATATCACAAACAACAGGATTGCAAAGACAGCACTGAGGAAAAAGGTGCAAGAAGGATGAGAAGAGCCTTCTTCCATTTGCTGATAAAGCATCAGCATTTAAAACAAATTTTGAAGAAATAATAATTAAAGACATAGAACACATTGGTCTATGCATCTGCATTGGCAGATGCATAGAAAAGCTTAAGCCCTTTCTAAAGGTAGACTATTCCAGACCAACTCGTTAATTTAATTTTTTTGAGATTGGGTTATTTTTTTGTAATTGTATTTTCAGAGAATGGAACTGCAGTAAATCTGGTAACCCCAGTTGAAGAATTTGGACTTTATAAGAATCACATTTTAAAATTATTCATCTATTTAAGCAAAGAAGAGTTGAGTAAGATTTTGTATACCTTTACATTCCCAAGATGTGTGTTGATTCATCAGATTGAATTTCAGTTTGGGATTATGACAGCATAGCGAGCTTGAGTAGGATATTTGACGGCTTATGTGCAGATTTAAGCTGAAATACTCTTCTCTGCTTCAACGCTGGCTTGATTTTATAATTCAGCAAATCCAATGGATCTATGCTGTTGCTGTTAGGGCTGAAAGGAAGCCCACTAATACTTTTAATATCAGCAAGTATAGGTTGCCCAAGGAAGTTGTGAATGCTGCATCCCTGGGAGTGTTCAAGGTCAGGTTTGACAGGGCTTGAAGCAGCCTGGTCCCTGGTCTAGTGGAAGGTGTCCCTGCCCATGGCAAGGGGTTGGAATTGGATGAGCTTTAAGGTCCCTTCCAACCCAAACCACTCTGTGATTCTATGATTCAAAGCAGTTTACCTTTAGGGCTTTTTTGGGGGAAAAAAAAAATAAAATATCCCTTTGCATGTGATTATGCCATCCTTGTATCATTTTTTCCATGTGATGATCAAATTTCTAGCAAAAGAGGGTATTCTCCCACAGTTCATCAAAGTGGCTGGGAGCCTTCATGCAGAACTGGGGGACTTGGCCCAGAGACCCCATTTTTAAGGTCACCACTAAGTCCCAAAGTATTTATAGTTAAATCTTTCATAAGAGGCTATGCTTTTCTTACTTGTAGGTAGGGCTGACGTTCGCTATCGTGTTTGGAGTCATCATATATAGGATCTCGACTGCAGCAGCGCTGGCAATCAGTTCAACTCCCTCGGGCCGCTCCAGTGTTCGGGTCACTGTCACTGCCACTGCCGTCATTATCAACTTGGTTGTCATCATCATCCTGGATGAAGTATATGGCTGCATTGCGAGGTGGCTCACTCAGATTGGTAGGTTTAAATCCTCAACTGATGTTTGCTCGAGCGAGAGGACCCAAATGACAAATGATGCACCTCAAAGTGATGAGCAAACTCAGGAAATTCAAATGTGGGGCTAAATTCTAACCAGCTACTTACAAATAGCAAAAGGCACATAGATTTGACTTCATTTGTCAAGGGTGTTTTTCAGCAGTGGTAATGCTAACCCAGTTACAGGTAGCAGCAGAAATTCCTGTATCTAATATTGAGCTTCCCTCTTCTCTATCACACAACTGTTCTTTAAATCTTCTGCCATTTTTTAATTGGCATAAAACATGTTGTGAGAGGCAAAATTGTATGGTGCAAAAAACCCACACACAGTAGGAAAAAGAATTCTGAATAATTTCCAACAAGCATCAGTGACAAAAGGGTCAGAAATTTTTTCAGGTAAGTTCTTGTCCATCTGCAAACGTTTGTCATGGAGGTCAGCCAGATGTGGAATGAAATTGGGATTACTGTTGTAATGCATCTGAATGGTGATATCTTCAGAAGTCAGGAGGTTGGAACTAGATGATCTTAAGGTCCTTTCTAACCCAAACCATTCTATGATTCCATGATTGACCACTCAGTGTGGCCATATTGCATTTATGTGTGTGTGTATATATATTGCCACAAATTATTTAGTGTGACCAGCAGATCGAAGGAGGTGATCCTGCCCCTCTACTCTGCTCTCGTGAGAACCCACTTGCAGCCCTGTGTGCAGTTCTGGTGTCCTCAACATCAGGACATGGAGAAGAGAAGCCTTCCAATATCTGAAGGGGGTCTACAAGGATGCTGAAGAGGGACTCTTTATACATAGATACAAGGCAGAAGTTCTTCCCTGTGAGGGTGGTGAGGCGCTGGCACAGGTTGCCCAGAGAAGCTGTGGCGGCCCCATCCCTGGCAGTGTTCAAGGGCAGATTGGACAGGGCTTGGAGCAACCTGGTCTAGTGGAAGGTGTCCCTGCCTGTGGCAGGAGGTTGGAACTCAATGAGCTTTAAGGTCCATTCCAACTCAAACTGTTTTCTGATTCTATCAAATATATACCCCTTTGTTTAAAAGCTAAAGCTAAACAAAGATAAACAGCTTTTTTTTTTAGCTGGTGTATGAAGTCGCTAAGCCACTGTCCATCATATTTGAGAAATCATGGCAGAGAGGTGAAGTTCCCGACGATTGGAAAAAGGGAAATATAACCCCCATTTTCAAGAAGGGGAAAATGGATGACCCAGGGAATTACAGACCAGTCAGTCTCACCTCCGTGCCTGGTGAAATCTTGGAGCAGGTTCTCCTGGAAGGCATGCTAAGGAACATGAAAGACAACAAGGTGGTTGGTGACAGCCAGCATGGCTTCACTAAGGGGAAATCCTGCCTGACCAATTTGGTGGTCTTCTATGATGGGGCTACAGAACTGATGGACAGGGGTAGAGCAGTTGACGTCATCTACCTGGACTTGTGTAAAGCCTTTGAGACTGTCCCACACGACATCCTTGTCTCTAAATGGGAGAGACATCAATTTGATAGGTGGAGCAGTCAGTGGATAAAGAACTGGCTGGATGGCTGCACACAAAGAGTTGTGGTCAATGGCTCAATGTCCAGCTGGAGACCAGTAACGAGTGGTGTCCCTCAGGGGTCGGTGTTGGGTCCGGTCTTGTTCAATATCTTTGTTGGTGACATGGACAGTGGGATTGAGTGCGCCCTCAGCAAGTTTGCCAATGACACCAAGCTGTGTGGTTCGATTGATACGCTGGAGGGAAGGAATGCCATCCAGAGGGACCTTGACACACTTGTGTGGTGGGCTGATGCCAACCTCATGAAGTTTAACCATGCCAAGTGCAAGCTCCTGTACCTGGGTCGGAGCAATCCCAGGCACAGCTACAGGTTGGGCAGAGAAGAGATTCAGAGCAGCCCTGCGGAGAAGGACTTGGGGGTGTTGGTTGATGAGAAAATGAACATGAGCAGGCAGTATGTGCTTGCAGCCCAGAAAGCCAACCGTATCCTGGGCTGCATCAAAAGGAGTGTGACCAGTAGCTCGAAGGAGGTGTTCCTGCCCCTCTGCTCTGCTCTTGTGAGACCTCACCTGGAGTATTGTGTGCAGTTCTGGTGTCCTCAACATAAAAAGGACATGGAGCTATTGGAACAAGTCCAGAGGAGGGCCACGAGGATGATCAGGGGACTGGAGCACCTCCCGTATGAAGATAGGCTGAGGAAGTTGGGGCTGTTCAGCCTGGAGAAGAGAAGGCTGCGTGGAGACCTCATAGCAGCCTTCCAGTATCTGAAGGGGGCCTATAGGGATGCTGGGGAGGGACTCTTCATTAGGGACTGTAGTGCTAGGACAAGAGGTAATGGTTTCAAACTTAAACAGGAGAAGTTTAGGTTGGATATAAGGAAGAAGTTTTTTACTGTGAGGGTGGTGAGGCACTGGAACAGGTTGCCCAGGGAGGTTGTGAATGCTCCATCCCTGGCAGTGTTCAAGACCAGGCTGGAAGAGGCTTTGGGTGATATGGTTTAGTGTAAGGTGTCCCTGCCCATGGCAGGGGTGTTGGAACTAGGACTTAAGGTCCTTTTCAGCCCTAACTATTCTATGATTCTATGAAAAGATGACTCATGTTTTCCAAAGCCCACCTTTATAAGATCTTTAAATGTTCCAGGTAGGATTAATTCCTTAACATTTCTTACGTATTTCACCTTGTTCCAGAGGTGCCAAAAACTGACAAGAATTTTGAAGAGCGGCTGATTTTTAAGGCTTTCCTCCTGAAGTTCGTCAATGCCTACACACCCATCTTCTATGTTGCTTTCTTCAAAGGCCGGTGAGTTATGCTAAATGCTGTTCCTTGTTTCCACTCGTTGCTTATGAGACAGCTGCTGCTGAGCTAAGACCATAATCAGACAGTAAAGTAAATCTGGCTTAAGCATGCCTCAGTATTGACCCCAAACCTCTTCAGTCTCATGGGATAATGCACAGACTTTGTACTCTGCAGTTTCAAATTTGTTAAAGCCATTTATTAAGATAACCATAGAAAAGATTCATAGAATAGTTTGGGTTGGAAGGGACCTTCAAAGCTCATCTACTCCAACCCCCATGCAATAAGCAGAGACATCTTCAACTAGATCAGGTTGCCCAGAAAAACATCCAGCTTGGCCTTGAGTGTCTCCAGGGATGGTGCATCCACCACCTCGCTGGGCAACCTGTGCCAGTGTTTTACCACCCTTACTGTGAAAAATTTGTTCCTCACATTCAGCCTGAATCTCCCCTCTTTTAGTTTAAAACCACCTCTCATCCTGTCACAACAATCCTGCTAAAAAATTTCTCCCCATCTTTCTTATAGGCTCCTTTTAAGAACTGAAACGCCACAATAAGGTGTCCCTGGAGTCTTCCCTTCTTCAAGCCAATCTGTCTCAGCCTTTCCTCATAGCAGAGGTGCTCCAGCCCTCTGATCACTTTTTGGCCCATCTCTGGTCCCTCTCCAACAGGTCCATATTTTTCCTGTACTAATAAATCTATGCATTCAGCTACAATCTCCCACCAGACTATTAACTGTTTTCTATTTACCACTCCTAATTTAATGTCATAGCAAGTATCATCTCTCTTCTTGCAATCAGCAGGAAAACATAAAGCTAAAATAAAGTATCCATCTGGCACATTCCAGCTAGTGCAACAGTAATGAGGATTACCTCAGAGGATTTCTGCCTGGAATATTGTAGGGCACAACACTTGCAGTTTTACCAAGTCGTTTACTCGGTAAACAGGACTTGCTCTTTAAAACAAAACCAAAGATAATGTCATTCATTTTTTCAGGACTAAACACTAAGTGGTCCCATTCAAAGGCATAGAGTTTGACTTTAGGAATCACATATCAAAAGTATAAAATCCATAGCAAGTTTATAATTCTAACCATTGTACCCTAGATTTGTTGGACGTCCAGGAGACTATGTCTACATTTTCCACTCTTTCCGAATGGAAGAGGTAATTTCACTTTCCCTCTGTCTGTGATCTTGTTGGGTGTGAGCACCATCTGCTTCTGCCACAGGGATGCAGCAGATGTTCTGACTGTTGTTTCCTCTGTCCACCCTAGTGTGCTCCAGGAGGTTGCCTAATGGAGTTGTGCATCCAGCTCAGTATTATCATGTTGGGCAAGCAGCTGATCCAGAACAATTTATTTGAGATTGGCATCCCGTAAGTAGCAATTTTTGCTTGTTTCTTGTTGGGGTTTTATTAAACGCATGGTTTTTAGGACATGTGAAATGCACGGTGTGTCCACTGCCCCTTGACTTGTACTCTGCTCTTGCACAGTGTTTATGAAAATAGGTATGAAGCTCATTATGTCTGCTAATGTAAAATAGCTGCAAAATAGGCACTGTGCCCCCAAGGGCATGCTAATGAAATCCTTCCCTTTTCCCCCAGAAAAATGAAGAAATTTATACGCTACATGAAGTTAAAGCGTCAGCATTCTTTAGACCATGAAGAGCACATTAAAAAAAAGCAGCGCTATGAAGTGGACTATAACCTGGAGCCTTTTGCTGGACTTACCCCTGAGTATATGGAAATGAGTGAGTGGGATGAGAAGAAGGCATTTTAAACCACAATTATTCTGACAAACTGTGATGGAGAGCTGAGGTTGTTGAATTGTAGATAAAGGGGACATTAGATATGAGGCATAACTTAATTATTGAAGTATATAGTCTCGGACTGTAGCATGTTTAAGCCAACCACTGGCTGCTTCATGGATGAATTTGGCAGCATATTGTCACAGAATCACAGACTGGTTTGGGTTGGAAGGGACCTCAAATCTCATCTAATTTCAATCCCCTGCCATGGGCAGGGACACCTTCCGCTAGACCAGGTTGCTCCAAGCCCGTCCAACCTGGCCTTGAACACTGCCAGGGATGGGGCAGCCACAGCTTCTCTGGGCAACCTGTGCCAGGGCCTCACCACCCTCACAGGGAAGAACTTCTGCCTAAGATCTAAGCTGAACTTCCCCTGTTTAGATACTTTCTCTCAAGCCATGTGATATATCACTGTCAAGTTTCAAATGCAAATGATTAAATGGCATAAACTTGAGATTGTCACTTTCTCATCAGTTGCACCCTGCATTGGAAATAAGTTACTTAATTCAGATTTGATAATTTCCACTGCATATTGTCACACAGGATTGTTTCTTTTTAATGAAATCTGGACTAAATCTTCTTAGGGATAAGTGCCTGTAGGCGAGGTTGTACTTAACACATCACATACAATTGGGATTTTTAAAATAACATGTTATGTTTAGTGAGTGATATGAAATTTAAGCACTGGATATCAGCTCTGTGTTGCTGCATAACTCTATTTTTTTTCCTACTTTTAATCTTGGAAAGGCTGAGAACTGCTCAACATAATGCCCTTAGTGACATGGTTTAGTGGTGGTCTTGACAGTGGACTTGATGATCTTAAAGATCATTTCCAACCTAGTTGATTCTGTGATTCCATGATTCTATAATGCTGTTTGCTACAGTATCCAGCATTCCTGAAGGATCTTTCTTAAAAGAGCAACTTTATTTAGTATTTTAAGAAATGACTAAGCAAAACAGTGGTGAAGGGTAATGAAGTAAAATAACACCAAAAATTTGCATTTCCAGTAAATGCAGAGGCAAATTAGAATAGCTGATGACCTTGATGTTCAGAGTAGGGGAAACAGACTGAAATTTCACAGTACAAGCTACAAGGTCATGCTGTCAGTTCCTAAAAATATGAAAAGATGCAGTTACTGAGATCAGCATTTAGAAGTAACAGAGGAAGAGAAAGGTGGAGCACTGACAGTATCAGGGTGAGTATGATATCATTGTCATGTCCTCATCAGACAAAAGCAAGTATGACCCCAGGTTGTAGGAAGCAAATTATTCCCAATAAAGGCAGAGAATCAGTCACGTCCCTTTTGAAGCCTGCAAGTTTCTATACTTCAGAAGATGAAGCTTCCAGTGGGAATGAGTGCTAAAAACCTGCTGGGTGGAGTATGGCACATTTCTATAGAGCTCACACAGTTGCTGCCATATTCCCACTCCTTCAGATCACTCCTGTGCCAGTCTCACTGATGGCAAATTTAGTTTAGGAGTTTCTTTATCCATGATATTGAGGTGCTGGAGCAGGTCCAGAGAAGGGCAATGGAGCTAGAGAAGGGCAATGGAGCTAGAGAAGGGCAATGGAGCTAGAGAAGGGCAATGGAGCTGGTGAAGGGCCTGAAGCCCAAGTGTGGTGAGGAATGGCTGAGGGCCCTGGGGGGTTTAGTCTGGAGAAGAGAAGGCTCACTCTCTACAGCTACCCGAAAGGAGGATAGAGCCAGGAGGGGGCTGGTCTCTGCTCCCAAATAACAAGTGACAGGACAAGAGGAAATGGCCTCAAGCTGTGCCAGGGGAGGTTTAGACTGGAGATTAGGAACAATTTCTTCCCTGAGAGGGTGTTCAGGCATTGGAACAGGCTGCCCAGGGCAGTGGTGGAGTCACTGGAGGTGTTCACAAACTGTGCAATGAGACCATTAGTGCCATGGTTTCATGGTGGCCTTGGCAGTGCTGGGGAATGGTTGGACTTGATCTTAAAGGTCTTTTCCTGGTTGATTCTGTGATTAAGTGATTCTATGATTCTGATTAATTTATCTTCTCTTTTGTAAGAGGGGCAACTGGCCCTTTGGTGCCCAAATGAAACAGCAGTCAGGCAAACCCTGCCTGATGCCAAAAATGGGATTTAGTTTCACAGCACATGTCATCTTGTTAGAATTTAATGGGATGGCACTGATGGGATGATGCAATTTGATAAATATTGAACACAGCTAATGAAATGGTTTCTTTTTCTTTCTAGTTATTCAGTTTGGGTTTGTGACTTTGTTTGTTGCATCCTTCCCATTGGCACCTTTGTTTGCTTTGTTGAACAACATAATTGAAATCCGTCTAGATGCAAAAAAGTTTGTTACTGAGCTGAGGAGACCGGTAGCAGTCAGAGCAAAGGATATAGGTAAGCACACATTGCTATTGTTATCCCTTTGTTTATTCCTGGATGGATGGCAGGATATTATTACACTGAGTTAGTTTCATTAACAGGAAGATATTTATAGGAAAATTCAAAACATTAGACTGCACTTTAACTGTGAACTGTCATAACTTATCAAGGATTTACTTTTAAAATAGAAACACCAGAGCTCGAATATTTTATTAAGTAAACAATATCATTTTTCAAATCAAAATGATCAATGCAATAGTTAAATATCTCACTTGGCTCTGCACATCAACAATCCTTCCTGGCCACGCAGTTTTCTTGCAGAAGTAAAAATTCCTGCATTTAATAATTCTGGAGTTAGCCTGGAGAAATACCCTTGGGAATGAGAGAAGACTCAGAAGTCTGTGGGTAAATGTATCCCTTCAAACCTACACAGCATTAACGTTGGAAGGGTTAAGCTGAAAGCTTCAGTGAATTTAGGTGGGACTGGGCTCTGCAGCAGTATGGCGACACCAGGCCAATCCTCCCCCTACTATGGGGGGTAACAGCTATGGGTGTGTGTAATGAGGAACCTATTTCTCCCAAGCATTGGTTACTTATCATTAAAAAGGTCATTCAAGTAATTGTTCATGTTACAGGACCACTCAGCCAGAGCAGTGGAGTTCATGATCTGTTACCAAACTCAGTGTTTATTCCAGTTGTGGAAGCAGAGATTTTCCCTGGGCTCATCCTTGTGCCTTCAGATCATCCTAGAGCTGAAGAACACAATGCATTTTAGCATGCTGTTGCCTTTACCACATTTTTTTGGGGGTGTTTTGTGGCTGGCTCAGCTTGATGATGTATGTGAAGGTTGCTGGTGAGACGTTTTAGGCAGGGTGTTGTTGGTTTTATGGTTGTGGTAGGGGTTTTGAGGTTTTTCTTTTGGTTTTGAGAGGGTGCAATTCAATCCTGATCTTGTGGGTGAAAGAAGCCCACTTCTTTCAGAGACGATCTGAAGTCAGAGACTGTAAGATGGTCACAGACATACCAGACAAGCTTTTAGGGCAGGCATCAGCAGAATCAGGAAAAATTAGGAAAGGGAGAAAGTCCCACCTGCTCAACGCAGTGGGCAACCACTGGCAGCAAACACAGATCTATCTCTGTTTCCACTGCTACTGTAATATCTTTTCCTGAAGTTCAGTTCTGTACTTCTGACCTTCAGTTCTGTCCAGGCTGGCTTGTCTGCTGTGCCAGGAGACCAGTTAGTTTTCAAGCAAATGATTTGGCCAGGCTGGAGGAGTCTTACAGGGATATCTCCCTGTGTAAAGCCTCCTACATCTTTCTTCCTCTTCAGACCCAGAATAGGAGAGTGGCTCGTCAGCACTGTAACCACAGGGATCTTGTAGCAGCCCTGTATTTCTTCATCAAGAAGCTTTTCCATGAGGAGTGGGATCTCCAGAGGGGGATGGGTCAGAGCTGGGGTACTTCATGCATCATTCTCAGGCTAAATCTGGAGGGGTTGAACCTGATTCAGCATAGGGTTGGTTGGTATTACATTTTGTCTGCACAGAGCCCATGCTCAGGAAAGCCGTACCTGTGGGGTTTCCAGATGCAACTGGAAAAATCCCATCAAGTGGCTCCACTGGAGCTTTGCTTTCTCAAAACTGAGCTAGGATCAAGAGTGATGAGAAGGTGTAGACACAGATTCAGGTAGATCTTTAAAGCTGGTAAATCAGTATGTTCTGCACCATGTGTATGAAAGTTCCAGCTCCCTGTCTGTAGCTTTCTTCTCCTCAGGCATTTGAAAAGTGTGAATGAGATTTCCTGATGTTTTTCTTTTCTACCTATGCAGGCATTCCTCTGTCTTACACTTGCCTCCCTCTTCCACAAAGAAGTTTTTAACTTAAGACCTCAAAAAATAGGTGCCTAAACATTGACAGAGTTGGGCTCCCTTTGCCTACAGGTTGTCAAATTAATCTCTTATAATTTGTTCTGCTTTTAATTTAAAATATAACGCTAGTTTGGCACAGTCTTAAGTGCTCCTAACACTGTTAACTAAAAAAGTAATTTATCACAATTTAGTGACTGGAATAGCATTTACATGTTTGTCTCCTTCCTCAGGAATCTGGTATAATATCCTCAGAGGTATTGGAAAGCTTGCCGTCATCATAAATGTAAGTAATTTGGCATGAATAACATTTTAACTCAATAGGCCTGCTTTTCCATTCTGCTCTAGTAGTTTTATTTCAGTGTAAATCCCTTAAAATCAAGAGAAAGTAGATTTAAATATTTTCTGAAATATTAGAACATCCCAGCCCTTAGAAAATTTTAGCTCACTTTAATATATTAATGTATGTACTTACCTAATATTCTATATGAATAGACATCCACGATGATCATCATCAGTTTCATTAATTGAAACAAGAAAAGATGAATGACAAGTTGAAAACATATTTGAGACACAGAAAAACAGGGGCCGTGTAGGGCCTTATAGCCACGTCTCCATGTGCCCTTATGGCTTTTCCACCATTACCCAGACTAGAAATCCCTTCATTTTGCTCACAGGTGTCTGTTGTGCAATGACCAAACCATTCTTTTGGTTATTTGGCAGACTGCCCTCATTTGTCTTTACCATTTCCTCTCTTTTCTTTTGGAAATAATGTCTCCTTTTTTTTTGTTTTTTTTTTCTTTTCCTCCTTGTAGTCTCTCTTTGTCATTATCCAGTGTTATTTTTCCCCTCTTTGATCTATGTACTACGCCTCTTTATTGTAAAAGAAGTAAAATGTTTTGTACTGTGTTTGTTCCACATGTACATGAGATTAATACCAGTGAGAATGTTTCATAAGAATGACAAGAAGGGCTAAAGTCCTGAAGAGCTCAGCTGAACTGGTTCTCTTGCATTTTCTGTAGCACATTTTTAGAAAGCCTTTTTAAATCACAAAATACAATGCAGTTTTGGGGACTATTAATATAAAACTGGGCTCAGCCTGCTCATCCTTTTCTCTTGATGGAGTTGAAATACATACCTGATTTTACAATGCAGTGAGAATTTAAAGAGTCACTTCACTGCTGGTTGTTTGCGGAACACAAAATTACTTGGAAATCAATCAGTTGGACCTTATACAATGCATCAGGGACAAGCTGTGGCTTATGTAGTGCCATATTTTGCTCTCCTCTGGTGCTTGGGAGTATGGCCGCTTCATTCTCTGCAGAGTCCAAGTTGTTATCCAGGTAGGAATCTCAGTCAACATGGAGCTATTCCACCTAATATTCTGCAACTAAAAAAAGTAAGCAATAGATCCTACCTTGTTGCATCAGTGAATACTCCATTTTTAGGACCCCGTTGGCCGGAATCTCCCCCTTTGTTTACTAAAGCAGTCCCTGAGTTGCATGAGTTTGTTTGGACAAGACATACTTGAGGATATTATGAACTTAACCACTGCCTGAATGTTGCGCTCACTCTTTACTCTTATGGCTTAGGCATTTGTGATCTCATTCACATCCGACTTCATTCCACGCCTCGTGTACCTGTATATGTACAGTGAGAATGGCACCATGCATGGCTTCGTGAACCATACACTGTCTTCTTTTAATGTCAGCGATTTTCAAGCAGGAACAGCTCCCAATGACCCCATGGATCTTGGCTACGAGGTTCAGATATGCAGGTACTCTCTTGAATGATAACTAATGTTAAGTATTTTCACAGTTGACTAAGAATGGGACAAATTTCTACATTCTTGGGGCAGGTCCCTTGTATTTTCAAGACCTTTTTAGCACCTTGGTAGCCTTTTCTATCAGATGGATCCATTGCCTTGAACATTTTCACTTACATATTAAGCAACCACAAAACCTGCTTATTTTGGGAAACAGGGCTTAGAGTTGTTCAAGTCAGTGTTTGTCCATGCAATGATTTTTCTTATGTATTCCTTTTTTCAAGAAAAGAGATAAATTATGATAAAGAGTACAGTGATGCTTTAAGGGAAGAAAACGATGTTACTCTGATGTCATGTTGTCATACCACATGCTGTTGATATGATGTTTCTGTAACAATTCCTGATGAGATTAATAGCATCCTTTTCTCCACTGGAACTTAAGACCTATTTAAATTGTTGTTGTACAGGAAATCTGCATGCCTGTAACAATATCTACATATTCTTTTCATTTTTAAAGGAAATTATTGTCACATAGTTTGGCTTAGGAAGCAGTCTAGGTCAGTGCTGAAACACACACTTTGTCTAAGCTTCCTTGCATATGCATTACCTTCAAAACAAATATTTTAACATTTAGAATTGGGGACCAAAGCCAAATAATAGAATCCCAGACTGGTTTGTGTTGGAAGGGACCTTAAAGCTCATCCAGTTCCAACCCCCTGCCACGGGCAGGGACACCTTCCACTAGACCAGGTTGCTCCAAGCCCCGTCCAACCTGGCCTTGAACACTGCCAGGGATGGGGCAGCCACAGCTTCTCTGGGCAACCTGTGCCAGCGCCTCAACACCCTCACAGGGAATAACCGCCTAAGAGCTCATCTCAATCTTCCCATTTTCAGCTTAAAGCCATTCCTCCTTTTCCTGTCCCTACAGGCCCTTGTAATATAACAGTGAAAGCACTTAGGCCAGCAAAACTGAAAGGGGGATAAAGGAGGTGAAGAAGAGGAAAACAAGGAGGGAAGAGACATTTCAAGGAGGAAAAAAGAGAAAGCTGACTAGCTTTGCTTCCTTTTATTTTGTCCTGGTCATCTCAGCCACAGGATAAATAAGGTTGCAAACATATTTTTAGCACAGAATTTATGGAATAGAAGTCCAGTACAAAAATGCCAGTTTTATTTGCTTTCTACTCCTAGACTCTTTCCCATCTCATCATTTCCTTTATATTCTATGGACTTTTAAATAATTTGAAATCATAGAACCCTAATTGCTTCAACATAGGAATCATGCTGTGATTCAAGTTTAGTGTGGTTTTTCTTGGTCCCGTTTCTAACAAGTTACTGTTGATGAGCTCATAGATTTTCTGTGAGCAACAGCTAAGGCAAAATACTCATCTTCTGTCTATATGGCAAACATGAGCTGATCATGAGCAAGGAGAATACTACATAGTATAACACACCCCATGGATCTGAGATCAGTATTTGTGTCTTTAAAATTAGTCTTATAAATATAGGTTGGCTTGGGTTTTACCAATCTTAAAATAAATTATCTAACTGTGTAATTTACTTCGTCTTTATGCAGAATTGGTATTATGTGTACTAATCAGAGGGTAGTAAGATGGAAGACCTTTAATTTGGAGTAAAGCTTGTGGGAGGCTTTCAGTTGTTAAGAGGTTAATAATGTCTCATACTGTAGTAGTGAACTTTTTTTTAGAAGGCTTGATTTCCTGTTCAACCCTTTGGTATTAATTCCTTATAGTGCTAAAATTTCTGAATGACATCACTGATTTACTGAGTCTTGTTTTGCAGATACAAAGATTATCGAGAACCCCCCTGGTCTGAAAACAAGTATGACATTTCAAAGGATTTCTGGGCTGTCCTAGCAGCAAGATTAGCATTTGTGATAGTTTTCCAGGTAGGTTGTACTGCAGGTACTTTCTATCTGAGAAAGAAAAAGAGTTATACTATTTCTTTAGCTGCATAAGGCAAGCCACCTTTGGAAATAAGCTATTAGGTCAAAAAAAATAATGATCTTCTTTCTCAGCTGCCCATCCTTATTCACCCTCTTCACCCATGCAGAGCCAGTTATATCCTCAGTGGAAAAAGTAACCCCCAGAGAATCCCTGAACCGGTTTGATGCAGAAGCAACAGAATAACCTTAGTAAGCAGCAAAGCACAAGGCTAATATTGATTAGATCCCACCAATTTCTCCAGGGGAGCAACAACAAATTCACTGAAGCAGCATCAGTTTCATCCCAAATAATTTCTAAACCTAGCCAAGAAATTAAATGTCCAAAATTTCCGAAGTTAGAGTTTTTAAATAAGGAACATTTCATTGGAATGTATTTTACTAACTTGCATCATTTTACTTCTTGCTGTTTGCTTCTGTCCTTCCGATGTGAAACTTTTAGGGCATGTATCAATGGCAGTATTCTACTGGATTTCTAGGTGATTGTGACAGTATTTGTACATAAAACAAGAGATCTGTGTCTGCCATTTTTCTCTACTTCTAGCAAGGAGTAGAGGTGAATTTGGCTTGGTATCAGGCTTGTGACATGCAGTTGAACCCAACTCAAACACTGTTCTTTCTTTATTCTGCCTTCATAAGTACACTGAGAATGGCCCCTTCCCCTACAGTCATCCTTTCATTTGATCTTGCTGACATGTTCTCACAATTTCATTTTCAGAACTTGGTCATGTTTATGAGTGAATTTGTTGACTGGATTATCCCAGACATTCCCAAGGACATTAGTCAGCAGATTCATAAGGAGAAAGTTCTCATGGTGGAGGTCTTCATGAGAGAAGAGCAAGGGAAGCTGCAGTTGCTAGAAACCTGGAAAGACAAGGACAAGAAAAAAGGTGAAAACTGTAACAATCACAGCCCCAGACTCTCCAGGAGCCACAGTGGAAGCTTGTCCTCCTGCCATTCATACCCTCTTGATGTCTAGAAGAGGAGGGAATTGAGTATGTCAGGGCATTCCACTGATACACAAGCCATTGCATTTGGAGCAGGACTTGATTAATGGACAACCTGGTGCATGTTGAAGGATGTGCTGCCATTTTACTCCCATCTTTGTGAGAAAAGCTCTTCTTACAAACATGGAGGACCACAGTCTTTTTCTGATAATGTGTTTTTTTTCTTTTGCACAAGCAGCAATGCAGGGAATTTTTAATAACACTATTGATGGTGGTGTGTGTTAAGAAATGCAGGTACTTAGTATGTCTTGATATTCTCTGAGAATCTGACCTTAGCCTATTAATTAACTAATTAAAGGTAACTTTTAAGTCATAATACTAGTAATTTAAGTGATAATACTAGTAATTTAAAATATTTAAAAAAATTTTGAAATCCCAGGCTTGAAGGTCTATGGGATAACTCCATAAAGTGTATGCAAAATCAGCTTTAGAGTGTGCCCTAGTATTCCTTTTGGCAGGACAGACACCATGTAAAGCCTATCAGACTGACATGCTTTCCCTGTCAGGCTGTAGCTCTGCTGGCAGACATCTGAGTGTGACCCTGGAGGTGTGAAACAAGCACCAGGGTACTGGTCTTTTCAGAAACATCAGAAAAATGAACCTGGAAAAGTTCTTTCTTACCAGTGCAGGGCTGATGTGGGTATGAAGTTGCCTCAGCTGTGTGTCTGCAGAACCCCAGCAGCTCCTTGCTTACGGCCAGGCAGCAGCAGCACAACCCTGGAGATCCTCCCAGAAGGTAGATGATCACAGAGCATTTGGTTAAATGCCCTGAATTAATTAGCACATGTAGAGAGCCCTGCCTAGTACTCAGACACTGGTGTTGCTGAGGAAATTCCCTTTTCCCATTAGTTTAGCACATCCCTTTCTCAGCCAGGCTTTTGTCTGTAGCCCTCTATCCTCTGCAGAAGAGGTTTTCACAGCCAGTTGTTCCTGCAGACGTTCTGCTGTTGAATGGCACTTCAAGGAGGCTGTGCCAGAGGGGTAAATCCAAACCACGTCCCATTTACTGTCCTCAATGGAAGTTTTGCCTGCACTATGGCTATAGGACCAGACCGTCAGTTAGTCACAGGACTTTTCTTTTGTCTTAAAATACTCTGTCTTTTGTACAAGGAGCTTCCTTAAAGTAGAAGTCTAAAGTCCTTACTTAAAATGCCTAGCTAAATCCCAGCAATACACCTCTTGAAGCATAGGACATTTCAGTTTTGCTTTGTCAAATGACAAAACTGCACTTCCAAATAATATTGGTGCAATTAACCTCCTCTCTTTTATTGCTTTGTTTTGTCCATGGCGCTTACATTACAAATATCAAACTGAAAAATAAAACAAAAATGAAAGATTCCTTTAAAGTCTAACTACTGTATGGTTTGTTACAAAACCAAACATCAAAAGACTGTTTTCAAGAGAAGTTAGTTGTTTCCCTTTTCCTTTCCTTTTTTTCTTTGCCAAACTAATTTAAAGATAAATGCTAGAACTTCAAAAAAGAAAAATGCCATATTTAGCTTTTAATCTATTTATTTGTTTTAAAGTATGTGATAAACTTGATATATTTCTATAGTCTGTCCAAAGAAGGTACCAGAAGAGTAATTGTGTGGAAGAAAGAAAATGGTATTAACCAAGTATTCTTGAAGCTTATTTAAGATATTGATCCAACCAAAGATTTTTATTAATAAAGGGCTTATATTTTGTTAACTCTTGTTTCTGTTATACTTTGACCTGCAGGAATGCCACTATTTTAAAAATTTGTAACTTTGATTTGTAAATTTGATAGCTTACAACTGTAGGGACAAATCTTGCCTGGTCTATTCACACAAGCATTACTCCTGGTAGTATTTACTAGTTCAGGCCCACTGACTGCAACAGGACTGTGAGTGGGAATAGATCAAGCAGAATTCTGTCTGTACATCCATGTTCTTCCTCTCATTCCTTGGAACCCAAACGATCCAGAAGAAAGCCAAATGTGAACTACCTATTCAGAAGAGAAATCTTTGGGGAACCGCCTCAAAGGGGATTTTATCTGTAAATACTTATCCAAAAGTATTCCCGACTTAATACTGACATTCCTGTAAATGGTGGAACTATATCCTGAACACATACTTATCATAATTGTTCCTTATTTGCTGAAATCATGAAATATTAACAGTTGCTTATACTTTCTTTTGTACAGTAAATTGTTCGAAATGGAATTTTGTATATATAAAACCCCTGTATTACTACTTGGAGAACTATAAAACTTTCATGGAATCATTTTTTAAGAAAAGCAAATATATATAAATTCTGGTTTAGTTTGTTTGGGGGTTTTTGTTGTTTGTGTGCTTTGTGGTGGTTTTTTGTTTTTTTTTGTGGGTTTGTTTTGTTTTTTCCTTTGAATGCTTATTTGAAATAAATATGCACGAGTTTCTTCTGTGGGACAGGTTCTGTTCCCAGTCCTCCTTGGGATCTGAACACGCAACTGAGTACTGTTCGAGAAATGCAGGAATTCATGCTGCAGTTTGCTCCAGACTGCATCTATGATGCCGTTTGTGTACTTGGAAGGCAGAGGCCATAACTGAGATCTGCAGGTACCGACTACTTCATTTCCAGACATCTTCCCCACAACATCCAAGGTAGATCTTGTGTTTGGGCTGCTTTAGATTCTCACTTTGGGATGAAGTGAATCCCACCTAAAATGGGAGAGCTGCCAGCACTGACCTAAACACTGAATATTAGCTGATTGATTTTACCCTGGGAGCTTTAATTTGCTTCTGATTTTAGTTTTAGGCACTAAGCAGGATCTAACATGTAAGAACTTTCAGTAAGGCATTTGAAATGGGCTTGCAACAAGGAGGGATGCTGTTTGGTTTGCTCATTTAAACTGAAAAATGCATTCACTCTTACGAATGAAATGGTAAAACTGAAGGAATTAAACTTGGGGATTCCTTCTGCTGCGTCTTGCTGAATTCAGCTCTGAAGGGAAGTGACTGAGGAAGCAGAAGGGCTCCACTGTGTATGTCACACCTTTATTGCCTTGTGGGACCTGCACAAGTAAAGCTGCGCTCAGAACCTGGCCTGTCCTTTCCAATTTTCTCTCCTTCTCCCATTTAATGTGGCTTCATACCAATTCTCCCCTTTTAACCAGAAAAATATTAATGCTCTAACTAACAAAATTTAGTTAGAAGTGAGAATTCTGTTTCGAGGTAGTGGATATGAAAACCAGAAGCAGGTAAATCTCTGCCTAGTTGGTAACTGGTTTTGTTTTGTCAGTTCTTGAAGACAAAATAGTAGCTAGGGGTTCATTAGGTATTAGGAAATCATCCTGTCAGCACAATAGGGTGGGTATGAGTCTGAATGTTCTGGATTTCTATGTCATTGTGTTTCTAAGATACTGTCTTACAAATATTTTGCAGTCTTAAATAGCTTAAGGGTGAATAAGTCTCACGTCAAGGCACAGACACTATTCTATTTTTAAATCCTCCATGCTCTCTGGTCCTGAGCTGTTAATGATCTTTTTGGCTGCTGTGATTTCCAATAAGCAATAATAAAATTAGATACTTTTCATCTTACCACCTCAGGAATCTGAACTCTCCTGAAGTCCCGTAGATCACTCGAGTGCATTTATATTTTCCTATGAAGTTTTCAGAGAAAGCAACATTTTTTTCCCCTTTTTTGCCACTGAAGAAACTGTCTTAAAATTTATATGGATTCCATTCAAACTCTTCTTCAATTCTTTGCACATTTGAGTACTATTTATTCCATGACCAAACACAATATGCCATTTTTAGTACAGCACAGAAAAACGTTCTTTCTTTAACCTCCTTCTTTTTTTAAGCCCAGCAGGCCTTTTGTGAAGAAGAAGCTACTAATGTGGCTTCTTTGTAATTTTAAGCTCCTTCCTTAATAATACCATGCATGCCACCTGAGTCAAGGCCACCTGAAGCCAAAGAAAGTATTTCTTTTGATTCCCCTTGACTGCAGTGCACCTTACGTGAGACTAAGCATTGCTTCTTGATAAGTTACAATAAGAATTTGTGAAGCTTGGTTACTTTTATAAGCGAAAGTGTCAGGTAAAGCCAAAATACATTCATTCACCTGAGTTGTGCAAGCAGCAAGGAAGTTGTGCTACTTCCCATGAGGTAAATGACTCAGAAAATCTAAGGCATGATACAGTCATGTGAACTTCATTCCACAAATTTGAAAGTTTTGAGGTTACAGCTTTCATTTTTCTGTGGGGGAAAAAAGTCATGCCCAAATGGGAAATGTATCCATATGGATGCTCATGAGAAAAAGAATCAAAATATTTAGAGGAATTCTTGTGCTGAACAAGCTTAACAGTGTAACAAATCCATTTTTCAGAGCAAGAGTTAAGTGTGGGTATTAAGACACCTTCCTTAGAGCAAAAGGAAAGGTTATTCCTTGGTTTTACTTCTAAATGAAAAAAAGAGTGTTCATCTTCTCTACTTCAAATATAAGAATGGAGGCTAGGGAAAAGGTGCAGATAGAGAAAGGAATATCATCAGGTCATTAGATGGCTTTTGCTGAGGTTTTTGTTGATACTGTGTTCAGGTGGAAGATGGAAGGCTTTGGTCATAGAATCATAGAATGGTTGGGGTGGGAAGAGACCTTAAAGCTCGTCCAGTTCCAACCCCCTGCCAGGAAGGGTTGGAACTGTCCTGGGCAGGGAAACCTTCCTCTAGACCAGGTTGCTTCAAGCCCTCTCCAGTCTGGCCTTGAACACTTCCATTGGAAGGAAATGAAGAGTAAAAGTGAGAAGACTGACATCAGTAAGGGCTTGGTGACTGTGCCTTCCCCAGTGATGTACTAAACTGCAAATAATAAGATCCTAGGCAATCAAAACTAAATGGTTCCTCTAGGATACACTTCTTTTAAACATTGATCAGAACAACTTATAAGCTCTCACACAGCTTCCAACATTGAAGTTGGTTCCCAGTTGGCACAAGGCTTTTGGTTCTTAAGCCCCAAAGGTGATGTGCAGGCATGTGGTTGATCTGCCTGTGCTGTCTGCTTTGAACCATCATTGTGGCACAGTGCTCACAAGCATGGAATTCCCATCTGTCCTGGTAGAAGCATGTAATTGGATGAGCAGCTTGCACTTCTTACTGTTAATCTTCAAAAGACATCTGTACGTAAAGAAGGTAGGTAATTGCAAGTAGTCACCATCAAGTGGGAGAGTACTGAATCTTAGCAGGCTAAGACTATTCCAAGTCTCCTGCATGGCCTCCCAGGTCAGCAGCTCTGCAGTCTGGTGGGTTCTGGGCCACACTCCTAGATCTATTGAAGAATTTTACTCCACTCGGGCACCCTTGGGAGTGGGAGGGAGTTGGGAGCAGGGAAGGAACAGTGGAAGTCCTGAGAGTAAATGTGGTCAGTTACGTCATCTTCATGTCTTCAAAGAGGAAAAGAAGTAAAACTGAGATTCAGTTTGTCAGCGTCGAGACAAACACATAACCACCGGGATGGTTATATGAGATGCTTTTATTGAGGTGCTGGGAACCAGGGGTATGCACCCAAATCTGGTTCCGTCTCCCATCACATTGCGTTCACAATTTATACACTAAAAATTTCGTAACTAATACATATTCAACACAGATTTCATCATTGACTAATACATACGCATCAAGGATTGCTACATCAGTCTATTACGACATCAGCCTCTTTTGCGCTTGCGCAGCCCCCTCTGGTGGTCGCCCTGATGAAGGAGTCTTCCTCAGATGAAGTAAGAAGTCTTCCTCAGGTTGTCCTCTTCACCTTTTCTCTACTTGGCTAGGTCCCAATCGTCTTGTGGACATTAGCATTCTCTCATCTTCACCAGGATGCTTCTGGTATGCCCTTTTTGGCTATCTTAAACTTAGGTTC
Source organism: Pezoporus flaviventris (assembly GCF_033815535.1). Taxonomy (NCBI): domain Eukaryota; kingdom Metazoa; phylum Chordata; class Aves; order Psittaciformes; family Psittacidae; genus Pezoporus; species Pezoporus flaviventris. Next base: position 1,778,442 of record NW_026892562.1, read on the forward strand.
TGCTTGGGTAGTGTTTTACAATACATATACCCATACTCCCCTCACCATATACAGTTATGTTAGCTCTTGCTAGCATAAAGCTAATAAAGCTGTTGTGTTTGTAACTTAAAGAATCATATAATCACAGAATGGTTTGGGTTGGAAAGGACCTTAAAGCTCATCTAGTTCCAAACCTCTGCCACAGGCAAGGACACCTCACACTAGACCAGGTTGCTCAAGGCCCCATCCAATATGGCCTTCCTTACTTGTCAAGTATGCAGACCAGAAGGAAAATACATAAATGCTATATGTCATATTATATTAATCCAATCTTCTCTCAGTAAGAGACTTTTCATCTCTGGGAACAAGTTTCCCTTATGTTTGTGTATGAAAACGAATTCCAAATGGTGGCTTAAGACTAACTCACATCTGGTTCTAACTACAACACTAGCTCAAATGAAAGTGTTTCTTTAGAGAGCGGAAAAACATATTTCCCCCCGAAGAATCAAGGAAAAGGGATGACGAAATCAGATTTGCTTTTTTATTTATTATACCTAAATCCCTCATGAGTAACTAACCTACTCATATCCTGTGTCACTGACTGCTTGCAGAAAACTATTTATATTTCAAAAGGAAATGAGGGCTCTGGATAATAACGGTACTGTGTTCAAACAGACAAGGCACTCCCTACCTAATTGAATTGGAAAGAAACCCTTACACCTTCCAACTTCAATGATAGAGAGATAATGACATATGGAAAATACTGTATTGGCACATGCCTAAGGGGAAGAACAGATAACCACTGATCTTTCCTCAAATGGGTGATTTCACTGACAATCACAGATATCTAGGGTAATACTTGTTTTAAGGAAATGTATCCCTTACCCTCTTGGTTTGTCATTACCTCTAGTCACTGTAATGAGCTAAGTTTAACTCAGAAATGCCATCTCTGGCAGTCTTCAAAGCCAAGTTGGACAGGACTTGGAGCAACCTGGTCGATTAGCAGGGGATTGGAACTGAATGAGCCTTAAGGTCCCTTCCAACCCAAACCATTCCATGATTCATGAAATCAAGCAAGTATGACCACGTTTATTCCTTTATGTTTATTAAAGCAAAAATTTAGTAACCGTGGAAGACATTTAGAGACCAGGATATTCTCTGGTCTGAAAAAAGTCTGGCTGCAAAGACATAGCTGGGAAAAGATTACATTTTTCATATCACTTTCATGATAATGACCAGGTCCAAAGCAGAGTCTGTTAATACAGAAGAGATTAATGCTGGAATATTCACAGATATAAAAAATAAATCCCTGCCTTTCCTTTTCTAACTGAAAGTGCTTCTGTAGTTGGTGAGGAAAGGCGAAAAACCCCTTGCCTTGTTTGGGAGGATCTAGTCCTGTGGTATAGGAATATTTTCATGCTTGGAAGAAACACTTCCAAATGGTGCAAGCTAGTGCAAAAACTACCCACGTTCTGCAAAATCATAGAATCCCAGACTGGTTTGGGTTGGAAAGGACATTAAGATCATCTAAATCCAACCCCTCTGCCATGGGCAGGGACATCTCACACTAGACCATGTCATGTAATTAATATTAAGTTATTCTAATCTTTTTTATAGCTGCTCTGAATATTGTATTTTCCAATGCAAAGAAGACTGAAGAAGAACACCTCCATTTATTTTCTAACCAATAAAATAAAACTTAACATGGTAAGTATTTACCTTTTCATGTTTTTACTGGGCTTGGGAACTAGCAATACAGCAGCTCAGGAAAATAAAGAACAAATAAGGAACCTTTCAAGCCTGGAATAAGAACCACTGGATTCTTTGCCTGGGTGAATAGAAACTTCCTCTATTTTCGTTGACTTCATTCTCAGCCAGTCAGAGAGCCCACCACTGCACCATGGGGCACGATCCCAACAATGGGTTTGAGAGTCAATGGGCCAGAGGGAGTGTTGGACGCACAAATGACCTAAGTCCAGTGGCTCTTCCTCATTCTAAGTGAGGTATTTTGCCTTCAGACCCATGCTAGTATCTCTGTGGGGTTCTGTTATGGCACAGCAGAAGACAGGCATGTGGAGATTCCTCGGCATAAGTTAACACAAGACTTCATATCCCTGGGTCATACTCTGCCATAGGCTTATCTTCAGGAGGAAATTGCTCAGAACACCTGCCTCACACAGTGATTCTAAGGTAACCCTCAGAGAATGGACACTTCCAATGCTCTTCCCATGTCAACTTAGACTAGTTTCAGCAGGGACTGAATAGAATAGAGATAGAAAGGGCCAGAAAAAGTTCTTCCCTGTGAGGGTGGTGAGGCACTGGCACAGGTTGCCCAGAGAAGCTGTGGCTGCCCCATCCCTGGCAGTGTTCAAGGCCAGGTTGGACAGGGCTTGAAGCAACCTAGTCTAGTGGAAGGTGTCCCTGCCTGTGGCAGGGCGCTGCAACTGGATAGAATTGATTCATTCCTTCCAATCCAAACTGTTTTATGATTCTATGACTCAAAAGAGATCTAATGACCATTCACTGCTGTTTGGGGAGGCTTATTTCACAACAGCATTCCTGTGCAGACAACCGTTGTTTTCTGTTTTCTCTGTTCTTCTGGTTTTCCAAGTGCTATATTGATGTTGCAGAGCTTCAGTAATAAATATGGTTTAGAAGAATGAAATGTGCTGGTCTAATGTATACACACAGCTTTACTGGCATGTGAAATGTTGTTCTGAACGATTTCATACTTACATGGTATGATGAAAATTCGCTACAAAAATAGGTAGAAAGTCAAGTCAGAGGTTTTAACTGGAAAAAATAAAAAAAGTCCACAATTTTCACCCTTCCCCTAAGGTTAAACTGATTTCTTCTGCCAACAATAATACAACAGACCTGTATCAACAGAATTATATCAACACTTCTGTTTCAATATTAAGTTCAAGCATCTGTTAACAGCTTATTGCTTGTTGTTATTACCTGGCTAGATCTTTTCTCTGTATACAACCTATTCATGCAGAAGTTCACTTTCTTTTCAATACTTATTTACTTTTCCCACACTCTGCTTCTAATTTCCTCCCTTTCAACCCACAAGAATTTGACATTTCTTATAGGCTCTTTTGTCACAGTTTTCTCCTAGAATACTAAGTCTCTTCACAACTTTAACTTCTTTGCTAGAGCAGTTCCTTCTGTGCTATAGCAACAGAGAGGTAATATCTGATAAAAGAAACATGGATAGATCAGTTAATTCACAACAAAAAAAGCTGTCTTTGCTGAAAACATGCATTTTAGGAGTTTGCAAACAATCTATGAGAGACACTGGATAAGTGCATTAACCAATTTTAAGAAAATCAGTTTATTCACTGGAGGAGTGAAAAAGAAAGCAAGATTCCTAATTTCCTTGAGAAGAAAACATCAGTTATAATCAAAGAAGTGTACAATTGATTGGACCTCAAAAGAGAAACAATTTCTTAGCACTGAGACAGGATAAAAGAGGTCTAGTCTATGTCAAGGAGCTTGTCCAACCTGTGTCTCAGAACTGCCAGGGATGGGAGTTTTAAATCCTCCCTGGGTTCTTTAGTATAGATTTGTCTGATGAAGTTAGAAATGTTATCCAGGTGGCTTCATTAAAAAACACTTAGCTTCAAATACTCTAGTTTCTATGGACTTGGGTGACTAGAAACTGCACCCCATCATGTTTTTTATTACTCAAAAGGGCAAGAGTACCCCCCTCTCTAGCTGCAGGGCTTTGGAAACCAACATGCTGTCCATCCACAGGGCTTGCATCAGATTGCTCTTATTATAATGAAATGCCTTCAATTTTGATGCCATGTCCACTGTATGGATGTTTCCCCCTTTCCTTCCACTTACTAAAAGAAGCAGCAAGTCCTCCTTTGACAATTTGACTTCCCCCTTAATCAGCCCAGCTGATCTGTTAAGTATCACTAAGCAGCTTGTAAAGAAAGAGCAGTAGACCGGCAAGCTCTCCTTGACTTGATTCCAGCTTCCACCTCTGAAGACACCTATTGACTTACCTCTTCATCCGACATATTATTTAAAGAAATTACACCGTCAAGACTGTCAAGAGGCAATCACAGAATGGTTTGGGTTGGAAAGGAACTTAAAATCATGTAGTTCCAGCCCCTGGCCACGGACAGGGACGTCGTCCACTAGACCATGTCACCCAAGGCTCTGTCCAACCTGATAGAACACCTGAATATCCATTGAGTCTTTCACCTCTCTCTGCTATGTGAAACTAGACAGGAGACCCTACAGAAGCACATCCTTTGCACTTGACAAACCCAGAGCAGAGCTTTAACCTCATGCAACTGGAGTGAATTAAGAGTGGTTCAATTTAAGCTTTAAACATATCAAATTTACAAACATAACAAACTTAAGCTTTAAACATATCAAAGGTAAGCAAAGTAGGTATGAAGAAGTAGGTACATAGCTCAGAACAAAAGCAAACAAGAAAAATACAGGTATTAACACTGGAAACTTACTCTAACCTTGCTGTGGGCCTCAGAAAAGAGATTACTTTGAGTATCTGTGTTACCATCTCTGATTTGAGCACACCATGTACTGTGCTGAAGTAGCTCTGTTGCAATCAGCATCTGAAATTGCTGGATTAAAACTAGCTGTGGTGTGTGAACAGCGGGCTGCAAGCATAACCCATGTTGGAGAAGAGGGGCTGGCTGAAAAAAGAAAGCAAGCTATTAATATTTACAGAAAAATATTAAGTTGAGAGAAACAGAGAAAAACAGTCATCAAAGGTAGATTTAGCAACTCATATACTTGTTAATGTGCCCTAATAGAAAATCAAACTACATCAAAGGGATTGCAGCAGTTGCAGAAACAAAGACATCTCCACAGCCCCACAGCAGAACAGAGTTTGATGCTAGAGCGAAGAAGGGCCAACCAGAAATGCAGGCTGCCTTGGCTGGAAAACACAAAGCACCTGCTGAAGTTTCCATGCAAACTTATCACAGAATCATAGAATCCCAGACTGGTTTGGATTGGAAGGGACCTTAAAGCTCCCTCGGTTCCAACTCCCTGCTATGGGCAGGGACACCTTCCACTAGACCAGGTTGCTCCAAGCCCTGTCCAACCTGGCCTTGACCACTGCCAGGGACGGGGCAGCCACAGCCACTCTGGGCAACCTGTGCCAGCACCTCAGCACCCTCACAGGGAAGAACTTCTGCCTAAGAGCTCAGCTCAGTCTCCCCTCGGTCAGGTTAAAGCCATTCCCCCTTGTCCTGTCCCTACAAACCCTTGTCCAAAGCCCCTCTCCAGGTTTCTTGTAGCCCCTTTAGGCACTGGAAGCTGCTCTAAGGTCTCCCCAGAGCCTTCTCTTCTCAAGACTGAACAAATACAGCTCTCTCAGCCTGTTGTCAGCTGTTATCGTGGTCACCTGTGGTTTAATACAGCCATGTACATTTTACCAAATCATCGACTATTCAAGGCACATGAATTAATATACAGCTTTTTAAAGCAGTCTTGAACCCTCCCAAGCAACCTTTCAGCCACCCCAGATATATTTATGCCCCCTGGCAATGCACAGGCCCTGCTATGGGCAGTTTCACTGTTTCCTGTCCACAGTCTCCAAATAGGTGTTTGTGGCCTGAATGTCCTGGTGACCTCACCGAGAGCTCTGCAGAAATGAAGCTGTTCTTTGCCCTCTTTCCCCTGCTTCTTTCACAGGAGAACACGAAGGCAAAAGGCTCGGTATGAACACTCCTAGGCTTCGAGCTCCCTCTGCAGTATTTTGCAGGAAATAGTCTTGCATCAAGAAACCAATTCTTTGGTTAGGAACCGGATCACTCACAGTACTTAAATTTCTGGGAAATCTCCACTGAAATCTGAGCTGGTCTAATAAATCATTTCTATATAGTTTGATTCTGACGTGCAGAAGTTATGATCTGTTGACCTTGGCAAATACTTGCTTTGTTAAAGCCTCTCAAACTGCTTTCAAAGGAAATAACTGGAGGAAAGCAAGTTGCTTGGATATTTTCAGCTGTCAATGTGTCAGAGTTAACAAGTCCAATTCAGACATAATAAAAGGGACTACTAAATCATGATGCCAGGCATTAAGAGTGACTTTAAAAGCATTTAAGTGATGATTTATATCTTATTTAAATGATGATTTGCGTATTTTATCTCCACGCTTGTTACTAATACTGACACCATTAGAATTACACCGATGTATGGAATTTCTTTCACCCTTCCTCATACATCAGTGCTGCATCTGACCACTGAAGTTGTATGGACCTATTAAAATCTCAGCTGATGTTGCATTCAATTGCATGTCAAGGGGTGGAGAATAAAGCTATAAATTACACTGATTTATTTATACTTCCTTCATGTAGATTTGTCTCTGAATTTGGCTGCCAACCCCAGTCACAAGCTATGTGCTAAGTGATTTGGCTCCTCCTGTTTTGTAGAGTCACCTTCCTTGGCCAAATTAAAATTAGATTTTATTTAACTGGATTCATTTGTACTTCTTACGTTCTTACTAAATCTTAGATCTGCTTTCTAAATTAATCTACACACTGCAAATATATTTCTCCTTGGCATCATACTACCCTTTTTATTAATGTGCTTAACACTTCACTTCAAAGTATATTCAGAAAGAAAACACAGCTCTCAACTCAGGCACATCTCACCCCAGCTCAAGTTTAGTGCCAACTCCTCTCACATTTTACCCTGCAATAGGTGAATTCCCTCCAATTTACAGCATTTATAGACTAAACAACACTCTCTCTTTTAAACAGGTTTAATACTTTACCTAAGAGACTGCAAGTTAATATGCATGCTGGCTGCTTTTTCAGGTTGGCATGGTAAGGTGCTCTGTCATCTTTCCTGGATGAGCAACATAAAGAGGAGAAAGGAGGCTGGTGGAATTTATTGTCAATTTTGGGATTATCTGGTTAAAAATCTAAGAAAATACTGCTAATGCTTGTGCCTGTTGGACTTTTACAGATGTTTTGGAAGTAGGAGTTTCTCTTCATGTTGGAATGAGAGCCTGGAGAAGGAGATGCAGGAGGTAACACTTAAGCTCATGTATCTGACATGGCAATATTTAATGATCAGGACCATAGGTGTATTTGTGTGTTGCAATAATAATAAACTAAAGGCTGTACTGGAAACAATTTAGAAATGGGGTAGCTTGGGGAATCAACATGCCAGTGGCCACAGAGGAACAAGGAAATCACTGATCTACCTACACCTGCTGTGAGGAAAACGAATTAGTTTTTTCTGACCTTGGGGACCTACAGAACAACGGGATGAATTCAAACTGTCCCATTTAAGATAAAGCTCACAAGCTTTCACCTTGCATAAAAAGTGCCTTTAGAACACAGGGACTGAATTTTTTCTCCATTCATTCCCTTTTAAAGGTCAGGAGTTATTTCATGTCATGACCAAAAGGAACAAAGACCAAGCTGCAAGCCCTTGTTTCCAGAGGAAGCAGAAGCCGCACAGGGAGGGGAGAAGCCGTTTTCATGAACGGCTGCCAGTGAGGGACATCACAGGAATCCTGCCTTTTTGGGAGCATGGCTTTGATATGGCCTTTGTGTGCCCTTGCTGCCAGGAGGGACAAGAACGTCCTGGCGTGCATTGGAAGGAGTGTGGCAGTACTCAGAAGGAGGTGATTCCTCCCCCTCTACTCGACCCTGGTGAGGCCACCTCTGCCGGCTTCTCAGTATGAGACAGACAAGGAGCTACTGGAGAGGTTCCAGTGAGGGCCACAGGGATGATCAGGGGTCTGGAGCATCTATCTCTCTTTTGAGGAGAGACCGAAGGAGCTGAGAGGGGACCTAATCAGTGCAGATCAGTATCTCAAAGGCAGGTGGCCGGAGGATGATGCCAGACTCTTTTCAGTGGTGCCCAGCAACAGGATGAGGAGAAGTGGCCATAAACTAAAACACAAGAAGTTTCACCTCAACATGACGAAGAACTTTTTACATTGAGGGTGGCACTGGAACAGGCTGCCTTGAGGGTTGTGGAGTGTCCTTCTCCAGAGACATTCAACTAATACTGCAAAACAAGGCAGTGACACCCTCCCAAGAGCTGCAGCAGCAAAAGCTAAGCTGCTTTCATGAACAGGAGATCCATGTCTCTTCAGAAACAGGAAAGCAGCAGCAACTCTGAGCTGGCTACCCCCGACTAACTTAATACCACAGCACAACCTTGTTAAAATCTATTAATCTGTTCCTTTCTTCTGCATAGGTTGCTCTACTGTGTTATCTTACTCCTACCCAATGTGAGGACTTGCCTTGATTAGGACATTAGTGTTATCAGTTATTTTCAATGCAGCCACTTCGATATTGTTCTGTAAAAGAAGAAACACCACTGAACAACTATTCCAGTAGCTTTAAATTATGCCAACTACATTTGTTGAAGTTGTAAAATTAAACTGACTGCTTTTCCCAGTAAATCACTACAACAATAGTGAAAAGTGTGTACACTTCTGAGTTTTCATTACAACTGTTTTTAGGCTTCTGGCAGTTTTACAGTAGTTGCTTTTAATGTTCCAATGTACTTCCCACTAAACCTCCTCTCCCCAGTATATGAAAATTTCCCCTCATAACAAAAACAGAGCCCAGTTAAAAGCCAAATATATGGGGATGCAGTGAGGAGCTAACAGCAGAAAATAAAAGATGTGTTTAAGGCCAGTTCGGATGGGGCTTGGAGTAACCTGGTCTAGTGTGAGGTATCCCTGCCCATGGCAGGTGTTTGGGACTGGATGAGCTTTAAGGTCCCTTTCAACCCAAACCAGTCTGGGATTGTAGGATCTTAGATGGCAAAATGCAGCATCAGATAAGATCCATTTGCAATATTAGCAGTGTTATTCCCTTAATCTGTTTGCATACTTACAACAGACTGCAGCCCATTCATCTGTGTCAATGATTATTTTGGTAGATTCAAGTAGAAAAATCAGAATTCCTGAACAATACTTACCTCTTCTGCTTTCAAGGAGAGGAAAAGAGGAGTTTTCCTGCTGTTTTGCCTTGCAGTGCTAGACAAAGCTGTCAAATATACACCTGCAACCCTCAAGCAATATACTGGAACCTAAAAAATGTAAAAGCAATCTGTTAATAAATTTTACTACCTATCTGATTTGTGCTTCTTTAGCACAATTTAAGAAGTATCCCGCATGCCTATACTAACATGATGAACTGCTGCATGAAGACCTGGTGCAGATGGTTTGCCTACACTTACTTGACGCCTCTGACTCAGAGGAGACATTAGGGTAGCACTGCTACCACAGAGAACAACAATGTACTGCCAGTGCTTCTGTAACAGAACTGAATTTAGTGCTTAGAATTGTTAGTGCAGGTATAGCCTTTAATGAGGTCAGCATGAGACTCTCATGACTGTAAAATTAAAACGAGAACAAAACCACAGGGGTTTACTGGATTAAAAGCATTATATAGTAGCAGCTCTCTAGCCTATAAAGGCTTTGAATTGCAAAATGATGTTTGATTTTCTGCTGCAGACAGAGCTATCTTTGATATAGCCACATAAGAAAAAGAATAAATAATTAATGGATAAAACCATTATTAATGTTTTCTTAAAAACCATTAATTATCAAAACTAAAATAAGTTTTCATCGAAACTTACGATGAAAGTGCATTACATAAGTAAAAGTTGAATGAGTGCTACTAGTAATTTATCCAACAGCTTCTTCAAATTTGATTCAAGCTTTTCCATGAACTCATTTCAGCAAGAAGCTTCAAAACCGATATGTAAGGATAGCCAGGTTTAACTGAAAAGTGTTAACTGAAAAGGACGAAGGCTTAACTTTAAACCTAAAAGTGATTAACCCACCACAGAATCATAGAATCACAGAATCACAGGATGGTTTGGGCTAATGTCCTGGGTTCAGCAGTAGCAGTCATGTTTTTTTTTTTTTCTTTGTGTTAACTGGTGCAGTGCTGTGTTTTGACTTCTAGTTTGAGAACAGTGTTGGTGAAGCCGATGTTTTCGGTTGTTGCTAAGTGATGTTTACCCTGACCAAGGACTCTGCGAGGCTCATGCTCTGCCAGGGAGGAGGGGAGGCTGTGAGGAAGCAGAGACGGGGCGCCTGACCCGGGCTAGCCGGGGAGGTATTCCATACCACAGCACGTCATGCCCGGGGTGGGGGGTAACTGGGAGTTACCCGGAAGGACAGGAGCTTCCGGGTGGAACTCGCTTTCTTGGCCGGTAGTATCGTATTCTCTTCTCTTGTTATTTTCCCTTATCATTGTTTTAGCTGATAGTAGCGGTGGTGATTTGTTGCTGGACTGTTCTTGTCTCAACCCGTAGGAGTTGCACTCTCTCGATCCTCCTCCCCGTTCCTCCGGGAGCGGGGAAGGGGAGAGCCCCGGTGCAGGGGGGGGGGAGACGGACACGGACCTTGGTTGTTGTCACCTCGGCACCACTCACTGGGAGTGAGTGAACAAGTTACCTGACTGGGTTTAAACCACGACAGTTCTTTTTGGCGCCCAACGTGGGGCACGAGGGGTTGAGATAAGAACAGATCTGACTGGATTGATAGTCACTCGTCACAATGCTGATTTATTGGCTCTCAAGGTTGTTCCTCTTGATCTCACAGTTTCAGTATATCATATCTTACGTCCATCCGGTATTGGCTGTATTAGTGTTTTTCAAGTGTGGGGCTTGGGCTAAGGTTTTTATCCCATTGTAGTTTATGGTAATGACTTGTAATACAATAGAATCATTGATCATGAAACTGATCTGGCTTATGTTCCCAGTGTGGTCACCACCTTTATACTTTGGGAGGTATATGATGGAGGTGCTTAGCAATTACACATCTTTTTTCTCCTTCTCAGGTGCTCAACCTGTGAAGGAGACATCCTTTTACCCTCCTAGTCGTCCCCCCAGACCATTTACATTTGAGAGTTTTGAAGTTTTTGAATGGCCTTTTAATGCTGTTGAGACTTGTTTGCTGATGGTGATGCGAATCACCATGCTAACACGCATACAGAGTGTGTTTTGCCCACTACTGATTTCAAGAGTTAAGCAGATTCAGGTTTGGGTCTTGTCTGGAGTCAAACGACGATGTAGGAGGACCGAGAGATTTTCCCCGAGGCTGGACAGCCATGAGTGGCAGGGTGTGTGGGATAGTATGGGCAAGTATCTAGGTCAGTGGGCCCCTCCAGTACTTTGGAATTTCACTACCGAACAACTGCAAAATCCAGAAGAATTAGTAAAACACTTAAATGAGGTGTGTGGTCATTCTGGCCATACCAGAGATGGACAAATCATGGCAACGTGCTGGGGCTTGGCCTATGCTTACAGGGCCTTGTTCAACACTATCCAGCACCTTCAAAAGGAAAAGAATGTCGGCGGATTTGAGGGCAAAGTGACAGTTGCTACTCAAACTTTGGCTGCAATGAACTGCGCAGCTACCCCAGTGGCAAGTACAGCAGCTGCTCAAACTTCAACTGCAACAGACAGCGCGGTTACCCCAGCTCCAAGCACAGCAGCTGCACCACCCCCAGCAACAAGTACAGTCGCTACTCAAACCACAGTGATAATCACTGCAGCCAAACCAGAGGACCAATTCGTACCAATATCGGTTGCCCCTGTACGCAAGAGAACAAGCAAAAAGGAGGAAAAAAGGGTGAAGCGAGATGAAGAACCAATGAATTCACCACCCGGTCCAGAATCTGATCAGGAGTCATCATCACATGACGAAGAAGAAGAAGAAGAGGTAACTTCTCGACCTCGGACCTCAACCGAGCTGAGGAATATGCGAAAAGATTTTACCCGTCAACCAGGGGAGCACATCATCACCTGGTTACTCCGATGCTGGGACAATGGGGCCGATGGTCACAAACTAAAAGGTACAGAAGCCAAGCAGCTGGGATCACTTGCTAGAGAAGGGGGAATTGACAAAGCAATTGCAAGAGAGAAAAAGTCCCTCAGCCTTTGGAGGAGGCTCTTGGCAGCTGTGAAAGAAAGGTTTCCGTACAAGGACGATGTTACGAGTCGTTCGGCCAAGTGGACTACTATAGACAAAGGCATCCAGTCTCTGAGGGAATCGGCCATCGTAGAGATGATCTATCACATCAAGCCGAATAGCGGGGATACACCTATAGATCCAGATGAAGTTGAATGTACACGACCCATGTGGCGAAAACTTACACGGAATGCACCGTCATCATATGCCCATTCATTGGCAACGGTGACCTGGAATGATATAGTACCACTAACAGTGGATGAAATGGTTCATAAACTCCGAGAGTTCGAAGACAATCTCACTCCTTCCATCATCTCAGCTGTGAAAAAACTGTCTCAGGACCTCGACAAATTGAGTGACGATGTATCTGATTTATCCAGCTCCTCACGTGTACCAACACACGTCTCAGCTATTAACAAAAGACGTCCTATTGTTCAAGAGAGGAGATACAGAAGGTATACGGCATGGGGTACCCTATGGTTTTACCTGCTGGATCACGGAGAAGACATGACAAAGTGGGATGGAAAACCTACTTCAGCTTTGGAGGAACGGGTGAGTGAACTGAAGAGGGGAGCAAGGGCCAAGACTGATCGTCCCATGAGAGCTACGGCTTCAGTCTCTGGTGAGCAGTTTCCCAGATGGAGTGGAAGAGCTGATTTTACTCCAGCTCCTGTGATAATGAAGAATAATCCCTTTCAACACGACTTAAGTGTCCAATGCTGTGACGACCATTAGAGGGGCCCTGCCTCCAGCCAGGTGGAGGTAGGGGACAATCGGATTTACTGGACTGTGTGGATCAGATGGCCTGGCACATCAGTCCCACAGAAGTATAAGGCTCTAGTAGATACCGGTGCACAGTGTACCCTGATGCCATCAAGCTGTCAAGGGGTGGAACCCATCTATATTTCTGGAGTAACCGGAGGATCCCAAGAGTTGACTGTGCTGGAGGCTGAAATCAGCCTGACTGGGAGGGAGTGGCAAAAGCACCCTATTGTGACTGGTCCAGAGGCTCCATGCATCCTCGGCATAGACTACCTCAAGAGAGGGTACTTCAAAGACCCAAAAGGGTACCGGTGGGCTTTTGGTATTGCTGCTTTGGAGACTGAGGAAATTGAGCAGCTGTCCACCTTGCCTGGTCTCTCAGAAGATCCCTCTGCTGTGGGGTTGCTGAAAGTTGAAGAACAACAAGTGCCAATTGCGACCACAACAGTGCACCGGCGGCAATATCGCACCAACCGAGACTCCCTGATTCCCATCCATCAGCTGATCCGTAGACTGGAGAGTCAGGGGGTGATCAGCAGGACCCGCTCACCCTTCAATAGCCCCATATGGCCAGTGCGAAAGTCTAATGGAGAATGGAGACTAACAGTAGACTATCGTGGCCTGAATGAAGTCACACCACCATTGAGTGCTGCCGTACCGGACATGCTAGAACTTCAGTATGAACTAGAGTCAAAGGCAGCCAAGTGGTATGCCACGATTGATATTGCCAATGCATTTTTCTCCATTCCTTTGGCAGCAGAGTGCAGGCCACAGTTTGCTTTTACTTGGAAGGGTGTCCAGTTCACTTGGAACCGACTGCCCCGGGGGTGGAAACACAGCCCTACCATTTGCCATGGACTGATCCAGACTGCACTGGAACAGGGGCAAGCTGCAGAACACCTGCAATACATTGATGACATTATTGTGTGGGGTGATACAGCGGAAGAAGTCTTTGAGAAAGGGAGGAAAATAATCCAAATCCTGCTGAAAGCCGGTTTTGCCATAAAACGGAGTAAGGTCAAGGGACCTGCACAGGAGATTCAATTTTTGGGAATAAAATGGCAAGATGGACGTAGACAGATCCCCACAGATGTGATCAACAAGATAACAGCAATGTCTCCACCAACTAATAAGAAAGAAACGCAAGCTTTCTTGGGTGCAGTGGGGTTCTGGAGAATGCACATCCCAAATTACAGTTCGATTGTAAGCCCTCTCTATCATGTGACCCGGAAGAAGAATGATTTTAAATGGGGCCCTGAGCAGCAACAAGCCTTTGAGCAAATTAAACGCGAGATAGTTCATGCAGTAGCCCTTGGACCAGTCCGGACCGGGCCAGATGTAAAAAATGTACTGTACACTGCAGCTGGGGAGAACGGTCCTACCTGGAGCCTCTGGCAGAAAGCTCCAGGGGAGACTCGAGGTTGACCCCTCGGCTTTTGGAGTCGGGGATACAAAGGATCTGAGGCCAGCTATACCCCAACTGAGAAAGAGATACTGGCAGCCTATGAAGGGGTTCGAGCTGCTTCGGAAGTGATTGGCACTGAAGCACAGCTCCTCCTGGCACCCCGGTTGCCCGTGCTGGGCTGGATGTTCAAAGGCAGGGTCTCCTCTACACATCATGCAACTGATGCTACATGGAGTAAATGGGCTGCACTAATTACACAACGAACTCGAATAGGAAATCCCAGTCGTCCAGGCATTCTAGAAGTCATCATGGACTGGCCAGAGGGCAAAGATTTCGGAATGTCACCAGAGGAGGAGGCGGTGCGTGCTGAAGAGGCCCCATCATATAATAAACTGTCAGAAAGTGAAAAGCAGTATGCCTTGTTTACTGATGGCTCTTGCCGTATTGTGGGAAAGCATCGGAGATGGAAGGCAGCTGTATGGAGTCCTGGACGACAAGTTGCAGAAACTGCTGAAGGAGAGGGTGAATCGAGTCAATTTGCCGAGGTGAAAGCCATCCAGCTGGCCCTGGACATTGCTGAACGAGAAAAGTGGCCAGTACTTTATCTCTATACTGACTCATGGATGGTGGCAAATGCCCTGTGGGGGTGGTTGAAGCAATGGAAGCAGAGCAACTGGCAACGCAGAGGTAAACCCATCTGGGCTGCTGCACTGTGGAAAGATATTGCTGCCAGGGTGCAGAACCTGGTGGTGAAGGTACGTCATGTAGATGCCCATGTACCCAAGAGTCTGGCCACTGAGGAACACCAGAACAACCAACAAGTGGATAAAGCGGCTAAGATTGAAGTGGCTCAGATGGACTTAGATTGGCAACATAAAGGTGAATTATTTTTGGCCCAGTGGGCCCATGACACTTCAGGCCATCAGGGCAGAGATGCAACATATAGATGGGCCCGTGACCGAGGGGTGGACTTAACAATGGACACTATTGCCCAGGTTATTCATGAGTGTGAAATATGTGCTGCAATTAAACAAGCCAAGCGGTTAAAGCCTCTTTGGTATGGAGGACGATGGTTGAAGTATAAATATGGGGAGGCCTGGCAGATTGACTATATCACACTGCCGCCAACCCGCCAAGGCAAGCGCCATGTGCTTACCATGGTGGAAGCAACCACC
This sequence comes from Pezoporus flaviventris, assembly GCF_033815535.1. Taxonomy (NCBI): domain Eukaryota; kingdom Metazoa; phylum Chordata; class Aves; order Psittaciformes; family Psittacidae; genus Pezoporus; species Pezoporus flaviventris. Next base: position 1,793,710 of record NW_026892562.1, read on the forward strand.
GGGTGGCTGGAAACATACGCTGTGCCCCATGCCACTGCCCGAAACACCATCCTGGGCCTTGAGAAACAGATTTTGTGGCGACACGGCACCCCAGAGAGAATTGAGTCAGACAATGGGACTCATTTCCGGAATAACCTTATAGATATTTGGGCCAAAGAGCATGGCATTGAGTGGGTATATCACATCCCCTACCATGCACCAGCCTCTGGGAAAATCGAACGGTACAATGGGCTGTTAAAAACTACACTGAGAGCGATGGGTGGGGGAAATTTCAAGCATTGGGATACACATTTACCAAAGGCCACCTGGTTGGTCAACACCAGAGGATCTGCCAACAGGGCTGGCCCAGCCCAGTCAGAACTTTTACATATTGTAGAGGGGGACAAAGTTCCCGTGGTGCATATGAAGAATTTGCTGGGGAAGACAGTCTGGGTTATTCCTGCTTCAGGTAAGGGCAAACCCACTCGTGGGATTGCTTTTGCTCAGGGACCTGGATATACTTGGTGGGTAATGCGGGAAGATGGGGAAGTCCGATGTATACCTCAAGGGGATTTGATTTTAGGGGAAAACAGCCAGTGAACTCAATTGTATGCCGTTGCCTGCTGTGTAATGCTTTTATAGCCCATCAACTAGATGTCTCCAGGTCACCAGCGACTGGCCCTGACTTCCCTCCAGCCATCATCCCAACAGAGAATGAACTTGGAACATCATGGACCGAATGGACTCGGCAGCATTATAGGGATTGGTCCATGCACTAAGAAAATGATTTTTTCCTCTTGGTCTGTATGTATATGGATGTATATATGTGGGAGAGCGATGGTGTATTGAAAATGTGGGATCTGAGCACAACGTGAATGGTATGGAATAAGGGGTGGATAATGTCCTGGGTTCAGCAGTAGCAGTCATGTTTTTTTTTTTTCTTTGCGTTAACTGGTGCAGTGCTGTGTTTTGACTTCTAGTTTGAGAACAGTGTTGGTGAAGCTGATGTTTTCGGTTGTTGCTAAGTGATGTTTACCCTGACCAAGGACTTTGTGAGGCTCATGCTCTGCCAGGGAGGAGGGGAGGCTGTGAGGAAGCAGAGACGGGGCGCCTGACCCGGGCTAGCCGGGGAGGTATTCCATACCACAGCACGTCATGCCCGGGGTGGGGGGTAACTGGGAGTTACCCGGAAGGACAGGAGCTTCCGGGTGGAACTCGCTTTCTTGGCCGGTGGTATCGTATTCTCTTCTCTTGTTATTTTCCCTTATCATTGTTTTAGCTGATAGTAGCGGTGGTGATTTGTTGCTGGACTGTTCTTGTCTCAACCCGTAGGAGTTGCACTCTCTCGATCCTCCTCCCCGTTCCTCTGGGAGCGGGGAAGGGGAGAGCCCCGGTGCAGGGGGGGGGGAGACGGACACGGACCTTGACTGTTGTCACCTCGGCACCACTCACTGGGAGTGAGTGAACAAGTTACCTGACTGGGTTTAAACCACGACAGCTAAAAAGGAACTTAAGATCATCTTAAGTTCCACCCCCCTGCCACGGACAGGGACACCTTCCACTGGACCATGTTGCCCAAGGCCCTGTCCAATGTGGCCTTGAACACTGCCAGGTATGGGGCAGCCACAGCTTCTCTGGGCAACCTGTGCCAGGGCCTCACCACCCTCACAGTAAAGAACTTCTTATTTATATCTAACCTAAATCTCCACTGTTTGAGTTTGAACCCATCACTCCTTGCTCTATTGCTTCAATCCCTGATGAAGAGTCTTCTGGCTGGCACAGGCAGCTGGTCAGCTACTACAATTAAACCCCTCCCAAATATCAGGATAGATTGCAAAAATGAGCATACCTAGTCTGTTTTTCATGTCCTCAAACAGAAATACAGGTTTGTGTGTTTAATCCCAACAAGCATCATTTGTTAATGGTAGACAAAACTTCACCTCCCATGTCTGCATCACAGCCCACTTTCAAAGTGAGATTCAGACAGATTTAACTGAACCTGCAGCACTGATTAACATAGGCAAAATTACAGGCATTAAGGCACTCCCTTAGGAGGCTAAATTAGCACAAGCCATGCAACAATCATTTCAGTAAATGCTATATGCTTAAAAAAAAATAAATTGACAGTAATATAAAAATTATTACACCCATTTATTTATTCCACCCTTGCCTCAAAAGCTTGAGACAAATGACACATGCTTTAAAAGGCAATGCTCAGTCATGCCTCAATGCAGCAAGCATCTTTTGCCTCCAAGCCAAGAACTGAAAAACTCTTCGGAAAGGAGCTTGCAATTTTTAAAATAGCTGCTTTCACTTGAGGTGCTTTTTTTTTTTTTTTACAATTTCAAAGACATTTTAGCTCTGGCTTAGCTCTAATTGGATATCAAGACCCTCTATTGGAGTAGCCAAAGAGCTAAGGTTTGGCAGAACCTGCTCACAGGAGTAATTAACAAATTTTGTGGAATGAACATTTTTCTGCAGAAGAAAACATGTGATTCAGGGTACTCTTTGAGTTTGAAGGAGTTGAATGTTTTCCCCCATCACTCTGCCACCTTCATAAATAAATGCCTACCACACAGCTACCTTAAAGCTTTGCTAGTTCCCTCTAACTCCTAAAACACAGAGACCCTTCCAGGTAGTTTAAACTCAGAGGCTGTCTGCAACAGGGGCTGAAAAGATTGCCTGTAAGTCAAGAATAGGCCTTTAAATGTTGCATGTGCCTGGCACTAGACTTGAAATAATCAAACTCACACATTCATGAACCCAGTGAGAGAATTTTGTCATTCATTCACTGTAACATCTTAAATTTGAAAGAACATGTCAAAGAGCAGAGAATAACACAAAAGATCCTTGCATTCAGAGGATTTAAGGATATTTTCTAACATTTTAATACATTAGATGATGAATGTGGAGAAGTACTTGTATGCTGTCATTCTAACACAATGAAAACCACTGAAGAGAAGCTACAGCCAGTAACTTTCCACAGTATTCCTCCTGCAAAGCAAAAAACTCTGAGAAGGGTGGCACTGCCTGCTGAGTACACTGTAAAAGTCTGTCCACACAATCTGGATCAGATGGATTGCACATTTGCCCCAGGCCAGCTTGTTCAGCTATCAGCTCCACTGCCTCCCACTTATTTTCTGTAAGTTTTTTAACCCAGACAATATTTTCATAAAGAGAACAAATTCCTCAACCGTTGCATCTTCAAGCACCTTAACAGAACACCAGAAAACATATTTCTATGGCAGGAATTTGCAAACCTCCAAGTTGATTTGAAAAGGTAAAGTATGTAAATATTTAGCATTTAAATTTAGCTTCTAGTTATTTAAAGACATAAGTTTAAAGGAATACATGAAAACATGCAGTGTAAGTGTAGGCACCTCCAAATCAAAGTAACTACCACCAAGCTGTGCATAGGAAACATTATTTTTCTTGGACTCCAACCTTAAGAACAAATTTCCTATCTAACAAAATCATGTGCTTCAGGCAGAATAAAGGTTAAAAGAGTACCTGCTCATTATTAATACTTATTGTATCTTTCTTAGCTTAGGGAAATTCAACTCATGAAATTCAGCAAAGAAAACTGCGAAGTCTCACACCTGGGATGAATTAAATTCCCTGCATTAGCACATGCTGGGGACTAAGTGGCTGGGGAACTGTTCTTCTGAGAAGACCCTGAGGGTTCTGTGGGCCAGCAGGATAAACATAAGTCAGCAACACTCCTTGAGTGATGAATGATGCCCTGGGCTGTGACAACAGCACACCAGAAGACTGAGGGGTTGAGGACTGTTCTTTGCTATGCCCTCACTAGACCAAATCTGTAGTACTGCACCGTCAGGCCCTCTTGTATGAAGAAGTTGTTGGTAAGCTGTAAGCCCAGCCAAAAAGGTGATCAGTGTCTAGAGGACATGACCTGTGAGAAGAACCTAAGGAAATGGGTTTGTCAGCCTAAAGGAAAAAAGTCTTTAAGGGGGTGAGGCAACCCAACACTAATTTTCCAACAGTGAAGAGTAAGTCACCAAGAGTAAGAGCCAGGTTCTTTACTGAAGCGGACACGGTGGAAATGAGACAATGATATAAAACTGAAATAGGAGGTTCAACTGGATAAAGAAAAATCACGTTGAGGACAACTAAACATTGGAGCTCACTGCCCAGACAGTATGGGAAATCTCCATCCTTAGAAGTTTTCAAAACCCAACTGGACAAAGCACCAAGAAATCTGATCTGAACTCAGCTGAGCATGATTCACTGAGGTGATCAATCTCCCAAAGTCCCTTTTCAATGTGAATGATTCTATGATTCTAATAAAAGTTGCTCTTACAAAATGAATAGAGCGTAACATTATTTTAGTGTTCCTACAGAAAAAATGCTGTAAAGTTTGGACTGGAACAGAATTAGGGTAACTAGAAGACCATGTCTGTATGGTGCTTAACTCTACATGTGGTTTAAACAAACAGACCTCTAAAGCAGCACCAGTGATAAGGCACGGTTTGAAGTTTGTACTGAAACAAGACACTCACCTTCTTTGATTTACTCAAAATGAATTCTTCGACTTCCTTTGTCATTACCTCCTCAGGCAGGGTTTTCTGTTTTGTGGAGAGGAACCTTATGGCTTGCTCACTACAATATCCTCTCCCCAAAGAATTTGATAGAATAATCTTCCCAGTGGAAAATAAATCAGGTAATGCAAATTATTTTAGAATTATTTTAAAAGAGCTGAACCTTCAATGCAGAAGAAAGAAGCTTCCTCCTGTAAGACTCCATGAAACGTTTTAAAAAACTTGTTATACTAAATTCTAAAAAAAAAAAAAAATCAACATTTTTATGTAGCTTGATATAAAAATCCACATTTCTTTATTGGGATGAATAATTTTGATCCAAAATTACTGAAAAAATTATCATTTGTAAAAATGGAACTATGAGTGTGTGTCTTACTTTTGCATTGTATGGACAAGATAAAAAAATGAGTCATTTTGTCATCCTACTAGAGACTGGGAAGTATTATTAAGAGACATTTATAGCAAAATTTTTCCATTACCTTTAGTGTCCATCGTAAATACCCTGAGCAAAGTATTGTTCAACAAACTGAATTCAGCAGAATCATTTGAAGAGAGAAAAAAACCCTGATGTGCATACCTTTGAAACGCAAACATAAGAGCAGGAAAACAGAAAGATTGCTGGTATCATACAAGAAGGATTTTATGCTCAGCATGTAATTATAAACAACTTGTATTTTTAATGACTACTAGACTGAGAAAGCAGAAAGGAACAATGCGAAAGCAGGAAGCAAAACAAAAAGCTATTTGTCATTGGCCTCCCTGCCAAAACTTTAACACTGAAAACTTGATAGGGATCAAAACTTGAAGAGAAGTTATTATTCAATATATTTCATAATTTTAAGCTGAATAAACAAGCTGATCTTTACTAAATAAAGCTGAAATAATTATTTCTTTTGAAATTCTTCAGTAATCTACAGTATTTCTAGGTGGAAGGAACAATTTTCCTCTTGAACTAAACAGAGAAATGTGTAAATCTCAAAAAAAACCAAAAACTCTGCTGAAAAGCCTGGAGGCTTAATCAGGCATTTCTAATACAAATTTAACCATGTAATATTTAGCACTCTATAACTTACTGAGATGAAAAAAAATACATATTTTATTTAAATTTTGAATTTATTTTGTACCAAAAATGCACTGTATGGAGGAAAATGCTTTCAGGATTTTTAAGTTCCTGAGTACCTGGATTAACAGTCAAATAACCTGTTTTCAGAAGGGAATTTGATGCAGTCCATAACTGGAAGAGTTTATGTTGTTCCCCCCCTCCCCCCTTCCCCTTTCTCTACCTGTGCTTTCAGAGAACTTGAATGAAAAAACCCTGTAAGTTTAAAAGAAAGATTTTCAGTTTAGATTAGGATAATTAGTGAGCTTTCTGCAAATGTGGCAGTATAGAACCATAGAATCACAGAGTGGTTTGGGTTGGAAAGGACCTTAAAACTCATACAGTTCCAATCCCCTGCCACAGGCAGGGACACCTTCCACTAGACCAGGTTGCTCCAAGTGCCTCTTCAAACTTAATATTTGGTATGAAACAATTATGGTGTATTTATGAAGAAAATATTGTATTTTTCCACAGATCTAAGCACAACTGGAGAAAAATGAAATTCAAACAGTAGCTTTGTTCACAAAATCATTAATTTCATCAACAAAACACAGGGGGGAATTTGTGTTGTTGTGGAGTCTTATTTGCTAACAGGAAGGATAGCTCTACATTTGTGCATATGGCAGACAGAAATTAGATTTTGCTCCCAGCACTGACAAAAATCCTTGAATGATCTGCCCACATAATTTAACGTCTGGTAACCAACAGATGCTTCAAAGGTACAATCTCTATAAACACCACAGAAGCAGCATGAAGCATCTCAAGATTTGTGCAAGAATACTACATTCAGAATCACTTCCCCATGGTTCCTGATGTGAACAAAAGTTTCTTGACCCCCCCCCCCCCCCCCCAGCAGGATTTATGAGAAGCAATTACCATTAAGTACTTTTTGAAAGGAAAAAAATATAACAGGTATGTGCAAATAAACTGTATCTAAGTTTCTACAGAGTTATTCCTTTGAACAATAATGGGGTGAAAAAGATTAATGAAAACTAATCTATCTTCCCATACCATCAAACAAATTTTTCTTTTGCAGGAATACAACTAAGTACTCCTAATTTTTAAGATCAACTCTTCCTCCCAAAAGACATAGCCTATAAAAATAAAAGAGAAAAGAATAAAAAAGGTATAAATTCAAAATATCATAGAATCATAGAATAGTTAGGGTTGGAAAGCACCTTAAGATCATCTAGTTCCACCCCCCTTGCCATGGGCAGGGACACCTCACACTAAACTATGTCACCCAAGGCTCTATCCAACCTGGCCTTGAACACCACCAGGGATGGAACATTCACAACCTCCTTGGGCAACCCATTCCAGCGCCTCACCACCCTCACAGTAAAAAACTTCTTCCGTATATCCAACCTAAACTTCCCCTGTTTAAGTTTGAAACCATTACCTCTTGTCCTATCACTACAGTCCCTAATGAAGAGTCCCTCCCCAGCATTCCTGTAGCCCGCCTTCAGACACTGGAAGGCTGCTATGAGGTCTCCATGCAGCCTTCTCTTCTCCAGGCTGAATAGCCCCAACTTTCTCAGCCTATCTTCATACAAGAGGTGCTCCAGTCCCCTGATCATCCTTGTGGCCCTCCTCTGGACTTGTTCCACCAGCTCCATGTCCTTTTTATGTTGAGGACACCAGAACTGTACACAGTGCTGCAAGTGAGGTCTCACGAGAGCAGAGTAGAGGGGCAGGATCACCTCCTTCGACCTGCTGGTCACGCTCCTTTTGATGCAGCCCTGGACACGGTTGGCTTGATGCAGCCATCCAGCCAGTTCTTTATCCACCGAGTGGTCCACCTATCAAATTGATGTCTCTCCAATTTAGAGACAAGGATGTCGTGTGGGACAGTCTCAAAGGCTTTGCACAAGTCCAGGTAGATGACATCAACTGCTCTACCCCTGTGCATCAGTTCTGTAGCCCCATCATAGAAGGCCACCAAATTGGTGTCGTGGTTTAAACCCAGTCAGGTAACTTGTTCACTCACTCCCAGTGAGTGGTGCAGAGCTGACAACTATCGAGGTCCGTGTCCCCCCACCCACCGGGATTCTCCCCTTCCCCACTCCCGGAGGAACGGGGAGGAGGATCGAAAAAACTGCAACTCCCACGGGTTGAGACAAGAACAGTCCAGCAACCAATGTACACAAATCACCACCGCTACTATCAACTACAACAATGATAAGGGAAAATAACAAGGGAAGAGAATACGATACCACCGGCCAAGAAAACAAGTTCCACCCGGAAGCCCCTGTCCTTCCGGGTAACTCTAAGTCACCCCCCACCCCGGCCATGACGTGCTGTGGTATGGAATACATCCCTGGCTAGCCCGAGTCAGGCGCCCCCGGTCTCTGCTTCCTCCCGGCTTCCCCTCCTCCCTGGCAGAGCATGAGCCTCACAAAGTCCTTGGTCAGGGTAAACATCACTTAACAACAACTGAAAACATCGACTTCACCAACACTGTTCTCGGGCTGGAAGTCAAAACACAGCACTGCACCAGCTAACACAAAGGAAAAAAAAAACGTGACTGCTACTGCTGAGCTCAGGACATTATCCACCCCTTATTCCATACCATTCATGTCGTGCTCAGATCCCACATTTTCAATACACCATCGCTCTTCCATATATATACAGACCAAGAGGAAAAAATCATTTTCTTAGTGCATGGACCAATCCCTATAATGCTGCCGAGTCCATTCGGTCCATGATGTTCCAAGTTCATTCTCTGTTGGGATGATGGCTGGAGGGAAGTCAGGGCCAGTCGCTGGTGACCTGGAGACATCTAGTTGATGGGCTATAAAAGCATTACACAGCAGGCAACAGCATACAATTGAGTTCACTGGCTGTTTTCCCCTAAAATCAAATCCCCTTGAGGTATACATCGGACTTCCCCATCTTCCCGCATTACCCACCAAGTATATCCAGGCCCCTGAGCAAAAGCAATCCCACGAGTGGGTTTGCCTTTACCTGAAGCAGGAATTACCCAGACTGTCTTCCCCAGCAAATTCTTCATATGCACCACGGGAACTTTGTCCCCCTCTACAATATGTAAAAGTTCTGACTGGGCTGGGCCAGCCCTGTTGGCAGATCCTCTGGTGTTGACCAACCAGGTGGCCTTTGGTAAGTGTGTATCCCAATGCTTGAAAGTTCCCCCACCCATTGCTCTCAGTGTAGTTTTTAACAGCCCATTGTACCGTTCAATTTTCCCAGAGGCTGGTGCATGGTAGATGATGCAATATACCCATCCCAGAGGCTGGTGCATGGTAGGGGATGTGATATCTATAAGGTTATTCCGGAAATGAGTCCCATTGTCTGACTCAATTCTCTCTGGGGTGCCGTGTCACCACAAAATCTGTTTCTCAAGGCCCAGGATGGTGTTCTGGGCAGTGGCATGGGGCACAGCGTATGTTTCCAGCCACCCGGTGGTTGCTTCCACCATGGTAAGCACATGGCGCTTGCCTTGGCGGGTTGGGGGCAGTGTGATACAGTCAATCTGCCAGGCCTCCCCATATTTATACTTCAACCATCGTCCTCCGTACCAAAGAGGCTTTAACCGCTTGGCTTGTTTAATTCCTCCTCTGGTGACATTCCGAAATCTTTGCCCTCTGGCCAGTCCATGATGACTTCTAGAATGCCTGGACGACTGAGATTTCCTATTTGAGTTCGTTGTGTAATTAGTGCAGCCCATTTACTCCATGTAGCATCAGTTGCATGATGTGTAGAGGAGACCCTGCCTTTGAACATCCAGCCCAGCACGGGCAACCGGGGTGCCAGGAGGAGCTGCCAAAGGAATTGAGAAAAATGCATTGGCAATATCAATCGTGGCATACCACTTGGCTGCCTTTGACTCTAGTTCATACTGAAGTTCTAGCATGTCCGGTACGGCAGCACTCAATGGTGGTGTGACTTCATTCAGGCCACGATAGTCTACTGTTAGTCTCCATTCTCCATTAGACATTCGCACTGGCCATATGGGGCTATTAAAGGGTGAGCGGGTCCTGCTGATCACCCCCTGACTCTCCAGTTTACGGATCAGCTGATGGATGGGAATCAGGGAGTCTCGGTTGGTGCGATATTGCCGCCGGTGCACTGTTGTGGTCGCAATTGGCACTTGTTGTTCTTCAACTTTCAGCAACCCCACAGCAGAGGGATCTTCTGAGAGACCAGGCAAGGTGGACAGCTGCTCAATTTCCTCAGTCTCCAAAGCAGCAATACCAAAAGCCCACCGGTACCCTTTTGGGTCTTTGAAGTACCCTCTCTTGAGGTAGTCTATGCCGAGGATGCATGGAGCCTCTGGACCAGTCACAATAGGGTGCTTTTGCCACTCCCTCCCAGTCAGGCTGATTTCAGCCTCCAGCACAGTCAACTCTTGGGATCCTCCAGTTACTCCAGAAATATAGATGGGTTCCACCCCTTGACAGCCTGATGGCATCAGGGTACACTGTGCACCGGTATCTACTAGAGCCTTATACTTCTGTGGGACTGATGTGCCAGGCCATCTGATCCACACAGTCCAGTAAATCCGATTGCCCCCTACCTCCACCTGGCTGGAGGCAGGGCCCCTCTAATGGTCGTCACAGCATTGGACACTTAAGTCGTGGTGAAAGGGATTATTCTTCGTTATCACAGGAGCTGGAGTAAAATCAGCTCTTCCACTCCACCTGGGAAACTGCTCACCAGAGACTGAAGCCGTAGCTCTCATGGGACGATCAGTCTTGGCCCTTGCTCCCCTCTTCAGTTCACTCACCCGTTCCTCCAAAGCTGAAGTAGGTTTTCCATCCCACTTTGTCATGTCTTCTAAGTGATCCTGCAGGTAAAACCATAGGGTACCCCGTGCCGTATACGTCCTGTATCTCCTCTCTTGAACAATAGGACGCCTTTTGTTAATAGCTGAGACGTGTGTTGGTACATGTGAGGAGCTGGATAAATCAGATACATCGTCACTCAATTGTTCGAGGTCCTGGGACAGTTTTTTCACAGCTGATGTGATGGAAGGGGTGAGGTTGTCTTCGAACTCTCGGAGTTTATGAACCATTTCATCCACTGTTAGTGGTACTATGTCATTCCAGGTCACCGTTGCCAATGAATGGGCATATGATGACGGTGCATTCCGTGTAAGTTTTCGCCACATGGGTCGTGTACATTCAACTTCATCTGGATCTATAGGTGTCTCCTCGTTATTCAGCTTGATGTGATAGAGCATCTCTACGATGGCCGATTCCCTCAGAGACTGGATGCCTTTGTCTGTAGTAGTCCACTTGGCCGAACGACTCATAACATCGTCCTTGTACGGAAACCTTTCTTTCACAGCTGCCAAGAGCCTCCTCCAAAGGCTGAGGGACGTTTTCTCTCTTGCAATTGCTTTGTCAATTCCCCCTTCTCTAGCAAGTGATCCCAGCTGCTTGGCTTCTGTACCTTCTAGTTCGTGACCATCGGCCCCATTGTCCCAGCATCGGAGTAACCAGGTGATGATGTGCTCCCCTGGTTGACGGGTAAAATCTTTTCGCATATTCCTCAGCTCGGTTGAGGTCCGAGGTCGAGAAGTTACCTCTTCTTCTTCGCTATGTGATGATGACTCCTGATCAGATTCTGGACCGGGTGGTGAATTCATTGGTTCTTCATCTCGCTTCACCCTTTTTGCCTCCTTTTTGCTTGTTCTCTTGCGTACAGGGGCAACCGATATTGGTACGAATTGGTCCCCTGATTTGGCTGCAGTGATTATCACTGTGGTTTGAGTAACGACTGTACTTGTCGCTGGGGTTGGTGCAGCTGCTGTGCTTGGAGCTGGGGTAACCGCGCTGTCTGTTGCAGTTGAAGTTTGAGCAGCTGCTGTACTTGCTGCTGGGGTAGCTGCTCTGTTCAATGAGGCCAAAGTTTGAGTAGGAACTGTACTTGTTGCTGGGGGTGGTGCAGCTGCTGTGCTTGGAGCTGGGGTAACCGCGCTGTCTGTTGCAGTTGAAGTTTGAGCAGCTGCTGTAGTTGCCACTGGGGTAGCTGCGCAGTTCACTGCAGCCAAAGTTTGAGTAGCGACTGTCGCTTTGCCCTCAGATCCGCTGACATTCTTTTCCTTTTGAAGGTGCTGGATAGTGTTGAACAAGGCCCTGTAAGCATAGGCCAAGCCCCAGCACGTTGCCATGATTTGTCCATCTCTGGTATGGCCAGAATGACCACACACCTCATTTAAGTGTTTTACTAATTCTTCTGGATTTTGCAGTTGTTCGGTAGTGAAATTCCAAAGTACTGGAGGGGCCCACTGACCTAGATACTTGCCCATACTATGCCACACACCCTGCCACTCATGACTGTCCAGCCTCAGGGAAAATCGTCTTTTGACCCCAGACAAGACCCAAACTTGACTCTGCTTAACTCTTGAAATCAGTAGTGGGCAAAACACACTCTGTATGCGTGTTAGCATGGTAATTCCCATCACCATCAGCAAACAAGTCTCAACAGCATTAAAAGGCCATTCAAAAAATTCAAAACTCTCAAATGTAAATGGTCTGGGGGGACGACTAGGAGGGTAAAAGGATGTCTCCTTCACAGGTTGAGCACCTGAGAAGGAGAAAAAAGATGTGTAATTGCTAAGCACCTCCATCATATACCTCCCAAAGTATAAAGGTGGTGACCACACTGGGAACATAAGCCAGATCAGTTTCATGATCAATGATTCTATTGTATTACAAGTCATTACCATAAACTACAATGGGACAAAAACCTTAGCCCAAGCCCCACACTTGAAAAACACTAATACAGCAAATACCGGATGGACGTAAGATACGATATACTGAAACTGTGAGATCAAGAGGAACAACCTTGAGAGCCAATAAATCAGCATTGTGACGAGCGACTATCAATCCAGTCAGATCTGTTCTTATCTCAACCCCTCGTGCCCCACGTTGGGCGCCAAAAAGAACTGTCGTGGTTTAAACCCAGTCAGGTAACTTGTTCACTCACTCCCAGTGAGTGGTGCCGGGCTGACAACAATCGAGGTCCGTGTCTGTTGTCCCCCCCACCGGGGTTCTCCCCTTCCCCACTCCCGGAGGAACGGGGAGGAGGATCGAAAAAACTGCAACTCCCACGGGTTGAGACAAGAACAGTCCAGCAACCAATGTACACAAATCACCACCGCTACTATCAACTACAACAATGATAAGGGAAAATAACAAGGGAAGAGAATACGATACCACCGGCCAAGAAAACAAGTTCCACCCGGAAGCCCCTGTCCTTCTGGGTAACTCCCAGTCACCCCTCACCCCGGGCATGACGTGCTGTGGTATGGAATACCTCCCTGGCTAGCCCGGGTCAGGCACCCCCGGTCTCTGCTTCCTCCCGGCTTCCCCTCCTCCCTGGCAGAGCATAAGCCTCACAAAGTCCTTGGTCAGGGTAAACATCACTTAACAACAACTCAAAACATCGACTTCACCAACACTGTTCTCGGGCTGGAAGTCAAAACACAGCACTGCACCAGCTACCACAAAGGAAAAAAAAACATGACTGCTACTGCTGAACCCAGGACAATTGGTCAGGCAGGATTTCCCCTTAGTGAAGCTATGCTGGCTGTCACCAAGCACCTTGTTGTTTTTCATGTGCTTTAGCATGCCTTCCAGGAGAATCTGCTCCAAGATTTTGCCAGGCACAGAGGTGAGACTGACTGGTCTGTAGTTCCCTGGGTCATCCGTTTTCCCCTTCTTGAAAATGGGGGTTATATTTCCCTTTTTCCAGTCATTGGGAACTTCACCTGACTGCCATGATTTTTCAAATAGGATGGCCAGTGGCTTAGCAACTTCATTCACCAGCTCCTTCAGGACCCGCAGACGGATTTCATCAGATCCCATGGACTTGTGTATGTTCAGGTTCTTAAGATGGTCTCGAACCAGATCCTTTCCTACAGTGGGCCTAAGGTCTTCATTCTCACAGTCCCTGCGTCTGCCTTTCAAGACTTGGGTGGTGTGGTAGGATCCTTTGCCACTGAAGACCGAAACGAAGAAGTCATTTAGAACCTCAGCCTTCTCCAAACCCAGGGTAGCCAGCTCTCCCAGTAGGTTCCAGAGAAGGCCCGCATTGTCCCTAGTCTGTCTTTTATTTGCAATGTACCTACAGAATCCCTTCCTGTTATCCTTAACTTCCCTAGTCAAGTTTCATTCTAACTGGGCCTTAGCTGTCCTAACCTGGTTCCTAGCTTCCCGGACAACATCCCTGTATTCTTCCCAGGCCGTCTGTCCTTGCTTCCATCTTTTGTAAGCCTCTTTTTTCCTTTGAATTTTCCTCAGCAGCTCCTTATCCATCCAAGGAGGTCTCCTGGCCCTCCTGCTGCACTTTCTTCTAGCTGGCATGCAACACTCCTGAGCTTGTAGCAGGTGATCCTTGAATATCAACGAAGAGTCTCGGGCCCCTCTGCCCTCTAGGGCTATATCCCATGGAACCTTACTAAGCAGGTTCCTGAAGAGGCCAAAATCTGCTCTCTTGAAGTCCAGGGCAGTGAGCTTGCTGTATGCTCGTCTCACTGTCCTGAGGATCTCTAACTCTATCATCTCATGCTCACGACAACCAAGGCTGCTCTGGAGCGTCACATTTCCAACGACCCCTTCCATTTTGGTGAGCATGAGGTCAAGCATGGCACCTCTCCTTGCCGGCTCCTCTATTACTTGCAGAAGTAATTGCTACAGAAGTAACTTCCACACAGTCGAGGAACCTCCTGGATTGCTTGTGCCGGGCCGTACTATCCCTCCAACAGATATCAGGGAGGTTGAAGTTCCCCATGAGATCAAGGGCTTGCGAGCGTGAGGTTGTTCCTATCTGTCTATAGAGTTCTTCATCCACAGAGTCCTCTTGATCAGGTGGTCTGTAGCAGATGCCCACAGTAATATCTCCCAGAGCTGTTTTCCCTTTAACCCTGACCCACAAACTCTCTGTGGACTGCTCACCCGTCCCCAGAGTTCCATACTCTCCAGCCTATCCCTAACATAAATAGCAACTCCCCCTCCCCGTCTGCCAGGCCTTTCTTTTCTAAAAGCCTGTAACCTTCCATTCCAACGCTTCAGTCATAGGAGCTATCCCACCATGTTTCTGTGATGCCTATTATACCCCATAGACATGCACACATCTCTAGTTCCTCGTTTGCTCTCCATACTATGGGCGATTGTATAGAAGCATCTGAGCCAACCTCCAAATGAAGCCGGCTCAGTGGCTAGAGTGCCTGGAATATCTCTACATTGCTCCAAGCATTCATTATAGGTGCTGGCAACTGACCGGGTGTGTTGGGATGCCCCCCTCCCCCAACACATCTAGTTTAAAGCTTCCTTAACCAGCCTGGCAAGCCTCCTACCAAAACCTCTCTTCCCCTTCATTAGACCAGGTCCATCAGCCCCTAGTAGTCCTGGCCTACTGCTGATGCGGGAGTCACGGACAATGAAGAGATGATCAATGTGATCAAGCGATTGCCAAATTTATTACAAAGCCTTAACTCCTTATATACTATTTCTTACATGCACTTACAGTGATTTGGCATATTATGATTGGATGCATGTCTTGAAGACCCTTAGTGACTAACATATAATTGGTTAAGCACAGGTGTGAGAGCTTGACCTTGAAAGCTTGCCAACAGTCCACAGTTCTCATTAATTCAGTGAATTCCAGCTTCTTCTTATCTTGCTTGTTTAGGCTTCTTCAGGCCTCTCATGGCCTTGCTGTATCTTTCAGGATTATTCAGAGTTTATCTACCAATTATGCATTCTCCCATGAGAACACTGTCTCCACATCTCCCCCTTTTTGTTTTATATATGCTTTGGGTGACCCTACTTGAGCAGGGGATCTGGGCTAGATTATATCCCCAACATATGCCAACTACAGCCTGCTGGGCCTGCCCCTTTTTTCTGCTGTATGGCTCTCTGATAACAGGGGAGGCCATCCTTCCCATCAAGGTCTGGCATGGCATGTGTCCCCACCGCTCCACGCCTGCCGGGTTGCAGCCAACAGCGGAGCTAAAGGTTCTTCTTGGTGGCAAACACAGAGGCCAACCCAGTCTTGCCCTTGACTGTGGTAGCAGGCATTTTGTCAACTTCAGTCCTTGCACCTTGTTATCAATGCAGTTTCACCTGCTTCATCCAGTAACAAGTGGCTACTACAGCAAGGCACACACACATTTACATTAGCAGAGTAACTATTACAGGGTGCAGCAGCATGTTGAAGATGCTGATGGCAGCGAGGGACTAGACAGAGAAATTTCTTACCAGTGGAATTCTCCCACCCTC
The DNA here is from genome assembly GCF_033815535.1 of Pezoporus flaviventris. Classification (NCBI taxonomy): domain Eukaryota; kingdom Metazoa; phylum Chordata; class Aves; order Psittaciformes; family Psittacidae; genus Pezoporus; species Pezoporus flaviventris. The sequence continues at coordinate 1,809,594 of NW_026892562.1, forward strand.
TCAATTTGTTCCATCACCTGCTTTATAACAATACCATTGTATTAGAATCTTTCCAGCTTTCGCCTTAGCATTTTTTAGCAGCTACTGCAAATTTCCATACTCTAACATCTCTTTTACAAGTGACAAATCTATACAATACAAGGTGTAGTTCCTCATTAGCAACTAGCTAGTAAATACAGGTGGTTTTATACACAAAATCACAGCCTCTAATAATAGCTACTTTACAAGCACACATATTCAGGATGTTACTTTTCAGTTGCCCCCAAGTGGTGTTTTGCTATCATTAGTTTTTCTCTTCCTCTATCTCATTCTGCTTGGGGTATTCACAGTCAGCTCCTGTAGCTGAGGCATCAGGTTTTTCCATTTGTCTGTCCAGCTCATGGCAAGGCTTGACAAACTTTGCAGGCAGTCGCCATGGACCTGTAGGCAGGAGGACACAAATATAGCCCCTCCTCCAGGTTATCAGTTCTTGAGAAGCAGACAGGTTAAACTGCACATTGTTAACATTGACGGAGTTTGCTGCATCATTGCCTCTTTTTTTTTTTTTTCTGCCACCCTGATGCTGCTGATGTGACGACTCATAAAGCTTGTGGTTGCACTACCCCTCTCACTTTTTTAGTTAGCAGTTCTTATTTCAACCAATCTCCTTATTCCTCCAAGTCTTGGATTCACACCCAGGTTACCTTAACCATACTAAGCAAGGCTCCTACCATGCACCCACTGTGTTGCAGGTGCTCTTTAACTTTTGTCTGTGGTGTCTCTACAAACTGCCTCAATACCTCAATAGATTGAGAGGTTGGGTTTGGTTTTGTTTTTTGTTGGTTTGTTTGTTTTGTTGGGTTTGTTTTTTTTTTTTCTTCACTCCTTGGCTCTGGAGTCCATCCTGGCCGTTCCGCCAGTGGAGCACCAGGAGCTGAATTGGAGGTCAGGTTTTTTTTGGTTTTTTTTTTGTTTTGTTTGTTTGTTTGTTGGTTTGTTTGTTTTCAAAAAGTTGCTTACCCTGCTTTGCGCAGCTACAAACGCCGGCCTGCTTGGCAGCAGCTATAAAAGCCTGCCTGCTCGGCAGCAGCTACAGCTGCCTGCCTGCTTCAGCAGCAACCATAAATACCTGCCGGCAACCGCACTTTTGCATTAACCCTTTCTTGCCCGAAATGTTAAACTGCTACCGGTTAAAAACTTTTACATGAACCCAACAACAAAAAATACACAGAACACCGTCTGCCCTCAACACACACGCGCGCACACACACACACACACACACACACACACATACAAATATGGGATCCCACAAGCACACGCCACACAACTACAATATTTGAAGTACAAAATCCAGACAATCATTACTCCCACTACAGTCCCGCGTACAGAACGTGGCACAAGGACCCTGTGGAGATAATAGCAAACCAGCTCCAAGAAGCATCATTGCAGTGCGAGGTGGCAGGCTCATCCTTAGCGGGCGTCCCCGCAGAGGCTCTGCCTCCCCCACATCGCATGAGGCTTGAGCTTTTATACTGACCAAAATGCACACTCATTCCGACACAGGTGGCCAGCCTATGTTGGAAGAAGTGGCCAGCAATATCTATAAAGGTCTCCAAAGGTCGATAGAAACCTGGACATACTTATATTTACCAACTTCTAGTACATGAGTATCACAGAGAAACTGTATTAAATGAGTTGTATATGGGGTCCCAAGTCCACGATCCGTCACAGTATGCCCAATACCCCTGATAAGAGCATAAGAGAGACCTTCCCACCACCAGAAAAGCACACAATACATCTGTATCCCGCGCTGATCTCGCTTTCCTGGAGGTTTGGTGTGTGTGTGTGTGTGTGTGTGTGTGTGGTGGTTTTGTTGTTTGTTTTTTTTTTTGTGTTTTTTTTGGGTTTTTTGTGTTTTTTTTTTTTTAACGTAAAAAAGGTTGCGCCCTTCACTTTAAGAGGGACTGAAAACATCCATAAAATGGATGCCCTGAGCTCAAATTTCAATTCATTCAATCACTGACAAGAGGGGTGTCCTGGAGCGGTGCTGACTCTTTCCAGGGTTTCACCCATCGAGGTGGCACCCACTGCAAACCGGAATCTGTAATTTACATACATATAACCTCAACCAGTTAGTTTTACTACAGCAGGACCTTTCCAAATGCCAGTTTCCAAATCCTTGTACTGGACCAGAATACCCGGAGTTTTAGTTCCTGTTAATCACAAAAAAAAATCATAACATACACAGCTTGAGTATAAGAGGATTTTAACCCATATGTGGTCACCGCTTGTCGGGCCTCCTTAACTATTTTGAGATCAAAAGCTTCCCACTCTTTACCCCCTGCTGTGTAGTAAACACAGGATATGCAGAGAGGCCCATTGCAGAAAATTCACCTGTAATAATCGCATCTTTGATAAACCCGTGCCAACTGTGCGCAGGATTTGGGCCCCCCGATACCTCTCCCACCCCCTCCCCCTGTTTGCCTTCTTTAAGGAAGGGGTTTTGAGGAGGATAAGGTAGAGGCGCCGATGGAGATGTGTCAATCCGAGTCTCCAGGGCTTCAAGCTTTTTCAGCAATTGTTGCAGCTGTGCGTCTCCAAGGAAAGTGAGCAGTTGCTGATGAGCTGAGCAGATCGACCTGGGAGATGAAGAGTCGGAGTCTGGAAGAAGACGATATAAATCTGGCTCGGATTCAGGGTACTCGGAGTCTGATCCTGGGTCGAACTCAGGGTCTCCGTTGTTAGCAGCTATGTCTTTCTTGTCAGGTGTCTCTCGTTCGGTATGTGGCCATCTGTGACCTGGCTCTTGCTTTCATCAGCTCAGGGCGTTGATTTTTTCGGTGCTGTTCCAGGTACCACAGGAGGTGCAAAAGTCATAGCCGCAGCACTATGATGTGGGTTAGGGGAGACAGCCCCTTCTGGAGCTGTGGCGGCAAATACAGACGCTACCGCCGCCCTTTCCAATTTCATCTCTTTCAAAGTCTCGAACAACAATCTCCTTTGTGTAGAGTGTTTCTGTGCACCTTTGGTCCCTTTACTAACCTTGCGATCACGGGACCACTTTAACAGCCTCTGTAAGGCAGCACTATCGTATTGCAGTCCTCTCTTAGAGAGAATGTGTTGGAGGAGCTTCACCACCGCCTGTTCCTCTTTGGACAGCAAGTGCCCCATCTCCTCCCCGGCCACTCACCTGATCAGGGCGAGATTCCCAAAGTTTTGCAGACGTTGGAGCAGTGCTGAATTTCGGCCGGCTCTCCGCCCCCTCCTTTTCGTCGGACCTTCAAACTCATCTTTGTCGAGTTATTGATCGGAGGGTCCCTGTTTGGGTGCCACTTGTTGACGCGGGAGTCATGGACAACGCAGAGACGATCAATGTGATCAAGCAATTGCTAAATTTATTACAAAGCCTTAACTCCTTATATACTATTTCTTACATGCACTTACAGTGATTTGGCATATTATGATTGGATACATGTCTTGAAGACCCTTAGTGACTAACATATAATTGGTTAAGCACAGGTGTGAGAACTTGACCTCAAAAGCTTGCCAACAGTCCACAGTTCTCATTAACTCAGTGAATTCCAGCTTCTTCTTATCTTGCTTGCTTAAGCTTCTTCGGGCCTCTCATGGCCTTGCTGTATCTTTCAGGATTATTCAGAGTTTATGTCTTACTTATGCATTCTCCCGTGAGAACACTGTCTCCACAGCCTACTAAATTGAGTCCCATGTTCTAGATACCCAAACCCCTGACTATGGCACCACCTCTCTAACCATTTATTAACCTGGGCAATACTCCTACCCTTTTTAAGGTACTCCCCTTTATCCTGGAGAACTGATGAAAAGACAGCCTGAGCTCCAGAGCCCCTAACCACCTCTCCCAGGGCTCTGTAGTCCTTCTTTTATATTCTCTGGGCTACTGCTGTCTATATCACTAGCACCCACATGGACCACTAGAAGTTGGTAATAGTCAGTGGGACTTACTAGAGCAGGCAGCCTCTCTGCAACATCCCTGAACCGTGCCCCTGCTAGGCAACACACCTCTCCCTTGAGAATGGGTCAGGCCAACAGATGGGTGCCTCTGTGCCTTTTAAATTAAAGTCCCCTAACACTATGACCCGCCACTTTTTCCTGGCAGCACTAGTAGTGATCTTCTTCACTGGTACATCAGCCAGTGGTTCATGTGGTGAGGTGTATGTTTCCTCATTAGACCCCTGCAGAACTGCAAAGGGGTTGTGGGTGGGGACAACAGATTTAGGAAGAAGCTTCTTGCTTTTAATTGTCCTCTTCCTCCTTTTTTTGTTGTGTTTTTTTTTTCGTTACTATTTCCCAGCTTCCTGGGTTAGCAGCCTCCTTCTTTCCTGCATGAGCTACAGTGGACGCTTGAGGCCCCTGCACAGTTTGGGCCTGGAGCAAGCAGGCAGCGTCCTGCAGCTCAGCCCCTGCTGCAGGAGGACTTCCACCAGGAGCACTGAGTACAGCTCTGCCCACTGTGCAACCTCGCCTCAGGAGGCAAGTGCAGGCACTCTCTACGCTCCAAGCTCTGCATTGCAGCCTCCCCTCTCATCGGCTCTGTCTGGGTGCCTATGCTGGCCACCACCGGGGCAGCCAGAGCAGAGCTCCCAGGCCATGCCCTGTCAATAAGGCGAGTGCTCACCACCCGGCTCGCCTGCCCGCGCGAGCTGCAGTGCAAACTGCCCCGATCTGCCCTGGTCTTCGCACTCCTATCCTCTCGCACTAAGGCAGGTTTTTAACCAGTCAGAGCTGGCTCCACCCCCTGCTCGCGTCAGCTGAGCTGCTGGCTCCTGGGCAAGGCCTGGGCAGGACTTGAGGCTCCCTTGGTGGCTCTCGCCTGTTGCCTTCGCAAGGCGTGGCGACCTGGTTCAGGAACGGCATGGCGACCAACCCCAGGCCGCTCGGGCCATCAGCTCACAGACACCAGTGTGGTGGACGGCAAATGGCGTTTATTAGTTCGCAACACAGCGTTATATACTCTGGGTTTACAGCGTCACTTCCATCTGCTTACATCACAAGCTACATACTATTGGCTATTAAACAGGGGGCTCTATCTTTCCATACAGTGCAATATCTTCCGGCCGCCAGGCCCTAACTACCTACATTTCCCCCCTCCCTATGCTTAATAAAACTAACTGGGTATAACAACAGTATATGGTTTATGCTTTCACACAACATTGAAAACAGTTTCTGCAAACGCAATATATGCTTGAAATAGGGATGCAGAGCACATCGGGCAAGGCACGTGAAACAAGTGATAGCAGAGAATGACAGGGTATAACTGGGGATAGACCAAAACTCTGAACAAGAACATTCCTAAAGCAACTGTTGGCGTTCTATTAACATGATGTTAACCTTTCCCAAACGGCTTTTGACAAATGACATCAGCTTATTCAATATACAGGGTCCAAAAATCAATGCTATCAGGATTGTTATAACCGGCCCTATCAGGGTAGATATTAAGGGGGTAAGCCACGGTGAATTGGTGAACCAGGATGTGAACCAATTCTGTTCCGCCTCTCGTTCCCTTTTTCGTTTTTCTAGTCTCTCCCGTAGTTTGGCCATAGTATCTCTCACTATGCCAGTGTGATCGGCATACAGACAACATTCTTCCCTCAGAGCTGTGCATACTCTCCCTTTATGTTTTATGTATGGTTTGGGTGACCCTACTTGAGCAGGGGATCTGGGCTAGATTATATCCCCAACATATGCCAATTAGAGGCTGCCTGGGCCTGCCCCTTTTTTCTGCTGTATGGCTCTCTGATAACAGGCTGTATAGCTCTCTGATCCTTGCCATCAAGGTCTGGCATGGATGTGTCCCCACCGCTCCATGCCTGCTGGGTTGCAGCCAACAGCGGAGCTAAAGGTTCTTCTTGGTGGCAAACACAGAAGCCAACCCAGTCTTGCCCTGGATTGTGGCAGCAGGCATTTTGTCAGCTTCAGTCCTTGCACCTTGTTGTCAATGCACAGTTTCACCTGCTTCATCCAGTAACAAGTGGCTACTACAGCAAGGCACACACACATTTACATTAGCAGAGTAACTATTACAGGGTGCAGCAGCATGTTGAAGATGCTGATGGCAGTGAAGGACTAGCCAAAGAAATTTCTTACCAGTGGAATTCTCCCCGCCTCTTAAATTTGTTCCATCACCTGCTTTATAACACTACCATTGTATTAAAATTTTTCTAGCTTTTGCCTTAGCATTTTCTAGCAGCTACTGCAAATTTCCATACTCTAACATCTCTTTTACAAGTGACAAATCTATACAATACAAGGTGCAGTTTCTTATTAGCAGCTAGCTAGTAAATACAGGTGGTTTTTATACACAAAATCACAACCTCTAATAATAGCTACTTTACAAGCACACATATTCAGGATGTTACTTTTCAGTTGCCCCCAAGTGATGTTTTGCAGTCATTTGTTTTTCTCTTCCTCTATCTCATTCTGCTTGGGGTATTCACGGTCAGCTCCTGTAGCTGAGGCATCAGGTTTTTCCATTTGTCTGTCCAGCTCATGGCAAGGCTTGACAAACTTTGCAGGCAGTCACCATGGACCTGTAGGCAGGAGGACACAAATATAGCCCCTCCTCCCTCAAGTTATAAGTTCTTGAGAAGCAGACAGGTTAAACTGCACATTGTCAACTGGCGAGGAGTTTGCTGCATCATTGCTCTTCCCCCCCCCTTTTGTGTTTTTTTTTGGTTTTGTTTTTTTTTTTACCCCTGCAAAAGCCGGCCTGCTCGGCAGCAGGTACAGCCGCCTGCCCGCTTCAGCAGGAACATAAATACCTGCCGGCAGCCGCACTTTTACATTAACTCTTTCATGCCCAAAATGTTAAACAGCTACCCCTTAAAAACTTTTACAATAAACCCAACAATACACAGAACACCGATTGCCCTCAACACACACACACACACACACACACACACACACACACACGTGTGGGATCCCACAAGCACACGCCACACAACTACAATATTTGAAACACAAAAAGACAATTATTACTCCCACTACACAGTCCCACGTACAGAATGTGGCACAAGGACCCCGTGGAGACTAACAGCAAACCAGCTCCGAGAAGCATCATTGCAGTGAGAGGTGGCAGGCTCAACCTTAGCGGGCGTCCCCGCAGAGGCTCTGCCTCCCCCACATCGTATGAGGCTTGGGCTTTTATACTGACCAAAATGCACACTCATTCCGACACAGGTGGCCAGCCTGTGCTGGAAGAAGTGGCCAGCAGTATCTACAGAGGTCTCCAAGGGTTGATAGAAACCTGGACATACTTATATTTACCAACTTCTAGTACATGAGTATCACAGAGAAACTGTATGGGCTCCCCCTCTCAATTGCAAGAAAAAATCATAACATATACAGCTTGAGTATAAGAGGATTTTAATGCATACGTGGTCACTGTTTGTCAGGCCTCCTTAACTGTTTTGAGATCAAGAGCTTCCCACTCTTTAGCCCCCTGCTGTGTAGTTAACACAGGATATGCAGAGATGCCCATTGCAGAAAATTCACCAGTAATGATCGCATCTTTGGTTACCCATTGTTACAGCTGAGCGTCTCCAGGGCCAGTAAGTCTGAGCAGACCGACCCGGGAGACGAAGAGTCAGGGTCTGGAAGCAGAGGATATAAATCTGGATCGGATTCAGGGGATTCGGGGGCTGATCCTGCGCCCGAACTCGGGGTCTCCGTTGCTTGCAGCTGTGTCTTTCTTATCAGATGTCTCTCGTTCGGTATGTAGCCATCTGCAGACCTGGCTCCTCTGTGACTGAGTTAAAATTTTAATTTTTTTTTTATTTTTTTCCACTCTAGGGCATAGTGGGTTGGAGAGGCTCACGGTTCCTTTAAATCTCTGGTCGAAGCAGTAAGGGTTGAGGGCTGCCTTGGTTGCAGCGACCACGAGATGGTGGAGTTCAGGATCTTGTGTGGCAGGACTAGTAGAATACCAAGTAGAATTGCAACCCTGGACTTTAGCAGGGCAAACTTTGGCCTTTTCAAGCAATTGCTATGGGAAATCCCATGGGCAGGGCTGCTTGAAGGTAAAGGGGCCCAAGATAGTTGGTTGACATTCAAGGACTGCTTTTTCCGTGCTCAAGATCGGAGCATCCCGACACGTAGGAAGTCAAGGAAGAGGGCCAAGAGACCTGCGTGGCTAAATAGGGAATTGCTGGGTATGCTCAAGTGGAAGAGGAGAGTTTACAGGTCATGGAAGGAGGGGCTGGCCACTTGGGAGGAATATAAGGCTGCTGCTAGAGGATGTAGGAAGGCAGCTAGGAGGACTAAGGCATCCTTAGAATTAAACCTGGCAAGAAGGGTCAAGGACAGCAAAAAGAGCTTTTTTAAATACATGGCAGACAAAACTAACACCAGAGGCAATGTAGGCCCACTGATGAACGGGATGGGTGCCCTGGTGACAGAAGATAAAGAGATGGCAGAGTTACTGAATGCCTTCTTTGTCTCTGTCTACTCTGCTGCGGGCAGTCCTGAAGAGCCCTGTACCCCTGAGACCTTAGATGAAGTCAGGTCGATGGAGCGGTTTGCCTTAGTCGATGAGGAATGGGTTAGAGACCAGTTGAGCAATCTGGACATCCATAAATCCATGGGTCCAGATGGGATGCACCCGCGGGTGCTGAGGGAACTGGCGGAAGTCATTGCTAGACCACTCTCCATCATCTTTACCAAGTCTTGGGAAACGGGAGAGGTGCCTGAGGACTGGAGGAAAGCAAATGTCACTCCAGTCTTCAAAAAGGGCAAGAAGGAGGACCCGGGTAACTACAGACCGGTCAGCCTCACCTCCATCCCTGGGAAAGTGATGGAACACCTTATCCTTGGTACCATCTTAAGGCATATCAAGGATAAGAAGGTTATGAGGGGCAGTCAACATGGCTTCACCAGGGGGAAATCATGTTTGACCAATCTCTTAGCCTTTTATGAGGAAATAACACAGTGGATGGATGATGGCAGAGCGGTGGATGTGGTCTACCTTGACCTCAGCAAAGCATTTGACACAGTCTCCCACAGCATCCTCACAGCTAAAATGAGGAAGTGTGGACTGGATGATCAGGTAGTGAGGTGGACTGCGAACTGGCTGAAGGAGAGAAGCCAGAGAGTTGTAGTCTATGGGGCTGAGTCTAGTTGGAGGCCTGTGACTAGTGGAGTGCCTCAAGGGTCAGTACTGGGACCGGTATTATTTAATATATTCATCAATGATTTAGATGAGGGAATTGAGTGTACTATCAGCAAGTTTGCTGATGACACTAAGCTGGGAGGAGTGGCTGATACGCCAGAAGGCTGTGCTGCCATCCAGCGAGACCTGGATAGGCTGGAGAGTTGGGCAGGGAGTAACTTGATGAAATATAACAAGAGAAAGTGTAGAGTCCTGCATCTGGGCAGGAACAACCCCAGGTTCCAGTATAGGTTGGGAAACGACCTGTTAGAAAGCAGTGTAGGGGAGAGGGACCTGGGGGTCCTAGTGGACAACAGGATGACCATGAGCCAACACTGTGCCCTTGTGGCTAAGAAGGCCAATGGCATCCTGGGGTGTATTAGAAGGGCGGTGGTTAGTAGGTCGAGAGAGGTCCTCCTTCCCCTCTACTCTGCCCTGGTGAGACCGCATCTGGAGTATTGTGTCCAGTTCTGGGCCCCTCAGTTCAAGAAGGACAGGGAGCTGCTGGAGAGAGTCCAGCGCAGGGCAACAAAGATGATTAAGGGAGTGGAACATCTCCCTTATGAGGAAAGACTGAGGGAGCTGGGTCTCTATAGTTTGGAGAAGAGGAGACTGAGGGGTGACCTTATCAGTGTCTATAAATATATAAAGGGGGAGTGTCACGAGGACGGAGCCAGGCTCTACTCAGTGGCAAACAATGATAGGACAAGGGGTAATGGGTACAAACTGGAACACAAGAGGTTCCACTTAAACTTGAGAAGAAACTTCTTCTCAGTGAGGGTGACGGAACACTGGAACAGGCTGCCCAGGGAGGTTGTGGAGTCTCCTTCCCTGGAGACATTCAAAACCCGCCTGGACGCATTCCTGTGTAACATTATCTAGGTGTTCCTGCTCTGGCAGGGGGATTGGACTAGATGATCTTTCGAGGTCCCTTCCAATCTCTAACATACTGTGATACTGTGATACTGTGATCTCCCGCTAGCGCATCATCCCTATTTTCTACTGCGTGCTTCAAAATGGTGCCGCAATCGATCCGGAGCCGAGGCACCGCCCTCTTTCTTTCGGATTCCTCGACATTTATCATACCTATACCTTCTAATATACTTTCTCTGTCCTTTTCAAAGTCCCTACTTTCGGAACTGGGGTGGTGGGGGAGCAGGGGGTTAAACCTCCTCCGTGGCACCTTCTGATGGAGGAGGAGAAAAGGAAAGGGGGGGGGGGGGGGGGAACCCTGTGCTCCTACGGGTTGGGGAAAATGAGTTGTAATCTTCCCCCGGTTTCAACCGACCGGGGACGTCTGTTGCTAGTTTCTCCGTTGCTACCGCGGCAGTTTTCTTTTCTGCCTTGTATCTTTTTATACAGTTCATTACTTCCCTCCGTGGTTTACCGAGTTTCTTTGCCTTTTTATAATCATTAAGCACTGAGTCAAATAGTTCATCACCAAACTTTCGCCACTCACTCTCCTCAAATATTGTATTAGGATCTGCAAAAAATCCCTTAGCCTTCCCTACAGCCACTAGACCTGCTAGCTGCTTTAGAGTCTCAGGCTCAATTCCCCGCTTTTATAAAAAGCACTGTAAAAAGTTCAGGGCTCAGCAGAATCATCGACGTCTGGGAAGTGCAAAGTCTGTGTGGCCGCCCCGACTCCCAATTTGGGGGTGGCCAACAGACAGTTCTCTGCCGCCTTCCAGGTCTCCTGCGCTTGTATTGCCTTCTGCCGGGCCCGTTCGACTTTTCCCCATGACTTAAGGTTTTTCCCACAACCTGAGGACTTCATCTCCTCAGCTAGCGCTTTAGTACATTTATCCCACACTTCAGGGTGGAGTATATCCACCGGCTGGTCAATGACCCCGATTTGCAAGAGTCTCGCAAGAGCAAGAGAAAAATCTTTAGATTTGCAATCAATACCCCACTGTTTATGTAATTGTGATACGACCTTCACAAGGGCTTCTATCCTCCTTGTTGGTCCGGGAGCGTCCTCCCCGCCGGGCTGGTCCTGCCACTCCGGCCGCCGTTCACCCATCCAGGCGAGTTTCCCGGGTTTTGGCACCACTTGTTGCCTTCGCAAGGCGTGGCGACCTGGTTCAGGAACAGCACGGCGACCAACCCCAGGCCGCTCGGGCCATCAGCTCACAGACACCAGTGTGGTGGACAGCAAATGGCGTTTATTAGTTCGCAACACAGTGTTATATACTCTGGGTTTACAGCGTCACTTCCGTCTGCTTATATCACAAGCTACATACTATTGGCTATTAAACAGGGGGCTCTATCTTTCCATACAGCGCGATATCTTCCGGCCGCCAGGCCCTAACTACCTACACTCGCCGCTTTGAGTTGAGGTTCCTGGACACTGAGCTGCTCACGTCAGCAACTGACCGGCAATGGTCGATGATGCCCGATTTAAATCTACCGCTGCCCCTCCTGGCACCGCCCCCCTGTGAGCGCAGCTGTCAAGGACTTCAGGCTCCCTCGGTGGTTCTCGGGGCTCTGAGTTTCAGATTTGCTACAATGTTCAACTTGCTACAAGATTCTTATTCTTACAGAAACAACTTCATCCTCACAGAGGTCTGACTGGGCATTGGTAGTCAAGTCAGCTGGCCCAAGAAAATGCTTGAAGAACTTGGGAATTAACTGGGCTACAAGTCTCTTCTCCTTGGCACCTTCTTTCACACCATCTAAGATAGCCTGGTATGCATCTTTATGCTGAAAGAGGAAAACCAGAACACATAAATAGAAAAATCTTGGATTATTTTTGCAAGACAAGAAAAGGATTTTTTCTCTCCCATTCTCTTCATCTGTTTAAATTAACTATATTATACAAGCTTCATAAAAAGAACTAAATTTATCTCTTAGACCAGCATAACTGTGCCAATTTAGCTAAATTTGCCTCTATTGACTGTTTTTTACTGTTATTCTGGCTCCTCTGTCTGTTCAAGTGCCTACCCTAAGGCTAACATCTCTTGCACACCACTTGCGATTTGATTAGTGCAGATTCAAGGAATTGCACGATCACCTTCACTGAACTTGGGTGGTTTTTCAAGGAGTTTCTGCTTCTGTCTGCTTGTTTCTCATCCCTGAAGTAGAGGCTACCTCTTCTAAAAACTGTGACACTGTAATGGATCACAAATAATAATGTATATCATTATAGATCTTAATAATAGCATATGTTGTGCTAAAGCATCTTAGACCAGCATAAGATTCAAGCAGATATAACTTAATCTGAGATAAAACGCAGTTCTTAAAAGATCTGTTCAACAGAGACTAAATAATGAAAAAAAAAGCTCCAGTTATAATATAACATCGAAGCAGAACGTGCTCCAACTAGAATCACACAGACATTTCTGACTTTGTGCCTACAGGATGGAAACTTCAGAATAAATGGAAGTCTTTGGTGTGTTTGCAGCACACTGCATTAATTCTCTCTAAAGAAGCTGTATTTTAATATTCAGTACTGTCCTGGGTTCAGCAGTAGCAGTCATTTTTCTCCTTTGTGGTAGCTGGTGCAGGGCTGTGTTTTGACTTCCAGCCTGGGAACAGTGGTGAAACCGATGTTTTCGGTTGTTGCTAAGTGATGTTTACCCTGACCAAGGACTTTGTGAGGTTCATGCTCTGCCAGGGAGGAGGGGAATCCGGGAGGAAGCAGAGACGGGGCGCCTGACCCAGGCTAGCCAAAGAGGTATTCCACACCACAGCACATCATGCCCAGGGTGGGGGGTAACTGGGAGTTACCCAGAAGAACACGGGCTTCCGGGTGGGACTCGTTTCCTGGCCAGTGGTATTGTATTCTCTTCCCTTGTTATTTTCTCTTATGGTGTCGTTGGTAGTAGTAGTGGTGATTTGTGTTGTACATTGGTTGCTGGACTGTTCTTGTCTCAACCCGTGGGAGTTGCACATGGGGAAGGGGAGAGCCCCAGGGGGGGGCTCGATTGCTCTCAGCCCGGCACCACTCACTGCGAGTGAGTGAACAAGCTGCCTGGCTAGGGTTTAAACCATGACAAGTACCAATGCTCCTTAAACACTCCCTACACCTTCCTGATAGGTCTCCATGTTGCCAGATTCTGAACTGGACTGAGACATTAATCTGGAAGGAAAAAAAAAAAAACAAAACAAAACACCAAAATACCAAACCTGATTAATTTTCAGCTGATTCACAAACTAAAGGTAAAATACACATTATTATAGTCACAGGTTCTCAGACTGCACATTAAGAACAACTTTTCTGTGGAACAAATTACTCAATGCATATTAAAAAAGCAGTCATGTAGCAATGAAATAGAGCAGCTTGTGTTCTATGAATGTGTATTACTGCATGGTAACTACTCCTATTACTTAGGCAAAGTACAGTTCAGGCAGGAGTTTGTTTTACACTGCACCCAGCACTGTTGAATGCTCAAGAAAAAAGCAGGCAACTGCAGAAGCAGTGTGATCCTTCAGTTTTCCATGTTTCCTCCCAGTGTGTAACATGGGAATACCCTAAGCCAGAGACAGTGTCCAGACCCTTATTAATAACTCTCAATTCACCATTAATTTTTCTCGATTAATTCTTGAACCAATTCAGACTCTATAATGTCCAGTAACAAGTTTCATCACGTGTTATGGAGAAAAGTTTGTCATACTCTTTAAGTCTGTTTCCTAATAGATTTTTTTTTCAAGTTCTCACCTTTATTCCACTCATGAGGTAGACTAATCACACCTGACTCATCTACCTTGGGTAGACTGAGCCCCTTTCTAAACTGAAACACTCTTTTCCAAGTTCAATACTTCCAGTCTTTAAAATTACTCCTCTTAACATCATACTTCTGTTAGTCCCCTTGCTCTTCTCACCATTTTCAAAGGATTTCTTTTTTTGAGGCAGGGTGACTATGAGTTTTTGTCATGAGAGATCGTGTTCATGAAGTTGTTAAGATATAATAAAGTAATAAGTGGGATAAAACTGATGAATAAGAAACAACTACTCATGGCTTCTCAGAATGCAAAAATTGGAGACATAAATAAGATCACAAAATGACAAGTTCAAAGAAAGTAACTTCTTCACAAAGGTTAGTGAAATAATGGAACATTTTGCCACAGAATATTCATATGCCAGAAATATAATCAGTTTAAAAAAAGAGCATCAGAACAGTTTGCTGAAGAACAATCTAGCAAGATACACTAATTACAAAGACACTACCTCTGGCTCTGGAAGCCCACAAGCTGGAGAAAGGCAAAGTTGGGAAGGTATATCAGGAATCATCATTCTATACTTGCCCTTGGAGGCCATTACACATCTGCTACTCTGTCAAAGGCTGCATTTCTTAACTATGCTGGAGTTATCTAAAATTCCTGCCTTATAAAAGGTACCCACAACTGTCAAAATGATGTCAAAATAAATATGATGGACTACATGTTTATACACCTGCACAGTAATATCATCTGTTCTATTCTGCATCTCTCCCCATAGTTTTCAACATTTTAGGTCAATTTTTTTTGTTGATGGTTTTGATGGACTGTCTGCAAGGGTTTCACTAGGGCATAATTATACAAGCAAAGTGAATGGACTTGCATTAGAAAAAAAACAACAAACAAAAACAAACTCTAAAAGAACCCCCAAAACCAATATCCAACCACCCACCTTATTGTTTGTTCTGAAGAACTTTCCAAATGACCTTGCACAGTAGTATTTAGTTTAAAATCTACTGCTAGATATATGCAAAGCTACTTTCCTACTTACATATATTATGAACAAAAAAGTATCTGCTGCTTTCTCAGGTAGCCATTCAGTAAAATAAATATGTAATGCAATTAAAAACTGAGTTTAAACTAGCCATAACTTTTTATATTGTTAATATATGACATCATCTTTTTTTTTAATATATATATATGTAATTCAGTAACAGTAAAAAGTCTGGCATATCTCACCACGATCTACAGGTAAGAATCTCCTTTAGCTGTGAAGATCAACCTTCCATTCTTGCCTTAAGGGATAAAACCCCAAAGGGGCTACAGGCAGTTATCAAACCGTAACAGACTTCACCTTCCTCCAACAACCCTGAAGAACAAAGTCTTACTCTAGCTAGCAACTAGTTAATATCTGTGATGCCACATTTAAAAGAAGATCTGCCAGCAGAGTGGGAAGAGGAAGATGCTGCTGTGGTCAGATCCAGGAGAACACTAACCATGGCCTGGCCCGTGCTGTGCTTGTGACCATTTATCCAAAGTAATCTTATTAAAAGAATACACTGGTTAATCTCCGTAGTGGCAACACAATGTAACATGAGAGAAAAAGTATTTTTAATGCATCAGAAGAGTTACGTTACCTGAGCTTTGCATTTTCTAGGAAGGGACAGCACCCTCAAGCAGACCGGTTGATACTAACAGATGTCAATCCCTTGCCCTTTAACATCTTCCAGGCAGCATCGCATCTGAATGCAGATTTGAAACTCTTTATAGTTCTTTTTATTAGCACTGCCATGGCAAGCTTTTACATTTCTGTGGCCAGAAAGGAGGAAAGACAAACCTTCCATTTAATTGCTTTTTAATCCCCCCCGGAGTGTTTACATAGATGGAAGTGTCTCTTATCTCCTCCTCCTGCTTGTTTCCTCAACAGCACTCTATTAGACTGTGATTACATTCTATAGTAAATACTATCAGGTAAATATGTAGCTTTTATACATTATTGCGTGTGTGCGTCTGTGTGCTGTGGAGAAAAAAGGCAAAAAACCTGAGAAGAAGTAAGCATGGATTAAAATGGGTGTGAGAGGGGCTGCATGCCTTCTGAGAAAGACTGGCACTCTGTGGTGAAGCAGAACAGGCACTTGAGGTACTGGAGAGTGAAGGGAAAAGAAGGTTGGACTTTGGTCACACTACAGGGAGATTAATGGGTGGGTTGGGATTATAAATACTATCATACCATTGTGTATTTTCTTATAATTAAGTTGTGAGTTCCTCCAGCACTGCCAAGGCCTCCACTAAACCATGGCACTAAGGGCCTCGTCTACACGGTGTGTGAACGCTTCCAGGGATGGTGCCTCCACACAGTTTTTTCAGACTCTGCAGTGCAAGTCTTCTCTTTTCATGAAATACAATTTAGCCATCAGTCATGCTTTTCCTCTCTTTTTTCTTAATCTCCTCACACTAATGCATGTGGAGATAACCCCTTGGTAAATTACAAACTCATTTGATAACCAGGTGTTATCTTTATACATCTGACTTCCATTCCTGCACATTGCCCACTAATCCATGTGCACCGGAATCATTCCAGATCTCTGCACAATGTTCAGAAGGTTGTCCTGCGGAAAAATAGTTTACTTGTAGAGTCAATTAAAATTGCTTTTTTTTCCTCAGAGGAGAAAAAAAAGAATAAATTACTCTTCTTGACCCACAACTGCCTTGGTCTTTGGTGGAAGACAGACTTCAGACAAAGCCACAGTCAGGGGCAGTCAAAGACTCTATCATGACCATGACAGAAGGAGAAGCCACGCATAATGAAAATTTCACACTGTAAGAGTGGTTTAATCCTCAGGTACCAAACCTGGAAGGTTTCTGTGGGCCAGTGGAAAAATAAGTGTCTGAAATTGAGTCCACTTGTTGGTTTATGCCAGAGGAGCAACTGATCCTGAATTCCAATTCTAATTCAGTTTCTCACTCTGTAGAGTCACTAATAGATCTTAGGTCATACGAATGAAGGAATATAGAAATTATCCTGCATCCACCTTAAAAATTTCTTAGTGTCTTCCAGGAAAAGGTCTACAGATATCACTAGAGGCTACAGTGAACACATACAAACATTCAGAGATGTACAGCCTTTTACTGGCATACATGAAAAATATCTTGTGTGGTTGTAAGCATCTAACTACTGTTTTCAGGCATGCACTGATTCTCCCTGGCAAGGCTGCCTGCCTTTTACTCTCTGCTCCTCCCACCCCAAGAAAGGGCAGCCCCTCTGACTGGTGCGTGGACAAGCAGCCCAGGACCCTCAGCTCAGGCTCCTCGGTCCAAGCCCTTCGGCCCAGGCCCCGCAGCCCATGCCCCTAGGCTGCGGCACCGAGGCACAGGCCCCTTGGCTAGAATTCTTGGTCCAGGCCCCGCAGCGCAGCCCCGCCGGCGGAGCTCGGTCCCAGCAGCGCAAGCCCCGCACCGCCATGCCAGGAGGTGTCGCTGTGCCCCCGCAGATTCACCCCGGCTCCGCAGGGCGGTTGCCGGCGGCGAGCCCAGGGTCTGCAGCCGGGGGAAGAGGCGGAGTGCTGTGGAGCGGGGTTTGCTCACACGCACAGCACAGTACCGAGCCTTCGCTACATGATGTCCGTGCCTTGCTGAGGGCGTGTTGTACCGCTGGCTGACAGAGCGTTACACCTGTGCTATTCCAAGTGACACCTCCAGTTCAGCCGGAAAACAGAGTAGAGAGAGAAACTGGGGTGTTTTTTCACTATTTTTTTTTTCCGGGTTGCTGTCTTTGTACGTGTAGTAGCAGCCTGATCATACCCGTCTTACTCTTCACCTTGCTACAGTGTGTAGGAATTTTAAAGCCTCCTTTTAAATGAGTTGTGAACCTGACTGTGATAGTGATGTTAGTTGGAGCACTGTGTGCAGTTCTGGTGTCCTCAACATCAGGACATGGAGCTCTTGGAGCAAATCCAGAGGAGGGCCATGAGGATGATCAGGAGACTGGAGCACCTCCCATATGAAGAGAGGCTGAGAAAGTTGGGGCTGCTCAGCCTGGAGAAGAGAAGGCTGCGTGGAGACCTCATAGCAGCCTTCCAGTGTCTGAAGGGGGCCTATAGGGATGCTGGGAAGAGACTCTTCGCTAGGGACTGTGGCAACAGGACCCAAGGGGTGATGGGTTTAAATTGAAACAGGGGAAGTTTGGGTTAGATATAAGGAAGAAGTTCTTCATATGAAAATTCATAGCATATTTCATGAAAAGCAGTATTTCCACAACTTGAATAAGGCATAACTCTGGAATTGCACAAATCAGACTATACAAAATACTAAATACTAACCTAATGTTTTGTGAAATATTTCAGAAAATTTCTTAGAATATCTGTGCCTCCATCCATGAAGTACTCACTCTCAATCCCTTGTTAAAGTCTTCGCATTCATAGCAATTTTCATGGAATGTTACCTGAAGAAAGCTACACAGCCACAGGTTTAATCAAACATGAGTATCACATCACCAAAAGTGGGGACATAAGGCACCCTTGAGTACATGTCTCAAGGAGCTGGCACTTTGGAGGAGGAATTGTGCACTTACAGAGTATTTTCACCTTGTTCTCACAACCATTGGGCAAAACTTGGTGCTTGGAACAGCAGGTAGTGTAGCATTGCCACTTACTAGGCAGCAACGTTTCCTCTTTAAGCACACAATTGCTTTATAATGTTACCCTTTAGCTACAGATAATTAAAGAACTTCTTTCTAGCACGCATGTTTTCAGGTAAAAGATTTAATCATGCATGAGGGATGAGTTACAATCACAATAATGCCTGTTGCAGTGATAGGAACAAGTCAGTTTGTTGAATATGAGTTTGAGAGTTCCTGGCATTACTAGAGTCAGGACTGTTTCTAGACCATCTGCATTCATATTAGTAAGTCTACCACTGTGCTCACCCAGATATTGCAGCCTTAGGCAATGGTAGTAACCATTGAACATCTTGAAATATCTGCTGATACTAGTTTTTTAATGCCACTCCCCACCTTCAGCACACAGAATCACAGAATTATTAGGGTTGAAAGGGACCTCTGGAGACCTAGTCCAACCCCCCAGCAGCATCATGTTCCTTCCATCAGACAGAAGAAAGAAATCCCTGTCCATCACAGTCCTGACAAAGATGTCATGATCCTGGCAAAATCTTGCAATGCCCATCTCTCCACCCCTTTACCTACAATTTTTGGGGAGAAAATTGTAGTGTGTCATACTTTAGACCCACAGGGACTTTTGAAGTGTGAGCACACCACCAGTGGAAAGGGTTAGGTACTCGTGAGGTTTGGGGGTTGGCGTAACTATTTCAACCATTTTAATATTGATGTTTTTCAGTACTGATAATTTTGACTGTCATGGTTGTTTAAAATATAAATAAGAGTGTCATGAAATTATAGACTCTATATATGGTGTGTTCTCTTTCACCTGTCACAAGATTATGAATTTTTGAATCATAGAATCAACTAGGTTGGAAAAGACCTTTAAGATCATCAAGTCCAGAAGTCCAATCTCTCTCACCACACTAAGCCAGGACATCCAACAAGGATGGCATGCTTACCCACAGGAACTCTGGTGCCTGGGCAGGCAGCAGTGCCTTTGAGCTGAATCCTTCATAGACATCCAAAACTATAGTTTGCCTTAACCTGGAAACTCAGTAGATGATGGTGCCAGGACCTTCCTTACCACATGCCTCTTGCTTGATAAATTCAGAACCAGCATTTCAGCCATAGATGCTGACCCAGCAGCCTTATGTACTGTCCTGTGCCTTCCAGTGCTCCTAAGGCTGCTCCTGAAGCTGTTGCACTGCTTCCAAAAGTGTGTGAGAGCTGCTCTGCAGTACAGTGGCAGATTGGCAGTGCTAAAGCCACAAGGCAGCAAGCTGTGAAAACTTCTCCACAGCTTCTGTGTATTTGCAGTGACATTTGCAATGGCATGAAGCTGGCTCATAAGAGTGTGAAAATGACACTGGCTATTCAGAAGGAGCTAGACAGTGGCAATAGCGGAGAGAAGAATCCTGAGGAACTGAGGTTTAGTTTTATCTGGTTTTGGCAATGTTCTCCAAAGGTACTTCAGAAGAATCCCAGCAATACCAGGAATACCTGGAATATTTGGAAGATATGTTCAAAGCAGCACTTACAATAAAAGGTCCCTGCCACTTGGATGGAATACTGTGGGTTATAGCAGGCTGTATAAACATGGCTATGGAAACCACAGCCTGCAGCACTTACTGTGCCCTGAATCCTAGTTTGAAATAGGATCTCTGAGTAGCCAATCCCTTTCTGCTTGGAAATTGTCTAGGTTTTAACTAAATAGCATACCCCTAATGCTCTGAGCCACTCTGATGAGAAAAATCATCCTAACTAGGTTCATTTATTACAATAAAGTTTGATGGTAATTTCTATCTAAATGTTTGATGGAAAAAATTTGATGGTAATTTCTATCTCCAATTACCCTAAAAAAGAAGCAAAATATTCTCTTCCTTTCTGCCATTTCTTGAACTAGAGAAATTAGACTGTCAAACAGGGCTTTTTTTCTGGCATAGCTCTAAGGTTTTGTTGTCATGGGGATGTCAATTAATGGGGTAGTTTGTTATGTTCTTAACCTAACTGTGCCTGCAAGCCTTTTGCATATAGACCAGGCCTCACACTAATCTGAAAACTCATAAAAATAGGAACTGGGCTTTCTGTTTCATAAGTTGTCTCCTGAAGACTTCACTATACTCCTTAATGTTTTTCTTCTCAATTTCATACTGTATACTCATTTGTCATAAAAGTGTGGAAGTGTATGGAATTCCATTAAAAGGTTTTCACATGTGAATGTGTGACTTACTTAAAGCCTTGAAAGCATCTTTGTGAGCATGTCTAACTATACTGCATTGGTAATTCCAATTAAATACTCACCAGAGTTCTCCCATGCCTAGCAGGGATTGCAAAAAACCCTGGAGGGGACCAGATACTACAGCTTTTTCCTAGATGTTTTGCACTGGAGCTCTGCAGCTGCCTCCTCTACCCAGAGA
Source organism: Pezoporus flaviventris (assembly GCF_033815535.1). Taxonomy (NCBI): domain Eukaryota; kingdom Metazoa; phylum Chordata; class Aves; order Psittaciformes; family Psittacidae; genus Pezoporus; species Pezoporus flaviventris. The sequence goes on from NW_026892562.1 coordinate 1,830,445, forward strand.
ATATGTTCTCCTTGGAGCACGTGAATATTCTGTGCTGAGTAGAAACCCTTGATGTCTGCCAGGAAAATGTTGACAGTGCCCTTTGTTGGCTTCCCTGGGGACTTCATGCAAATCACTTTGAAACGCAACAATCCATAAGATCCCTAAATGCTTCTAAACAAGACCAAATTAGAAAAAGGCTTCACATTGAAAACCTAATTTTCAATTAGTGCCTATTCAGTGGGAATGGGAGTGTGTGTGTGGGGGAGAGCTGGCATATGAGATAAGCTGCATTTGTTAACATTTTTGAAAATGCTTACTGGCTAGCATGCCTTTTTTCCCTTGCAAATGCTCACCTTGCTGTAATTTTGTGACATTTCCACAGTTGCAATATGCTCTGCTCTTGTACTTCAGGTAGAAATGAACTCTGCCCAGCAGGAGGAAGACTTGAGACAACCCTCAGCAGACTTCATTTATGTGCCAAGTACACAGCTGGCACTGCTGCAGAGGCTTGAAAGCTGGGAAAAACCCAGGCCATTTCTCTTCTCAGTCCGTCCCTATTAGTATCAACCAGTGCATTTATGAGAGCACTGAACAGAGAAGCTGATGACTGAATGGCCAGAGACCAAAGTGACATCTCATTCCCTCCAGAAAAGCACAGTGTGTCTTTCATATGACTGATTTTGGAGGAGATAGCCAGTGGCAGTCTGCACGAAAGGCACTGGGGACCCTTCAGTGTTTTGCCAATACTCTCTCTCCTAACAGAGGAAGAGGACCAGATTAGTTTCTTCTGCAGCTATAACTACTAGAAGGAGAGGTATGAAATACATTATAATTAGTTAGTTTCTTTTACCCCTTATTATTTTATTCTCTTATTCTCCCATCATGTGGCAGGATTGAGCATTTTTCCTGATTTTATGAATAATGGTGAACGTACCTGGTCCTTTTGTTCCTGCTTTGTTTGCTTATGTTACTTTGGCTTGGACCTCCTTTAGAAGATCTCCTTGCCTTGCCTAATTTTCTCTTTCCCTTCTCACTTTGTTTGGGTTTGTTACTTCTTGTTGCTCTTCTTAAAAATTATCCCTTCCCTGCCTTTAATGTCAGGGAATGAAAGGACTTTTGTGGGGTATATATGATGGATACACTTTAGTTCAGTGAAGACAAGGGGATGCCTTAATTTTTAATCGTGGAAGTGAGAACAAAAGAAACTTACAATGCAAAGTTTTAAGAAAGTATTTTTTACTTTTAAAAATATTTTAAAACTTTTGAAGAAGGACATAAAGATATATTTGAAGGATTTCTTAAAGAGATATGAGTATCTAATATGATATTTTAAATATATATTATATGTGTGTGTATATATATATTTAAAGGCTGACAATGCCTTTCCTAAGTTTGCCATGTTCATTTGCACTCAGGTATTCTTTCTCCAATCATTTTGACAAAACCTAGGCTATTTTGCTTTAGAAATACTTGCCTGTGTGCTCTTCACCTCTACATTTCTTAACCTCCCTTGAAAGCATAAGCTCTCTGTGCATGAGTGTTTTGGGGCTATTTTATGTGGGCCATGGAAACATGGAAACGAATTGTTATCTATCTGTCCAGTTATTTCCTATGAGAAAATACACTGAAATTAAACTTTCAGAGGTAGACAGGAATGTTTGAGAAAGGTTAAGCCTACTCAGTACAAATGTAAACAAATTACTGTCATACACATAAACAGAAATAACAACATTGTATTTTGAATAAGGGAAGTATACAATAAATTTCCTGGTAAGTCAGGCCTTTACTGGAACACTCCAGATAAATTTAGCATTAAACTTCACTTTTCTTACTTTTATTCCTGTAGATTTTCAGTTCCATGATTTTTCTTGGTGTATTTGCCCTGTAAATCTTCTGAAATCAGGCTAGATGTTGTTCACTTATCATTTTATGCCTTAATTTACTTCTCACATTCCTTCTTTGTTTCTCTTATCTCTTTTCCAAAGCTCAGAGGGCAGAGGAGCTCCTTATTACACTCTCCTATTATCTTTAACATTTCAAACAAATGGTACCTCAACTCTCTAAACTGGCCATTTTCCTCTCTTCCCCAACATCTCATATGTAACATATTCCAAATGAGCACCAGCTCCATTATGTAGTGCCTCTTTTTCCTCTGCATCCTTTAGAGCAAGAGGAAGCAACTGGTTTTCTAGTATAATTATATCCTTTCATAACAGAAATCTGTACAGTACACTCTTACATGTAGTATGGAAAACTATGGAACATACTATGGAACATACTGTGGAAACAATAATATACAGTAAGAAGTACAAATTCACTTTAGAACAATGTTATGGACATTGTGTTATTTCGCAGCAGTTTGGGAGAGGCACAGTGGCTTGGCCTCAGTTCCCGTTTTGTCCTTTTCAAAAGGTACAAACCACTCACTAGTGAAGATACCTGAGCAAAGTTTGTGGCAAAATGTGTGGACTGGCTGAACTTTTTCCCTTGCCAACTCACTCCTCTTTCCACTCTGAGTCAACAGGGAGCCACTGAAACACCTTCTCAGCTTTCCCCCATGCTGACCAAACCAGCCATTTCTCAGTCCAGACTGAACAGAGTTGATGAGAAGAGGCTGCAGCTGTGGATCTCCTCCTCATTTGCCCGGTGCTGCACTGAGAATCACCTCCTTTAGGGATTAAGCAGGGAGCAGCCCTCTAGCTTAGGAAACAGTCTGGGTTTCTGCTTCTGGCATGGGTTCAGATGTCTTGATTATTTACTGCTTATTGTTTGGCTAATAATACAGTCAGGAGCATGAAGAGCTCTGAAAAAGAGACGTATGCTTCCCCTGTTAAGATACAGTCAGAAATATCAGCCACTGGCAAGGAAACAGCAAAAGGTTAAACTTCTTGACATGTACTCTGTAGAGGTTTACAATACTGTTTCCTCATTAGTCTCATCAGTCCCAGTGAGCCATTCCGTAATCCTTTTCTCTTGCCATTGAATCTGGCCCTTCCAGCAGCCAACACAACTAGCAATGGGCTATTTATATGTAACTTGCAAAAGAGCAAGACAAAATTAAATGTCTGAATCACAAATTGAACAGGGACTTCCAAGTTTCTGGGAAACTTCTGTAGTTTTCTCAGAACTCTCCATGTCATAGATGAATGCCTCTGATATCCTCTGCAAAACAGGAATTAAGCTGGCCTGTTCTCTCTTATGGATTTGTTTAGCCTTTCCTGGAGCCAACAGGCAACGTAGTCAAATGTCATCTTGAACATACTCAAGTGATATATAAAGGGGTATTTTCAATCAGTCTTGATTACTCAAGATCCATGGGCACTTTTTGACTATGCTGGTGCTCAAATCAAATCCTAATTCTCATAGTCCTTCTTCATATATGAAAGAGGAATGTTAATCTCTTGCATCAGGTATTCGCATGTAACCCTTTCCCATCTGTATATCAGAAGAATTTGGAGTCAGAGATGAACTAAAGCAACCTTTATGGTTCAGCCCTATAAAAAGCCTGTATAACTTCAATTGTATTTGTAATTGTGAACTGGCCATAGGCTTTTCTGTGCTCTTCTGAACAGTGTTCTCCCCTGTGTTCACTGCATTTCGTTGGCAAGTCAAAGGATTTATTAAAAGGATTATATGACATTGTTGTCAGTGACAGTGGAGGGCTGGACTCAAATGACCTAGGTAGCCCATCCCAATCCTATGTCCTGATTTTCCTGTGATTCCTGTAGAGGATGTAAATGATAATAGGTTTGCTGGCATGAAAGCCACAGTGCTATCTGCTTTATTATTGCTTTGTCCATTTTGAGCTGGCATTTCCATATCACAGTGTTTGATTTTCTGTTGTCTTGCCGCTTATGCAGCATTTAAACTAACCCATAAAGGATGTCAGAACTCTATCAAAATGGAAAAGCTTGAAGTTCATTTTGCACAGATGTAAAATGATTACCTAGGCAAGGGGCCATCAGTCCCCTTGTATATTTTCAAAACGATGTTTGAGCTGTTGGGCTGTGAGGTGTCCTCTTTCAAGGATTTAACACTTCAAAGTATAGACACCCCTGTGCAAACAGAGGATTAGGATGTTCCAGGAAGAGGATTATGAATACAGGAGAACTTTCATGCAGTGAAGAGCTTCTTTACCAGAGAATTACCATTATAAATAAACATGTAGTTCTGAGAGCAAATGAACTAGTGAAGTCTGATTTCCTATGATTTTGTGTATAGTGGTTGGATTTTCTAGTACTGGTAATGTTTAAAATGCAGGTGAGGCATTTCAGACAGCTTTCTTCATGTGGGCTCTCTAATATGGAATGAGGATGATCATATGTCAAAAATCCTCATTTTCTGGAGTAGGAAAAATACCAGTAAAGAGCAAAATTTACTTCCCAGCTTTGCCACTGGGACATACTAACCATGAGAAAGAAGCTGTAGCCTTTATCCCATCTGTCTATATATATAGCCTGGTAGGTTACAGTACCATTTGATTCAGGAAGAAATGTGCCGCTGTGTAACCCATCTGTATCGTGGACCACGACTTGTTCTGCAGTTGTTTAGCTGGGAGAAGCTAATAATATAGAGACAGGACTGCTCATACTTTCTATGAGATGCTGGCTGCTCTTACAAGTGCTTTTATAAAGCATGTTCTGCCTGCTTTCTGTCACCCTGAAACCCATCACAGAGTAAGCATTTTCTTTGTAATGATCAGAGTGTAATAGAGCACCCATGACCCACTCAAACACGCAAATCTTCAGCATGGCTCTAAATAACTCCTCAGCCCTTTCATTATATTAAGGCCTCAAAGTGGACATTTTGTTAGCCACTGTGGAGTGTGGAAAATGAGACTGCTTTACACTGCATGACTCTTTTATTATAATAAACACATTGAAGATTGTGCTATTTAATTATTATCTAGAAAAGAAAGGGAAGGATCTACTATTAAAGCCCTTGGGCCATTTGAAGGAGAGGGTAAAAGTTAGAATGAGCTGGAGAAGAAATAAAGCAGCTTCTTGAAAGGCTTCCTCAATGCTCGTTTTATGTCCAAACACCATGGGAAGCAGGAAGTTGAGGACACATCCCAGGGCTATTATAGATACAAAATCATGGTGTCATTGGGGTCAGCATCACCTTTTTTCTTTCCTGAGGTGACAGCAAGGACGTGTGACCAGTACCAGTGTAGGTCTCTTACCGAGGTAACACACATAGGTCAATCACAAGAAAATTGAGATGATTAAATACCTCCCAAATGGAAATTTGGATGGGCAATGCTTCCCTTATGAACACTAAGTTTGTGTATAAAATAAAAGCTTAAGGAAGAAAGGACACAGTTAGTCCTTGGCAAAATACAACAAAGCAAGTCAAGAACACATGACTGATAAGTACAACACAAACTCTTCAGTCTCTTCAGTAGCTGTTGTTCATTCAGTCTCCCAGTTTACCAGCGTAAGTGCTCAATATTCAAGTGGCCCTTTTATACTACTTTTCCCCTTCCTGCTGCTGTGTCCACCTACATCTTGATGTCAGGTATTATAATACAAAGTCCAGGGATACATCTGAGCTCAGATGAAGAATGCTGCCTGGATTTTACAAAGTTTTTATAAGGAGATACTTCAGTGTTGCTACTGGGGCCCTAAAGCCACCCACCATTTGATTACTATCTCTAGTCCTGGAGTGATTTCCTTGTAGGCTATCTCTACTCACTGTCTCATTGTTCTGTGTGCCAGTAGCACCAGCATCTAGCCAGCTTTTGTGCATCACAGTCAAGATGATGGCGGATTATATCCCCCTATTCCTGCTACTGCTGCTTCAGTATTAATGAATTCAGCTATTCTTGATTCACTGAACTGGAAGAATCCACATCTTCATCACTGACTCCAGAAGTGTGTGAAGTTTAAAAGGGCTGTGGTTCAGAACCACAAATTAATTCAGATGAACCATTCCAAGGAATCAGCCACCCTTGTACCCTTGGGGAAGCAGGTTTGCAGTTTCATCATGAATAGTGCAGTAAAATGGCACAACAGCCCCTATTTGTCTTCTTTTTTCCAAACATGTTCCAGAGAGGCATAAGGAGAGGCAGGATACTCAAGGCTGACTTGAAGTAGCATCCTTTGGTAATTAAGATCTGACTGGCTAAATGACTGATGAATTTCTGAAGCACTGAACTGAACGACCAGGAGCAGATTCTCTTTTGGCATGCTTATCCAAGCCTGTGCTGTGAGCAGCTCCAAAGAACCATGTAAATGCAAATGAAGCCAGAAGATGAGTTTATGGAACAAATACCAAGTTTGTCTCTCATTCTCTTTGCTTTGATCTGTACTACCAATTAAAAGATAAAAAGCTTTTACAGCATATATAAGGCCAATTAAATCTTGTAATGAAATCCTCAAGTGCTACCGAGGTGGAACTTGCAATAATTAGTTTTGATGCATAAATAAAATTTTCAGATGAAATTTGTTCTTTTAAACTCATGTTCCTCTTCTAGTTCACAGCGGTTTATTATTTCACTGTGTGAGATGTGCGAGAAGTAGCTTCCAGTGTTTCTGTTCCCTTGGTTCTTACAGGCTCTATGTTAATGCATTGAAAAGAACAAGAATTTATGACAAATCTAATAAGGAATTATTCTAGTGGTAGTGCTATGAACTGGAATTCTAATATGAAAAACATTCATAGCCCCTTAGTTTCACACCTTCATCCATCCAGAGAAGGGCAAAGAAACTACTGATCATCAAGGCACTAAAGGCACAACATAGATTTTGCAAGTGAATATTCAGAAGCTGGATAAGATGCTGTGCTTGGAGTTATGATGAGTGCTGTGAGCAGCTAATAAATCCATAGGTTGCAGTAAGGACCCTCTGCTTGGTGAGGTTGTTTGTATAAAACCCCAAATACCTTGGCAAAGATTTAATGAAGTTACACAGCTAGAGCTCAAACCATGCATATTAAGTAGAACTTTCTCACTTGCTACTTCACTACACTACTTTAAGACTCATTTCCATTTAAATAAAGTAAAATACAGCCTCCTAGTTTATGCTAGCACAACAATACACAGAAATAATGGTCTTTTGGCTAAGAAATGGCATGAGAAGTTAAGATTTTGCAAGTCCCCTTCTCCATACTGCATGTTTCTGAGTTGATGTATTTAGGGTGAGATTCTGGGTCAATTAGCCTGTACCTCCAGGCGACTAGTACTTTGAGCTGGCAGTTTAGGTCATTCAGGTACTTAAATCCCTGCTTTGAAGGGGCAATTAGGGTGTTGCAAAACTAAATACATGAATATAAGAAACATCTGCAAATACAAATAAAAGTTGATTTAGTCATTCTTAATCAGTAATGTTTTAGGGTGCATGTATGCCATGGTACCAGGAACTGAATGACTGCATACAAAAGATAGGGAGATGCTAATTACTAGTATAGAATCACAGAATCAACTGGGTTGGAAAAGACCTTTAAGATCATCAAGTCCAACCATTCCCCAGCAGTTCTAAGGCCACCACTAAACCATATCTCTAAGGGCCTCATATACACAGTTTGTGAACACTTCCAGTGACAATGACTCCACCACTGCCCTGGACAGCCTGTTCCAATGGCTGAACACCCTCTTGGGGAAAAAATTGTTCCAAATATCCAGTCTAAACCTCCCCTGATGCAGCTTGAGGCCATTTCCTCTTGTCCTGTCACTTGTTATTTGGGAGCAGAGACCAGCCACCTCCTGGCTCCATGCTCCTTTCAGGTAGTTGTAGAGAGTGATAAGGTCCCCCTGAGCCTTCTCTTCTCCAGACTAAACCCCCCAGGGCCCTCAGCCGTTCCTCATCACACTTGTGCTCCAGGCCCTTCACCAGCTCCATTGCCCTTCTCTGGTCCTGCTCCACCATGTCAATGTCTCTCTTGTAGTGAGGAGTCCAGATATGAACACAGGATTTGAGATTGCTCATATCCTGCTTATCTTCAACAGTTACAGAAATGCAAAGGGGCTAGGCCTCTCAGAGTCTTGCAGGATTTGAGGCATAGTATTGCAGATGCTACCAAGTGAGCCTCTTGTAAAAAACAGTATGCCAAGGCTGCGTATATAGGCATTTCCACCTCAAAAGACACTTCTCTGGACTCTAGCCTTGGCTGCCTTATCAGTGTACTTCTCATGATGTCTACTTGCTTTCTCCTGACTGACATTCTGGGCAAGTAATCCTAGCTCTGTCAAAATAATTTAATGATACATCCTTTCTGCATGTCTCAGGTTTTATCTTTGCTGCAATAAAGGAAAACTCAGGTAAGGTTTGGGCATGTACACTTCAGTCCTAAATCAGTGCAGACAAAAGAGGGAAAGGCCAGGCTTATCACCTGCAACACACAGCCTGTGGCCTCAAACCTTTCTGAGAAGCAATCTGCAAGGGCCTGGGGTGTTGGGGGAGATGATACAGCAATGTCAACAATAACAATAAAACGTGGCTTATACTCCACAATAGCCTCTGTTAAGTAAACCCCTTCCTGCCCCAAATACCACAGAAGGATTGCTCACCTGATTTGTTCTCTATGTTTAAAGTTAACACAGTAGGGCCAAGCCACCTCTGACCCAGGAATAATGTTTGTTCCAATGGGAATATTTTCAGCATCATAAATTATGGATCCAGCCCAATGTATGCTGTCTGCTTTAGCAGTCTTGATAAAAATTGCCCAGTCTTAATCTCCCTGACCACATGAGGATTTATCAGTATTTCATAGAATCATGGGATGGTCAGGGTTGGAAGAGAACCATGGTTAGGGTTCAAATTTCCAAAGCTCTCAGTGGCAATGCACTCAGCTGGCTTCATTTCATCTAGTCTGAGATGCTTAAGTACTTCTACTGGGGATCAAGCTATACCAAGATATCTATAACCAAGGGAGCGAAAGAGAAGCACCACCAGGTGATAACTCAGATCCAACCAGTGAGAGTCAGATTTGTAGAAACATCCCTTAGGTTAACAGAACATGACAGCTAACTGAAGTAACACCTGTAGTCTGGAAGCCATAGGGGAAGTATTACCATGGCTCTGTATCTGAAATTTACAACAAAAGCACATCTCTGAAATGTGGTATGTTTGAATGACACACACACTTTATTCACTCCTTCCAAAGCACAGCTGGAGCCAAGCCAATTTACAATGTTGTTTCAGTACCTTGCAAATAACTTGCAGTGAACTCCCAGCTCAGAATAGAGCTAACAGCAACATGCTTACAAAAGTCTGCTTTTCTCACAGCTAGCAGCCAGCAGGCATTTTTCATCCCAGGACTGTTTAGTGTAACTTGCAATAACTCAGTGAAAGCAAAATCAAAAACGTGCTTATGATCACTCTTAGCAATCATGTCCATAGGAAAAGGACTTTTATAAGATGAATCAATAGAAATCTTATTTCTTAGAGGGCAAAAGAAGTATCCAAATACCAAAGATACTGAATCCCATAAAAAACATGTGTTGAGGATATGTAACAGGCTACTATTTACAGGAAGAGCAAGTCTAGTTATCTTATCAGTTGTAGGAAATCTGAATATTAAAAGTTGGACTTGCTGCCCTAAAGGTTGGACTTAATGATCTTAAAGGTCTTTTCCAACCTAGTTGATTCTATGATTCTATATGATTCTATATTCACTGCATGTCATCCTCAAAAGTAATTTTCATTCTGCAAGAAAAGGTGAAATGTCCTTTTCAAAACCACTGTCAGGACCCAGGCTCTCTTTAACATCAGAGAAATCCAACAAACACAGCTTTCTTGAGTTTATCCTTTCCTAGACAGGCTCTTAGAGGATGATAAGATGGGTGACAGAAGGCATGAAGAACAACAGTGCATTCAGTCCTTGCGTAATGGCACCCCATCTCAATCAGCAGTGGGAAAACACTGATCTCATGCTAGATATCCCCATGCCTTTGCAGACACTGCACTGCAGAGGGGCTGGGTATCACACTTCCAGACAACAACAGTGCGCTGGGGTGCCTTATCCCCTTGGTCAAATAATGACAGCATTAAAACAGGAGCAGAGATACTAATAGACACACAGAATACAAGTTTTTTACACATACAGAGCTCTCCCTTCTCCCCTGTCGCAGAGCTTTCCTCCAACCTGCAAGCATGCCTTTAATTGAGGAGTCTAAACCATCAATCATATAAGAGAGCTTCCCACCTTCTGCACTGCCTACCACCTGCTTATGAGGAAAAAATAGAAAGTACCAAAGGAGCATATGAATTGAATTGTATTGAAAATTTGCTCAGTCAATCTTTCAGGACCAATTCTTGTCTCTCAGAACTGATTTCACTGCTCTATTTGTCTTGGTAATATAAGCAGAAGTGCTTTCTTCCTTCTGGGAATTGAAATGCCTCTTGCTGCAACCTCTCCAGCACAGCAGCTAAAAACAGAGGAGCTGTATTACGTACTGGGCAAATTCTCAGCCATGAAAACCTTTCTATTCTCCATCACGGCCCACTTTAAGGTCCCCTCTGTTCTTAACAGAAAAGGCAGCTGCTGGGTCCATTAAACCATTCCTTCAGAGATGTTCAATCCAGTGTATGCTAGAACTAGTATATCCTACTGTCCAGCAGCGGAAAGAGAGAAGACTATGATGGGAAATATGAAATAGCAGCCTTTGAACACAGTTTGATCACCACAGCCAGTTCAATGTCACTGATGTTTCACTTTGTTCCCGAAGAAAAACTGATTTACTTGTAGCTAAAGCCTCTAGTAAGAAAGGTAGTTCTGAAACTGCAGATTGGGGTTGTTGTTAACAAAGAAGCAGGAGCAGGATAGGACCTTCTGGCTTGCTGTCAAATTTCAGTATGATACCTATGTATGATACTCTCTGAGTCTATGGACTCAGAGAGCAGTAATCTGAAGATGACATTCCTTTATCTAAGCAGTATGGTTGTCTTGCCTTCTGCGGTATCTTTCATGGGCTGTTGTGAATTATTCTTATAGCAACAGTTTGCCAGTTCAAGAGTGCAGAAGGGAGGCTGGATCAGCTTATAGCACTCAGGAATTTTGCTGTATAAGAAGAATAACTTTTTGCTGATGAATAAAGCTCCAGTGTGGCAAAGAGAGATTCAGTGGAGAGGAGACAGGGACAAGAGTGAGGCAGTCAGATCAAAGCAATATGGAGAAATACGGCCTGTGTGCAGTGGAGGATGCAGGTTTGAGACACTAGTGAGAGTGGGGCATTAAGACAAGGAGGGCTTGACATACAAGCAATTTTTCAGTTAGCTCTCAGTTACCAGTACTTTGGCAAAGACGTATCTTCTGACATATTTGTGTCGAGCGTTGAAGTACAAATAAATCCTTTGACAAGAACCAGACTTTCTTCCTGTCTTCAATATTTTCCCCCAAAGGGTCTGTTTCCAAACAGCTGTGGTATCATTTCTTGCCTTTTCCTGATCTTCTTTCAAGTCTTCTTCTAGAAGATTGATTCATTTGTATTGTGCATGTGAAATCCTCATGTCCACTCCATGCAAGCCTCTAGTCCAGGCAATTTCTCACCTACTGCTGCTGTGATCTGTGGGAACAATATATATTGATTAGTGGCTGGACATAAAACTGTGCAAGGCTGAAGGACACTTCTTTTATTGAGAACCAGTTCTCTCCTTGCTCCATTTTCCTGTTATGAGCTCCAGAAGCAAAGATTAATGACAGCCGTTCCACTTGTTTAAACAGCTGATGTCTCAGGCCTGGATCCCACCTGAGGCTCCCTTCTGAACAATAAGAACAGACCATTACTGAGCTAAGCAAAAAACCCTGCATAAAAAATAGTAAAGTTTTTAGCTTCCAAGTTGGCAAAGAAAATAATTTCTTCAGGAGCAGAAAACTCGTTGAAGGACAGAAAATGAGAACCCTTATAGGAAGCAACAGAATTTTTACTGTAGTCCATTATTATTGTATTTTCATAGATGCAGATTGCAAAATGCAGACATTGCTGGGGTGAGATGCAGCTGCTGGATATGAAGAGACACAATTGCCATAACTGTATGATGGATGTGTTCACAGTGATGAAATGCAGAAAATGACAGGGTCAATGATAATAGATCTGTAGATACAGAGGTAAAAAGCTGAAGAATGTAACAAACAAAAATAATAGGGAGAAATGGCATATGGAGCTATTTCAGGCACCTACAGCAAGTGCTTTTGACTTGAATAAAGAGGATATAGACAACAGGGCAGCAGAGCTGACCATGAATTAAAACCAATGTATTAAAGAGAGGTAACCTTAGAGCAAGCCTGGAATTTCTTGCTCTGCACTCAAAGACCTGGCTGAAGATATATATGGCCCAATAAAAGGATACAGGTGGCTTTGCTTCTCCTTTGGCAGCAACAGAAGGAAGATGTCAATAACAATGATCGTGTTGGTGCTGCATGTGGTACAGTTATTCTTCAATTAGAGGACTTGAGTTTCCAAGATTCTTGTTCTGTTATTTTTTATTCATATAAAATTACTGTATTGAAAAAAACAGTCAAGAATAACAGCTAATTAAAAGGACTATTTGAAATACTCTTATAGATAAGTACTAAGAGTTTGTTGCTTTCTACTTTAAAAGTCCCACAGTCAGGTTTATTGGGTTGTTACTATAACAAGACTTTTTTTTTTTTTTTAATTCAAATTTTCACACACAAGTCTCAGGTACAGAGGAATGAGAAATAGTCATCATGCAGCTACCAAGCCTTTTTTTGTCTCATTCCACATGAAAAATATCAGCTGAGCCTTCAGCTACATTGCAAACCATTGAACTTAATGAATGTTACATCTTGTAGATGCCATTAACCTGCAGAGATGGTGGTGTTTGAAGGGTGTTGTCTGACTAAGGAGCAAAAAATGAAAGGAAATATTGCACCCTCCACCCGTGCCATCACCAGTCTGCCTCTCTCCGTCATCCACGTAGGCTCTGAGTGATGAAATTCATAATCACTTTCAGGCACATTGGATGAGTACTGCTGAGACAGGAGAAGTATAGTCTGCTCTCAGCAATACTTTAAGCCTCACGTTAGTTAGAAGGACTTTTACAGGTCCTTGGTAAAAACGGAGATGTTCCTTCCAGAGAGGTGCTCTCCAAGCACCAGAGCAGAGGACTTAGGTCCTAGATTCTAGTTCTCAGATCTGCACTCTGAGGTTTTGGGAAGGAGGGCTGAAGAAAAAGCTATTTATCAGTGGTGACCTTTGTGTGTCTTCTTTTTCTTGTTTTGGTCTAAGGAAAGCTGCTGGACCTCTCCAACAAAGTGAGAAGGTTGGGCTGACTTGGCATAGCCACTATGAGGGGTTCCAAAGGACAAACAGAGGAGTCTGGAGGGGTCTTATGCTGTGAGGCGCTTTGGCCTCAGCAAATGCAGAGCAGCCTGGCTGAGCTGCTGCTGCTGTGTCTAAATCAGATTCTCTTGACTGCTGACCTGGTTCCACTAATCTCCAGTGACAGTCCACAATGAGAGTTATCACCAGTACTGGGAGCTTGATAAAGGCTGCTGTTGCCAGGTCTGCTTGAGAGACAAATAAAGATGGGAACTTTCTCCCTGGAAATTTTGTGGGTTTTCTTTATGTGTCAGAGAAAAGTCAGGCTTTTGTGCTTACTTAATACTCTTGCTTTGGGCCTTTTTGTAACTATCAGGCACCCTGATGCATCAAAGAGGGCACCTTATAGGAATCAGACAATGGGTCCTCTAAGGCTGAAATTCTGAGATGTCACATAAAGGGTTTTAAGGAGAGAAGACTGTGGCAGGTTGCATAAAATCCACATGTATTCTGCTGAGAAACAGCTCGAGGGCAATTTCAGGTAAAGGAATCTTGCCTCTCAAGTTGGGACTATATGAAATTAAGCTCTGCTGATCCTTCCTGAATCACCTCGCTAAATCTAGTCTGACTCTCCAAATAGCACTCTTCAAATACCTCCTGGTAAAATGGAGACTTCAGCCTCCAACCTAAGTTTTTGCCCACCCCTTTCCTTCTGCAAACAGCACATAAATGTCAGAGTGGTTTTACTGACCTCAATAAATGCTTGAGGGCAGGTGAGGATGATCCCAGATACTGTCAATAGGAGGCCATTAACACTGATGTTATGTTTCAACAGCCCCTGTCATGTGGAAAGACCTCTAAGGTTTTACAGTCTAAAAGCAAGCTTCAGTCTGATCATGTTCAGGTGGGTGAGTGGAAAAGAACAGGAGACTGCCCTCCTGTATGCCATGGGAAGGGCTGAGCAGCAGTCAGCAGGCGGATCTCATACAGACAGGTGGGATGGTGACAGAAAAAAGCAAGTGAGAGAGAGAAGATGCAAAGATATTGTCCTGCTTCCTACTCTGTACCAGCTGGCAGAGCTTGCTAGTTGTGTGGGTGAGAAGAATATGCTCTACCCTAGGAAGGATTTTAGGACCAGGCACAATTCTTTGCATATCAGAATGCTCCGATTGCTTACTTTTGAGTCCTGAGGGGCTCATTTATCTCTAATATGAGTCAATGGATTTTCATGAGAGCTGAATAATCTCCACTCTCTTTTGTAAGAGGAATAAGATTCTTCTCAGAAGCTAGGCAAAAAAAAAAAAAACCAAAAAAACTCAAACCCCAGCCATCCAAACCAAACGACCAAAATAAAATATTCACATGCTAACTCCAAAATCAAGCAAGCACCCTGTAAATTCTTTCCAAGTGGCAGATGCAACCAGCATCTTTCCCCCTTCTCTCTCCAACAGCTTCTTACTCAGAGGATGCTCCAAGTATGCAGCTCCTATATGTCACAAAATTCCTCTTGTGGTAGGCAATGGGGTAGCAGAGCAGCACGTACACAATGACAGGGTGAGGGCTGTGCTATGGGACATCTGGCTGTGCAGCTGCAGGTTTTCTCAGGCATTTCAGAGTGAGTCAGGCTCTGGAGAAAGGTATTCCAATGCATCCTGGCCACATTCCTTACCTTGCTGGAGACAACACCTCGTAACATTTATTACTTGCCCTAGCTTTCGAAGCTTCCATGGGAGAACTTTGCTTTGTTAGTCTGCTCCTACCATTGCCCTCTCACTTTGTGTTTCCTACTGTACTGTATACAGACTAGCAGAAGGAAGGTTGAGCAGAAGATGAGAAAAAAGGCTGCTGGCTCAAATTCATTCAAAAAGGCAGTCTTTCCTCAGCTGGAGAGCAACAATTCCTGGAGAGCGATAATGTATGAACACTGGTGCTTTGGAAACCTCAGATGATTTTTACTTGTCTGTACTGAGAATAGGAATCCCATGGTGCAGATAGTGACTCTGAAGATGCTGGACCACCCAGAATTGGCACACACATTTACAAGGAAGAAATTCTGACCAGTGCTAAATAAAGCTGGATTCTGCTCTCAGTTACAGCAGCAAAAACTCAGCAGGCATCCTAATGCCAATGGCATCATTTTGGATTTGTTCCTGAACACTGAGCCAGCCTCTGGCCCTCCTTTATGTTCACAGGAACCTTCTACTGAGCATATGCATTAGTTTGTGCCTCTTTTCATCTTCCTTTCAGCATGTAAAATACCAGCCTCAAAGCAGAACTTTGCAGTAGTCAAGAAGCAGATGGATCCAAGGGAGACACGGAACTCAAAGGCTGATTTTATCTATACTGATTTCAGCACACAAATGCTACCAAATTTGGAAAATGTCCTTTCCAAACTTATTTCAAACATGTCAAGTACTCTGCAGCAAGCTGGCTTTGGCCATCCCTTCCTTCTTACATTTTATTCCTTTGCTATCCTTTGAAATCCTTCAGTTTCACAGAAAGCTTTCTCCAGCTAAGACACTGTCTTTGCATTTCTGAACAGAGCATGGGCAAAGTAGAAACAATTGCCACTTCTTCTTTCAGCATCAGAATGGAACTTACTTTCCAAGCAACTGCACTTTGTAGTGGGTTTGACCGTCCTGAGGAGTGGAATTTACTGGGGAGCAGAGTTCTGTGTTAAAAAGCAGTGGTTCTTTAGAGACCTAGAAAGAAAGCTTTCTAAGAGATGCTTTCTCTTGCTGCATCTCCAAGCTATTTTATGTTACATTTTATCCTTTCTCGATGTTTATTTTTGGTTCCTTCTATCTCTCTCCTTTTTTTTCTTAACACCCAAGGAACAACTGCTTTGCAGAAAGCATCTAATTCTTTATGTTTTAATCTAGTTTAAGTCAGCTCCCTGATCACACTGATGACACCATTTGGCATATGATCACTTCAAATTGTTTTCAGACTTCCAATTTTGGAGAAACTTCTGGTTTAGTGGTATCTTATTTTCTAGACTTTCCCTTTATTTCCACTGTTTCTTTACCATCCTAAAATGCCACAATTCTATTTCCTTTGTACTGTCCCTCTCTATAACGGTGCCCTGAAGACCACTGTTGTTAAATGCCATATTCATCTTGGTTTTATTTTTAACCTCTCTGGAGATTTGGAACCTCAGCATCCCTGGCCCTATTTAAGTGACTTTATTAAAGTCATTCATATAGGGAAATGTGCTAAATGATTTATCCCAGTAGCATTATGCAGCTGCAGCAATTCTTCCTTTCCTTCAGAGTACCCAGCCAACACAATCCCAAGAGAGCTACAGACAGCCAAGGAATTAAACCTAGATCCTGGGAAATGTGAATGGATGGAATTTCATGAGCATATTCCTCATGGAGAATGTTGCCGAGACTTGGGATCTATCTGTATTTTAATTAATATGGTTGTCCTACATTCTCTGTTGGGAGAAGGGCAAAAGAAAGCAATTTTAATGAGTTCCCATAGTTTTTTTTCCAGGTAAATGATAATATCTAAAGACAAAATTCAATCAATTAAGTCAAGGAAGTAATAAGAAAATGTCTGGTTAATGGATCTGGGTTTGGCTTTCCAGTACTGGAAAACAGGAAAGATGTACCAATATAAGATTAGGAGATGCATGTAAATGGAAAGGTAAGAGATTTTTCAAAGATGAGGCCAAGAAGATAGGAAGTCATGCAAGGAGAATGGTGATACATCTTGAACAATCTTGCACTAAGCTCTGAAGATGAGGAAAACAGGAGTGAACTTATGAAGAAGGAAAATTAAGGTTGATGAAAAGCACCATCTGTTTTTTTCATATATGGGTTTACTCAAAACACGTATTTTCACATCATTTTTGGTTTATATTTTCTGCTGATTTTCTAAAGTAAAATATTTTTCAACAGAAATTGGAATCAAATGATATCCTTTAAAAATAAACAAATTTTTAGCTGAAAAAAAAAAGAACTTTTTGTTTTGTCATATACGGACATAATTTCCCAATGAAGAAAAAGGGGTTTAAATCCAGAAAGAATTAAACCTTAGCTATACCAAAGCCAAGAGAGGAATTGGAGCACTAGGAATGACTTTGGACTGGATATTAGGTATATGTATGTGGTCCCCTTGCTGATGGGAATTAGGCATTTAGAAGTGCTTGTTCAGTGGCAACAGGACAAGGGTGGCTTTGCGGCAGTGTTGATAAATGGAGACTTACTCTGTAGTTCACTTGGAAGAAACTTTTAATTTTGATTCAAGTGTCTGTCTGCGCAGGCTTTAGTTACCAAAGGGGTTAATGTACCTGACCAACAGGACTGGAACACCTAAAGGCAGACCACAGCACTTGCAGTTTGCAATGTCATGCTCACTACTGGTGCCTGTAGAGTATTATTACCAAGCAGCTGCTTGCTGATGCAGCTAATTGTTTGACTTACTGAGTTCTTGTAGTCTAACAGCAAAGCATAGAAATCAGAAGTAGGAGATGAAAGGTCCCAGTGGCAAAGTAATAATCTATCCGAATCATTCAACTGGGCCCATGTGAAGAATAAAGATCATAATTCATATACTAATTTGTTGGGTCTCTTTCAAAAATGTCCCTATTTTAATATATGTTTCCATATAAAATATGGGATAGATTTTCAAGTCAGCTTTGTTTACTTTTTTTTTGCCATTTATTACATCTGAACAAAGCCAAAAAATGTCCATGAATGATTCTCATTCAGAGAAAATCTCAGGTGTATTAGTCCAAACAAAGAATTTCAGCTAAAACACAGGAGTGAGACTTGACAAAGTTGTGAGAAGTTGTGGAAAACAGGGTATTAAAATTTTCCACCTGCTGACAAGCTTTTGCAACAAGTGCAAAGTAGGTTTTCTCTAGTTGTCTTAGTTTTGGATAACCTTACTGCATCTGGAGTGTCTCTATGCACTTTAAAAAAATGAAAAGGCAATGGCTGCAAACTGCAAGGTGTTCAGGTCCTTGGAAAGTGAAAATGAGATTCTGTTGTTCCTCTAGAACCAACCAAGGAACATGGACGTCTCCATTGGCATCTTCTTCCCTTCCCCTTTCTCTCCCTTCTTAAAGTTTAAACAGAGTTTCAGGACTTTTCAAAAAATTAAATGCTCAGGAATGTTTCTAAACATTTTTGAAGCAAACTGTGGTTGACTGGAAAATTCACAGTGCCAACAATTCAAGCCTGTAACATATAATTTGTATTCTTTTGAAGCTTTTTTCCCAAATGACAAAGCATTGGGAAGGTCAAAATCTTCAGAACTCCAATTGCTCATTCCTTGCTTTGCTTCTGAATAGACCTATTTTTTAATTTCCCTTCTTTGAACTTCATTCCTTCATCTACTCCTATAATGCTTAGAGCTGTTGTGATTTGTTTTATAAACTGCCTCTGTCTGGGCTGCTTCTGTCCTGAGTGCATTCTGTTTGGGGCTGATGTGTTGCCTAAACCATTCCCTGTTCTCGATATTAACAAATCAAGTTGCCTCACTGGATTGACTTTTCCCCTCATTTATTTCAGAGAGCCTTTTGGATTGAAATCTCCAAACCCATCACAACTGTCATTGTAAATCAAGCTGACAGTCAATTACAAGATGGACTATGTATTTGAACCAGCCCAGCTTTGAAAGCCCATCCATTTCTAATATACTTACAGACCTGTAAATGCTTTTTGTTTTCAGGACACAGGAGTGCCCACTACATGTGAACTGCTGGTGCTGGGCTGCTGTGTAGAAAAGCAGCAGAACTGAAAGAGAAATCAGAGAGTTTAGTCAAAATGATAAGAAAAACATTATCTGCCTCCCAAAGAATAAATCTTAGTGGATGGGCATGTTATTTTATGTGAAGCTTTCTTGTATCTGACACGTTAACACTTTGACTGCTGACAGATCGCAGCCAGGCTCTGACATACCGACATGTATTTCAGAAGCAGAAGGGCAGATAATACCCATAGAAAGGCGTTGGAGTACATGAGAAGCTTTTGATCCATGAACTGCACAATAACGCATCTTGCACCACCTTGAGTTTTGCAGTGAGACAGTTTGTGATATAGGTGTAGGTGTCTCTGAGTAAACTCCAGATAGCACTTGGCATAGTTTAATTCCTCTCCATTTGGCAACTCATCTGGTGTTCTCCCTTCTGTTGCATATCCCAGAATAAAATAGAAGTTGTCTTCAAGTGTACAAAAAGGAGTGAGCTTAGGCTGCATAATGACTGTGTTTCTAATGCATCAGAAATGAAGGTAGCTCTGTTTGATTTACAGTTTTGTTAGTGTCATCAAAAATCTGCAGAGATGTGGAAACAGCACCAGCTGGGTAATTGCTGCAGAAAGCATGCCATGATGTTCAGTATGGGCTTTCCTTATGGAACCTGCTCCAATGGGGTTGTGTGTATAACTTCCTATAACCTTGCACTGAAAAAATATCTGACAAAAGCAAGAAAAACAGCTTCTGAGAGGATGCAGTCAGTCCAGCCTGGGGATAGTGGAACATATGAAATGCATACTCCGTTCAAGTCTCTGTCAGGCATCCAATTTATGGTGCCAGTAAATCTGTTGCCATGATTTGAACAAGAATAGGAGTAATACAAAAACCTGAAGAGAAACTGAAATTCTGATGGAAGAAATAGATTTATTCTTTTTTTTTAGTGTGACTGTTGAATAATATCTTCTTGCTTTGGGAACCATCACACGTTCTATGTCTCAGGGACCTGGACTAGAAACAAAGTCACAGCGCATGGGCTGTGACTATGTTACAAGCCATCCTCTCTCCCTTGCCTGCAGGAATTGTAACAGCTTAAGGCAAAGCACGGGAATCAGTGTTCTGAAGAGCATACCAGGACTAGCGAGGGACAGGCCTGTCCCCACCTGCTTCTTTGGCCCCTGCTGCTCTGCAGGAACATCCTGTCTCTGTGCTGGTTTAGTCTGGGGTGGAACAAAAATAAAAGAACCGACAGTGTTGGAACTTGATTAACTGCAGTAGCTGCAGATAGTGAAATGGCCAAGTTACCTCTCTTGTTGCTTCACTAGCATTATGACATCATGCTCAGTTGATCAGTTTGGCTATATTATGTTATGTGACAGCAGACTTAAGAGAGCTCAGTTGTACTTTCTCATTCCATTGAATCTCTTCATCTTGCTCCTAAACCTATCACTTTTCCTTCTGTTCTCCTGTACAGTTGGTAAGTGGCCTCCTTCACAGGCCAGAATGATGTGACATTTTGTGGGGTAAGTGGTTCCTTTACAACATGAATCTCATTTCACATGGTAGACAAACCCACTCTTTGTTCAATTACATCTTTAAGAGAAACTTAGAGAATGTCTTCTGTTGCTTGGTTGGTTTAAGGAGACCTAATCCTTTAACTGCTAGACAGAGACAGTGAAGGAATGGTCTGAGAATTGCCCATGTGCAATGTGTGCACATTTGTTCTTGCATACTTCAACTGTTTCTTCCCCCAGCAAGCATAAGACTGGGAAACAAAATGCTTCTCCTGCTTTCACCTTCTTGGCAGCTAGCTGCTGGCCTGTTAATGGGACCAGAATGAAGTGGGAATGACCTGTTTGCTTCTACTAGAGCCCCGAGAGGCACAGTAAGGAACTGTCAGCATTACCCAGGTACTGTGTGTAGTTCTTCCTCTTTCACTCAGCTGTAACTTTGATTTAGGACATATATTCTACTATGTGAATGAAAAGAAGATTCACTCTTCTCGGACCAGCAGTGGTTATTCCAAACTTTCCATGGATAGAAGTTGTACACTGCACATTTTATTCTTACAAGGTTATTGCAGGCTGTGCAGTTTGTCTACCAGAGTCAATTCTCAGGTGTCTACTCTATGCTTTGACTGTGTCAAAGCTCCACCAACCAGCAGCTCACCTCCAACCTCACAGTGAGCAGTGGCAGGGCTAGGGAGAGCACCTATAAATCCTCCCATAGTAGGAGCCAAAGTCCCCTGCTACTGCTATTGGAGTAGATGTTGCAAAGAGAAGCAGTGGTCCTAGGTCTGTCTTTGGTGTTAAAATATTTCTGCTGAAGAAATGCCCGTCACTCCAGAGTCTATGCAAAGAATGCTCAAGTTTTAAAGAAGGTATGCACAGGAGGAACTCTGGAAATATTTCTTTCACTGTTTGACTTTCCAGAAAGAAAGGATGCTGATAAACTAGAATAAGACCCAAGAACAAGGGGTGAAGAAAATGGTTTATGAAAAACAAAGTAGATATATACAGACTTCAACTGGAATCTTTCTTTCTGCAGTGGGAGGTTATTGTAGTTAAAAATAAGGAATGTAAGAAATACACATGCCTTTATCTGAAACTCAGGGTATATGAACCTGTTGCCTCATATTTTTTCTTCACCCTGTATGGGTTTTAGGTAAAACTTTTGCATTTCAATTCTTCCTTATCTGAGGATATTATGGTTCTGGTACTGCTCTCCATCTTCACCTTATGTTTATGTGAGCTTTTCCTTTCTTTCTTTCTTTGGTCATTTGCATAAAATCATAGATACTGTGTTCCATAGCAATTAATGCTCACAGATCCTTTGACCCTTGTTCTGACATGTTTTGCTGGTGCTTGCATATAGACACATTTCCATATTTAATTCATGCAAATATTAATATACCAGTATTAATATTTCTGTTGCAGATTTCTCAGATTAATGGTAAAATCAGTCACTGTAAAACTGCAGAGTACCAAAGAGTGAAATCTATTCTTCTGCAGAGCCACTGCAAGCTTTGTGTCCCACTCAAGTCCCAGCTGACATCACTGAAGAATCAGCCGAGACTTCAGCAAAAAGAAAAGTGACATTCATCCAACAGCCCTTTTTTTGGCTGTCACATCTCAGCCTGCAGGAATGAGGTCTACACAGTAGCCATAGGCATGACTAAGAATTGAGAAAGAAAAGAGCTTTCTGGTTTATCTGACAGCACTGCTGGTGCTGCAGCATGGCTGTGACAAAGCCGCTGCAAACTGAGTTCGGAGGTGGGATACAAGGAGGGTCCTATTGGGAGCTATTTGAGACCTCCTTTTGAACTGCCTCTGTGTTATTCCCTTTACTCTGACTGTGTGACTGCTTTTAATGAATATCATCTCATATCATGCTGGAGAGGAGTAGTCTGTGAAAACTGGCATGTTTTCAAATTTAATGTAAGTATGTTTTCTGTTAGTTTGTAACATGGAGCATCTGACATGAGTGCTAGGGTATTACCTTATTTGTTTTTATTTATAGACCTCTTAGGTTCTAAATATTGTGTGAGTTCAGCTCCCTTAAACACAAGGAGATGTTTAGAAGGAGGCTTGTTCAGCCTGGAGAAGAGAAGGCTCCAGGGAGACCTTAGAGCAACTTCCAGTGTCTGAAGGGGCTACAAGAAACCTGGAGAGGGGCTTTGGACAAGGGCCTCTAAGGACAGGACAAGGGGGAATGGCTTTGACCTGGCAGAGGGGAGACTGAGATGAGCTCTTAGACAGAAGTTCTTCCCTGTGAGGGTGGTGAAGCACTGACACAGGTTGCCCAGAGAAGCTGTGACTACCCCATCCCTGGCAGTGTTCAAGGCCAGGCTGGATTGGAGCAACCTGGTCTAGTGGAAGGTGTCCCTGCCAGTGGCAGGGGTTGGAACTGGATGAGCTTTAAGGTCCTTTCCAACCCCAAACAGTCTGTGATTCTGTGATTTACCAGTACCTAGAGTTTAAAATGGGCTAGTGTACAACAGCACCCTATACTGGCATTTCATTTCTTAGAAGTCCAAATTGTCTACACACCTAGAGTTTTTAAAGACCTTTTTTAAAAGAATAGTCAAGTTACATGCCCAGGCTTCTTCTCAGGTTCTGCATAGTTTTCTCTACAACCCATTATATGTTCCAGACTAGTAATAACAATCAAGACAAACCCAGCACCCACTCATAAAGCATGACATTTTTGAGCAGTGTTTGAAATCAAAAAGGCTTTGCTTGCCTAGAAACATTTATCCATTTAATATAAACCCTCAGGAAGGACATGCAATAATCTCCAATATTATCACAGAACTGCTGTATTATCTAAGATACACATTGAAACTCACCCTGCTGTGAGACAGAATATCATTAACTTCCTGATCTTTACAGCAATCATGTCCTTAAAGGAATCCTTAGTATCAAAGCATAGCATATCTCATCTCTTTCAGCTGAAATGGCTCTGTACAAAGTATATATGTAAAACAGGCCTTACTTTCTATTAAACATGAAAGCTGAAGACTACAATAACAATTTTTGATCCTCCCATAACTCTGAAATGTTATAATTGCACAGAAAGAGACCAACTTCATCAAGAAACTGTCCATCAGTTTTCAGTTGGAATATGATTTTTTTGTCTTTCCTTTTTTTACCCCTTCCTTCTCTAATGCATTCATTCTGGTATTTCAGATAAAGTTAACAATGATGAAAATGTGCCTACAGCCAGAAAAGCCTCAGGAATAAATGAAAATGAGTGGAATAGATTGCAGGATGCATACTTTACCACTTGCGTGCAATTACTTAGAGTAGGATTGTAAGCATGACAAGAGAGTCACAGTTTTGGTTTTGTTTTGTCAGAGGAAGCCCAGACTGGTTTTAGCATGTCATTTTTTGCCTCTCCAGATGAAGCCCATCCTCCACTTCACATTCAAACTTTACTAGTTCATACACTGGACAACTACTACCCTAGCAGAGTGCTTTTATGTCATTACATACCTGGTATTCTTCCTCATAAAAGACCACAGAAATTATCCTCTGCTTTAAAAGGATATATGCTGACAGACTGCACTAAAGAAGATGATTTATCTATCCAAGCAGATAACAGTAAATGCCTGGCACAGAGCCGTACAGCTCCAGGTATAAAGATACTGCAGCTGTAATAGAGAGATGAAAATGCATGAGGTATTTTAATTGAGCAATAACCAAAATGTATGGTTAAATGAAGAGGTAACCTTTCTAAGGTAGTCCCTCTTAATACATGTTACTTTGCATTATGCCTTTGGGCTTTTCTATGCTTGAAAAATGAGCAGAAGTAAGGTCACTTTGGGTTCATTTGACTCTGACCTAAAGACTACTTGGCTAGTGTAGTTGTGCTGCAACATTTATTAGCATAAATGAGCAGGTCAAGAGCTGCAGACTCAGAGTGATCACAGCAACAGTGCTTTCTACCATCTGTGCTTCTGCCTTACCCACTGCCTGCATGGGCCACCAGTCAGGTGGGTGGTATATGTGAATGCGAGCAAGAACAGCTCATGAGTTAAATCATGCTCATGGGATTCCTCCCATGAGAACAGGGAGAGAGAATCTCTAGGGAAATGCCCAGCCTGTTTCACCCTGCTGAAGGTCAGAAAAGGTTTGTGAAAACTGGCAACCGTAAAGCTACTCACACATCCAGGAAATTCACTTCTGAAGAACAGGAGGTTGACTAAGTGCTTTGTTTCAGGATGGTCTGATGTAACAGGTATCATAAAGGTGTGGGCTTTTTGGCAAACAGTAGTCTCATGGTTGTCTCATGGGTTTCTGAGTCCACCTTTTATTGCTTTCTGGCTTGGTAAAGTAATTTTTGGCATTTGCTCTTTGGGATTAATTAGGGCAATACAATGCCCTTATGTAGACTATTGACAGCATATGCTGTTTTCATAGAATCACAAAGTGGTTGGGTTGGAAAGCACCTTAAAATTCATCCAGTTCCAACCCCCTGCCATGGGCAGGGATACCTTCCACTAGACCAGGTTGCCCAAGGCCCTGTTCAACCAGACCTTATGTCTTGCAACTGTATGAGGACTTGCACATGATCCCTGCTTCAGGAATCACAGTTGCATTCCTCCTGCCTTGCCTTCCTCTGTTCCATATCCAGGTATGTCTTTTTGCCTTGCCAGGGTAGAGCTACTTGGTAGCTGTTCAGTAGCTTAGGGGGGATCAGAGCACCATGAACATGATGAATGCTGGTGTGGCTGCTCATGTGGACCTCACCAACCTCTACTGACTGCTGTGCCTCTGATTTATACTGTACCGAGGTCAGTCAGCTGGACGGTAAGGGAGATCAGGCTGACGCAGTACACACAGTTTGAAGGCTGTCCTTTGAGTATATCTAAGGACCTTAATTTATAGCCAGTAGGTGGAGCTAAAGCTCCGTGACAGGTTATTCCTCTAGAAAACACATGGTTAAAAATTGCTGATGGAACTTTTTTCTCCCCGTTTCCTTGTATTTATTTAGTCCTTTTGTTGCACATCAACAGTCACGCTGCTGGGGGCTCATGGTGTGAGCTCTTAACTTTTCTATCTCATTCCTTGAGCCACAGACAGAGCACAGGATCTCTGCCGCATTTAGCACTTTCCCATGCTGTTTGCAATAGTTCCTTCTCCCTGATAATTTCACAAACACATTTTCCTGTCTATTCAACACAAAACAATTGCATTTGTGTGTTCTGGGAGTGGTTCTGTTTGCAGAGGGGACTTTCATATTCTTATCAGTCTAATTCAATTAATTCCCTCAGTGGGAATATTGTGTCCAAACATTTGGGGAAAGCTCTCCTTTTGATGCATTGTTACTCAGTATTGCAATTCATGTACTAAACATCTAATGTCTACATCTAGAGCTTTGTCTGCATCCCTTTAGTCTCTATTTTCTCCATTAACTGGAAACACTTTGCATTTACTGATCTCCATTTTTGCCTGGTCTGGATCACTTTCTGCTTCTATTCAGCTTGTCTCCTGTTTATAAATATTAGCTCTTCTTTTGAACGATTTAGGCAGGAAAGTACTCAGACATGTGCCTACCTTTAAGCATTTGAGCTGTGTAGTATATTCCAATGGGACTAGTTATAATACCACAGTTAGGGATGTGATTGAGTACTTCTTTGAACCAAAATAATTAATACTTCACCTTGATTTATTTGGCTAAGAACCCAGCTGAACAGTGGATAACCAGACACGCTCAAGCAATTCGTCAACAATGTTTAGTTTTTCCAAATCCACTAGCAATAACACAAGTCTTTTGTTGAATAAATATAGACTTTTTTGACTTTTTTTTTTTCCTAATCTGGGTTATTGCTTGGAACCGTAAAATGTATATTATTGAGCTCAGCTCAGAGGCCACAGTTTTGACCAACCCTCATTTAATTGCTGCCATGGCTGGCCACTTAACTTGAATTCTTGGCTTGTAGGCTGGGAGAACAGGGATAACAGAACAGCCCAGATCTAACATGTGCTTTTGGACCAAATTGTGTCTGGCACAAGCAGACCCATACATAGCCCATTGAATCTGGCCTTTAATTTATTAAATCTGTAAAATGAGCAGCTGCTGTTCTGAAAAGGTTCAGTATGATCTATTAAGCACATAGGATGAGGAGAGGTCTCTGGAGTGTTCAGGAACAGAATTTCTGGCTGGTACTTCTCTTCTTTAAAGGCGACTAATTCACCAGTTCTTGTAGACATTCTGTATCCTTCCCTTCCTGGTGCCTTTCCACTGACAGTGGAGTAGATACTCCAAAAATCATTACACACACACACACTTGCTTCTATCCCAAAAATCTCTGTGATATGAGCAAACATTTTGGCATCAGAGTAACACTGGGGAGAGCACCACAGATGTTTGAGATGCAGGGGGATGGAAGGGAGCATTGACATTACTGGGTGAAGTTCTGCCAAAGGCATTTTTGCACTGGGATATTGTTCTGCCCAACAAAATGCCGTATTAAATCAAGTCAGAATGTGCCCATCCCTGCTGTGAGCTCCATCTACAGCTGTGCCCAGAGCAGCACAGCTCTTCCCTCAGACAGATAAAGGATGTGTGTGGGCATCTATTCCTTTGCCATACGCTGGAGAGGGCCCCACAGTGACAACTGGACGAGCTCGAAGGAGATGGCAGGAGTTTCAGGAACACCTTGCCAGAGTCAACAGAAGAACTGAAATAGTTTTATAGAAGGCCCTCATTCAATGAGACTATCTCAGTAAATAGTCTTTCAGGATAATCAAGTCAAATTAGGAATTGTTCTAAAAAATGAAAATGGCGGCATTCAGAACATTAGGTTTGGGAAGCTTTGTAGACTGATTAGAAAGCTTGATTTTATATTGAGAATAAAAACTCTTTCTCATCCATTTCTGGAGACTGGGATAACCAAAATGATTGAGGGGTTGGATTTCATGAGAAGATGGAATTGGATCAGGTATGAAACTCTTTAAATGTTTAGTTTATTCACCCAATAGAGTTTTAAACTCATGTTTGTGCTTTCAATGTCTTCTGTTTTCCTGATATGCTTCATTTTCCCCTAGAAATTTCTAATACAAGCACTGGTCATGAATGATGTCTTTAAAATATGTTTTGGTTTGTTCAGTGCCCCTCTCAAGCCCTCAAACAAAACCTTTTTCCCTAGAACAGTTCTATCTCCTAGAGAATGACTGTGCATTTTTTCCAGTAAGAAAAGATGATTGGGGCATCATACATGATTGTCACTTGCATCATACAGTCATGTGCACTTAGGACCACTCAAAACTCTTTCTCAGATCCAGACTGGCATTTTGTCTGCCTCTAATGGCTATTTGGGCAGACATCAAAACCACTTCTTAAGCTGCTGCTATCACACCATGAACCTTTGTCCCTTTTCAGGCCATTTCACCTAATCCAAAGGTCTGATTGCTACAAAGCGTGAGACAAGAGCAACATGTGCTTGTAACAAGTGAGCATCTGTACATAATGGCAGTCAAAATGTCATCAGTCTCCAAAGACTGGTGTTTACTCTGCCAAGACATGCCACATAAAGCCAAAGTTACTTGTTACATCACAAGGAAAAGTTGTGCTTTGCAAGTGTTGGGCGTACACTGGACCATTTGCTCTCAGCCTGATGTTGGCCGCTAGTAGCCTGGGAGTGGGGAATTACAGCACCTTTGCAGCCTCCAGTGAGGAAATAACATAGAGTACAAGAGTGAAGAAGCTGCTAGGATCTGTCAGAGCCCGGTTGGAACAGCTGCCCATGACATGAAGTCTTCTGAAGATGAGACCTTGGGCATGAGGATTGCTGTTTTACCTGCAGCAGCTGAAAGATAGCTTAACACCACAGCCCACACCACTGGATGGAAAGAAGATGCTCATGATATATTCTGGTTCTGTACAAACAGCCTCTCCTAAATACTGTTTAATATGCTGTCACACAAAACTTCTTACATGGCCAGTATTGCCTTCTTCCTCTATGAATAAATCACCCTGGACTCTGTTGCTGAAGTGAGTGAAGAGGCATAATAATTACCTTCTATTTCTGTGATAAGAATCTGTAGACCCCCAAGCCTCCAGTGCATTTTCTGCTCTATGAACACACTGACACACCCCAGAGGAGGTAAAAAGGAAAACATAGGGGATGGAGGACAGGAGGAACAGGAGCCTCTGATCCTGGCCACCCGCAGCACACAGAGTTTGTATGCAAAAAGGTAATTTTTAAACAATTCAGACAAACGGATTTTACAACTGTCTATCCTGTGCAAAGTGATGCTTAAAGAGTTACCTCTTCAGGCAGGAGAAGACAGTAATGATTTTATGTATTGGGTTAAGGTCTTTAGGAGCAGATTGGCAGGCTTGATGGATCATTGTTCTCACATAGGACCTGGCCTTGCCTTCACAGAATCAGTGAGAACTTGCATTTCAGCTCAAGCTTTTGGGTAACATGTCTTGAGAAAAGCGTGAGACTTTACCCAGAGCACGAGGAATGTTAAGCCTGTGAATTCTACCAGCCAAAGAACAACAAATGATGTATTAAGAAAGTTTATGTTTTTGTATTAGCTCAAGGGCTGAGGTGGCACTCAAGCCCCAACTAGTTGATTTTGATGTTGTGCTCGCTCACTTTAAGTTATTGCACAGCTGGAAGTAGAACAGCTTGGATAATGGGGTCTTACCCCCAGTGAGGAATGGAGATGTGATCCAACTTGTCCTTGAAACTTCAGCTGTCCCTTTACACTTCACAGTCTTTGATAATGCACTGGTATACCTTTTCTCATGGAGCCTCATTCACAGCGTGGGGCCTGCTTGTGGACTGAGTTGGGCTTACTTAGGGCACAAAATCATTTCATGTGAGATGCCTTTGTTGCCTGTTAGACATATTAAACATGATGCAATTGATAAGACAAGGAGTGTCAGGAAGAAAATGAAGTTCTTATGAATCAGCAGCTGCCTGACATATTGCAGAAACAGATATGCTTGCTTCTCCATTTCTCCATCTCTTGTGAAAAAAACACCCAATCTTCATAGGAGATTTCATTAGGAAATTGGCAAGTCATTTAAACCAGTTTTTTCAAACACAGCATGTGAGTGTTTCTCATTTTCTGGGTGCCTAGCTTCTAGCTTATTTTGGCCTCAAGCCATTGAACATGTTGAGGATAGAGACCAAGACTAAGAACTTAATTCCATGTCCTCTGGGAAGCTCTTGCACAGAGCTGAAGACTGGTAGGTGCATTTGCCATAACCCCTGTAGCTGAGCTAATGTACTGTAGCTTTCTTCACTAGCTGAATTTTCCTACAAAGCACTGTAAGAGTTTCCCATCAGAGCCTGAGGAACTCTATCTATGCACAGTATTAACCAAATGGGCTTTCCTATCACTACCCTAAAGTGCCTGCACCGTAAATGTGAACTCCATGAGTAGCACACTCTGCCAGTTGACCTAACTTGTTTGAGTTCGACTTAAAGCATATGTTCTTTATCCATGAGCTCTGGTTGAATAAGGCAAGAGAAACAGAGCTGCTCCCCTGATTATTGCTGACAGTGGCTAGTCTTTATATGTAGCCTAAACTCTCTCCAGAATGAAGAAACATGCTGGATACTTCTGAAAAGGTACTGCAGTGCTCATTAGAGCTATACCCAGCTTTTTTGGAGAGAAGAAGAAGAAACCTGACAGTTCATTTTAGTGTGAGTGGATGGGGGAGGAGCTAAATTAGTATTTTAATACTATGGTAGTTTCTCATTTAAGTGAAATGAAATGTGAACTAAACACAGTTGTCTATGAATGATATGCAGTATTTGCCACAAGCATGATTAAACTGGTCTGGCTAGTTTTTCTACCAACTAGTCAAATATACTTCTTTAGCAAGAGGGAAGTACTGTCACCTTCCCCAGTCAGTTAATATTCCTGTGGTTAATTCCTCTACATCCCCAGGACAGAGCAACTTTGTGTAGCACAGTGAATATGCCTTCTATAATCTTTGATACCGTCAGTGATAAACTGGGGCTATTTGCATGGTCTTTCACTTGAGATTCTGTTCACAACCAGCAACTGGGTGTATCATAATATCATTCCAGGCTGTTCAGAGGCCAATATTTCAACACCATAAATGCTGATCCCACTCTAGTCTTCTCCCTTATGAGCAACTGAAGCATCTCTTTGCTGTTAGCAAAACATATTCTGAGCTATTGGTTTTGATCATCATATTAGCAGAGGCAGCTGGGTACATGGAGAGCTCCCATGTTAACTAACCAGGGAGTTCAAGTCAATGCCAAGTTTGCTTAGACTGGAAAGAGAAGTGGAGTCAAGATACAGAATTGCTTTTGTTGGGTTTTCTTCATTTGAATTAACCGTGAAACATAAAGGAAAAAAAAGAACGAGAGAAAAGGGTTTTGTAAGGGGGAATCCGATCCTGACTCTACTGTAGTTAAGAGCTCCCAGTTGAGCTAAATGGCACTGCTTTTGTAGTACCAAACTTTTTCTTGGCTGTAACATGGAAGTGAGACTGGAGCTAGTCTCTGATGTTTGATGTACTGCATTTGGCCACAGATTTCTCTGATGGCCCAAAGGATGGCAAATCCTCTCAGTGAGCTCTTGGCAAGACCCCTGGCTGGAGTGACTGTGGATGAACTGCTACAGACACACAAGTATAGAGACCATAGCACTGCCCTGGGACTGAAAGCAGATCTGGGGTGGACAGAACTATGCACTGTGCCTGATAATTGCTGTCTCACTATCAGGAAAGGATTTATGTGGTGACAAAAGTCTACCATCACAGATACGGAAGATAGTGGTTTCCTTTTATGTAGGCTGTGGAGGGTATATTAATACAAGTTAGTGATGTCCTCTGAGATCTCTGAGAAGGAATGCAATGTATCCAAAGAACATATGGCCTATCCTAATCCAAACTGGTTGGCACCTAGTCCAGTGCTGCACTATGGAGGTGCTCATGGCTCTGGCTTATTTGTCTACCCCTGTTCTTAAGTGTCATCTTGTAGGTTCAAAGACAAGCGTTGAAGCTACTAGTGAGGCACTTTCTGCAGTCCTGTCAAAATTATGGGCACTTGAAGGCTCATCACACTGGGGAAATTAAGGGTACTAAATATTTAATACCAAAACCTTAAATATTATCATAAAAGTAATTTAACATAAATGGCTTTCAGCATCTCCTTATCCATAATTCATGACTAAAATGGGTGGCTGGTTTCTAATGTTTTCATGCAATTAATTTCAATGGGTGCAGCACATTACTTCCAACCCTTTGTCCCTCAGAGACCCTGGCCCTACCAAGAAAAGCAAATAGCAGGACATTAAATGTCAGTGACACAGAGGGTGATGTAGCACCCTGAGTCTGTACCTGGAAATGACAAGTTAATAGGCTATTGATAGTTCCTGAAGTGTATCAAGGGTAATTATTTTATGTATCTGGGGGTAAATGAGGAATGGCAGGAACTCCATAAGGTAAAGAAATCTGAAAACGTGAATATACATTACGGACTTCAATAAAACTTCAATTTTTCCTGTCTTTGTAAGGCGTGAGCTGAAGTCCATTTAAATAAGTGGCAGTCTTCCCACCGATTTTACAGGGTTTAGAAAAAGTCTTCAGTGAACTTTGTATATGTATCAGGGATATCATAAGCAGCTTTGCTTTGGTGAGGCCAAAGAGAAGTTCTATGAACCTCCAAACTCATACATTCCCACTAAGTTGTCCTGTGAAGGATGAAGCTGCAAGAGGAAGCAGCTTAAGAATCCTCTTGTAGCTTCATCCTTCAAAAGACAACTTAGTATGTGTTGTGAATGCTTTAAGATGTGGAGTTTGCGGGATGTTCATGAAAGTCCCTCCAGACTGCAACAAGGAAAAGATGTATAAGGTGTCTGATGACCTTTGAAATAGTAGCAGAGACTTTTTAAGCTAGCCAAATGTGTCTCAGAACATTAGACTGGACAGAGAAAAAGTCCTGCACACTTGATGCTGGAAGAAATTTCTGAAACGCTAAAGGGTAAAACAAATAGGTGGTGCAAAACATATTTTAACAATAAAACTGACTTTGTTGTGGGCTTCTAGGGAAAAAAGTCTCCAGCTTTAATTAGCATCAAGCATAACCATCTTCTATTTCAACCCTGAATTTTAATTAGTGATGCCCTTGGGGTAATCAACCCTTGTGGATCTCTGAAGAAAATGAACTGATTAGTAGATTGACCTTGACAGTTCCTGGGGAGGAAGATGAAAATACAGACTGCTCAACTATGCTGCAATGTAACCTTAACTGAGCATAATCTACTGAACTAGGAAGCCCAAAGGAAGAATGAGGAAAACTTAACGAGGAGGTTAGCTACAAATGGTGCCATTCATTTTTCCACTTAAAAATATAATTTTTTTTTTTTTTTTTTTTTTAATTCAAGCCATGAATGGAAGTTTAAGATCTGGCTACCTGAAGTTGTCCAGTACTTACTGTTGTGGTTTAATCCCAGCTGGCAACTAAGTACGATGCAGCTGCTTTCTCACTCCTTGCTCCCCAGAAGGATGGGGTGGAGAATTGGAAAAGGTAAACCCAATGGGTTGAGATAAGGACAGTTTAATAACTGAAATAAAGTCAAATATAATAATAATAATAATAGGAAAGAAAGAGGGAGAGGACTAAAACAAACAAAAGAAATACTCCAAGTAATGCACAATACAATGTCTCCCCACCCATTGACCAGTGCTCAGCCCCAGTGATTGTTCTTTGTTAGCCAACTTCCCCCAGTTATATATGGAAATATTTTCACAAGAATCCCACTCTAATTGCACAAAGCCCACAAAATGTTCTTCTGAAACACATCTCAATTATCTCAAGCTTACTTTTTGATGCTTCTCCACAAGCAGTTGATATTTTCAGGACATTTTTAGATCAAATGGAGAGAGACCTAGTGAAGTACAACACCAGACTTGAAGTCAGGAAATTCTGCCCCTAGCTTGCTCACCTTTGGTGACTTTCTTTGCTGGGTTTTAATTCTGCCTTTGCCATTAGCAATCCTGGACAAATGAAATGTGTCTGCTTGCCTTTTCTGAGTAAGAATAAGTAATAAAAATCTCCATTGTCTGACATACCTTGTCATCTGTTATCCTGACATGCTCAGAATGCAAAGAACCTTAAAAAAACCCTATCCCTTCACAATCTTCTGTATTAAACTTCGTTGCTTCTCCTTTCTACAGCCTCTTTCCTATCAAATGATATACTCTTGAATAAGTATATTGTGCCATTTCCTGCTTTCTTGTCCTCCAAGTTCATCTTACAACACGGAACAGCTCCTCTGTCTTTCCTATGCTGTTCATACCTCTGAAGCCCGAGCTAAGAATTACACTGCATGGGCATATGACCCGAAGTTGCCATTCAAATATGCTCTTCAGTTTTGATTTCCCCAAAGTGATTGAAAGATGTGAAAGTGTCATTATTATGAACTGTAGGTTTGCATTTCAAAGCACATTTGAAGCTAGATAAGCTGCAAAAAGTACTTTAGGCAATGAAAGAATCTCATCCTTACACTGAAAAATAGAAAAGATAATTAATGATGTGCTCTTGGCACACAGTTAGGTGGTCTGGAGTTTTGTTTTATTGTTATTGCTGGGTGAAAATCAGATATCATCATGTGCATTCCCTAATTGAGATTTCTAACATAGGACATATAGGGATACTCAAGGGTAGAGAACAGAATTCAAAACTCTGTAAAACTCATTGATGTCATCTTACCCCTAAGAACAAGTCAAACAAAAGG
The DNA here is from genome assembly GCF_033815535.1 of Pezoporus flaviventris. Taxonomy (NCBI): domain Eukaryota; kingdom Metazoa; phylum Chordata; class Aves; order Psittaciformes; family Psittacidae; genus Pezoporus; species Pezoporus flaviventris. The sequence continues at coordinate 1,864,591 of NW_026892562.1, forward strand.
CATCTGTATATAGTACTTTGAGAAAATGGGATGCTAATTGAAAGTGCGAGCTTTTTTGATATCCCTGAAGACTCATATTCTCAGTTTATCAGGGTAGATACAGCAGAGCTTGAAGCAATAAGAAGTAGCCTGCCAGGGTTATTAGATTAGCCCCTGCTAAAGGAGAGGGGCTATTCATGCCATATTTGCCCTCCTAGAAGCAGAAGTCTTTAACATAACTGCCGCAACTTTAGAAGCAAAATCCTGCCTAGGCAGGACTCTTCAATGTGCATTTGGTTCTAGCTCGCCCTGGCCCTATTTCCTCCTTCCTAGGACTGCAAATTTCAAGTTTGTGGTGGGTTGTTCTCTGTAAGTAAGTGCTGCATCAGAAAGAGTGAACCTATTGCAGCAAGGATTGCCTGGGTAAAGTGTAAATTAACCTCAATGGAGACCTGTGTTGCCATAGCTAAGCTATTTTGGTATCTAAAGTAGGGTTTTTTTAAAAGCCAGTTCAGGTTTCTGCATGCTACACTAAATTTTGCAGGATACAAATACCTCTGCCATGTAATTACAACTAGATTCAGCATATCAAAATGTGTTGAGCATTCTGGGATGGTGATTTTAGTCCTCTGTACCACTGAATGTCTGTGAAATTTAAACTTAATGTTAGTCCATTCCATTGCACAGTGTTAGCAAGTCAGGAATAATCTAAATAAGACAGCTGAGAGACTGTAATTAACATTACAGACTGCCTTTCAAACTTTCTTCACTTTTTTTTTATACTTCTCAATGTCATACATCCTTCTTGTAACTGGTTTTGAAGACAAGTGGCATTTCTTGTTGTGTGAGATAGAATCACAGATTCATGGAATGGTTGGGGTTGGAAGGTACCTTACAGCTCATCCAGTTCCAACCCCTGCCACAGGCAGGGACACCTTCCACTAGACCAGGTTGCTCCAAGCCATGTCCAGCCTGGCCTTGAACACTGCCAGGGATGGGGCAGCCACAGCTTCTCTGGGTAACCTGTGCCAGTGCCTCACCACCCTCACAGGGAAGAACTTCTGCCTAAGAGCTCATCTTAATTTCCCCTCTGTCAGGTTAAAGCCATTCCCCCTTGTCCTGTCCCCACAGGCCTTTGTCCAGAGCCCCTCTCCAGATTTCTTTTTGGCCCCTTAGGCACTGGGAGCTGCTCTAAGGTCTCCCCAGAGCCTTCTCTTCACCACGTTAAACAAGCATAGCTCTCTCAGCCTGTCTCCAGAGCAGAGCTGCTCCATCACCACTTGACTAGCTCATGGAAATACTGAAGGACTATTGGCATATAAAGAAACACAACACTTTCAGATAGAGATGTCTGCACTGCTAATGCTGGCTGCACTCTGGGAGGGATGTGGTACCTGGAGCAACAGAGGCTGCTGTGAAGAGATTAGTAGAACAGTGGGGGTGGCTGTGGTTTAAAAAGCCAAGCTTTTGTGTGTGCCTGAGTAAATCTAAGGACAAAATACTTAGCGATGAAGAAAAATGAGAAATTATTTAATTCTAGCTAATATTAGCATGTTTCCTTATTTCAACTAGAATTTTATGATTTATTCATTCAGAAAGGAATCTGCAATTTTCTACAAATCTGAAGGAAGATGGAAGCCAAATGATTTTCTCATACAGTGCTGTCTTCTTTAATTTCTTCATGGCAAAGGTCCAGACTGCTACGTATTATGGCAGTTGCTACTGTGAAAGTTGCTTGTACTTAGCTGTAGTTAAAGTAAACTCATCTGTTACAAGAATGCTGACAAGCATTTATATTTACACTGCATTTATAACATTTGGACTTTGGTCTAAGAAGCAACAAAGATCAGAGGGCCTAGGAGAACCTCTGCCTGGACTGGACCTTCCAACAGTTCCTCCTCATCTAAAGCTAGGAGGCAGGAAGGAAAAACCCTACGTGGATCAGAAGTGTTGTCAGGGTTGGCAAACAGCTAATTTCTGATTGTTCTGTTGGACATTTTCCAAGGCAGTGCTGATAGCCCACTTAATATAGATGCATTAGGAAAAATAACAAGCCATCAGATTCAAACCCATGAAGCCCTAATATGCTGCAAGACTCCCCCAGCTTTAAAACACCACTGAAGACAACACAGGCAGACAGGCTCAGTGCTTCTGCACTATCTCCTGACAGGTTAACAGTTAATTGGTGCTGCTAATTACAATGTTTATTAAGCAATCCCAGGTAGCAGGCTTACCCTTCCTATCATATCACTGAAACATTCTGAATAGGATTTCATGCACAAGTGGAGGTAATGGCACTTTTTGTCTCTCCTGCACACAGACAAAGCACGGTAGCAGAAATAATATTCAGCCTCCCATGACATGTAGTTCAGCTCCACCTGGGATTACTTCCTGGCCTCATTTCAAAAAACAAGAAGAACCATGTTGTTCTGTTACAGAAATGCTATTCTATTTTAGTTAGTAATTTCTACATACTTTGCCCACTAGAATAAAGATGTTTAGTTTCATGAGGGTGATGCCATTAATAATGCATGTGACTTATAAAGAAAGTGTGATTTACATTGGCCGAATACTGTACAAGGAATTCATAATAATTGTATCACCACAATCTCAGAAATAAAACCCAGGAAAGATGCATTAGGCTCCACATAATGAGTCCTTTTGGTGTGGCTGTAACTAGGGGTTCAAAGCAAATCACCTGAGCTATGGGTTTTTGCAGGGATGCCCCACTGACTCCTGCTCCTCAAGATAACCAATTAACATTCCTGGAGTTCTGGGATTGTGGTACTCTGTTTTTTCATCTTCTCCCCAAGAAAGCCAGATACATCAGGCTTTTTCTCCAAGATTCTGCTTTGTGCCTCTCTACCTAATTGATTCAATAGCTTTGTTCATATTCCAGGTGAAAATCACCTGTTTTTTCTATGCTTTTATCTCTTCAGCTGTTTTTTCCCCTCCTCTCTTCTGCTTTAACTTCAGGTCAATGCAATATGTTGGTTAGAAGCACTGGCTGTAATGGTTAATATGGATTTCATTTCTGACTGAGTTCTTCTGGAGTGAAAGGAATAAAGTGCCCTTGCCTCAGTTTCTCGGTTGCAATTATGAGGCGAAAGACACTGTGTACGTAGAGAATAGCATTATCCACTCACCCAGCTCTTATATTTGACTCTCTAAATATTTGATTGACTTGCTTCTGTTACTGTTAGCATGATTTGTTTAATTCCCTACATGTTCTTCAGTCTGACAGCTTTTTGTGATACGTGATGCTACATGAAGCTTATGACGATGACTTCAATAAAAATATGGCAATGCACTACATAGTCCAGCCTGTGGGACACAGCACTACTTTTCATTTCCTTTCTTTTGCAGAGGAAAAGCCCATGTGTTTTCCAAGCACTGCAGACTCTTCACTCTCTCTGAAGCCCAGGTTACTTACCTGAATGAAATATTCACACCATAAAGGTGAAACACCATGCAGCCGAATTTCTTTCTGAACACACTTGCAGAAAGAACTTTTAACAAAGACTCTCAGATGATGCCTAAAAGAAACTGTGCACAAAGCTGTTCCATTTAGAAGGCATGGTACAAATTCTGTGGCAAGTGTATCATACGAATGAATACTTACATAGATGATTCTGGAAGGGTAACCAAAACTCAATCCTACCTAAAATTAGGAGGCTAATCAAATGCCTGAAATCTCCTTTCTCTTTGATTCCTTATAGCATGCTCCCACAATGTGTTTGCTCTTTTTCAGGCTTTTCTGAAAGCTGGTGAAAAGTCCTTGAGAAAAATCTCATCAGGAAAGGATGATGTTTTCTGCCAACTATTTTTAATATATTCTTCATATGGCATTGACTAGAACAGTATTTTTAGTGTTTTAGTGTACTCTTTGAACACTTAAATAGAGCTGTAGGCGGAGGCAGCTGGAATCAATTGCTATATGGTATAAGGGTACAGCACTGGTGTGTGGCTCAGCTGTAAAGCACTGAACACTTTCAGTTCAGCTGATGAATGGCCCAGTCCCTGCTCTGCGCTGCACTCTGATCCACATGAGACACAAAATGTTCACGGTGTGTTGACCTCTAGAGGAGACTTTCAGGGTTTGGCCAGGACATCTTGTCTTGATGAAAGAAGTCTTTCATCCCAGAGTTTCAAAGAAGTCCTTTCCCCCACAGCAATTTCCCTTTAACTGTTTTTTTTTTTTCTTTTTCTTAGTGTTTCAGATGAACTTTCTTTTTCAGCAGATTTTTAATTATTCTGGTGCCCTACAGAGATGTGCCCGAAAGGGAGACTCCAGCCACTTCTGAGTCCCATCTGCAGGCCACATAGGTATAAATCTCTATGGTAACTAACTGACCCATGTTGGGTAGAAGAACAAAATGCTCAGAACTAAAAGCTAATTGCTATTTCATTTATACATGTTTCGGGCAACTCCAGTGTTGCAAATGGAGTATTCAATGAGAATGAGGTTATTAACAGATTGAGCTTTTTTTTTTTTTTTTTGTTACTTGGATGTCTGAAGAACTACTTGACATATTTTAGAAAGAGCAAGTCCTTTTCCATAGGCTCTCATGCATGGGAAATCCTAGCCAGCTTTTGTTTTCAAAGGAGGAAGGAAGGTATTTGCCACTGCAGAGGAAAAGCATTTTCTTCTTTTATAATAGAAAATACCTGTCTGTCATTCTTCCTCTGTTCAGGACAGGAACAGCTTCATGTGATCATTGTCCTAGCAGGCCATCTAGAAAAAAAAAAACAAAACCACAGGGAAAAAGCAACTAACTAAACAAGTTAACATACAAAATTTCTGTGACAAGTTAACTTACTGTACAAGGCTTTGGAAATCCTTTCACTGTTTGATCCCTGTGCACTGGAGATCCGACTATTTGTCTCTTCATTGGCTCCATCCCTGGCAGTGTTCAAGGCCAGGTTGGATGGGGCTTGGAGCAACCTGGTCTAGTGGAAGGTGTCTCTGCCCGTGGCAGGGGGTTGGAAATGGATGAGGTTTAAGGTCCCTTCCAACTCAAACCAGTCTGTGATTCTATGATTTGCAATGCACTGGACTTAATGTACTGTCAAAGTGTCTTGTTTCTCTTTCAGTGGATTTCCTAGATTAATTTAAGAAAGAAAAGTGTTAATTCCATTTAAGACATTAAATATGTGTTGGCTAGTTTTCTGTCCTTACAATGTCTGCTAACTCTACACTGGAGAATAACTGTCTAACTGAAAACCAAACAATTTTAACTTTCTTCTTACTTTTGATGGTCAAATGTTACAGATTTCACTGCTAGAGATAGATGTATCAACAATGAAATATTCATTGTGATTTACTGAAATTGCCCATATTTTGGGGACTTTATAGCAAAGACTTCTGGCCTATGTTGCAGGCTTACTCCTTTACTTCATATTCCCTAACAGCACAGGGAAGTTCAGAGTTTTGAGTGCCTTGGGTGAAAACTGATGACCTGCAGGTTCACAGTGTAACATTTCTGTCTATTTCTGGCTCTGCTTTCCTTATTGTTTTGGGAATTGCAAATCAGAACCTACAAGTGACATTCTGAGTATGGGAACTCGGCTTAAACTGAATGAAGAAAAAGTTGCTAGGGATGCTTTGGACTAATACTTTTCTAAACAGTAAAATATTCGCCATTTGTCTAGAAGTCAGGAAAACGAGCAATACATCAGGTGCTGAGAAAATATTTCCTTTCAGCACATATTAATGAAAAAATCTCATAAAATGTCTTGGAGTTCTGTATTTAGTGCCTTTGTGTATTCCCAAATTAAATCTGCTCATCTGACAAATACAAAAGTGCTTTGCTTTAGAACTAAGTTTTGCATCTGCTAGGTTGGGGCTTGCCTGTTTGCTATTAATCAGACAAAACTAGACTTTCTGAGTGCAGCAGTATTATTGATGATCTATGCACTAGCTTCCTCACAAACTTTGCACTCCTGTATGATTACTACTAATAAAATGTAACAAATGGTTTCAGTTTGCAAAATCAGCAAAATAATACATATCCATGCAGAAATGTAGAACTTGAACTCAAATGCTGGCTGCCCTAATTTGCATACTAGTGAATATTCATCGTGGCATTTACATAACGTCATCAAATGTTCTGATTATCAGAATTTAAGTCTGAAAAATGCAACGTTTTAGTAACTTTGACCTGATTTTTGGTATCTCAGTATGCTGAGATGTTTAAATGTCTTTAGTTAACTAAAGATGTACAGGAGGGTTTCTAGAAACAGCACAACCTTATCAACATGATTTTAACAGATGCATAAAATACATATGTACATGTAATCAGAAGTTATTATATACGTAAAATGCTCGACTACTGAGTTACTAGAAAAATACACTACCTCTCAAGTAGTAATACAGTACTTGATCACATAGGTATCAACAGGAGAAATAATATGATATGAAATGCCCAGCTGACTTACCCCACAAGTACTGGAGGTGTCTATTAGCTATCATTTGGGCATTCTGAGCTGTCTGGTCCACCTGACTGGAGAGTCATTGAGGTCTCTGACTTGAGATCCAGACAGAAGCTGGGTTTTCCTGCAATAGAAGCCTGTGTGATTTCATACACACTCAAAATAATGTTGTTGTGTTTTTTTCTGTCTGACCAGCTGTTTAACTGTAATAAAGAGATCTACATTAGTAAAAATGCTTAAATCCATGTTTACAGTCCATCTAAGAACTATTTCAAACCTGTTAAAGTCAAAGTCAGAAGAAGGAGTTTGATAGTTTACTCTGCCAGCAAGACAAAAGTCAGAAGCTCATTTTGAAGACACAGGGAAGAGAATATCAGAACTGCCTGATCAAATTCTGGTAGTAATTATTACAGGATACCACTTCCTGCCTTGAGCAGTCACATCGTTTGTACGTATCATTTAATAGTTGCACAAACTCTTACCAACCAAAGATGAAGGTATTTCTGCAGCTGGATGTGCCTTTGAAAATATTTTGGGATGAAAGACATCATAAAAGCTGGAGCACTGATAGTTGAAAATGTCTGGAAGGATGACTGAAAGGAAAGAAATGAAATGTCCTCTCAAAGGTAGACTTAAGTGAGGTTCACCTCTGCACTTTATTTCTAGTTTACTCCTCTAAACACTCACTGCTTTCCATTTGGTTTTGTGCGGTCAGTGGTACCTGACTACTTCTCTAATGGTGCGAACACAGGAAGAAGGTTTTTTGTTCTGTATGCTAAAGAAGTTAAGGGAAAGGTATATGACCCTTTTCTACTTTGTTAGCACTACAGGAGAGAGTCTTACAGTTACTATAAAGATAAAAGTGAAAGTTTTAGGTATCCTGGTCACATTTTCTCTGAGCTGATGGTTTATGATATTGAAGCATTTTGTAGAGAAATGTGAATTCTCACAATTTAATACAGAAAATTATGTCATTGATAGTGCATATCCTATGCAGTGTAGTCAAATACATACATGCTAAGTTGTGTGACTTGCAAATGAAGACAGGCCACCAACATAGCAGAATGTGTACATTTTCTGCTTTCTTTCAGTTTTTTTTCTGGATATTATGGTTAGGTTTTATCCCATAATGCAATTAATCTTTACTTCAAAGTGTATCAGTAGTACTGCATTTCTATGGTGCTTCATTTAAGGCATTGAAAGCACTATACGTTTATAATGGCAGGAAGTAGTGAAGCATCAGTCTGATGATACACTGGAGGCAAGTGAGTTTTAGAGAGGTCACAGAGCCATGCAGTGATAGTTCCTGGTCATAAAATTACCAATTTCTTTAATATTCCTGTTCTAAAGAGCAATAATATGTTGAGTAGGTTCCTGATTGCACTCATTACAACTACTGTCCTACCTTGTGGCAGCATTCAGGATGAAAAGAATGATGTTCTACCTCTACCGATTGATACACTCAGTTTTGTATATAGATATTTTCCTGAAGAATCTTCATTAGAATTTTTGTAGTAAGGGCAAATATTGGTGCAAACTAGATTTTCAGCAGATTCTGTACTAAAAGAGGTTGAATTAGAACTGAATTTGAGGTTGAATCCATTCAGGCACCTGTACATCATGTTTTCTTCCTAACACACAAACTTAAATCAGAGCTCTGATTTAAGTTGGGGATTACAGAGCTGAGACAGCAGCATCATGCAACATATGAGCATGTGCTGTACTGCTGCTTACAGATGGGACAGTAACCTCTGCATTATCTGTCTTGTCAGATAAACCTAACATTGGATGCTTTAAAGAAAGGGGATATTCATTCACTCACTAAGCCATGAACAATATATAGCTGGGTTTCTATTAGGACCCTCATATTTCCCTAGCTCCATCTTTATTGTGATGGCAGAGCCTCAGCTTTGTTAAGTCTTACTGTGTAGTAAGTGATGCAATGCAACAGTATTAACATTTATGATGTGTTTATTTGTAAGTTTGTGGCATCAAGACACAAAGACATAACACTGGTTTGTTACCCTGATGTGAATGTCCCAGAATGGAGATGGCATTTTGTACTCAAGGTGGACAAAAGCAGATGAACAACAAGGTCTCCATCACCTGCTTTATTCTGTGCTGCAGCTCCTTTATTGATCTCCCTATAAGATCTCATTGCATTGTTCATGAGAGTTATGTGCATAAGGAAGCACTTGCTGTCCTCTCTCACTGTTTGAAAACAGACCTTTAATGAAATACCTACCACTCCTTCCATCGCCCTGACAAATTACTAGAGTTCTCTTAGTAGATGCCTTATTCCATTATGAGGCTGACAGAGAATCTGTTAATAGGACAAATTCAAAACTAAACAGGCAAATCAATGAGAAATACTTCTAATACTTTCACAGTGAAAAGCAGGTCAGCTCTGTCAGAGAGACGTGTTGTTGTTGTTGTCGTTTTCCCCCTGAACTCTAATGAATACAAATGTTTCTATTTGGAACATCGGGTGACAGACAGCTGCACTTGTGTGAGTGCAACTGCGAAGGAGTTTAGCTCATTTTTAAAGATGAGGGTTGTTTCAGAACATAGCAGCCCAATCCAGCCAGTGATGCCAGATCTAGTGCTGTGATATAAATATTGTAACTCTATGTACAGGCACATGCAGCCACTGGGGTGGGTGACTATAAGGGAGTATCAGAGTCTTCGACTCAGCTTCTGCATTTCCAGTTCCACCAGGAAAATTCAGTTTATCTGAGCTAGAAAACAGTTCCAGTAGAGTGAAATTTGCTGGGTTTCCATAAATCTGGAGTTCTCTTCAGAGTGACTCTGTAGCTTTAACTTCCTTGGCTTGAGATGGAATATTTTTAAGGAGAATTGTGCATGGTTGCACCTAGATGATCTTAAGGTCCTTTCCAACCCTAACCATTCTAAGATCCTATGTGTTAAAAGCATGGCTTTTTCAATGTAAACAGCTCCAGGAAGCATGTGAGGTTAGACAGAAACAGACCATTCCTCCTGCCCAGCTCTCATTTCAGGTTGCCTGTGATAAGAACTGATTGAAATGAAGAGTGTGATGCCTGAAATGGCATAATTTGTATGCAATGTGTTAACAGGTTGGGAACGTCAAATCTGCATACGATGGTGTCATGGTTTAAACCCAGTCAGGCAACTTGTTCACTCACTCCCAGTGAGTGGTGCTGGGCTGACAACAATCAAGGCCCCCCCCCCCCACCGGGGCTCTCCCCTTCCCCGCTCCCGGAGGAACGGGGAGGAGGATCGAAAGAGTGCAACTCCTACGGGTCGAGACAAGAACAGTCCAGCAACCAATGTACAACACAAATCACCACCGCTACTACCAACTACAACAATGATAAGGGAAAATAACAAGGGAAGAGAATACGATACCGCCGGCCAAGAAACGAGTCCCACCCGGAAGCCCCTGTCCTTCCGGGTAACTCCCAGTTACCCCCCACCCCGGGCATGACGTGCTGTGCTATGGAATACCTCCTTGGCTAACCTGGGTCAGGCGCCCCATCTCTGCTTCCTCACAGCTTCCCCTCCTCCCTGGCAGAGCATGAGCCTCACAAAGTCCTTGGTCAGGGTAAACATCACTTAGCAACACCCAAAAACATCGGCTTCACCAACACTGTTCCCAGGCTGGAAGTCAAAACACAGCACTGCACCAGCTACCACGAAGGAGAAACATGACTGCTACTGCTGAACCCAGGACATTATCCACCCCTTATTCCATACCATTCACGTCGTGCTCAGATCCCACATTTTCAATACACCATTGCTCTCCCACATATATACATCCATATACATACAGACCAAGAGAAAAAGATCATTTTCTTAGTGCATGGACCAACCCCTATAATGCTGCCGAGTCCATTCGGTCCATGATGTTCAAAGTTTATTCTCTGTTGGGATGATGGCTGGAGGGAATTCAGGGCCAGTCGCTGGTGACCTGGAGACATCTAGTTGATGGGCTATAAAAGCATTACACAGCAGGCAACAGCATACAATTGAGTTCACTGGCTGTTTTCCCCTAAAATCAAATCCCCTTGAGGTATACATCGGACTTCCCCATCTTCCTGCATTACCCACCAAGTATATCCAGGCCCCTGAGCAAAAGCAATCCCACGAGTGGGTTTGCCTTTACCTGAAGCAGGAATAACCCAGACTGTCTTCCCCAGCAAATTCTTCATATGCACCACGGGAACTTTGTCCCCCTCTACAATATGTAAAAGTTCTGACTGGGCTGGGCCAGCCCTGTTGGCAGATCCTCTGGTGTTGACTCGATTCACCCTCTCCTTCAGCAGTTTCTGCAACTTGTCGTCCAGGACTCCATACAGCTGTCTTCCGTCTCCGATGCTTTCCCACAATACAGCAGGACCCATCAGTAAACAAGGCATAGTGCTTTTCACTTTCTGACAGTTTATTATATGATGGGGCCTCTTCAGCATGCACCGCCTCCTCCTCTGCTGACATTCTGAAATCTTTGCCCTCTGGCCAGTCCATGATGACTTCTAGAATGCCTGGACGACTGAGATTTCCTATTTGAGTTTGTTGTGTAATTAGTGCAGCCCATTTACTCCATGTAGCATCAGTTGCATGATGTGTAGAGGAGACCCTGCCTTTGAACATCCAGCCCAGCATGGGCAACCGGGGTGCCAGGAGGAGCTGTGCTTCAGTTCCAATCACTTCCGAAGCAGCTCGAACCCCTTCATAGGCTGCCAGTATCTCTTTCTCAGTTGGGGTATAGCTGGCCTCAGATCCTTTGTATCCCCGACTCCAAAAGCCGAGGGGTCAACCTCGAGTCTCCCCTGGAGCTTTCTGCCAGAGGCTCCAGGTAGGACCGTTCTCCCCAGCTGCAGTGTACAGTACATTTTTTACATCTGGCCCGGTCCAAACTGGTCCAAGGGCTACTGCATGAACTATCTCGCGTTTAATTTGCTCAAAGGCTTGTTGCTGCTCAGGGCCCCATTCAAAATCATTCTTCTTCCGGGTCACATGATAGAGAGGGCTTGCAATCGAACTGTAATTTGGGATGTGCATTCTCCAGAACCCCACTGCACCCAAGAAAGCTTGCGTTTCTTTCTTATTAGTTGGTGGAGACATTGCTGTTATCTTGTTGATCACATCTGTGGGGATCTGTCTACGTCCATCTTGCCATTTTATTCCCAAAAATTGAATCTTCTGTGCAGGTCCCTTGACCTTACTCCGTTTTATGCAAAACCAGCTTTCAGCAGGATTTGGATTATTTTCCTCCCTTTCTCAAGACTTCTTCCACTGTATCACCCCACACAATAATGTCATCAATGTATTGCAGGTGTTTTGGAGCTTGCCTCTGTTCCAGTGCAGTCTGGATCAGCCCATGGCAAATGGTAGGGCTGTGTTTCCACCCCTGGGGCAGTCGGTTCCAAGTGAATTGGACACCCCTCCAAGTGAAAGCAAACTGTGGCCTGCACTCTGCTGCCAAAGGAATTGAGAAAAATGCATTGGCAATATCAATTGGGACATACCACTTGGCTGCCTTTGACTCTAGTTTATACTGAAGCTCTTGCATGTCCGGTACGGCAGCACTCTATGGTGGTGTGACTTCATTCAGGCCACGATAGTCTACTGTTAGTCTCCATTCTCCATTAGACTTTCACACTGGCCATATGGGGCTATTAAAGGGTGAGCGGGTCCTGCTGATCACCCCCTGACTCTCCAGTCTACGGATCAGCTGATGGATGGGAATCAGGGAGTCTCGGTTGGTGCGATATTGCCGCCGGTGCACTGTTGTGGTCGCAATTGGCACTTGTTGTTCTTCAACTTTCAGCAACCCCACAGCAGAGGGATCTTCTGAGAGACCAGGCAAGGTGGACAGCTGCTCAATTTCCTCAGTCTCCAAAGCAGCAATACCAAAAGCCCACCAGTACCCTTTTGGGTCTTTGAAGTACCCTCTCTTGAGGTAGTCTATGCCGAGGATGCATGGAGCCTCTGGACCAGTCACAATAGGGTGCTTTTGCCACTCCCTCCCAGTCAGGCTGATTTCAGCCTCCAGCACAGTCAACTCTTGGGATCCTCCTGTCACTCCAGAAATATAGATGGATTCCACCCTTTGACAGCTTGATGGCATCAGGGTACACTGTGCACTGGTATCTACTAGAGCCTTATACTTCTGTGGGACTGATGTGCCAGGCCATCTGATCCACACAGTCCAGTAAATCTGATTGTCCCCTACCTCCACCTGGCTGGAGGCAGGGCCCCTCTAATGGTCGTCACAGCGCTGGACACTTAAGTCGTGGTGAAAGGGATTATTCTTCGTTATCACAGGAGCTGGAGTAAAATCAGCTCTTCCATTCCATCTGGGAAACTGCTCACCAGAGACTGAAGCCGTAGCTCTCATGGGACGATCAGTCTTGGCCCTTGCTCCCCTCTTCAGTTCACTCACCCGTTCCTCCAAAGCTGAAGTAGGTTTTCCATCCCACTTTGTCATGTCTTCTCCGTGATCCAGCAGGTAAAACCATAGGGTACCCCGTGGCGTATACCTCCTGTATCTCCTCTCTTGAACAATAGGACGCCTTTTGTTAATAGCTGAGACGTGTGTTGGTACACATGCGGAGCTGGATAAATCAGATAGATCATCCCACAATTGTTTGAGGTCCTGGGACAGTTTTTTCACAGCTGAGATGATGGAAGGGGTGAGATTGTCTTCGAACTCTCGGAGTTTATGAACCATTTCATCCACTGTTAGTGGTACTATATCATTCCAGGTTACTGTTGCCAATGAATGGGCATATGATGACGGTGCATTCCGTGTAAGTTTTCGCCACATGGGTTGTGTACATTTAACTTCATCTGGATCTATGGGTGTATCCCCGTTATTCAGCTTGATGTGATAGATCATCTCTACGATGGCTGATTCCCTCAGAGACTGGATGCCTTTGTCTATAGTAGTCCACTTGGCCAAACGACTCATAACATTGTCTTTGTATTCATTGTTTCTTCATCTCGCTTCACCCTTCTTGACTCCTTTTTGCTTGTTCTCTTGAGTACAGTGGCAACCAATATTGGTACGAATTGGTCCCCGGATTTGGCTGCAGTGATTATCAATGTGGTTTGAATAGCAACTGTACTTGTTGCTGGGGTGCTGCAGCTGCTGTGCTTGGAGCTGGGGTAACTGCGCTGTCTGTTGCAGTCGAAGTTTGAGCAGCTGCTGTACTTGCCGCTGGGGTAGCTGCGCTGTTCATTGCAGCCAAAGTTTGAGTAGTGACTGTCGCTTTGCCCTCAGATCCGCCGACATTCTTTTCCTTTTGAAGGTGCTGGATAGTGTTGAACAAGGCCCTGTAAGCATAGGCCAAGCCCCAGCACGTTGCCGTGATTTGTCCATCTCTGGTATGGCCAGAATGACCACACACCTCATTTAAGTGTTTTACTAATTCTTCTGGATTTTGCAGTTGTTCGGTAGTGAAATTCCAAAGTACTGGAGGGGCCCACTGACCTAGATACTTGCCCATACTATCCCACACACCCTGCCACTCATGGCTGTCCAGCCTCAGGGAAAATCTCTTGGTCCTACTACATCGTCGTTTGACCCCAGACAAGACCCAAACCTGAATCTGCTTAACTCTTGAAATCAGTAGTGGGCAAAACACACTCTGTATGGGTGCTAGCATGGTGATTCCCATCACCATCAGCAAACAAGTCTCAACAGCATTAAATGGCCATTCAAAAACTTCAAAACTCTCAAATGTAAATGGTCTGGGGGGACGACTGGGAGGGTAAAAGAATGTCTCCTTCACAGGTTGAGCACCTGAGAAGGAGAAAAAAGATGTGTAATTGCTAAGCACCTCCATCATATACCTCCCAAAGTATAAAGGTGGTGACCACACTGGGAACATAAGCCAGATCAGTTTCATGATCAATGATTCTATTGTATTACAAGTCATTACCATAAACTACAATGGGACAAAAACCTTAGCCCAAGCCCCACACTTGAAAAACACTAATACAGCAAATACCGGATGGCAGTAAGATACGATATACTGAAACTGTGAGATCAAGAGGAACAACCTTGAGAGCCAATAAATCAGCATTGTGACGAGTGACTATCAATCCAGTCAGATCTGTCGTTATCTCAACCCCTCGTGCCCCACGTTGGGCGCCAAGAAGAACTGTCGTGGTTTAAACCCAGTCAGGCAACTTGTTCACTCACTCCCAGTGAGTGGTGCTGGGCTGACAACAATCGAGGCCCCCCCCACACTGGGGCTCTCCCCTTCCCCGCTCCCAGAGGAACGGGGAGGAGGATCGAAAGAGTGCAACTCCCACGGGCTGAGACAAGAACAGTCCAGCAACCAATGTACGACACAAATCACCACTGCTACCACCAACTACAACAATGATAAGGGAAAATAACAAGGGAAGAGAATACGACACCACCGGCCAAGAAACGAGTCCCACCCGGAAACCTGTGTCCTTCCGGGTAACTCCCAGTTACCCCCCCACCCCGGGCATGATGTGCTGCGCTGTGGAATACCTCCTTGGCTAACCTAGGTCAGGCGCCCCATCTCTGCTTCCTCACAGCTTCCCCTCCTCCCTGGCAGAGCATGAGCCTCACAAAGTCCTTGGTCAGGGTAAACATCACTTAGCAACACCCGAAAACATCGGCTTCACCAACACTGTTCCCAGGCTGGAAGTCAAAATACAGCACTGCACCAGCTACCACGAAGGAGAAACATGACTGCTACTGGTGAACCCAGGACAGATGGGCACTTTTCATCCTGTTCAAATTCAAGAGTGTATAACAGTTGGAAGTAACTCACTAGGTTTAAATCACTCTGCATGGTCAAGGCCTTAATTTTTTAGTTTCATCCAAGGCTATTAGTAACTAAGTGTTGTATTGTATTATAGCTATTTGGTACTATCTGAAATTATTTGTAGGGCACTCACATCTCTTAAAATGAAGTAAAACTTACCAGGTTCAGCTTTTGAGTCAAGAACTGAATGTACACAAAGACTGAAGTTCCGTCTCATGTCTCAAGAAAGACCTGTTGTGTACTGAAGGTGATGTGAAGGAATCCTGTTTTGCTGCTGAAACAACTTAGAGGCTTTCTACTTGAAGATTTGTAATGTATATTTTTTAATACAGAAACCCAATTTCAGAAGATATTTGGTTTGTACAGTCCTGGGATTCCTGTAATGATGATAGTAAATGACTCATGAAATAAAGGGACTGTTACACAGCTGTAGGCGATGGTGTTAGGGGAGCTTTTGGTGCCCCCTTGTAGCTGAACAGGTTGTTTCATCCTAGTGCAGCCCATTGTCATAACCCATAGACACACTTGCTCATGAGACTTTCTCTCTCACTACTTACTTACATGCTCTGTCTCATTTATAGGGAAAAGTTCTGACTCATTTGAAAATCAGATGGACATCACATAGAACATGAATCTGTGTTTCCTTATTTGTATGTTCGTGACTTGCATACCTCTTCTTCAGCCAGAGTCTGCTGAGTAAAACTATGAACAACATTTCTGTCAGCCCCTTGAAGAGGATAAGCCCATGAATAATTCAGCACAGGAGAGTGACTGGCTCTTCTCTGTAGGTTCACAATAGGTCAAAAGTGTCTAAGCTCAGAAAAGGATGCATCCTCGGTATAATTAGTCTTGCTTTAACACTACTGAGTTAGCATTTCTGGTTTATTATACCCCAAAGCTAAAATGGTTATTAGGTTATAGAACAAGCAAACTATTGCTAAATGCCCTGGGCAGATTACTCAATAGCTTCTCACTGTCACTTTATTAACTACATTTTACATCATCAGAAAACCTTAAGCTGGGAAAATTGGTAAAAAGGCAAATAGTATCTTAAAAAAAAAAAAAAAGCTACAGAGATAAGAAAGAAAAGCAGTGTTAAGGATCTGTCGAAGTTTCAAGCTTGTGTGTACAGGAATGTTATTACATGGTGTGAGCGTAACATATCAGCCGTTGTTCTGACATCATAACTGTTGAAACTGCATATGTAAGATTGCTTTTCTCTTACAAGATGATAAAAAAGATACAATTTGAACATTTAGCTTGAATAGAGCTTGAAAAATTGTAAACATATCCCCATTCTGAGGCTCAGTGCTGCTCCAAAAGAAGTCCTTTCAACTGCAGTATGCTGATTCTGTAGACACCCAAGGTGAGGGCAACCAAGAGACTATTTTCTTGGACCAATTTCACAGGTCAATTAACCTCTCTAACCTTGCTTAGAAATTTCAGAAGGAGATTTTGCTGCTTGATTAATTCTTCCTAATCCTACCTTCCAGGTACAGAGAGGTGCCTTGGCTGGAATCACTAAATGCAGGCTTTTAGGAGCCTTCCTGGAACTCCATCATCAGGACCCTTATGATAGTGTCCCAGAGGATTATTTTACAGGTGGGTTTTACCAATCTGGTTTATACTGCAGGTGTGTTAGTGTAACTGTGTGGCCGAATAGCATGTTCGGGGACGGAGGAGAATGAGCAGGAGTTCTTAGAAGTGAAGTTGCATCCAAAGCGATCACATTGGGAAATTAGAGTCTATGTCAATTCAGACAAGAGCCTTTTGGCTGGAACACTTACAGGTACCTCTCCTGGGCATTTAAGCTGCCCTCAAGCTCCTCCCTTACATTGCCTCTGCTGTTCTTTCCTTCTTCCAACATTAACAGCAGTGTCTTGATGCGAAGGATACAGGTGGGACAGGCTGGCCCAAGTGCAAAAGTGAACAACAGTGCCTGAAAAGAGCCCATCACCAGCTTGTCACACAGATGGATAGACTTGCAGTGGGATGATTGCAGTATCAGCTGCAATGCACCGATCTGAGTTTTGGGGTTCATTTGCCTAGCTATCTGATGCTTTGTCTTTGGTAAGACTAGATTTTGCGATCTTTCCTGCCAATCAGGATTAGGAAGTACTAAAAACTGATGGGTATGGGTGAAATTTTATCTTAATCACCAAAAGTAAGAAACTCCACTTTTGTTGACGTTTGTACCACACCTCTGTGAAAGTGCATGGATGCATTTTTGATGTATGCATTCTTCTAAATTATGCACACAAATATAAACCACAAAAGACAAAGACATGGAGGTGTATCTTAAGCCATGGGATAAAGTTATAGCAGAAAATCAGTTCCTACATTCATATCTGAACCTTTGGGGAAAGGTTGGACTTGATGTTCTTGAAGGTCTTTTCCAACCTAGCTGATCATATGATTCTATGATTCTGTGTTATTTCATGCTGGAAATAAATAATGCTTAACATTTTAGTGATACCTCAATAACTTCTCTATACTTGAGGGCTCAGAAAAAGGATAGAGTCAGCAGAGCAGGTTTCATTCTGCATTTCCCAACCTTGTTGGGATGAATCTCTAATATCCCTAATAGATATATTGCACATTTTATCACATGGAGCGATGAATTACCACACAAAAGGAGCTACTTTATGACATTTTAGAGCTCTAAATAGACACAGAAGTCTACCTGAAATATGAAGTATCTCAGAATAAATGCATAGATTTTACACATTGGGCTACTTTTTCATTTCCTAAGGGGTTTTATGAACAGGCATCCGCTTTCAATCAAAGGGCCTGAGAAAAGCATTGCACTTTTAGCTGCTGCTGCAATCAATAAGCTCCTGGGAAAGAATGAGTAGCAGAAAGCTGAACCAGTAAGAACCTGGGAGAGCTTTCTATTAATGCAAAAGACAAATTCTCCATATGCATGTAGTTCAGGCTTTATACATATGAAAACCATATCAGATAAAGTATATTTAAACAGTGCTCTTGTTGCCTTGAAGCACTGCACATCTCATGAAACCAAGTCTTCAGCTGGACTTAAGCAGTATCACATCATTTTTGTCACTGTGTCTAAAATAGTCATTAGTTTTCTTAACCATTCACACCAAACACCATGTTCCAGTTATGATAATGAGGTAGTTTCAACCCTTTCAGAATTCTTCTAATTGTTCAAAGAAACTTCTGTCTATAAAACAGTGAGAAATGAATCCAGTTTGGATATTTAGTTGAAAGCTCAGTGGTGAAAGGTACTCTGCTAACCACCCCATCAGGCAGAGGTGATGGCAGCATTGCATTTACTCTCCCTGTGACAGCTGGAAGATAATGACCTGCACGGATTTATGAACAGAATTGTATTAAGGTGATCTATCAGTAAAGCTCTGAAAAAGGGTAAGGTTGGGGGAGGGTTGTGTTTGGGTTTTGGGCTCCTCTTAGTATATTATTCCCCTGTGTTCTGTAGTTACGAAGTGAACTGGCAAGTGAAGATGGCATTTTCTGTCTGTGAGATGAGGTACCCAGAGTCTAGGAAAAAATCATAAAAAAGTCCCAAAATAGAAACCAATTAGACACAAAGAGGAGTAATTTGAAGGGGACTGCTATGAGGCAAAATCTATTGAACAACTAAATTTCAATATCCATTACAAAGGCACCAGGGCATGGCTTTAAGCTGAAAGAGGATAGACTTGGATTAGACATCATGAAGAAGTTCTTCCCTGTGAGGGTGGTGAGGCACTAGCACAGGTTGCCCCGAAAAGCTGTGGCTGCCCCATTCCAGCCAGTGTTCAATGCCAGGTTGGACAGGGCTTGGAGCAACCTGGTCTAGTGGAAGGTGTCCTGCCCATGGCAGGGGGCTGGAACTGGATGAGCTTTAAGGTCCCTTCCAACCCAAACCAGACTTGGATTCCATGATTAAGTTCCATCACAGCAACAGAGCTGCTTTGGAAAAACATCAGAAGTATATGACTGTCTGCATGCCAGGGGCCCCATGCTGAGATATGCCATCAGATCCCCGCCTTCCTACCAGAGGGCTGTTGGAAGGGCTGTTGGAGATTTAGGTGACCTAACCTAACCCACACTCTGTTAGGTTAGCCTGGGATTGAACAAAAGGTATTAAGAAAAAATAACTGACTGCAACTTGGGTGATATTAGGCAGTGTAATTCCCAGTATTAATTGAGTTTCCATACTGTGCCCAATAAAGTTCTAGCAGACTGAAGCTTGGCAAATCTGTGGACACAGCAGGTTGCTCATTGGTATAAAACAGCCATGTGCATATTATCTAATAGAAATGAGGGTGTAGAAGCACCGTATTTGTATTCCATCTGATCCCTCCAGGGCTGCAAAACATTTATGGCTGTGGACAGTAACTAAACGTGATAACAAACCAACCAGGAATAGATTTGGATGTAGCAAATGATAACAAATGAGACAGAATCCATGTGCAATAAGTTATTCCCCTCTTGAAGCATCCTGAAACATGTGCAGATGAAATGTCAGGGTTGAATTAAAGCTTTAGTGATGAATATGGTTCAGGAACAAAACTCCATTTTGGGTGGGTGCTCATAAAACCAGAATCTGACCCCACTTAAAAAGTGGATCTAACTGTGATTTTATACTGGGACTGATCTAGAGATATTTCTCTTGATAAGAGAGTCCTGAAGTGAACAAGGATATTGCGAACAGCGCAATATGCCAAGTAAGATAAGTTGTACAGTATTAGTTGTAGGTTTCCATGGCAATAGCGCACTGAAGCTTTGTGATTTGCCAGCCCTGAGGCTGACAATACTGACAAAGAGAAACCTGTCCTTCTCACTGCTCACCTAAGGAAAAGAATTTTGAGATATCTGCTCAAATCATATGTAGTGTGAACTTTGCTTTACAGGTCGCAATAAATTTTCTGCAAAGGTTATATACTTCTGGATACCATCCAGGATGTCATGTTCCTTTGAATCCTTGAAAAGTGCTCATATTAATGTGGAAAACCAAGGCTTTATGACCTAAATCATATTTTAAAGCCTGTGATAACTAGTGGTTTGCTAGGGCAGAAATTACAGTTTCCATTTACAATCAGAGCTTTGTGAGGAACGTATACATCTGAAATTTTTTTTTTTTTTTTTTTAATTTTTGTTTGAGATTACAGTTGAATTGAGTGATTTACATGGTGATTAGTGAAGACAAAAAAGAAGACAGAAAGGAGAGGAAAGAGATTCAATTTGGATATACTTCTAAGGTCTAAATGAAGTTCACTAAGTTTTTGGTGCTTTTTAGAGACTTGAAAGTCAGCAAACATAGCTGATGTAGACCAGTAAAATAAGTTCCAAGGCCCAGCTGAACAGAGCCTCGGGTGACATGGTCTAGTGTGAGGCATCCCTGTCCATAGCAGGGGGGTTGGGACTAGATGATCTTAAGGTCCTTTCCAACCCAAACCAGTCTGTGATTCAATGATTCTATGATTCTAAGGGTTTTCTCCCAGTTAGAGCTGAAAGCTATAAGAAGATTGCCAATTTGATTTTCAGAATTTTTACTGCTTTGACATCATAGTGAAATTAAATTCCTTGTGAGCTATATTGAAAGACCTGAATTTGGCAAAACCACAAAACCACTCTTTCTTGCTGTGATTTCAAACTGCTAGTTCTTTGGCAAAAAATCAACTGACCAAACCAGATTGAATATAAAAAAAGAAAAAAAAAGCTAGTGATACTTAACCATCATATTGTGAGGGAAAATTCTGCTTGGTCAACAGGGTTTCAAGTTTCCCATGTTTCTTATTTTCTGGTCTCTCCCTATACCACAGCAGTGGTGTCATTTATTAATATTGTTTATGGAATAAATATTTACATCTTGAATTAATTTTTGTTGCCTTTAAGAAAAATGTCTGTCTCAGCAAGTGCATTGGGTGGTTATTACAAAACACAGAAGAGCAGTATTATTGTGGGACTTTTTGCCATAACGTGTTCTGATTTCTACAGAGGGAAGATATATAAAAGTGGATATAATTATAATTGTTGTCATTATTATTGCAACTATAAATTTTTCTATGAAGTAACTTTAAAGCTCTGGACAAGTCCTAAAACAAACATAATCCACTAAGCATTTAACAGTTGACCAACTTACCAGTGATGCTGAGCTCTGTTATGAAAAGCTTTTCACATGGGATAAGACAGATCTAATGGGAAAAAGGTCTACTAGGCAAGGGATCAAGCTCACTCCTCAATTCACTAAAAGAGCTGTCAAAGCTGCCAATCCAAAGCAAGAAGCAATGGATCACTGGCTGTGAGTGTTGACAGCATATTTAATTCTGAAGTAAAGTCTGTCAGCCTGTTAATTATGCTGATGACTTGTCTGTAGTCTTATTAGTGCTCACTTACTATTGAAATATCAAGTTCCAGCCACTTGATTTGACTGATTTCAATGGCTGTGATAGGAAATTAAGTCTATTTACTATTGCATGACATTTTGAGCTTCCTGTTTCAAAGAGGAGTATGATGGCTTGGCTTCGTGAGCGAAGATTTGGAAAGGGCTTTAACCACGCTTACTACAAGCACAGTGAACAAGGGCATGTGGAATATGAAAAAATGTGGTTGGAAAAAAGGCTGCTTAGACAATCAGGAAGTGTCTGAGCATGACTGTCAACTCCTGAGCTAACTCAAGCTACCCAGGCACTGGTGCGCCCGCATGCAAGGTTGGATCTGCAGCTTCCCATGCACCTTGTCACCTACTCGCCCGTCCATACAGACAAGTGAGAGTGAGCCCTTCCAGCCTGTGCAGTGAATTTTTTAGGTGAGGCACAGCTTGTGCAGAACTGGCCCCACCCTTTAAACCTGAGGTTTAACAGCCACGTCCTAGCTAGCTAGGACAGTGACACCAAAGTCCACAGGTCGTAGGCTTTGTAAGAGTCTCCTTCTCTTTGATGGAAGACCATACAAGGCTAGACAAGCTCCATCAGCCCGGGTTTGAAGACAGGAGTTTTCCTTCTCCTATGAGGAAGGCCTGTCTTCTCTAACGAAGATTCAGGAAGGGCTTTAACCCACACATTCTGAATAAGACTGCCATTTCCTGGGTCAATCTCAGCTATCAATGATTCAACAGCACAGCATCAAGTGTCTAGGCGGGTTCTTAAAGGTGTTCAGTCATAAGCCCGCAGATGGTAGCCTCACGCCAGTGGCTCCTCAGCCAAGTGCATGCATCAGGGGTCTGAACCTGCGGTTCCTCTCATACTGAGCAGGATTACTATTGCAACAACACATCATCAGTAGGGTAAAACTAACCTGTCTCACGACGGTCTAATCCCAGCTCACATTCCCTATTAGTGGGTGAACAATCCAACGCTTGGTGAATTCTGCTTCACAATGATAGGAAGAGCCAACATCGAAGGATCAAAAAGCGATATCGCTATGAATGCTTGGCCACCACAAGAGGAATATAATACCGAGGCTGACATACAATCTATAGAAACTGGGTATTGAGTTATTATGAGAAGAAATTACAGTTATTAATGAATGGTTAATTAAAATTTAGCATGCCACTGTACCTTTTCCATTGCTCTCATATGACTAAAGTGATAACCATTCTTCAGCATCCTGCTTTAGTTTACTATGGCAAACAAGGGAATTCTGCTCAAAGCATTCATACGTTTCCTGAAATGTGGTCGTATGTATTTCTAGCACTGGACTATTAACGCAGGATCCTTTCCAAATCATCAACAACATGAACATGAGGATGCAATATTCAGATTCAGGCTGACATGCATAAGATGTTCCATTTAGATTTTAAGCATGAAAACTGCAGGTTTAGAAAATGGGATTTCCTAGAAAGGAAAATATTCTGCTTGAGATTCAACCTGACTCCTGAGTGTCTATGTTACAGGCAACAGTTTTTGTTTGTAGGTAGTATTATTAGAAGCTGCTTTAGAAAATCAGCATTTATTTTTCAAGTGAAACAGAATAGGTTTTCATTGATATAATTTTGTGAAACAGGGATCTTTCTGCAATACATGATTTTTTATTTGTTTTTTTTTTAGACAGAAAGAAAAAAGTCTGCCTGGCTTGCAGCAGATTGTTTATGTTCTTGAGTGGCAAAGTAAAATGACATATGGCAAGAGTTTTGCAAAACTGGGTGATCTTGTGCCTCAGAATCATGTGATTTATGTGGGAAAGCGAGGAGTGAGGGGTTTGTGTGAGGTATGAGCTTTCAGATGAAATATAAAAGAACCAGACTGCTTGCATTCATTAAAGAGCTCATGGTTCTTTTCACAGGACAGAAATTCTTTCTCCAAACTGTAGTGTAAGTCCCTTTCATCAAACACTGCATCTTAATTGTTGAATTACTAGATGATGATCTAATTACTGCCTGATAATGTGCATGCCCTCCTACACTGACACGGTACACACTATTTTGTGTTATAGCTTCTTGCTAAGTGTTGTTAAACAGTCACCATGTTGAATTCCTGCAAATACACAGATTCCAAAATGTGTAAATTCTACTGGCATTCCATAAGAGGGAAAACTGGTACATAAATCTGAGTTCCTGGACTCTATTATTCTGATGGGAATAAAGCAGCAATAAGTTGAGCAAATATAAATGTGTGGATGGCACAGAGTTGCCCACAGAAGGTGCAAGGTGCTATTGAGACAAAAGCATTCTGTTATTTTTAGTAGTATTATTCTGATGGGAATAAAAAACAAACAAAAAAAACCAGCAAAATATTTCTCAGTATGGAAAAAAATTTCCATGCTTAAAAGATGGCTTATGCGAATAAATGGCTTATAAAGCCACTGAAAAGATTTTTTCAAACATCTGAATTCTGAGTATAGTGCTGAGCCCATGCGCTTGATAAAATACCATTCACTGTGGTCTGCTTTATACTTACGTATACTTCTATATCTTGTATGAAAGGACTTTAAAATCCTTAATGTTCTGTTCCTGCATCCACAAAAGTCAAGAATAAATTTCCATTAGCTTCAGTTGTAAATAAACAGGCGCTGACTGGTTAAATCTTGTAACTTCCCATAACAATACAGGCATGTGTTTATCAGTAAGGCTGTTTTCCTCAGTGGAACAAGCTTCAGCAGCAAAATGTCATGCAAGGATAGTGGGGACAGAGCTGTAAACAAACCCAAGGATCCTTAATCTACTCTCTGCTCTAAGCATCAGGCTGCACAGTCTATAATATATTGTTGTCTTTTTTTAGATTCAAAGCCCTTCAAAACTGTCTCACACACAGGTGGTGCCCAGGGATGCTTAATCTGAGACTGTGGTATGTTCTGGGTAACATCTGGCTTCACATTTATATCTGCTGTATGAAAGAGCTAAAATTGTTTACTCCACAAGCAGATTTACTAGAAAGCATATTAGACATGGCTTTCACTCCTAATCAATGACATGACAGCTTCTTAAGCAGACTCCACCTATTTGCTTTTCTGTCTGAAGGAACTTGCCAATCACTATCAAAGTTTCTTAATGAGTTTAGCTTGAAAAATCAGCTGCTGTGAGGCAGGTGCCCATCCATTAGTTTTCTTTTGCACTTTCCATCAGGAATTTTTTATCATTATTTATGTGTTAGGGCAGTAAAATTGTCCCAGCTTCTCATATATTCTGATGGCCATTTAAAAGAGCATCATTTAGAATTAGAGAGCTATAAAGCCATATATTAATAATATATATTATATAAAGTCCTAAATAAAGCCCTATAAACCTTCATTATATGGTAAGCAGACACTAAACTGATGCTATATATTCTTTGTTGTTTGCAGATCTGAAACATGTCAGTCTCACCTCTGTGCCTGACAAAATCTTGGAGCAGATTCTCCTGGAAGGCATGCTAAGGAACATGAAAAACAACAAGGTGGTTGGTGACAGCCAGCATGGCTTCACTAAGGGGAAATCCTGCCTGACCAAATTGGTGGTCTTCTATGATGGGGCTACGGAACTGATAGACAGGGGTAGAGCAGTTGATGTCTTCTACCTGGACTTGTGCAAAGCGTTCAACACTGTCCCACACGACATCCTTGTCTCTAAATTGGAGAGACATCAATTTGATGGATGGACCACTTAGTGGATAAAGAACTGGCTGGATGGCCGCACAAAAGAGTTGTGATCAATGGCTCAATGTCTGGCTGGAGACCAGTAATGAGTGGCATCCCTCAGGGATCGGTGTTGGGACCGGTCTTGTTTAATATCGTTGTCGTTGACATAGACAGTGGGATTGAGTGTGCCCTCAGCAAGTTTGCCGATGACACCAAGCTGTGTGGTTCAGTTGATGCGCTGGAGAGAAGGAATGCCACCCAGAGGGACCTTGACACGCTTGTGAGGTGGAGCAGATGCCAACCTTATGAAGTTTAAACCTGACAAGTGCAAGGTCCTACACCTAGGTCAGGACAATCCCAGGCACAGCTACAGGTTGGGCAGAGAAGAGATTCAGAGCAGCCCTGTGGAGAAGGACTTGGGGGTGTTTGTCAATGAGAAAATAGACATGAACCGGCTTCAGTGTGCACTTGCAGCCCAGAAAGCCAACCATGTCCTGGGCTGCATCAACAGGAGCATGACCAGCAGGTTGAAGCAGGTGATCCTGCTCCTCTACTCTGCTCTCATGAGACCTCACTTGGAGTATTGTGTGCAGTTCTGGTGTCCTCAACATAAAAAGGACATGGAACTGTTGGAACAAGTCCAGAGGAGGGCCACAAGGATGATCAGGGGACTGGAGCACCTCCCGTATGAATATAGGCTGAGAAAGTTGGGGCTGTTCTGCCTGGAGAAGGCTGTGTGGAGACCTCATAGCAGCCTTCCAGTATCTGAAGGGGGCTGTCCTGGGTTCAGCAGCAGCAGTCTTTTTTTTCTCCTTCATAGTAGATGGCGCAGCTCTGTGTTTTTTGATGTTTGGCCTGGGAACAGTGCTGATAACACCAATGTCTCTAGCTACTGCTCAAATGTTTACTCTGACCAAGGACTTTGTGAGTCTCATGCTCTGCGAGGGAGGAGTGGAAGCGGGGAGGAAGCAGAGACAGGACACCTGACCCAAGCTAGCCAAGGAGGCATTCCATACCACAGCACGTCATGCCTGGGATGTAACTGGGAGTTACCCGGAATAACAAGTTACTCTTGTTATTTCCCTTATCATTATTTTTATTGGTGGCAGCAGTAGTGGTTTGTGTTATACCTTAGTTACTGGACTGTTCTTATCTCAGCCCGTTTGAGTTACATTATTTTGATTCTCCTCCTCGTCCCTCCGGGAGCAGGGGGGGTTGGTGGAAGAAGTGGGGGCGGAGTGAGCATGAGGGCTGCGTGGTTCTGATTTACAGCCTGGGTTTAAACTATGACAGGGGCCTGCAAGGACGCTGGAGAGGGACTCTTCGTTAGGGATTGTAGTGATCAGACAAGGGGTCATGAGTTAAAACTTAAACAGGGGAAGTTTAGACATTAGATATAAGGAAGAAAATCTTTACTGTGAGGGTGGTGAGGCACTGGAATCGGTTGCCCAAGGAAGTTGTGAATGCTCCATCCCTGGCGGTGTTCAAGGCCAGGTTGGACAGAGCCTTGGGTAACATGGTTTAGTGTGAGGTGTCCCCGCCCATGGCAGGGAGGTTGGAACTAGATGATCTTAAGGTGCTTTCCAACCCTAAGTTTTCTATGATTCTATGATTCTATGTCCTCATCCATCTATGCATGTCACTCTGGCCTATGTTAATAAAACCTTACCATAGAGACAGAGGCCTTATGCAGAAAACTGATTTACTTCGATGACTAAAGACAAAGTAAGATTCTAAACTATATTCAACACTGGAGAATCTGCATAGGCACAGAGTGAAGTAACAATGTAATGAAGGTGAAAAAAAGTGAAATGTGAAAAATGTGAACAAAGTTTCAACTGGAATGAGCTCTTAAGTAGAAACCAGGGTATTCATTACTCAGCCAAGGTCTTCCTTCTGTGTGGTTCTTGCCTTCTGTTTAAGGCATTTATAACATTTTTCCTATGTATTCCCTGGTGTTCAATGGGAACTACAGTTTTCCCCTCTAGACTGACACTAGCAGGGTTACATTAAGCTACCTCTCTAAATATTTTCATGATACTAGCAAAACCTTAATCTTTGTTAATTCGACTTCTCTGCCACCTTTGTTGAAATAGAACAAAGTGTCAAAGTTGCACAGTGCCCTTAGAAAGCAATCTAAAATAAATGAAATCTACATGTAGAGCTCCACTGTCGTTCTCTATGGCTAAGATGCGGAATGAGTCTGCAGATCTCGGTTAAGAATATCACGTCTATGATTCTGGTCTAAATGCTGTTCAAGCTTTTTTAAACACGTCACCATGTCTCCGAAATACAGAACTCCTTCCTGTGAGGAATAAATTTTAAGATGAATAATAATGGCTAGTAGCATTAGACATGATTGAGATGAAGCTTGAAGAAGGATTCAGAAATGGATTAGACTTTATATGAATAATGAGCACACAATCTGAAGTTACACTAGCCCAGGCTTATTAGGTTATTATGACTGTATTTCATGCATTTATGCTAAAATTAAACTTAGCTCTATATCATACTATACACAGTAACAAAACAACATTCAAATGCCACTTAGAATCCTTCACTTAATGGACCTAAGAAGTCCTAAAAAGTATTACAAATTATAAATATACAGAAAAACAATGTTACAGACCACAATAAGATTTGGAACAACCAGCCTGTGGCAGTATCAAATTGCTTCATGTGCGTGAATGCAGTGTCAAAGTCAGAGGTCTGTTTCATATCCCGAGAAGATACGAAAGGTTGAAGAGACTAAAGAAAGTCACACTACATAATGACCACACAGGAGAGAATACCTCCCTAGAGGAATGATTTACTTGCTAATTGATGGAGTATTTTGCTAGGACATGGAAAGTTTATACTGTAACACATTACTTCCTAGAGGCATATTTTACCCTGTTCCCCAAAATGGTGGCATTTTCTGAAGGAGACCATCCCAAGGCTACCAAATTCTTTCACTGGAATTCACACACCCAAAGCATCACCTCTACATGCATATCTTGTCAACAAGATATTGAACCTGAAAAATGTGTCCTGGAACCTATTTGTGAAGGATGGGAAAGTGGAGGGAAAAGAGGAAGTGGAAGAGAGAGAGAGAACGCATGTTTGCGTGCCCACTCTTTTTCACTTATGCCATAGTGTAAGCCTCCAGGAAAGTGTGAAGAGCTACTTGCAGGTCACCTGGGCTAGAAAAAAGGGTACAAATTTTTGGAGGGGAAAATATGGGAAAAGGGGAGAAAAAGGCAAAAGACAGCTGGTCTCTACTTCTTTTTGGACCAGCTCTAGTTTTGCTTTGTGTTACTGCAATTATCTGCAGGCTTAGGTAGAAGGACATGGGCAAAGGACTGTTTTTAACCTGTTTCAGGGAAATAGCTACCATTTATCATCAGAAATGACAAACTGGACTATATAGACCCCATGACTCATTTGCAATTGCAGCTCCTATGTGCAAATAACACTTGAGATGCTTCTAAAATTGCCAGCTGAATTAATTTTTCCTAAACCCAAAACCATCAAGGGGAACTGAAGCCAACTGGCAGATCTCCACACACACTCCTCTGAACCTCAACCAGCACCAGGGATGTGTTGTGTCTCTTACTGCCTTGCAATGGCAATGATGTAATTATTGGCAATTTCACTCTCCAGCTAAGTGCTGTGGATGGGAATCAATTAAAATGCTATATTAGAGACAACAGAATATTTACTTGAAATAATTTTTCAATTAAGTAGTATAACTAATGAAATAAATTGCTTCTACCTGCTTTCACAATAGCTTAAAACTTACTGAGCACAGCCAGACAAGTGTTCAGCTGTGTGGAGGAGAAAGCTTGATCAACAGGCTGGAAAAGCAAGGTCTTTTAAAATATGCCCATTTTTAAGATTTAGCTTCAGCCTCTTCTTTCCTCACTCTCTGACAAGTAATTGAAGTTCCTGACTTGTTTCAAAATTGCTCAGATTAAATTTTATTTTGTTAAATGCCTCAATTTTTCAGGAACAAAAAAAGAAGACCATTAGGAATTTGCATTATCCACTACAGCCTCCTTCGTGATCTAAAATTTATATGGGAAACACTACTTGGGCATTCATCATAATAAAGATAATGATTTCTGTAGTCTTTGCAGTGATAATTAAGATGAAAAATGAAAATGATGCAGAGTGAACACTGTATTCTTTATTTGCTGTGAATGGAGTATGGAAAATTAATTCTGTCTTTATCTGCAGGGTAGAGATGCCAAGCAGGGACAGAGGGGACATGTGCAAGAAACCGTGTTGTCTGACACATCTGAATTAGCTTAGGGGAGGGATGGTCCTGCTGATTTTACCCTAATGCCCATATGAAGAAGGCTGATAATGTGTGAAATCTTCCTGTTATTGGGAACTGTCCTGAAGACAGATCTGGCTGATGAGATTTCATTTGCTATGCTTCAGTGCACTGTGAATAGGAGCTTCCCCTCTGTTGCTTTCTAAACAATGTGGGTTTCCAGTTCCCTAAGGGAAAGAGGCGATTTCCATGGTGTGGAGTTGTAAGCGCTTGCAGTGACAGAGGCAGACTGTGTGAGTTAACTGGTCAGGACAGTCACTGACATATCTAAGGGCATCTGCTTTTGAGACTCAAACCAAACGAAAACAAAGCTTTATAAAGTGGAAAGTGTTTTTACACAAAAAACCTTCTCCTACATTTGTTCTACTCTTCTGTATTCTCCAAAACAGGTTTGGTGACCCTGTTGGGGCAGCAGATAGAGCACCAAGAGCAGTCACACTGAATGCAAAATTGAGATGGTCAATACTGTTATTTTTCCTGAAACTGGGATGAACAGGAACTGTTCCCATTAGGTGCCCATCACAAATCAATCAGTGCTGCTGTCACTGAGGGCTCACGTGAACCAACTCCAGGAAGAGCTGGAGTGACAATGTCTGCTCTGACAGGGATTGCTCCAGCTCTTGGCTGCCTATTGTAGTAGGATGAAAATTATTTGGTGCATAGAGATCTGTTATTCACCCCTAGTTTTGAAGCGTGAGACCTACAAGTACTGATACTTTTCAGTACTTCGTAAAAACCTTCACACATGCCCATAAGCATGAATTGCAAGATGAACAATTACATGTACAGAAAGAAGAACTACATAATTTGGCTAAAAGAAAGTTGTATATACATTGGCAGACACTGTTATAAGAAGGACACTGTACCTTTTACCTTTCTGAACGGAAAAATCCCTTAGAAGGAGTAATTCAATTAGTGTTCCAACTTGTTTTAAAAGTTACTGTATTTAAGCTATTTCAGCAGCATCCTACAGGTTTATGAGGTCATAAACTAGTTCCCAAAAGGAATAATTGCGAGGATAAGTAAGGCAGTGAAATGGGAGCACTATTCCTGGTGTGAAAGCTTCACATGGGGCTGTGCAAATAACTGACTTCCTGGTTCGCTTGCTGAACCAGGGGGAAAAAAAAGGCAGGCGAGCAGCCGTGAGAAAAGAAAACCAGTTCTCTTGCTTGTTGATCCAATAGGATCAACATAGAGCGAGGGAACAGGGGAATATAATCTCTTAGGTTAGTGTCCTCAAATGATGAAAACCAAACAAAAATCCTTCTTTTGTAGGTGTTCCACACTCTAGAAAAGATTTGACTGATTCAAGAGTATGACATGGATGGACTGAAACGGTTTTCATATGTGGAAGATGGCCTCTGGGCAGGGTTTTACTTATTGAAACTTGGTTTTACTTACTGAAACTCAGTTTCATTGAAAAAACCTCTCTAGCACATTTCAAGCACATAGTAGTAAATCATAGGGTAGAAAACTGCAGGCAATTAATTTTTCTCCTGGAGTTAAGCATTTCTCAGATTGTAGGCCCGTATTTAGGGAGAAATGGAAATTGAGGTCACAAGAGGTACATATTTCAGAAAGTCCTTAGGTGCTTTGAATGTTTACTTCAGAGAGCTCATGTGGAAATACCCTGATTTGGCCGTAATAAGATGCCTGCTTTGAACTTGTGAAATGAAACTCCTACAAATTCCTGCATCAACCTGAACTTTCTTTTTCAGCTTGCTAATGCTCAAAGTTAAACTACCTTGAACTTCCATTTACAACTCAGTCTCAACCAGGACTCCACCCAGATACATAAAACATATTCCTGGCCCCCCACTTCAGTTTCCAAGCTGAAGGTACAAGTTCCAGACATTTTGCAATCACTTTCTTCCAGAAGGTTTCTTGAGCCATTCTGATAGGCTTAAGTGAATAAAATTACTGAGACAAACTGCAAATAATTCAGATCTACATCCTGCTTTTCGTGGTCCTTGAACCACCAAGTTGAATAATTGTTTTTCTGATTGTTTAATGGTTTATGGAAGACATGGTAATCACCCACAGTTCTTACAGATGTTCAGATTTTCCTCCATTTAACAAGAGGATTCTAATATTTCACATACAGTTAGAAGATTGCTCACTTTGTTTAGAACAGGGTACAAAAGTTTAAAGCTGATAGCTAATTGAAAGTTGTATAATGAATTGCTCATGAAAAGGAAAAGCCTGCATAATGTTCTTTTCTAGGGATGGCTCCTCTCTCTGCCTGTCATTCACATACCCTGTTCATGTAAAGCTTTAAAGCAGTCGCACTGGAAATAAGTAATTACCCAAGCCAGTAGTGCACAGAGGGGTTCACAGGTCTTCTCTGGGAAGCTGGGCTCCTCTTCTATGAAGAAGGCTCCTTCTTTCCTTTTTTTCTCTCTCTACTCCACATAGCAGTGCACACACTCTGTGCAATGGGATGATCCTTTCCAAGGGAGTATTTTTTGGAACGCAGACATTAAAAGAATGGAGAAAGGTACCAATAAAATTCCATTGTCATATGTTTGACCTTTCAGTGCAGTAGAGAGTCAGAAAACAAGATATAGTTTCAAACCCTCTGGCTGTGTCATCTCAGACTTCGATTTCCTCAGTTCTACCAGATTTAGTTGTATTTGATTTGGTGTGCACTGAGATGGAAAATTTCAGATTTCATGATCAGGCACACCAGGGAGGGAGTCTTCTTAAACCAATACACACCTACCCATGCACACACACAAAGCTGCTTTTAATCTACATAACTGTGATTTTGGAATTATGCACTAGTCAATTCCTATTGACGAACTAATTTTCTGCTATTATGAGGCTATGTACATTGATCTTGAAATAACCAACAAATCTAAGAGTATTTATTTGGGACCCAAGAATGTGAGAAGTCTGGTTTGCAAATAAGAACAAGTAATTTATCCTGTAAAGTGTCTTCATAAAGGTAATCTATAATGTCACTGGGATGAAGAATTACATCATTTTGTAATGATCCTTCTGCACTGGTATGATTGATTCTGTGATTGGTACTGCTTTTTCTGGGTGGTATGGCCCAGCACTCTGCAAGTCTTAGGATGGAGCTTACAAAAGGTTTGTTCCCAGCCTACACTTGACATACATCACACCACTTCATCAAATTCAGTATTGTTATTTTTCCCTGATATAACAGTTAGTTAACAAAGGAGACTTGATTGAATTAGCGTGGTGTGTGAAAAGAAATGAGTACGGATCTTTGATCTCACTGTGTTTGTCTACATAAGTGGGAAATCTTTTGTATTGAGGTAGTGTCTGCTGACAATCATGTAATGGAAAGATGCATACATAGGTTAATTTTCACGTACCTCCTTCATAGTAGGGGTTACTAGCAGCCTTAAGGCAGAAGAGGAAATGACAGTGCTTTCACAGAGCTGGCTTCAAAATAGATTGCAAGCAGGCAAGTGGGGAATTTGAAAGAGACTGAATGATACTATGGAAGAAGGTACGATATAAAAACCTTAATATGTGTCAGGATTTTTTCACAATAGTTACTGGAAAGACAGTTTCTCTTTTGAGAAAACTCACAACCTTGGAAGCATTTGTAACAGTAGTGTCTCGCAGCATACGTTCATTAGATCTGGTAAGATAAACCGGGTTCAGGCAGTCAGTGTTTGACTGAGGAGACCCAGAAAAGACATTTATGGCTGAGTGGACATTACAAATCTGTAGGTGGCATTTTCCTTCTGAAACAGAACCAGAAACAGAACCAGTATGGTAGAAAAGGTGTTGTACCCCAGGGATATTTACAAGTGTGTTGATGACAGGTACTGAGATTAATTTCTGGGGGCCACTTATACCATGCAAAAATTTCCCTTCGGTTAATTCAGTTGAGTCTATTCAGATTTCTTTGAAGTTTTCTGTGCCGTCCTTTGTTTTCTTTTCTAGCAGGCTTTCCAGCTTTTCTTTGTGTTCCTAAGGGCATCCTCCAGTAGTGGCTTTGCCATAGCTAACAAAATAATCTTAAACTTCCATATAATTATATATTGTATTAAGTTTGTGAACACAACCTAGTCTCTGTGTAGACACTGGCAGTGTGAAGCTAACTTTGAAAGAACAGATTCAGTTTAAATAGTGAGTTAAAGGAGAATCTCCAAACAATAAGGAAGGTGTCAAAAGTCTTGCATTGCTCTAATATTGTTCATTGAAGGTAATGTTTGGACTTGGTAATCTTAAAGGTCTTTCCCAACCTGGCTGGTCCTATGATTCTATGATTGCTCTCCTGTGGCTGCAGGTACACACACATCATATACACTGGTATATGATTCAGTTATTCTGTGATTCTGTATGTGCATGCATACACAAGATGATTATTATGTAATTATAAGATTTGGGAATACGTTTGATTCATGCAGATTCTGTTTCCACTGTTTGATTCATACAAAATTAGCTGAGATATCTCCTGAGACTGGAGAACAAAATTCATGTTTTGGGGACCAGTGCTTTATGGAACTAAGAGACAGAAGGAAGAGTAGACTACTGGAAAATTGAAATCCAGGTGGCAAAACCAACTAGTGTGTGGAGGCTAGATTTTGTTACCTCTAGGTAATGATTCAGTGTTCAGCCTCTGGGAAAATTTGATTACTTGCTCTTAAGAAGGAAGTTTGTTCCCCATTCCCCTCTCAGTGACACCTGAGAAGATCACTCCCAACTAATCAACTAATTGCTTTTTTCATAATAATAAAAACTGCATTGGCCAAAGACAGGCTTTACTGGCAAAGAAAGGAAGAATGGGTTTATTATTCATATGAAAGCATTATAAAGAAGGTGCGTAGTTTTTTAATTTCTTTATATGTTTATTTACAAGCTAAAACTTTGAAGAAACCTTTACTTGGATGTGAACTGGGAAAAAAATACTGATGCCTTTTCTTTTTGAAAATCTTTACATTTGCATGATGAGTGCTTTTCTCCTTTTCTACAGGAAATCTACTTTACATTGTCATTCTCAAACTCAGGAGGCTCTTTCTTCACTTCCCAAATAAAAAGTTTGAGCATTCCTTATATCAGAACATCATCACTCAGGAGGACTTTCACTTCATATGTCATTTCTGCCCAGACTCATTCTGTTCAGCTTTACTAAACATAACCCCCATGGTGGCTCTGGACATCATGTCCTAAAGCAGGGAGTTGGCTATGACGCCTCCAAGCTGCTCTGGTCCACCACTGTTGAGAAGATTATCCCCTATGTAATTAGGCTGCACCTTAACCTGAGTAACCTAGAAATTAGGACTGATGGAACACATCTAATCTCAAATCTCCATACCCAAACAGGTTATGTCTGCTGGAGTTCCAAAGAACCCCAAAGTTAGTCCTCAGTACTGTACAAATAATACAGTATTATTTACACTGGAAATTCCTATCCTTTTTTGGGCAGTATACCCTATTTCACTGAGCAGATAGATAGTAGAATTCACCGTGCTTCAGAAACCCAAAACATGACCTATGCTTGTCTCGAAGTCATTTGAACTAGCTGCAATGTGTGATATTTGTCAGTCTCTGAGTGTCTGAATCTGGCACTTTGAAGTAAATGATATTCCTCTGGTTAAGGAAACATTCAGGATACATCCCTAAAGTAAAAAGGCACTTTCCAAGTTCAACTCTGACAGAATATATCATACTTTTCAGCTTTCACACTCATATTAGATAGCGTTCCCTTTAGATCTGCAGACTGCTTATATGGCCTTCATCACTTTAGCATTTCAGTACTATAAGATGTAACATGCATAATTTAAATTATGAACTTCTTGGCTAGAGAATTCATGGAAATTCTAGATAGAGTGAGATTCGTAATTCTTACAGCCTGAATGGCTCGTCACTCTAAATAGTATACAGAGCTGGCTGCTAATTCAAATTCAGCCTGTGTGAGTGGTTTCCAAAGTTATTCCTTTGATAGTAAGGTACAGGATTAGCTGCTGTGAAAGCGACAGGGATAAAAAGTCAAAAAGTTACTGGGGTTTGGCATAAAGAAGTTGTGTTTTAGACAAAGAAGCTGCAGGGAGTTCCAGAAGAAACTTAGCATTGTGATGCATCTGGCAGACTTGCTGGTGACCTTTTGGACTGGAGTAGTGAGGTGTTATATAAGCCTCCTCTGAGATGTGCCAATAGACCTGTCCGTGGCAGGGCTGGAATGGATGAAGCAGGGACTCTACAGATCAATTTGAGGTGCACCAGCTGAGTGTTATGTAGGGAGTTAATATAAAATCTTCCCAATGTGCTGCTGCCTTTCTGCCAGCAATATGAAATCCTTGACTTTCTGCTCATAATATACACTCAGGATAAAACTTATGAACACATTGCAGAGAAAAGAGTCCCTGATCCCCACAAGACCTGTACATTTCTTTTGTAATCTGTTTCTCTCAGTGCTTAATACCTCCTCATCTCCCCACACTGTTTGTCTGCAGAGGCTTGTCAGCATTCTAGTAATTTCAATTAAGGACAGCATTTGCTGGGTTTATTTTATTATTTTTTTAAGTGAGGTGTCATCATCTCTTGGGTTTTATATTATAAAATGTAAGTGGGGTTTTGCATGAATTGAGGAAGGATAAAATGCTGACAAAACTACTGTGAAATCGGGGATTTCAAGAGTTTATTTAATGTTTTTAGTCATATATTTTTCATGTCTGTTTGTATACTCAGTTCCAGATATAGATATATATCCTTTATCTTTGTCATTGTGCAAATGGTAACATTGTCAATTTTAAAAAAAAAACAGAAAATACATCTATTCTTTAGGAAAAATAACCATGACATTCTGCAGATCCCAGTAAGTGCACTCCTACACAATGAAGTCATTTTTTTCCACCTGGTCATGAAAACAACCTCAGAGAGAATACTGCCTTCAGCTTTGCAAGGAACTTAATATATAGAAACAAGCAGCCCTATCTTCTCAAAAATCCCTGAGCTCCAAGTGAGGCAAAGATGGGTAAAGGCTTAGCTGCAGTGACTTAGTGCTGGGACACCTCTTGGCTTCCCTTGGGCATTCAGGAGCTGTGGATGGAGACTGTCACTCAGCTGTGAATTGTTCACACACAAAGAGTGTGTTTTAGTTCCAAACTAGGTGTGAAGGAAGGCTGGTGCATAATATGTCTTATAGGAGGAAAGATGTGCAAACGACTGTGGATGTGGATAAGGAGGACCCACAAAAGTTGTGAGGTGGAAAATCCATGACATGCAGATGGAATGGAGCTGGCTCCAGAAGCATTTTATTTTTCTAATTTCAAACTGACAATAAGAGGAACTTGAGCTTGCTGCTAACCACAACCTCCTAATTAAAATCTGCATGCAGAAATGAAAAGAGACAATATTCTTTTGAGTTTGTTAAATGTTTGCCTAACCAACCATCAAACCACTGAGTTAGCTGGGTGTCCCAGAGATGTCATGAGGATTCTTTACAGGTATGAGGTCTTTTTTCCATAGATGAGAAGGCAGGACTGGAATCTAAAATACTTCTTTTGAAATAGTCCCCCACCTTTGGCTGTGGCAGGCTGTGTAAGGAATGCTTATTCTGTTTCCATTCTATAAGTACTAGTCATTATCTTCACCCAGGACTGTCAGCCCTTATTCTCCATCAATGTTGCATGAATTGAAAAAAGAATTTTTAAAGTATTTATTTATTATTTATTTACACACGTGCATATTTTCCATCCCATGATAATGACCTTCAGATATCAGATCAAAACACAAGAGCCTGTTGGAGCTGAAATTGTGTGTTTTAGAGAGATGACAAAGTTTCTTGTTTCTATAGTTCCTTTCATCACAAAAAATTGGTGAATTATTTATATGGCTGATATTGATTTGTACAAAATTGTGGACTTTGAGCTTATTATGACCATGCAAGAATGAGATGTTGCAGTCACAAGAAAATGCTTCAGGAAAATTTTAGCTCAGTGCTGAGTAACAGTCTAAAAAGCAACCTAGTTGTTAGGGCCAATTAAGAAAGATGGAGAGAATGAAATACAAAGCAGCATTTTGCCACTGTAGAAATCCATGCTGCAGTTGTGTGGGGTGCAGCCCTATTCCCCTTACCTCAAAAAGGGTATAATAGAACAGGAAATGATTCAGAAAAAGGTTGGGAATTGTTTTCATGTGATGAATGATGGGAATCTTGTGACTCTTTGAGCCTGAAGAAGAGCTCAAGGATGGGACAGAATGGGGCAGAGGTCTATAAAACCATGAGTGTCACAGAGATGGTGAACGCAGGGCATTTGTGGAGATATACACATAACCACCGGGATGGTTGTATGAGGTGCTTTATTAAGGCACCGGGAATCAGGGGTATACACCCAATTCTGATTCCAACCTTGTCACATCGCGTTCGCAATTTATACACAAAGAATTTCGCAACCAATACATATTCAATATAGATTACATCATTAACTAATACATATGCATCAAGGATTGCCACATCAGTCTATTACATCAGCCTCTCCTGCGCTTGCGCAGCCCCCTCTGGTGGTCGTCCTGATGAAGTAAGGAGTCTTCCTCAGATGAAGTAAGAAGTCTTCCTCAGCTTGTCCTGTTCTCCTTTCTGTTCCTTGGACATGTCCCAGCCATTATGTGGACGCCAGCATTCTCTTATTTTCACTTGACTACTCCTCGTATGTTCGTGAGTTCTGCTTCGGTAGAGTTTTACAATACTCTCCTAAATCTACTCATATACTCTTTTCCATATATGGCTGTGTTAGTTTTTATTACTGTGGCTACCATTGTAATGTTTAGTTATAGAGTAACTAAGATACACAATAGCAAAATTTCAACTAGTTCTTAACTTTTCTAATATATAAAAACCCTTCCACTGATTAACAGATTTTTTGAATATAATTATCTCCTTTATTTCATATGATTATTTAACATATAATTTTACCCATTACTAACAATCTGAGGGCTATCTAAAGGGCCTACCAGCTGGCAGGCTCCAAACTCTCCAATGGAAGTGATTCTTCATGTGATGTAGATGTAAACACTGGAACTCCTTCCCCAGGATGCTGCAGATACTAAAACTTGACACAGATGTGAGAAACAATCTTCCTTGTTACTCTGTGACTTTGGACATTATATAAAAGACTTGGCAGTGAGCTGCTAGCTCCCAGTTAGCCTGTTGGAGTAATTCCTCTGGAGCAGCAAGTACTGAGTAATAAAAAACACAATATCAAACCTCCAAAGTCTGTCAGGCAAGACTTTCCTTTAACATGGACTGAAAGCAGTCAAAGTGAATTGACTTAACCACTGCAACTCACATTGGAGCCAAGTTCAAGAATGCTGCTCAGACACAACTGATCTTGCATTTGTAGGTTAAAGAAGGACAGGAATGGGATGAACTCTTTGTAGTCATTCCTTCAGGCACCACTCCTTAGGCAGTGAGAGTTTTACTGCTGAAAGTACCAATACTAGATCAGGTTCTTGGGGAAAAAAAAAACAACAAACATTTTATTTTGCGAATGATTACAGTTGTGGAATGAATCCCTGCTGCTGTCTTCAGTAAGCTGGAGCTAACTAATATCCGCAGCCATAAGGAAGGAAGGTTTTGTAATCTATAGTCTCTCTCGGAAGATAGAATTCCATCCACCATACTAAATCACAGGAACTGTTAGCTCTTGTAGAAAGGCTGAGATTCAGGCAATGACAATTTCCCTTTCTTAACTGTGTTTCTTGTTCCTTCTTCATTTGTCTTTAAACAAACAAGCAAGCAAAAGCCAACAAAAATGAAGCAAAATAAAATACCTTTCCAGGATGATCTTTTCTAGACCAACACTGCAATTCACAAGTGTTTTTTTTTCTAGGTTATTGAATGAAATGAAACTTTGCAGAGAAACTTTCTGCAAGAAATCTATGTCAAATTAAGTTGTTGCTATTAGTCCACTCTAAGGCAAAGCAGAAGAGACTGAAATTCTACTATTTAAAAAAAACGGAAATCTTGGGGTTTAGCAGTTGTGTAAAAGCATCTTTAGTTGCATAAAGCAGCAGAGTGCTGACCAGAGCTGATCCACCCTTTCCCATCCTTGCTCTTGCTGCCTCAGCCTGCTGAGGGCTCCTCCATGAATTCCTGCCCTCTTTCTTTAGGCATAAAAGGTCTGTTTATTACTTAGCCTTTTGCAGTGCACTTACAATCAGGAGTAAATGAAACTTCCCACAGCAAGTAAAATCAAACAGTGAAGAGCAAAGTGTGATAAACACATAAATGTATTGGCTTTCGCAAATCATAGATGTGGTTATGTGCATATAACTGTACGAGTTTACAATAACAGAAACAAAACAGGCTAAAGACACTAGACAACCAGTTAAAAAGGTTCAGATCTCTTGATCAAAACGGAGTCACATAGCAAAAGAATTTGTAAAGGTAAAAGAAAGGGGGGGGGGGGTGTGAAGCTTGATATAAGGAAAGCTAGTGCCTGGAAAACATAAAGTACTTTTTAGCTTAACTTAGGTTGTAGAAAGAGAACATGTTTATGTTGTAAGTCTGTGGAATGTAATGGCCCCACTAAACATGAGTTACTTGTTTCACACTAGTCTTCTAAAGTAGTTTTAAAGAGCAATGTTTGTGTTGTAAGTCTGTGGTAAGATAACAGGATTTAGTGGCCCGACTAAGCATGAATGAGTTATTTCACACCATCCTTCTACTTATCAGTTAGTTTACAGACAGAGCCTCCCAAGCATCTGCTAGCTTGGGATATTCCTTGTCTGCCCATCCTGCAATAAATTTTGCAGGAAGGTCACACTGTTTTAAATCTTTGCTAGTTATCAGAATAATTACAGATGTAGCTGGTTGTGTGATTACTGGGGGGTCCAACTGTGCCAAAGGTGAAAAGTACACTGTGAGGAAGACTGCTTACTTCACCTTGATGACTACTACTCACAAGATGAAGACTGTTTACTTCATCCTCAAGACCCCTGCCCACAATCACCGCAGAGAAGTGCACAGATGCCAAGAGGAGGAGACTTATGATAATAAATTCTTGGAGCTAGTTATAATATCCCCCGCCTATATGCAGGAATTATGAATATGCATGTAACTAATGTAATAGTGAAAGTATATATACCTGTAACAAATGCTAATCATTTGCGCCTCTGGCTATGGTTATGCGCCCAGCGCCCAGAGCTGTTGCTTTTGCTTTATTGACTTTGTCCCTCAATAAAACCTTGTTATCTCGTTTAGAGGAGTGAGTTCGTATTTCGCAAAAGCAATTAATTTATTTGAGTAATCGTTTTTGTACCATAAAGTCTGCTTTCTGACCATTTTCCTTTTAATTGTGCATAGCAAACTGCTATGCTGATCTGAAGCAGGGCTTGCCCTTGACCACACTGTATCCCCTTTCCTTAAATCTTCCCAGCTCCTGTGATTACTGGTTGTCCTGGTTTAAACCCAGTCA
This sequence comes from Pezoporus flaviventris, assembly GCF_033815535.1. Taxonomy (NCBI): domain Eukaryota; kingdom Metazoa; phylum Chordata; class Aves; order Psittaciformes; family Psittacidae; genus Pezoporus; species Pezoporus flaviventris. Next base: position 1,905,531 of record NW_026892562.1, read on the forward strand.
GACAACTGGTTCACTCACTCCCCCCTTTCTTTCCCTCCCCCTACTCCTGGAGGGATGGGGAGGAGAATCGAAAAGAACGCAACTCCCCTGGGTTGAGATAAGAACAGTTTAGTAACACAGATCACTACAGCTACCACCAATAATAACAATGATAAAGGAAATAACAAGGGAAGAGAATACAACACCTCACCACCAGCCGACTGATAACTCGACCGCCAGCCCAACCAAGCTCTGACCAATACCTCCTCCAACCCCTCAGTCTCCCAGCCCTTCCGGCTAACTCCCAGTTACATCCCAGGCATGACGTGCTGTGGTACGGAATACTTCTTTGGTCAGTTTGGGTCAGGTGTCCTGTCTCTGCTTCTTCCTGGCTTCCCCTCCTCCCTGGCAGAGCATGAGGCTCAGAAAGTCCATGGCCAAACCAAAACATCATTGTTATCAGCTCTGTTCCTGAGCCGAAAGTCAAAACACAGCACTGCACCAGTTACCAAGAAGGAGAAAAAAGACTGCTACTGCTGAACCCAGGACACTGGCGCAAGCCTTCTTGTCACAAGAACAAGAGAAAAACTAGTCCAGATTTATTGACAGCATTTTAACCCTAGCACTTCCTAAACCAGGTATGTCTCACTTACATAAAGCCTATTTACGTTTCATGTGGAACAGGTTGCCCAGAGAGGTTGTAGATGCGCCATCCCTGGAGACATTTAAGGTCAGGCTGGTTCTGGGCAACCTGATCTAGTTGAAGATGTCCCTGCTTATTGCAACGAGTTGCACTAGGTGAGCTCTGAAGGTCCCTTCCAACCGAAACCATTCTGTGATTCTATGCGATGTTAGAAATGGTAAAGCAGTACCAATGACAGTAATGGTGTTAACAGGTTAAGGCAACTTATCTAGACGGACACCTTCTTAGAATACACTGCTACACACCTACATCCTAACTCTGAAACTGGTCATACCTTGATATATACAGTGGATTTTTTCCAAAGGGACCTAATAAAACCCCATTTATTCCCAAAGACCTCTGTAGTTCTCAGGTTATGAACATTTGTGCATTGCTGTTGGACCTGGAAGCGTTACTGAAGCTGAGGTCACATTTTGCTGGGTGTTATACAGACTCTTTAAAAAGATGTATTTATACAAACATGTAGGTTTGTGGTTTACTGTTATAAAGATGATTCTAATTGGGAGAAACTGTATGTTGCTAGAATCTACTGATAGAAAAATGAACAAGTTTGTTCTACTCAAACCCCTCTGGTCATTAGAGCAGAAGCAACAAACTTCCAACTGCTTGCAAGCTGAGATCAGCAGCTCTAACGTAATTTAATTATACCAATTGGTTTGAGAGCTGGAGTGAAATGGTGACTGATATCCATGGAAGGAAAGATGGTAGCAAAGAAAGAGTTGGGAATGTTTTTAGCCTTGAGTGGCGGAAAGAGAGACAAAGATAATTATCACCTATGGAAAGGGGTTATGGGGAAAACTGCAATGTGCACTATACAGTCAAGTATTTAGAACCAATAGCTGCACAAAATATTTATAGTCAAAGCAGGTGAAAGGAAACAAAGGTGCAAAGATTGGAAGGAACTCTTCTTCTGTAGCTTCCCCTGCTATAGCTTTCTGTAACAAACTGCCTCTCTCACAGCTCCTGAGGCACATCCATTCTTTAACAGAGAAAAGGTGGCCTAATGAGTTGAGCTAGCTTAACTCCAGCTGCCCAGTGAATAAATCAGGAACAGAGTTAGAAGCTGTGACCTCTCCCAGCCTAGCAAATGTCCCTGACATAACTCCTCACACTTGCGGGGCACTGAAGTTGGATCTCAGATTAAGTCTGTTTTCTTGTTCCCTATGATTATGTACATCTGAAAATGTCATTTTATTATGCTTCTAAGAGAGAATACAAAGTTGAAATAAAGTTTGGAGAATAAAATCTGCTTCTGAACCTTGGAGCACAATGGAAATGAAAGCCATCATGAAGAATGTCTGTCTTTTAAATTACTCATCCATCACTCAAATCATGGACAATATGCAAACAGCTGGGTCTGGTGTAGCCTGTTCACTCCCTGAAGGAAAATAGTTTACACAGGGTGGGAGCTTACATTTCCCATTTATTGTCTGACTGAATGTGTAGCAAAACACAGCCCAAGTCAGAGTCAGGTCATTAGCACCTCTTAATATGGGAGGATTTGACAAGTTGACATATCCTGGCTGGAATACGGCATGGGAAATCAGAGCTGCTGCTGGAGTATGAGTCAAAAAGATAAATTAAAAATTACATCTACCCCAACCTTCATTACATTATTAAAGCTCGTTCCATCTGATCTCAAATGCCATGTGGATGGGTCAATTTGCAGATTGCCGTGGACATCCTAATGTTCATGTAGGCACTTCAAGACAAGTTGTCATAAATAGATAAGTTGCCCTGGGAGCAGAGCCAAAATGCATTGCAGTGATGGCTGCAGCGATGCCTGCTAAAAAGCAAACAGCACGTCAGCAGCCCTCAGCGTTATTGTGCAAATGGAGTGTGAAATTCTGGTCCATTGCTTCGCACTATAACTTTTTGTCTCCCTGATAATGATTAAGAGAAGCTCTGCTTGATTTGATGGTGGGTGGAAAGAAGGGTGAGAAAAATATAAAAAACCTCCCTTGGATGTTTCACTTGACCTTCAGAAGCTCCAAGGGAGGGTTGTGTGATCTACATGCAGAGGAATTAACTGGCTTTGTTTGTTCTAAAACCTGGCGCTGAATTTAGAAGACCAGGGATGCATGATGTGGGATTACCATAAAATAAAATGTCCCAAGCAGTTATATATTTAAAAGGCAATCTGAACCTAGCTGTTGGCTAAAATGAATGCAGGGGGCAAGATCCTACTGTAGCCCTTGGGAAGAAATGTTACACTTACAACCCACAAGATTGGAAGTGATCTGTGGTTGTGTATTAATTTACTGGAAATTATTCTGTTTTCATTGTCATTATTATTAATGATCGCATCTAATGCTTTCAGAGCACCTTACCTCTCAAAGTGTTTCAAACAAGTATGCCTCCTAGTCATAGAATGATTGCTGCAATGCGGTAAGGTGGGTAAGTATCATCCCATTTTACCACTTGTATGGAAAGAGATGTAGTGATTTGTCTATGCTTGCATCAGTGGCAGATGCAGGGTCAGAACATAAATTTCCTGACCTGCAGCTCAATTTAACTGTGCTGCCTGTCCAAAGCATTCATTTCATCTGCCTCCTGTTACCAACTGATAGGCATAGAAAAAAGGCCTGAGACATTGACCCAAAGATTAGTCATTCAGTGGCAATGCTTTGAAGGAGCTTTAGTGCAGCCTTCAAATTTGCTCTTTGTTGATGCATTTTGTTTTCTGCTTAGGCCCTTGATGTTTTAGGTGGTGAACTGCTCCAAAATTTTAAAGTACCTTTGAAACCATAAACCTCAAGGGGCAGAGCCATACCAGAGAAAACAGTCTCCTGATTAAGCACTAGGCTGAACTTCTGATAATTGCTTTTAATTTCATGTGCTGGGTAAAAGATACCATAGTGATCAAACGCATATGTTGGGCCAAGCCAAAGTTCTTCCAAATAACAGATTCAGGCAAAGCATTTGTGGATTTGTCACTATGTCAGTTTTTAAAGAAAGCAGGATGAATACCTTTGATGTGCAGTGAAATGCTTTCATCAGTCACCATTTGTTACAGAAAAAAAAAAAAAGAAAAAGAAATAGAAAACAAGGCTTAACCAGTAAATGAAAACTAGCAGGGAAAACTTTGCTCCTTGATCATATGACATCCAATGCAGCTTTTTCAATAGGTACTGCAAGTTTTGCCATATTTAGAGGTTAGATTATGAGAAGTCCATGATAGACTTGATGTGGTCTTCATGCTATAGATTGGTCTAATATCCACATTAAAGAGAGTATCTAGGGCTGTAAGGACGCTGTCTCAAAATACGAGTCACATCCTCCCTAAAATCACAGAAACAAAGCAAGAAGGAATGGATTCTATTTTAATTTTTAAAGATGGAGCAATAAATTTCCAGCTTAAAATTACAACTTCTACTGCGTTAGAGAGCTCAAGGGCTGTAAATAATAAATATTACTTTTTTTAAACCACGACACCTAGTCACTGCACAACAGGGACTAGGGAAAAAACCAAACCAAACCAAAATACAAAAATATTGAGTGTGATATATTTTGTTTCTCTCACTTTGAGAATGAACTTAGAGGATGCTCATGGTCTGTTTCTCTGACTCAGCTAACAGATGGGAACAGGTTGACAGATACTTGCTTTCCATCATAAGGTACATCATATGTACATGGAGAATCATAGAAAAGTTAGGGTTCAAAAGGACCTTAAGATCATCTAGTTTCAACCCCCCTGCTATGGGCAGGGACACGTCACACTAGACCATGTCACCCAGGACTCTGTCCAGCCTGGTGTTTAACACTGCCAAGGATGGAGTATTTACCATTTACCACTTCCCCCTTCAGATACTGGAAGGCTGCTATGAGGTCTCCACGTGACCTTCTCTTCTCCAGGCTGAACAGCCCCAACTTTCTCAGCCTATCTTCATACAAGAGGTGCTCCAGTCCCCTGATCATCCTTGTGGCCCTCCTCTGGACTTGTTCCAACAGTTCCATGTCCTTTTTATGTTGAGGACACCAGAACTGTACACAATATTCCAAGTTAGGTCTCACTAGAGCAGAGTAGAGGGGCAGGATCACCTGCTTCAACCTGCTGGTCACGCTTCTTTTGATGCAGCCCAGGACATGGTTGGCTTTCTGGGCTCTGAGCACACACTGAAGTTGGCTCATGTTCAGTTTCTCATAAGCTAACACCCCCAAGTCCTCCTCTGCAGGGGCAGTTTGAAACATGGGTGGCACATATCAGAATATGGAAAGGGACTGCTTGGCTTGGGCAACTGGCCCTTTGAGTTTGAGGAGCAGATATGGAACTTGGTTTGCTGAGGCCAGGAGCTGAGCTTCTCTTATTTTGTTTTTTTCAGAGAGACTTTCTTTTGTCCAAGTTTAATTGGTCCTGTTGTTCGGATGCTGAAGAAGGACTCTTCTTCATCAGTGTCTGTAGCAATAGGACAAGGGGTGATGGGTTCAAGCTTAAACGGAAAGTTCATGTTAGATTTAAGGAAGAATTTCTTCCCTGTGAGGGTACAAATCTGTGTAGTGGCACAGATTGCCCAGGGAAGCTCTCCCCCATCCCTGGCAGAGTTCAAGGCCAGGTTAAACGGAGCTTGAAGCAACCTGGTCTAGTGGAAGGTGTCCCTGCCTATGGCAGGGGGGTTAAAACTAGATAATCTTAAGGTCTTTTCCAACCCAAATCAGTCTGTTATTTTATGATTCTAGAAATAAAGGTGATAAACTTCAGAAGCACAAGCATTTTACCGGAGTCAAACCATGTATACGCATGCACAGAAGCTTGGAATAAACTTCTCTGAAATTCATAGCATCCCAGTTACTCTCAGTATGGGTTTTTGTCCTATACTGAGTATATAAAGCACACCAGCTGACACCAAAGGTCATTTGGAACAGGGAGTAGCTTTGGGCAAACATTGTAGAGCAAGGAATTTGTTTGACAAATTTAACCTCCTTCTGTATTTACAGATTATTTATGAACAGACTTTGATTTGTTCGAATTTGCAGTGCTGGTCAGAGTTTGCCAAATCCTATGTTCTCTCAGCAGTGTCCTTGACCTGGTTTGGGGAATACATTTATGCTTGAACATATCCAGCTAATATTACAAGTCAATACAGTTTAAAGGAGCATAATGAAATAAACTGGGTTTCCAATGAGTTTTGAATTTCGAACCTGACTAGCCATCAAATACTTTTGCTGCTTGTCACCTGAGTGGATGAACAAGGTGCCTTGAAGGGTCACAGCAGGCTTACTTAAAAGAAGTGTTTTGACTTCACTACCTAGATTACCTCCATGGCTTTATGAACACAAAAAGCAATGAACAGAGCCAAATCCCGCTAGGATTCTAATTGCTTTGAATATCATTTCAGCTCTGAACTGACTTTCTGCTTTGCTATGCCTTGAAACAAATTCAGTGGTTTATCTGAATGTAGTTTAGCCTTTTGTTTACTAAGGAGTGTCAGTCACAGATGTTGGCTGGATTTTTTCCACAAAACCACAAAGCATTTTCAAGCCAATTGCTTAAATGTGATATAAATGTTTTTATGTGTATACCCATGATCCTTTCTTTCTATAAATGTTTTTGTGAGCACAAAAACCTATACACGTAGCTCATAAATCCTATACAAGTAGTCCATAGATCCTATGAAACAGAATTCATAGATTTCATTCAGACACAGTGTCCAAACATTTTTTGTTTGCCTTGTTCTCTCTGTTCAGCATATTCATTTCATATATGCACTGAAAATCAGAAAAATATATTTGAACTTAATATATAAACCTTTATAATAATTAATTTATTATTAGTATAAAAATATAACCACTTCCACTGAACTTTTACCAACTGGTGTGCAAAGGCTTTGGGTATGATATAGCTACTACAGAACACATTCAAATCCCAGTAAGGTCACAGCTTTCTGAGGTTCTGTTCCTAAAATGAAAGCTGGACTTTATCCTACATGCTATGTGCAGTATCAGCAGGGTAAGTGCTGCAAAAGTGCTTGAAGAGTGGGTCTCTGGCAGGTGTATATGACATTTAAAGATGTATTTTCTAGATTATATATTTACCGTATAGCTCTCCAGGAAAATGTTTCTAATAAAGATTATTTTACTTCTGCACTTTGTCTAATTTTGAATCATATTTACTAAAATAATTTCACAAGACCCCTTCAAAGGGATGTTGTTGCTTCACTCCCTGTCCCCCAGTTGAATACAATATGAGAAAAGCTGCTGGGGGATTAGGATTTCATAAACACTCTGGATGTAAGTAGGAATGTGAAGACACGTATCACTCTGGGTATTTGTACTAGATGATTTTACATGCATTACATTATTAATACTTTTGTAAGCACTGTTTAATTAGAAAGTAAATTAGATGTGAATTGCAAATGTTGTCTTCAGTTACATCTCAGCAATATTTCTTTAGGAGATAATAATTTTCGTCAGAAGCCTAAGAAATGTTTTCATTCCAGGTGTTCAATATAATAATAACAAATTTTTCTTTCTACTTGATATTTATAAATGCATTAGCACAGTTACTTTGCTGGCTTTCTACAGCTTTTTTTTTGTTTCTTTACTGTTCCAACAACAAATGTGCAGGAAAGTCATTCATTAAGGGAAATCTCAGATAATAGACTGCCTTGTGTTATAAACCGGATGGGTTATCCACTTTACAGCTGGATAGACAATGGCCAAAGGTTTCAATTTTAAATACCATTCTACATCATATAATGACTATTATATATTCCACAACAGTTGCTAGGTTGATAAATATTATTGCGGCCTGGAAATCTAGAGATATTCAGGGAAAATGCTGTGGACAATGACATATTTCCTTAGCATACAAATAGCCTGAACCACTCAGAGCATATACAGGTGGTTTGCCACAAGGTGAGGAGACAACAGGAAGAATAGAATAGGCTCTTATCTTATTGGCTTTGAGACACAGAGATGTTGAGGAAAATGTTAGATGTGTAAGATCTTGTCTTTTTTAAGAGCTGAAGGTGTTATGAATAACCCATGTAGGATCACAGATCTTTCCGTAGTCTTGAGTTTTATCTCTGAGAATGTTTCATTGAATACAAATCTTTCCAGCACTCAATTTGTTTTCCTAGAAGTGCTAGCAACTCAACAAGTCTATAAAGGAAACAAAGCCTGAAAATAAAGCAAAACTCACAGTCATTCTGACATTAAACAAAACAACAGCTGGGCTTCTCCAGCATCAGCAAGCATTGCTCTTGGGTGATGAAGTGTCTTCTGGCCTCTCAGGACATGGTGTTGACCCTAACCATCCTATGAACAGTATATGAAGGTCACATGGTCTTTCATTCTGGGGGAACGTATAATCTCTCTTCTGTATAATTTTGGCTCTTCCTCTCTCTGCAAGGAAGAAAGGAAAAGAGGAACACGCTTAGCAGCACAACTGTAATGGAGTCAGGAGGCTGATGGTCTACCTCTGGTGGCTGGTACCAACAGAGGAAGGCAAGTGACGACATGCAAACATGTCCCCTGTTTGGTTCCCACCTCTAGAATAGCCTGGGCTCCTTTTCACAGCTTCTCAAGAGCATCTTCAGGAGACGTATTCAGAATTCTTGCAAGAGTTTTAGTACCAATTTGTTTCTGATGAGAGATTCTGTGTGTACTCCCCCTGTGGTTTTCCATAAGTTATATAGCTGGCTGATGTCAAGAACTATTACAATCACATGCTCACACAATGGCATAATGAGATTTTCTTCTTTTATCTGCAGTGTTCTTCCTCAACATTTTCCATAAAGATGCTGTTTATGATTAATTCATTCCTCTGATTGTAATGTAATTTACATTTATATGATATGTTAGAAATCTGAAATAACAGATTTGTTAAAATTTTGTTTAAAACTTTGTGACTTGGAAAATCTTGTAACTACAGATGAAGAAAATTTGTCACAGCCTGTTTAACTAAGTTGGATTCTTTCCTATGCAGGTCATGCCTTGGGTATTGTAAAAGTTCTTGTCTGAATCTAAAATTTAGGTCACTTTTTGATACATAATTTGCCTGCAAACAATGTAAATAGTTATGGATATTTGCTGCCTGTGAGTCTTGCAGAACATAAACAAATTCCAGCATCTATCTTCTAAGAAGCAAGAAATATATTGGACTTCAGTATTTTTATTTCCTTTTCCCAAGTTCATCCATCATGTTCCTGTCCGTGGCATTCATCTACTTTCCAGCCCATCAAATAAACTTGTAATAGCAGTTGCTTTTAGCTGGCTTTGAATAACAACTCTCAGAACAAGATGGAAAATCGGTAACCCTCATTTGTAAATCTGGTTCAATACAGGTGTTTCCTACCATGACAAAGCTGGTTTTACTCTTTTCTGCTCTTATACAGTCATTCTTGCCCTTTAGCAGTGATTTTCTGCTTTTCCTCACCTCATTATAATGGTAAAACTGTTATTTTGGGGTACACCATAAGCCTGTTCTCTCAAATATTCTAAGACAGGCTGAGAAAATTGTGGCTGTTCAGCCTGGAGAAGAGAAGCTGTGTGGAGATCTCACAGCAGCCTTCCAGTATCTGAAGGGGGAAGTAGCAAATGCTCCATCCTTGGCAGTGTTCAAGGCCAGGTTAGACGGAGTCTTGGGTGACATGGTCCAGTGTGAGGTGTCCCTGCCCATGGCAAGGGGGTTGAAACTAGATGATCTTCAGGTCCTTTCCAACCTTAACTATTCTATGATTCCATGACTGTAGTGTTAGGACAAGGGATGATGGGTTCAAACTTAAACAGGGGAAGATCAGGTTAGATATAAGGAAGAAGTTCTTCCCTGTGTGGGTAGTGAGACGCTGGCACAGATTGCCCGGAGAAGTGGTAAATGCTCTATCCCTGACAGTATTCAAGGCCAACCTGCACCAGTTCCTGCTGCAAAGCAATAACTAGGCAACCATCATATGATAAAACCCTTCACTGGATGTGACTTGGTAACTATGATCCTCCTCAGAAATTATTTGATCACAAAGGAGTGGAAGGTGCCTTGTCCTATTTCAAACTAAGTTGCCTTATAAAGGAGGGAAAGGGAAGCTCAGGCTGTAGTCAGGTAACAGACTGTATCTTCCACTTCAGCCTAACAACTCTCAACAGAACCTAGTTGGAATGTATCAAGACTTATAGAATAAATTTTTTTCGGAGTCTGGTGCTGCTTGACATGGCCTGCATAACTAGACTATTTTCTGGTTTGTGTTTCCTTTTAGTTTGCCTTTTGTTTTCTTTAAATTTTTTAAACAGATTCGAGTTGTCCTTTGTATGGCAACAAAGCTGTTTGAAAAAGCACTTTAATATTTGAAAAGCTGCATGTCAAGTAATGGAGATGGGAGTGCTATATTGAAGGAATACTGTGTTCAAAGGAACGTGACTGGGAAAAAATGGATTATTCTTGCAAGGTTTGCTCTCTAGGATCACAGGCATAGCTGCGTTTAGGACAAGCTGTGATAATCTTTCCTTTTAAGCCTTTGACACTGTTGGCCTGTGTACACTTGCATGCATACAAATCATACACTTTCAAGTCCAAGCAGTCAGTTATAAAAGCTATTTTTCCATGTGCTTATTATCCATCTGTCAAGAAAAAAATACATATTTTGTAGGTGAACTGAAAGGCTCGTTTTAAAACTGAGAAGCATTAAACTGTTTAAGATCAGTTGAATAAGTTACCAGATTCTTAGTGCTGGCATTTTAAAATGACCTATGAACAGAATGGAGCTACAAGGTTGAAACCAGCATCAAGGTTAAGCATCCCCAGTTTAACCCTTGAAGTTCTGACTTCAGGCAGAGCTAGAAGGTAGCCCAGAAAAATCACCTGTGCTCAACTGCATTATTTTTAAGGGCATAGCTAAGTCTCTTCAAGTTCCCCAGCTTATTTGTGCCTTTGTTTGGAAAGAATATATAGGTCAGGCAAGCATCTCCTCAACTATCACTGAAATATATGTATGAACACTTGTCATGATGCTTGCATAGCCCTCCTCTTTGGGCTCTGGAGTTGAAAGAGAAGGAGGAAAGTCTGGAAGAGAAGGAGAGATGGGAGCAACAGGCACTTTGTGGGGGCATGGCAAAGCCTTCCAGAGGAAGATGGGACATGGACACATGGGGGGAGCTCACACAGCTGAAGAGCTGTGTCTGCCCCAGGTTTGGGAAGAAAGATGTAGAGGTGCAGAACCTGTAGGTTGTGTCCAATGTCAGTATCTGAAAAATCAAACCTGTTTCTTATCAATAGGCATCTGTGGGCCTTCAGAAGAGAGAAAAGTGGTTAGTGGTAGGAGGGTCTGAGAACTGGAGACTAGGACACTGAAGAAAGTCACTAAGAAGTGAGACGTTGCACAGAGGATCCTACACTCCACACCAAAGCCTGTATTTAAAATAATTGTCAGATGTGAAGGTGAAGGAGCTATTTTACAGATTAGCGCAAACCTGCAGTCATGCACTGAACAATGGAATCATTTTGTGAAAATATAATGAAATGGTGTGTGAATAATCAGTCCTATAGGTACAACATGTCAGAATGAAATATTTATAAATACACTTATCTAAGAATAGACTACTCTGTTAAGAAATAAAAGAACTATTATCACCATTAAGTTCTCCCACTAGAGGAGACTAGTTTTGAAAACTGCTCCTGCTGAATCTTTTGACCCACAATTAAATTACCCCCTTGTGTTTAACTCGCTATATTTAAGTGTACTAAGACTGCCTATGAAAAGACAAGAGGCACTACTTCCAATTATTTTAATTCATAGATGGCTTCTCTGTCACATTTAATTTAGTTGCTCTGCTTTCCTCAAACTATAAACCTTCTCTTTTTATGAAATTATAGGAAAATGGTGAACAGGTATAGGAAGACTCACTTGCATCATCCAGCTGAAGCTTTCCCATGTATTTTAGACTTAGGTAACAAAACTTCATAAGCCAAGGTGATGGGAAGAGTGGCATAAGGTTAGGGGCTTGACAAAGATACGACATGTCAAATCACATTCTCTGTTGCATGTCTGCCTTTTATTTTCCTTTTAGAAAACATCTAAAAAAAGTTACCCTGCATTCTCCAGATTTCAGATTAAATAAGGGCTCAGTTTAAGAAGCCCAGGTTATAGAATCATAGAATCACAGAATGGTTTGGGTGGAATAGGACCTTAAGGCTCATCCAGTTCCAACCCCCTTCCGCCTTCCACTAGACCAAATTGCTCCAAGCTCCGTCCAACCTGGCATTGAACACTGTCAGGGATGGGGAAGCCACAGCTTCTCTGGGCAGCCTGTGCCAGTGCCTCACCACCCTCACAGGGAACAGCTTCTGCCTAAGAGCTCATCTCAACCTCCCCTCTGTCAGGTTAAAGCCATTCCCCCTTGTCCTATCCCTACAGAACCTTGTCCAAAGCCCCTCTCCAGGTTTCTTGTAGCCCCTCTAGGCACTGGAAGCTGCTCTAAGTTTTCCCTGGAGCCTTTTCTTCTCCAGGATGTACAAGAGTACAGTAAAGGAGTTTAACAAACAGGAGGATGGAAAAGGGAATAGAATGGATGCAATTATTTCTTGCAAATTGTTTATTTAGGGGCTCACAACAGTTCTCTGAAGAGCAGAGAAAGAAAGGCAGGCCAAGGAAATACTTAAAGGTCATCTCTTCCTAAGTTTCAGGATGTTCCTATCCTTAAATAGATCAAGTATAATGCACAAGAACACTAGAAACCTGGAAATAACAGGGCTGAGTTCTATAACTTGAGATAATGTCTAATTAATCTAGCGAGTAAAATATTAAACATGCTTAATTCAAGAGCAAACAAGCATTCAACATCAATGTGGCCTTTTCATCTATTATATTTGAAAGCCAGCTATACCACGCAGGAACCTTAAATACCCCCTGTCTTTTGGAACATAACAGCGACAACTTAGATCAGAAGAGAAACGATATTACCTGTCTTTACAAGATTTTAAATCACTACCAGACAGTGGAGCTAAAGAGCCACACACAGAAAGCACAGAAACGGATGTAAGATTTCTTTTCTTTATACATGTGTGGACTATGTGAATTAGCAGAAAGTCAGACAGGAATAATTCATTTTTATATGCAAGTGTTAAGTCATAATACATCTGACTGAATGCGAAGTAAGAAGGAAGTATGTTTGGGGAGAAATTCAGTCCTATCACAAGGGGAGTAACTTTGGTGGATTCAGAACTGAATTTTGTCCATTGCTGCTATTCTTTCTGGTTCCTTTGCAAAAGAAAAAGCAAATGCAGCTATAAAGTCTTCCCCATCCAATTTATTTCATGCAGCATGCAGAAGACTTGGTCCTACAGTGCTTGCTGAGATTTGGAGAGGCAGAGTGGGGCAGGTTCACCCAGGAGAGTTGAGAAGCAGCAGTCTGTACCTTCATGTTTCTGAAAGGTTGAACAATTTCACAGAACAGCTGCAGACTTGTTATTTTAAAGGAAGTGACACAGGGCTGCTGAGGAGAAATTGCACATGGACATGCTGTGCTCAAAAGCAGGAAAAAGCCTGTAATTTCAGGTCCACTCTTAGTGTTCTGAAAGCCTTTTCTGGCATGAGGAACACAAATTTTTCTGCCTTATTAGTGGAAAAACGTTTGTTTGGAGAGGTTTTTTCTATCCCAAAAGATACTGGTCTCCTTTATGGAGACTTGAGTATCTTCCTACCTTGATATGCAGCTATAATACTCTCTGGATACATTCACAGATTTCATATATTATCAGTTCATCAAAACAGTCAAACTACCGTGTTTCTAAACTACAGCCTTTGTCCAGTATGTGAATACAGAGATGATGAGAGTAAGGTTATGATCCACAAACCCTGGATCAGCTGTGCATTATTAGAGCTGATATCCTCTGATATCCAGACACTAGAGACACAGAGAGTCACAAGTATGTGAGTAGTTTTGATTCAGTGCCCTGCAGCTATTGTTGAATTGTAGCACATTCATTTTTAAAATAATTGGTATCTAGCTCATGTTTGCAACAGTGAAATAGGATTGAGTTGGGTGTTAAAAACCAGGGATGTTGTACAGTTGGTTATTGAAAATGGAGAGATAATTTCCTTCACTTTGACAGGCTCATGTTGATATTATTCATATAACTACAGCAATAAAACCAGCTGTTTCAGCCCCTCATCTCATTCACTAGACAAAACCTTATTTCTGTTTCTCAACTGATAGTGGTTAATTGTCAGACACTGCAGTTTGATGCAGTATCTTGAAAAATGCTCGTTAACTGCACATCTGAGCTAAATCCTTTGGCTCCTGAGCTTATTTAATCTGAGATCACTGAAGAGAATGCACCCTGAAATTATTTTCTAAGTGAGACAAATCCTTTCCATCCTCTGTTCCATTATTTCTATCTGTTAATGGAAAACATTATTGGTATCGTATTTGTAAATGAGCTTTACCTGGAAACGATAGAGTGGCTGGACAACCTCAATGGTATAATGCTTTTTTTAACTCTGCGTGGGCAGGGTATAAATAGCAGCATGAAAGCTTTTTTTTCACTTCCAGTGTTTCCAATGTGGCTGAGGAGGGATGATGGGGTGGGGGTTCAAACTTAAGCAGCTGTATTTGGCTCTTTTGCTGTGACACCAGAATAGCACAGGTGACTCCTAGTCTCAGTACACTCTTCCCACAGGAATGGATCAAATATAGGCACATAAGATTAGTATTATAATAAATTCATTACTCTTTGCATTCACTATTCCCTTCTGCCTAATTCAGCCAAAACTACCCATCTGTTTATCTCCTGGCCCTCTACAGCTCATAGAGAAGGTGATTTTCCTGACTGTGCTCTTTTACTACCTTTCTGTTCACCAATGTGGTTAAGTTGGTTAGTAATCAACTCTGAAATCCTTAGTAGGCTATCATTTGTCTGAGAATTTAATTAACACTCAATAAAAGGTACATTAATCTCAATGTGTGAGGACAAGCATGCAGGACATCATTAAATTTAAAATGATACTGTTGTGCCTAAAACCAGTAATAGTCTTCCCTATTATATCCACTGAAGCACCTTGGAATTTTATTGTGTGAATATACAAGAATCATAAAATCATAGAATCAGCTAGGTTGGAAAAGACCTTTAAGTCCATCAAGTCCAACCATTACCCCATGACTGCCAAGAACTTGAACACTAAGGGCACACCTCAACACTAGAGATTTGATGCTCTGCCATTAAATGCTGAAAACTTTCTCTTGCTCCACAAAATACAGAGGAAAACTCTACTATTCCCAACAATGCCAAAGGTCAGTGGTTAATTTCTACTGCACCATGGTTTAGTTAAAACATGTGAGCACAGATCAGGAGGATTCACATGTGTTCTGGTTCACCTATGCTGAGCTCTGCAGGTCTCACTGGGAGTGAGACTGTATGGACAGCAGCAGGGCATAATAGTTTTCTCCACTTCTCCCCTTCTCTTCCTGCTTTCTTGTATCTGGAGAAGAGGAACAAAGGGGAGCAAAAGGGTCTCCTCAGCAGCTACTACCAATGAAAGGTGGAATTGGGAGTTTGTCAATAGCTTGCAGATTAGGCTCTTCATGTCAGAATGAATGAACGAATAAAAACAATTATTTACCATTCCCCTTTGGAGTATTTCCTTCCAACTCACACTCCTTAACCATGTTACACTCATCACCCAGTTTGCACATGCAGCAATGGTAAATGTGCTGGAAAAATACTGTTGTGCATAGCTGCAGGCTTCTGCATCCTCAATGAAGGTGGTTGTAGCTGTGCAACTAACTTCAAGTGAGGTGCAGGTTGGTGGGTTTGCAGTCCTTTGCTCATTCTCAACTTCCCTGAAAGCATGTCATGCTTTCAGTACTCTCAGCTCACAACTACTTCTCTGTCCCTGTTTGCAGAGGGATTGAAGAAAGAACAAAGGGCAAAGCTCACAAAGCAAAGCTCAAAGCCACATGGTGATTCAGCAGCCACATGAGGAGAAGACCCTGATGCTTGATCTAACCACTGCCCTACTCTGTACCCACTTTGAGCACTGACTGAACACTGCCTGCCTGAATAGATGAATCACCAGATACTCTGCTGCTGGACTATACAAATTCAGCTGCCTACTAATAATTCGTTACACCCTGTGGAATACTGTAAGCGGCGAGGAGAAGCAGACAGGCCAACCCAATATGGGTGATTGATAAGCAAACTTCTACTCTATTTGTGACGCAGTTCACATGTATATAGGAGTGGTATTCAGCCACTCCTCCTTGGCACAACACTATTGGTTAGCCCCACACAGCTTCCTCCACATTCTCCTCCCATGTCTGGTTTCCGGTTACCTGTGGGGGCCACCCCCTGCCTTGCTCGCACAGTCCTCCAGGGCTCTATGGTCCTGCTCTTAGAGTCATTTTGCAACAATTCTCCCCTTTTTCTTTGTGCGAGAGAGGCATTGTGGGTTATTCTGTTCACCTGTTTTATCACACAACTATAAGCAAGTCTAATAGCTACGATGATTAACCTAACAATGATACATAAGTGCAATACTTTAAACCGCAGTTTTTGACTCAACCTGTAATGCCCCGTGAAGACAACCATCTAGTTATTCTTAGGATATTGCTCATTTACTATTGCTGGGTAAGCTGAGCCAGGGTTCTCAGCTGTGCATGCATCGAATTAGCATAATCAGAGAGACTCATACAACACATTCCATCAAACTCTTCACATCCATGTCCCTGTTCCAACAACAAAAGGTTCTGCAGTCTTGCATGTCTTACAGAGTCAACATTAAAACAAATCAGAAATTGCCTTCGATGTAGAATTATCTGCTTAGCAACTCAGCAACCCAGTCTGCTTAGTTGAGCCAAGGCCCCAGCTGAAGCACTTACAGTGATTTGGCATATTATGATTGGATACATGTTTTGAAGACCCTTAGTGACTAACATATAATTGGTTAAACACAGGTGTGAGAACTCAACCTTGAAAGCTTGCCAACAGTCCACAGTCCTCATTAACTTGGTGAATTCCAGCCTCTTATCTTGCTTGCTTAAGTTTCTTCAGGCCTCTCATGGCCTTGCTGTATCCTTCAGGATTATTCAGAGTTTACGTACCAATTATGCATTCTCCTGTGAGAACACTGTCTCCACATCTTCCCCTTTTATGTTTTATATATGGTTTGGATGACCCTACTTGAGCAGGGGATCTGGGCTAGATTATAGCTCCAACATATGCCAACTACAGGCTACTGGGCCTGCCCCTTTTTTCTGCTGTATGGCTCTCTGATAACAGGTGAGGCCATCCTTCCCATCAAGGTCTGGCATGGCATGTGTCCCCACCGCTCCACGCCTGCTGGGTTGCAGCCAACAGCGGAGCTAAAGGTTCTTCTTGGTGGCAAACACAGAAGCCAACCCAGTCTTGCCCTTGATTGTGGCAGCAGGCATTTTGTCAGCTTCAGTCCTTGCACCTTGTGGTCAATGCACAGTTTCACCTGCTTCATCCAGTAACAAGTGGCTACTACAGCAAGGCACACACACATTTACATTAGCAGAGTAACTATTACAGGGTGCAGCAGCATGTTGAAGATGCTGATGGCAGTGAGGGACTAGCCAAAGAAATTTCTTACCAGTGGAATTCTCCCCCCCTCTTAATTTGTTCCATCACCTGCTTTATAACACTACAATTGTATTAAAATTTTTCTAGCTTTTGCCTTAGCATTTTCTAGCAGCTACTGCAAATTTCCATACTCTAACATCTCTTTTACAAGTGACAAATCTATACAATACAAGGTGCAGTTTCTTATTAGCAACTGGCTAGTAAATACAGGTGGTTTAATACACAAAATCACAACCTCTAATAATAGCTACTTTACAAGCACACATATTCAGGATGTTACTTTTCAGTTGTCCCCAAGTGATGTTTTGCAGTTAATCATTCTTTCTCTTCCTCTATCTCATTCTGCTTGGGGTATTCACGGTCAGCTCCTGTAGCTGAGGCATCAGGTTTTTCCATTTGTCTGTCCAGCTCATGGCAAGGCTTGACAAACTTTGAAGGCAGTCGCCATGCACCTGTAGGCAGGAGGACACAAATATACCCCCTCCCCTAGGTTATCAGTTCTTCAGTTCTTGAGAAGTAGACAGGTTAAACAGGTTAAGTGCAGCATCATTATTTTTTTTTTTTTTTTTAGTCCCTGCAAAAGCCATCCTGCTGGGCAGCACCTATAGCGGCCTCCCTGCCAACCATAAATACCCGCCGGCAACCGCACCTTTACGTTAACCCTTTCATGCCCGAAATGTTAAACAGCTACCCGTTGAAAGCTTTTACATGAACCCAACAACAAGAAAAATACACAGAACACCGTCTGCCCTCAACACACACACAAACACACGCCACACAACTACAATATTTGAAGCACAAAATCCAGACAATCATTACTCCCACTGCAGTTCCACGTACAGACCGTGGCACAAGGACCCTGTGGAGACTAACAGCAAACCAGCTCCGAGAAGCATCATCGCAGTACGCGGTGGCAGGCTCAACCTTAGCGGGCGTCCCCACAGAGGCTCTGCCTCCCCCATATCGTATGAGGCTTGGGCTTTTCTACTGACCAAAATGCACACTCATTCTGACACAGGTGGCCAGCCTGTGCTGGAAAAAGTGGCCAGCAGTATCTACAGAGGTCTCCAAGGGTTGATAGAAACCTGGACATACTTATATTTACCAACTTCTAGTACATGAGTATCACAGAGAAACTGTATGGGCTCCCCCTGTCACTTGCAAGAAAAAATCATAACATATACAGCTTGAGTGTAAGAGGATTTTAAGCATAAGTGGTCACTGTTTGTCAGGCCTCCTTAACTGTTTTGAGATCAAGAGTTTCCCACTCTTTAGCCCCCTGCTGTGTAGCAAACACAGGATATGCAGAGATGCCCATTGCAGAAAATTCCCCAGTAATGATCGCATCCTTGGTTACTCATTGTTGCAACTGAGCGTCTCCAGGGCCAGTGAGTCTGAGCAGACCGACCCGGGAGATGAAGAGTCAGGGTCTGGAAGCAGAGGATATAAATCTGGATCGGATTCAGGGGATTCGGGGGCTGATCCTGCGCCGAACTCGGGGTCTCCGTTGCTCGCAGCTGTGTCTTTCTTATCAGATGTCTCTCGTTCGGTATGTAGCCATCTGCAGACCTGGCTCCTCCGTAATGGAGTTAAAAAGTTTTTCACTCTAAGGCATAGTGGGTTGGAGAGGCTCGCAGTTCCTTTAAATCTCCCGCTAGCGCATGATCTCTATTTTCTACTGCGTGCCTCAAAATGGCGCTGCAATCAATCCGGCGCTGAGGCACCGCCCTCTTTCTTTCGGATTTCTCGACATTTATCATGCGTATACCTTCTAATATACTTTCTCTGTCCTTTTCAAAGTCCCTACTTTCGGAACTGGGGTGGTGGGGGAGCAGGGGGTTACACCTCCTCCGCGGCACCTTCTGATGAAGGAGAGGGAGAAAAGGAAGGGGGGGGGAACCCTGTGCTCCCGCGAGTTGGGGGAAACGAGTTGTAATCTTCCCCGGTTTCAACCGACCGGGGATGTCTGTTCCTAGTTTCTCCGTTGCTACCGCGGCAGTTTTCTTTTCCACCTTGTAACTTTTTATACAGTTTATTACTTCTCTCTGTGGTTTACCAAGTTTCTTTGCCGTTTTATCATCATTAAGCATTGAATCAAATAGTTCTTCACCAAACTTTCACCACTCACTCTCCTCAAAAACTGTATTAGGATCTACAAAAAACCCCTTAGCCTTCCCTACAGCCACTAGACCCTCTAGCTGCTTTAGAGTCTCAGGCTCAATTCCCCGCTTTTATAAAAAGTACTGTAAAAAGTTCAGGGCTCAGTTCCCTGCTTTTATAAAAAGCACTGTAATAAGTCCAGGGCTACCTCTCGGTCCATTTTCATGGCCAGCCTTTTCCGGATCGTCTTCTTCTGGGTCGTCTTGTAACCTTGGTCTCCGGATCGGCCTCCCGACGCAGCAGTGCCTGGTTCGTCCCAGCGGCGGATTCCTTTCGGTTAGTCCAAGCACCTGGGTCCGTCATGCCACCACAGCAGCACTGCCCGCGCTCCCTGGCCGCTGCCGCCTGTATCCTTGTCCCCGTTAATCGTGGCCCTGTATCCGGGTCCCCGTCAAACCGGGGCCCTGTATCCGGGTCCCTGTTAAACCGGGGCCCTGTATCTGGGTCCCCGTTAAACCGGGGCCCTGTATCCGGGTCCCCGTATCCGGGTCCCCGTTAACCGGGGTCCTGTATCCGGGTCCCCGTTAACCGGGGCCCTGTATCCGGGTCCCTGTTAACCGGGGCCCTGTATCCGGGTCCCCGCTAACTGGGGCCCTGTATCCGGGTCCCCGCTAGTCGGGGCCCTGTATCTGGGTCCCCAGTGACCAGGGCCCTGTAGTCCGCCTCCCTGTTCGGGTGCCATTTGTAAGCGGCGAGGAGAAGCAGACAGGCCAACCCAATATGGGTGATTGATAAGCAAACTTCTACTTTATTTGTGACGCAGTTCACATATATATAGGAGTGGTATTCACAGTATCACAGTATCACAGTATCACAGTATGTTAGAGATTGGAAGGGACCTCGAAAGATCATCTAGTCCAATCCCCCTGCCGGAGCAGGAACACCTAGATAATGTTACACAGGAATGCGTCCAGGCGGGTTTTGAATGTCTCCAGAGAAGGAGACTCCACAACCTCCCTGGGCAGCCTGTTCCAGTGTTCCGTCACCCTCACTGAGAAGAAGTTTCTTCTCAAGTTTAAGTGGAACCTCTTGTGTTCCAGTTTGTACCCATTACCCCTTGTCCTATCATTGTTTGCCACTGAGTAGAGCCTGGCTCCGTCCTCGTGACACTCCCCCTTTATATATTTATAGACACTGATAAGGTCACCCCTCAGTCTCCTCTTCTCCAAACTATAGAGACCCAGCTCCCTCAGTCTTTCCTCATAAGGGAGATGTTCCACTCCCTTAATCATCTTAGTTGCCCTGCGCTGGACTCTCTCCAGCAGCTCCCTGTCCTTCTTGAACTGAGGGGCCCAGAACTGGACACAATACTCCAGATGCGGTCTCACCAGGGCAGAGTAGAGGGGAAGGAGGACCTCTCTCGACCTACTAACCACCGCCCTTCTAATACACCCCAGGATGCCATTGGCCTTCTTAGCCACAAGGGCACAGTGTTGGCTCATGGTCATCCTGTCGTCCACTAGGACCCCCAGGTCCCTCTCCCCTACACTGCTTTCTAACAGGTCGTTTCCCAACCTATACTGGAACCTGGGGTTGTTCCTGCCCAGATGCAGGACTCTACACTTTCCCTTGTTATATTTCATCAAGTTACTCCCTGCCCAACTCTCCAGCCTATCCAGGTCTCGCTGGATGGCAGCACAGCCTTCTGGCGTATCAGCCACTCCTCCCAGCTTAGTGTCATCAGCAAACTTGCTGATAGTACACTCAATTCCCTCATCTAAATCATTGATGAATATATTAAATAATACCGGTCCCAGTACTGACCATTGAGGCACTCCACTAGTCACAGGCCTCCAACTAGACTCAGCCCCATAGACTACAACTCTCTGGCTTCTCTCCTTCAGCCAGTTCGCAGTCCACCTCACTACCTGATCATCCAGTCCACACTTCCTCATTTTAGCCGTGAGGATGCTGTGGGAGACTGTGTCAAATGCTTTGCTGAGGTCAAGGTAGACCACATCCACCGCTCTGCCATCATCCATCCACTGTGTTATTTCCTCATAAAAGGCTAAGAGATTGGTCAAACATGATTTCCCCCTGGTGAAGCCATGTTGACTGCCCCTCATAACCTTCTTATCCTTGATATGCCTTAAGATGGTACCAAGGATAAGGTGTTCCATCACTTTCCCAGGGATGGAGGTGAGGCTGACCGGTCTGTAGTTACCCGGGTCCTCCTTCTTGCCCTTTTTGAAGACTGGAGTGACATTTGCTTTCCTCCAGTCCTCAGGCACCTCTCCCATTTCCCAAGACTTGGTAAAGATGATGGAGAGTGGTCTAGCAATGACTTCCGCCACTTCCCTCAGCACCCGCGGGTGCATCCCATCTGGACCCATGGATTTATGGATGTCCAGATTGCTCAACTGGTCTCTAACCCATTCCTCATCGACTAAGGCAAACCGCTCCATCGACCTGACTTCATCTAAGGTCTCAGGGGTACAGGGCTCTTCAGGACTGCCCGCAGCAGAGTAGACAGAGACAAAGAAGGCATTCAGTAACTCTGCCATCTCTTTATCTTCTGTCACCAGGGCACCCATCCCGTTCATCAGTGGGCCTACATTGCCTCTGGTGTTAGTTTTGTCTGCCATGTATTTAAAAAAGCTCTTTTTGCTGTCCTTGACCCTTCTCGCCAGGTTTAATTCTAAGGAGGCCTTAGTCCTCCTAGCTGCCTTCCTACATCTTCTAGCAGCAGCCTTATATTCCTCCCAAGTGGCCAGCCCCTCCTTCCATGACCTGTAAACTCTCCTCTTCCACTTGAGCATACCCAGCAATTCCCTATTTAGCCACGCAGGTCTCTTGGCCCTCTTCCTTGACTTCCTACGTGTCGGGATGCTCCGATCTTGAGCATGGAAAAAGCAGTCCTTCAGCCACTCCTCCTTGGCACAACAGTATTGGTTAGCCCCACACAGCTTCCTCCACATTCTCCTCCCATGTCCGGTTTTCGGTTACCTGTGGGGGCCACCCCCTGCCTCGCTCGCACAGTCCTCCAGGGCTCTATGGTCCTGCTCTTAGAGTCATTCTGCAACAGAATACAAAAGTCAATAGGAAAGATTTGTAGGGGCTCTATGACAGAGCAGCCCAGGCCTGAGGTATCATGCTGGGTTCATCTCTCTGTGCGAGTATCAAT
Source organism: Pezoporus flaviventris (assembly GCF_033815535.1). Classification (NCBI taxonomy): domain Eukaryota; kingdom Metazoa; phylum Chordata; class Aves; order Psittaciformes; family Psittacidae; genus Pezoporus; species Pezoporus flaviventris. The sequence continues at coordinate 1,928,028 of NW_026892562.1, forward strand.
AGCTCCTCACTTGAGAAGTGGGGTAGGAGTTGGCTGTGATGATAGGCTGCCTCCACACGGCTCCCACAAACAACTTAGATCAGGAGGCTGCTGTGAAGATGTGTATTAATACTACCAGACCTGACATCCTCCAACATTTATTGCTTGGTATCTCCTTTATACTCCAGCCTTTAAATTTTAAATTTGTCAGAAAGTTTCATTTTCTGTGTTTATTCCCCTGATAAATTGGGATGTTTCAGTAGGGGAACTTATGGTACAGAAATCAGAGGGCTGTTTTATTATGTTTTATTCATTCAGGGTTGGAACTGGGTGATCTTAAGGTCCTTTCCAACCCAAACCATTCTATGATTCTATGATTCTGTAGTAGTCATTGTTGTTTCCTTCCCGCCTCCTTTCTGCAGAAGGGGTAGCACATAATAGTGCACAGTAGTTATCCATGAACCTTCTCTGTGTTTTATTGTGCCAGTTGATTTCTTCCTACTTAGCATGAGCGGCACAGTAAATCTAAGAAAATCAATACTGTGTTTTATAGGGAGCTCCAAATGACAACTAGCTTGCAAATACAGAATGTCTCTGTATACATGGTGGCATAGCATTTTCCTCCTGAGGAATTTTAAAAAGATAAAAACACTGGCAGTAGGAAAAGGTACTCCGTACTGGGTGGGATACTGATGATCAGTGATTCTTTCCTGACTGAAAAACTGTTTGGATTTGTGCTTGAGTTCAGCATCACACTAGAGTGGGAGAGAACAAGGAAGGATGGAAAAGCTTTGATTCACTGAACTGAGATGTGATAAGAACAGGCTTTCAAGAGATGTGAGAAGTACGCGATTTGGAAAGTCAGGTTGCAACCTTCCAGCCTATCTAAAATTTTAGATAATAGTACTGTGCATTTCAAACCCAAGCACTCTCTCTGTCAAACAATGACTATTTATCTAGACAAGAAAGGGGTTGTCTTTTTCTTTTTTATTTCTTCTTTCCCCAGTCAAGTTTCAATAGATTTTGCTTCTGCTTAATGCTGCAGGAGCATTAAGTTGGTCATTTTGGAATGGAGAAAACCATTTTCCCAGTGCAACATAAATAGGGGAGAAGAAATGCCTTGAGCATATAGCCATAACAGAAAAATTGGTTTAGAAAGTTCTGTGTTGTATCGATTTCTATGCTCCTGACTTGGGACAATGTTCTTAGACTTCTAATGAAGGAGAAGCTGAACTACCCCTGAGCTATCTGTTCTGGTAATTCCCTTTTCTTAGGATTAGGATTTTTTTCTAACCAGAGGAGTCTTTCTTGCTGCATGTTTAGGCCTGGGACATCACCCTTTCCATCAGGAAAAAAAAGGAATTGAACTTCTCTGGACCCGCTCCAGCAGCTCAATGTCTCTCTTGTAGTGAAGGGACTAGAAGTGAATACAGGATTTGAGCTGTAGCCTCACCAGTGCCCAGTACAGGCGGACAATCACTGCCCTAGCCTTGCTGGTCACACTATTGCTGATACAGGCCAAGATGCTGTTGGTCTTCTAGCTGCTTGGGCACAAGCTGGCTCATGTTCAGCTCCATCAATCAGTACCCCCAGGTCCTTTTCCATGAGCAGCTTTCCAGCCACTCTGTCCCGGGCCTGTAGTATTGCATGGGGTTGTTGTGACTCAAGTGCAGGACCTGGCACTTTGTCTTCTTGAACCTCCTACTACTGGCCACAGCACATCGATCCAGCCTGTCCAGATCCCTCTGCAGAGCCTTCCTATCCTTCAGCAGATCAACACTCCCAGCCAACTTGGTGTCATCTGGAAATTTATCCAGTATGTCCTTGTTCCATTCATCCAGGACATTGATAAATATATTAAACAGGACTGTCACCAGCTCATTCAGTCTTTGCTCAAAGATATTTTTTTCTAGTACTCTTTTTGTTTTTACTGCTTTCCTCTGGTTTGTCTCCCAGAAGTCTGCATTCTGCAAGGAGCATCAAGAGCTTTGTCATGGTTTAAGTCCAGTCAGTAACCCAGAACCATGCAGTCGCTTGCTCACTCCTCCTCTTCCTCCCCCTACTCGCAGAGGGATGGGGAGGAAGAATTGAAAGAATGTAACTCCCACGGGTTGAGATAAGAACAGTCCAGTAACTAAGGTATAACACAAACCACTGCTGCCGCCACCAATAATAATAATGATAAGCTAACAAGGGAAGAGAATACAACCGCTCACCACCCATCGACCAATACCCAGCCTGACCCGAGCAGTGCTCTAGCCCTTCCGGGTAACTGCCCCCAGTTTATATACTGGTCATGACGTGCTGTGGTATGGAATACCTGTTTGGCTAGTTTAGGTCAGGTGACTTATCTCTGCTTTCTCACTACTTCCCCTCCTCCCTGGCAGAGCATGAGACTCAGAAAGTCCTTGGTCAGTCTTAACATTTGAGCAGTAACTAAAAACATCAGTGTTATCAGCGCTGTTCCCATGCTGAAAGTCAAAAGCACAGCGCTGCACCAGCTACTGAGAAGGAAAAAAATGACTGCTATATCTGAACCTGGGACAAGCTTACAGATATCCCCATGTTGCAGCAGGACAGAAATGGGGTGGCAGTGACACAAAAGTATGCAGTGAGCAACCAGTAACCAGCCAATTGTTTTTAGCACTAAAAACAACAGTAAGAGAGAAATCATGTAGAAAATAGACTGATTCTGATCTCTTTTACCCTATGGATCCATGAACTCTTTGAAATCATCCTTCATGGACAGAAGAGTATGTGAAAGTGAGGTAAAACCAAGCTCCAAGAAAGGTAGAAGTTAATTTTCCTCTTCCTAGGCCTTGTCCACATAAGCATGGTACACCAGTTAAATTCAGGTTATTTTTTAAATTGATGTAGTTAAAAGTAATACAAATCTTTCACAGATTCAGTTAATTCAGTAACTGATCTGAGATAAATCCTTATAAATCAGTTATAAACCAAACCTATTCACACGCGATACAGAGCAATTTGATTAAATCCATACCCACGCACAGGCTGTAACCAAAACAATATAACACTTCTGTGACTGCAAAAAGCCATTATCCTCCCAAAATCTTATAACCAAGTGAGGCAGAATGATTGGAGGCTGATTTTTGAAGCAAATCAGTATTACATAGAAACAAGTTGCTTAATTTAGAATTGCTATTGTTCATAATGTGTTTATTGCATGCATGCATAAAGTAAATGTATCATTGGGATCTTGCACAAGGAGATCTCAAAATATGCAACAGCTTATTCATCTTATTTGCAAACACAGTCTTCACAAGCTTCATATAAAGGACAGTATTTCATCTATGTTTCCAAGAGGATACTGAGATACAGAAAAAACTGCTGTACATGACTGAAAAGTACATTTTTCTTAAGTCTTGCAACAGGTATACTATAGCAGGAGGAAGATGGAGATCATGGAGCCTTCATGCCCTGAAATTTTTAGGAGGAACATCCACACCCCTCCATGGCAGCAGCAGGAGGCACTGCTATGACACAGAACAGAACTGTGCTGCCAGCTGAATTAAGAGGGATAAGAGCTTTCTTTTGACCCTGGTCCTCAAGTATGAATTTCTGAGTTATTGCCTGTAAATTACAAAGCTTTGATTTTCCAGTGCACAATTTAATACATGCTTTGACCTTTCAATGTGCCATATGAAGCTTTGATCCTTACCAGCCGACTGTCAGGGTGAACTTTGCATAAGATGAAAACAATTAATTTCAAAATCATATTCCCTTCCCTTAAGAAAAAACATAAAATATTTCTGAGATGGAGAAAACTTATCTTTAGACACAGCCTCAGGGTAAATGCTACAAAAGTGCTACATCTGGATAGGGATGGTCAGAAACCTTGCTAATCACATCCTACAGTCAAAGCTGTTAGGAAGCACAGACTGTCTAGGAAGAAGGCAAACTCCTAAGAAGAATGAAAATCACAAGAGAGTATTCTTATTTCATCTTTCCTTTGGAAAGGGTGGAAAAAAGACTAACAGTCCATGGCTTAAAATATGACTGTGTATGGAACCAGGAGGTAATTGTACCATGCAGGACCATAAGGTCTAGCTCAGCTCAATTTAAGAAGAGCTCAGAGATAACTAAACTCTCCGCTTGACAACAGTGAAAACTGCATAAAACCGAAGTCCATTAATATTTCTAGTCCTGTTAATGCTATCAAAGTGAAAAAAAAGACAACCAACCAACCAACCAACCAACCAACCAAACTACCACTCAACCAACCCAACAACATACCTAAAAGTCCAAACAGAAACAAAACAGCTCACAAAGAAGGTGAAAATATAAGTTTGTGGCAGAAAGTACTTCAGCCAGTCATTTTTTATTTTGGGCTTTTTCTGTCTGGAAGTTCTAGTAAATCAGATTAAAATATTTTAAGATTATGTAATGTATTATGTAATTTCTCTCCTATACAATTTTATATCACACACTGCAAACTATTTCATCAATTTGAAAGGTAAAGTAAGCTGTGGACTTAACCTCAATAAGAAAACTCTCTTTGTGTTTAGCATAGGTGCCTCCTACTTCTTTTTTTACTGAGGGATACTGTAAACCTTCCCTCCTTCAGAAAAATCAGGATCAGATATGTGCTATGTGTGAGCTATGTGTGAGCTGCAACCCACAGAGCTGCTGTGTTGCTGGTACATAGCTAATTGCTTCACAATGCACAGCAGCAACCTGCAATATCAGTCCACAGTCTTCTCTGAAACATCATTCAAAATAATTCCTTAGAGCTACAAGTTTTGGGTGTCAGTTTAAAGTCAGATTTTGTCAGTTGGAAATGTCCTTTTTTTTTTTTCTACCCTACATCCTTCCTCCACCAGTGGTTTCTCTTGGAATTGCTCAGTTCCCAAGCCAGAAGCCTTTCTTTTGACTGCTGGTAGGCATATATTCCCCCCATTCACGGAGATCCTTTAAATCTCTCTGAAATCAGCAAAAGTAATCCAATAACCTAGATTTCTGCTCCTTTTTTTTTTTTTCTGGAGACGCACAATGCCACTTAGATCACAGCTGACTTTCCTCCTGTGTCTTCTTGTAATTAATAGGAGTAGAAAAAAATCTACACAACTCAGTGCAGTGACTGGGCTTCACAGCCCCACAGGCAATTCCCTTTGTGCTTGTGCTCAGCAAAGAGCTTGGAGTTGGGGACACCATGCTCCCCTGACTCTAGGCAGCTTGGGTCTACATCTTCTAGCATCTGAGCAGGATTGGCATCTGTGAACACCCAAACCGTGGTAATTCCTGATTTTCACACTCTACAAAGGAGTTCCAGGGAGGGGCGGCATAAGCATGAAGCTGGTTATACAGATACCACATTAGTAAGGGTTGGCTTTTTGCCTCAGCACATTCAAGCCTGTTTTGCTGCCAGTTTATGCCAGCCCTGCTAGCTGACTCCTCAATCTGCTGGCATAAATTGCTGCAACACACCCCTGAATTTCCTCCACAGGGAGCACATTTGTTGAATTAGAAGGCGTGACCTTTAGATAGCTACTTTTCTGGTTAACATGCAGAGGCTTCGGAAGACAGAGTGCATCAGCTTGATCTGTGCTCAGTGAGGGTCCAAGGTGTCACCAGAGCCAGTCCTGCCTGCTGCCCTTTGGTGGCTGGGAGGACAGCAGGAGGACTGCTCTGTAATGAGGGGAAACGCATGGAAAGGGAGCAGGGCCATTATTACAGAAGAGAGATGGAGTTGCCTGACAGTGTCTCCCCAGGAAACAAAAGGGCAGGGAGGATTAAGGACAGGATCACAAGTTATGTCTACTGCTTGGTGACTCCAGCTTGGCCCTGCTGACAAACCAAAGGGAGCAGGGATGCAGTGAAACAGCTTGGTGAGCAGTGATGAAGTCTTGTGAATCACTGCTGATGATTCCTGCTTTTATTTTGATTGCATTAGTGGTCTGTGGTGTTTCAGGGCCTATTTTCAGTAGGGCATTTCCTTGGTAACTGCAAGCCATGGAGTTTCAAATGCTTTTCATGTAAGACTTGGCAGCGCTAGAAACTGAAGCCCAATGTGTAAGCCTAGGATGAGGCCAGATTGAATAAAATTGAGGTAAATTTCCCTCATCTCCTCTGTGCTGTTATTAAAAGGCCACTAATTAGAGATACAGGATAACGATCCTAGACTTTAACTAGCCTCACCACAGCTGCAGTGGTGTTATTTGGGAATGAAATGGAGAAAGGATAAGATTATAAATGAAAGGGATCATAAATCAGACTTTCAGCACCACCAATTAAACTGCCTCAAGAACTATGTTCACATTTTCAGTCATCTGGAGACCTGATTATGATTTAGAGGAATAAATCACATGACAAATCACATGATAATTCCCCTGTAACCTTAAATGATTGAGTCTCACAAGGGGTCAGCTAAAATAAGCTGAAGCAATTTTCACTTGGTTTCTAAACTTGCATTAAAAATGAGCTTTGAATCAGCTGGAGAAACCAAATTAAAACAACAGCAACAACAACATTCATGTTTGCTCTAAGTCTGCTTTTGCCTGATGCAGACAGTGCAGCCTGACTTTCAGTGCCTCCTTTGGTTCCTCTCCCACTAACATACTTGTGCCTGCTTAACAATCAGAATTCCTTCTTAAATAATAATCAAAATTCCTTCTTCAAAGAAGGAATTCACCTTGGGTGACACAACTGGATAAGATATCCATGCCAACTTTCAATTCCAACAAACAGGACAACGTATGTAAGTGAGCACTGACACATCAGGCAGGTCAGATAGATTGATGACAACTGAATTCAAGCATTGGGAAAACTCAGAATGTTTGATCCAGGATTAGGTTGATAAGAGGTGTTAGCTAGCTAGGCAGAATTTACTTTAATGTTCAGACTTCCAAACTAATTTCATATAAACAAACTGTTTGGGACAGATTTTGAATACTTTATATATTAGGCTGTGTAGCTGACTTTTGACGCTGTATCTTTCTATATGTACAATCCCCCTACCCCATTAGTCCTCTGAAATACCTATCTGTATTTTAAATTCCTAGTGTGGATCAATATAAATTACTGTCTTCTAATTGCTGAAATCAAGTATGCATAAATAATTTACCAAAATTGCATTGTTGCACTTGAAATTACCCCATGTAACTTCATTAAACTTCAAGTCTGGAACGTTAATTTGAGGGAAGAAAAATAACTAGGTCTGTATTATTAGATCATTCAGGTGGTAAACACAGTCTCCAAATAAGTCATCTAATGAGCGCTTCAATCATTCAGATTTAAATTGTAAATGAAACTGTGGTTGATGCATTAGGAAAGCACATGCCATGTTCTGTTAACATAATCAGAAAAATGGAGCTGCCACAAACTCTCTCCCCATATGCCCATCATTGCGTTAAATGCTGCTGCAATTTTATTACAATCCTCTGTATCTGCAGATCCTGCTCAACTGTGAAATTGGAATTGAAAACAGAAATATTATGTCTCAAGTGGGTAAAAGATCCAATTTTGACGTGGAGATACAGGGGAAACTTTTCCTTTTAGTAGAACAGCACAGTGAATATACCCTCCTCCCCACAAGTCTGGGGCAGAAGGTAAGTTAAGCAGCAGTTTCCTTTATATGATATTTTTCTATGGCAGCAGCTAGAAACTGAAAGGTGCAGGAGCAGCTTTCTGGCAGTAGCTTTAACAAAGGAAGGATAAAACACTGCTTGTCCTTCCAGCCCTGGAGTGGGATACCAGCTGAAGGTTAATAAGCCTGAGTTGCACTGATGGCTCCTGCTCAGCCTGCAGGAGTGGAATAGAGGCTGGGGAAGGCAAGCCCTGCTGCATAAATCCTTGCTATAGCCCTATTCTTACTATATATTTGTTGCAATTCTTCTGTTAATGCAAGAGGTGTTTGAGAGGGTTGATCTAGTTCTGATAATATCACCTGTGTCAGCTATTGCTGAGGCATTATTTCCAAAGGGGATAAAACAGTGATCAGTAAGTCCAGTGTTTGAACCAACTTGTCTCTGGGGAAAGTGGTTTTACACCTTTCTTAATAAAAGGCCCCAGTAAAGGTGTTTCTCCACTCACTCTCCATTCTTCTCAGCCTCATGGTACATGTGTTTCTATTTTTGAAAGGAGTTTTTCCAAACACAAGCACTTTTGCACATGCTTATTTTCAATTTGTTTGCATGGCACATTTACTTCCCTGCTGGAAAATGAGAAATATTAAAATGTAAGGAGGGACATGAAAAGGGAAGGAGAGGGCTAGTTGTTCAGCTCCCCTTATAAGCACCCTGCTTCCACCACTCAGAACCAGCAGAGACAAAAAAGAATGACCTCTGGGTTCTCAGGAAAACCAAATAGCAACAGAGGTGTAGAACAAGATTATTTTTGGGTGTTATCAGTCATAAAGTTGAATTAGTCCTGCATCAGCAAAACTTGAATTTTCAGCTCTTTGCATTGATTGACAATTACTTGCAAACAAAAGGAACAAGCTCTGCACACTTAGTCTAACATTCCAAAAGGCCTGCTGCTGTATCCTTTCACAAGAATTAATTTCTTTTTTCCCTTCAGTTTATATGATGGTTCAAGAGTTGTTCAAAGATTTTTGTCTTTTTCCACAAGTAACTCTTGAGTAATGTCTCTCTTTCCCTTGGCTCAAAGTCTTGGTCTGCTTTTCTTTCTCATCATAACAGGATTCAGGCTTCTTGGCACACAGTTTGAGACTCATCTGGAGTGTTTACAGGTACAGAAAGGTTATTATAAAAGATTAGGCTATGGCCAGGTTGGATGTGGGTTGGAGCTACCTGGTCTAGTGGAAGGTGTCTCTGCCAATGGCAGGGGGTTGGAACCAGATGAGCTTTAAGGTCCCTTCCAACCCAAACTATTTCGTGATTCTATGAGCTATCACTCTTCCATGCCTTTCTTCTTCCCTCTTCATCTTGCAGTTGATAGCCATAGGTACATCCCTTTTCTCTCTTCACCGGCCTGGCCCTCACCTTACTCTCCATCTTCGTGAGGCTGCGGGGAGCTGAGGGGGACGGCCCCGGGAGCCGGCGGCAGCCGAACCAGCCCGGGAGAGCGGCCCCGGGGACCAGGCGGCGGCGGAAGCGGGGCCGGAAGCCGCGAGGGGACGGCTGCCGGTGGAGGAGGTCGGGGCGGTCGAGGAGAGGAAGGAAGCGGCTGCCGAGCAGCGGGAGAAGGCGGCGGAGGAGCCGAGCCCCGCGGAGGAGCCCAGCCCCGCGGCCGACCCGTGCCCCGCGACGGCCGAGAGCATCCCCCGGCAGCCGCCCGCCGAGCCCCAGGAGGACGCAGGAGACCACGCAGCACTTCCCAGCAAGGCAGAGGAGGAAGAGCTGGACTCAGGAAAAGAGAAGCTGGTGGTGGGAGAGCCGGCAAGCACAGCAGCTACACCAGCCCCAGTGACAAGTACAGCAGCATCGTTTGAGAGTGCTGAAGGTTTTGAATGGCCTTTGGGTATCCTTGGGACCTGCCTGCTGATTGTGATGGGGATCAGCATGTTGGCACACATACAGGCTGTGTTTTACCCACAACCATTTTGTCTGATCTCAAAAGTTAAGCAGAGTCAGGTTTGGGTCTTGTCTGGGGTTAGACAACAATATAGGGGGACCAAAAGGTTTTCCCCGAGGCTGGACAGCCATGAGTGGCAGGGTGTGTGTGACAGTATGGGCAAGTGTCTAGTCCACTGGGCCCCTCCAGTGCTTTGGAAGCGTCGGAGATGGAAGGCAGCCGTATGGAGTCCCCAGCAACAAGCTGCAGAAACTGCTGAAGGGGACAGTGAATTATTTTGAGCCTGGTGGGCCCATGGCACTTCAGGCCATCAGAGCAGAGATGCAACATAGAGATGGACTCATGATCGAGGGGTGGACTTAGCAATGGACACTATTGCCCAGGTTATTCACAAGTGTGAACACTGCACACAGTCTCTCCTGCTCTGGAAGACTGTTACAAGAGATGGAGCCTGGCATCATGGACCAGATGGACGCAGCAGCTTTGTAGGGACTGGTCCATGCACTTAGATAAGAGTGATGGTATATTGAAAATGTGGGATCTGAGCATGACATGAATGGTATGGAATAAGGGGTGGATAATGTCCTGGGTTCAGCAGTAGCAGTCATGTTTCTTCTTCTTGGCAGCTGGTGCAGTGCTGTGTTTTGACTTTCGGCCTGGGAACAGAGCTGATAGCGATGTTTTGGTTTGGCCAAGGACTTTGTGAGCCTCATGCTCTGCCAGGGAGGAGGGGAAGCCGGGAGGAAGCAGAGACAGGACACCTGACCCAAACTGACCAAAGAGGTATTCCATGCCACAGCACGTCATGGCCAGGAGGTAACTGGGAGTTAGCCGGAGGGCTGGGAGGCTGCAGGGTTGGAGGAGGTATCGGTCGGAGCTTGGTCGGGCTGGGGGGGCGAGTTATCGGTCGGCTGGTGGTGAGATGATGTATTCTCTTCCCTTGTTATTTCCTTTATCATTATTATCATTGGTGGTAGCAGTAGTGATCTGTGTTATACCTTAGTTACTAAACTGTTCTTATCTCAACCCGTGGGAGTTGCATTCTTTTCGATTCTCCTCTCCGTCCCTCCGGGAGTAGGGGGAGGGAAAGAAGGGGGGGAGTGAGTGAACAAGTTGCCTGACTGGGTTTAAACCACAACATATATCATTATATATAGAGAGACTGGTTTTTAGCTTGCAATCTTAATTCAGTATTCCCAGAGTTTTGGTTAAGCTTAACAAAGATTTTATCTGTAACTAACCAGAATACTTGGAACTTTCTAATAATTCTTTCCACTTTCATGAGAGATATGAACAAGAAATTAACCCCCTAACAGACTGCTTCAGTCCTTGTCATCTGGCTTGTCTCAAGCTGGTTTCCTTCTGGAGCATAAATATATACAACACTGCAGACTTGCTCCAAATTAGGCCATGACCAGTTTATCCCATCATGATCTCAAGATGATGTGAGAGCTTAACCTTTGCATCAACTCTCCTTCTTTGCAAGGGTACCTGTTAAAGACCCATTTAATACCAGTTTTCCTGATGCAATCTCTAGATTTGTAGAAGAGCAATGAGATCACCAGCTGATTTTTTGCAGACTATAAATCATCTATCAGATGGCAAGAACTGACATACCTTAGTGCTGGTCTAGTAACCTAACCATGAGATGAAAAGATCTACATTATTTTCCCCATGGCCTGATCCACCTTTTCTTCAAGCACAAAAAAAAAACAAATAAAAAAGAAAATAAATATCAATACTTATGCACTGGAGTTATTACCTACAGTGGTAACACAGTTATACTACAGTTTGTCTTTAATTTGGAGATATTTGTTTCCATCAGATTTTTGTTATTGAAAAAATAGGACAGAAATAATACAAGTGACAAAGACAGGACTATCAACAGGGTAACATATATCCTTTTCTTAGCTGATGGCAGATCATCTTTAATGCCACTTGGCTGAGCATATAACACTGTCCAGGGATGCCTTACATATGTGTTCTCAGGGTTATGTTACTGTTCCCCAGGTGAGGTTTGGATCATACTAGGGCTGATTCAGCCTGCTCTGGCTTTGTACACCAATCTCACTGAGATTGGCTCTGGTAAGAATAGGGGATGACTTCTCTGAAGTCAACAGATCTGCACCTACTTATGCCAAATGAGAATCTGGCCCATATTGCTGTTTTAATTAAAGTCATGTCAGAGCTGCTGTTTCATACATATTGATTAATCAAAATGATGCATGGAACATATGGCCCCAACAGGAGTAGGGTAAGGACAACATCTTCTGGTAGTCTTATCGTATGAATATTAAGTCCCCATCTCTATCAGATAACACTTAATGGAAGCATATTTCAATCAAGTGTACAAAACCACAGGGATATAGTCATCACTATTAGGTTGATGCAAACAGCTTTCCATATAGGATAATTTTTATGACTGACTCCAGATGCTCCAGAAAACTGGGTCTAGAAATCCAGCAACCTGCCACTCCTCCTCCTGGCAGTTCCAAGCTCTCAGCTTCCAAACCGAGCTTTTCTTCTTTTAACAGTGCTTATTGATTGCTGATCCTGTAACTCCATAAATCAAGAGACATGGCCCAGGACCAAAATATTCTTTCCCTGAAGAAAAGTCTAGACATATCACAGCAAATTTTATTCTGCTGGCTACTTATTTTAACAGTGATTAATCCACCTAGGCTGTATTTTGAAGCATCACCAGAGGCAATTTACATAAGCTATTTTTGTGCACCGTCTCTCTCCATCTTTTCAATGTCTTTGGATCAAAGCAATCACTCTGATTCTTTATCGTAACCAGATGATGTGGCACCAAGCAGCTGCTATTCTGCCAGAATTCCCATATTTCCAGAAATATAGAACAAAGGTCCTAACCTTCTGTGGTCATTAAAGGTAGTTCTGCAATTTCCCATACAGGTCAAATTGGTTTGCTCTTATGCCCTTGATGGAATCCCATGTCTGATAATTGCTTTACTTTTATAAATTACTTTCTGTTTTTCAGCTTCACACAGGTTTTATGCTGATTCCATGAAAGCCCTTGGGTGGTTTTGGCACTTTATTACTTAGCTCAGTGAAATTGCTTTCTTAAACAAGTAAGATGCTACTTCTAGTGCTGAATGTGACAGCAACTTCAACACTACTCAAACCTATACAGCCTTTGAGACAAGTAATGATAAAATAGGCTGAGAGTTCAATGCAGTTTACTCAATATAAAGTTATTGTCCATGTTGGAGTTTCACCATATTGGTTTACATCTTTGTTCCTATGAGGAGTGACATGAATTTGCTGAATGCCCCATTAATGAAGACTGAACTTGATATCAAAAGGTGTAACCTCTAGGGAAGGGTACTGATGTGCTGCAGTACAGCTATAATCTCTATCACACTTCTACATGCAAAGCCAACTGCTCTCACCTTTGATCCTGATTTACCTGCAAAATTACAAGGAGGCAACTCAAGCCCTGTTCTTCCTGAGGTAAGCTTGCTGCCTGGGAGATGATCTACTGAGGTTCATTTGTGGCTTCATAATCCACCACAAAATTATGTGGGTCAGATGCAAGATAAAACCTTATCCTATGCTGTTATTTTTATGGGTCTTCCTCAATGCGAATTTCTAGGATAGAAAACTCAAAAGTCCTAACCACACAGTTTTTGCTGCTTACATATAGAATCCCAGACTGGTTTGAAGGGACCTTAAAACTCATCCTGTTCCAAACCCTGCCACAGGCAGGGACACCTTCCACTTGACCAGGTTGCCCCAAGTCCTGTCCAACCTGGCCTTGAACACTGCCAGGGATGGGGCAGCCACAGCTTCTCTGGGCAACCTGTGCCAGTACTCTCACAGCAAAAAACTTCTTCCTTATATCTAACCTAAATCTCCCTTGTTTAAGTTTGAACCCATTACCCCTTGTCCTATCACTACAGTCACTGATGAAGAGATGGAAAGAATAAACTGTTTACTTAACATTTTGATACCACTACTTCCATTGAGGAAGCCCTCTGAACAAGATTCTCAAGCTACAAAAAATATCTACACTATGACCCTGCATCTCAGGAGCATTTAGATTCAGAAACACAATATGTCTGTGACAAATGACAAATAGAATGATTTATGTTAGATACAGAAATGACTGGCCTTAATAGACTGGGCTGTGTCATCTGTATCTACAGTTATTCATCCTATCACCTGAGAATTATCCAGTGACAAGTAGTGCCCCTATGAAAATACAAAGAGAAAAAACAAAGGTTCTTTGTACCTGAAGTGAATTTGCTAATGCAATGGCAACGTGGGAAATTGGGCCCTGAACTGCAACTGTTATTAATTTCTGTATTACACTTCATCAGGAGGGCTTATGATTCCTCGATTAAAACATAAGCTGTTCAGTTTAGAATAAACTGAGGTGTATTTGTATCATTAAGTTTACTTTTCCTTCCCATCTCACAAAGAAGTAATTTTCCAGCTTTTCAAAAATTCCTCTAATTTTGGACACCTTTTCTGAGACACTACAGACACTGATTTCATGGGCAGCTGCTTAGGAAAATCAGATGCCAAATCTTGCCCTGCAGACAGTACACTTGAAAAAACATGGATTTAGGTTGGATTGCCTTGAGAATTAGCCAGACAAGGGACTTCTCAGCCATATGCTATCTCTTCAGCTAAGCACAGCGACAAAATCTTATTGAAATAATTCCTTATATCTACTTACAGCCATTTACTATTGCTGAACAAAAAGGTAACTTTCTGTGAATTTTGTATCTCTCAATGTACAAACATGTGAATGGGAAGACTTTGTCGGAGTACTGACACCTTTCAACAGCAGTCTCCAGCAGTCAATACATCAAGTTTGATGAAGAAAACTGAGTGGGGGGAGCCCCATGCTGCCCCAGAAGGAATCACATATGCCAGTTAGAAAAGGAAGGCTGCCAAAGCCTTGGGAGCTCAGCTACAATCTGTGAGCTCCAGTCACGTCATCCATGTCTGTGTTGTTTGAATTTCCACATCCTAGCAGATAGGCAAATTGATATGCTACTGAATTCATATGTATGAATGCAAGGCCTTGCATCTTCCTCAGATCCTCCGTGGAGAGATGTCTTAACATGGTGCAAATTTATCAAAACCTCTCACAATGTGATTTCAGAGAACAGTTTTTGCACACTGAATTGTGTTAAGCTAGGGCAGGCAAGGGGATAGGAGAAAACAAGAAACATCTGTTAACTCAAGTTATGTGTTTTCTGTTAAACATTGTCTTGGGTCTGACTGCAGGTGGCACTGACCAGTTCAACATAGCCTGGATGTTTGTTTGCATTCCTATGCAGAGCAGGCTGGCATCTTAGAAACCTGTCAAGGCTGGCACTGACTTTTAGAAGCAGCTCTATTGCCTGGGGATACAGCAAAGTGCTCACAGAAGCATTTCAAAAAGAAGACTAATTGACATTTTATCTATGATCACAATGCATGCAGCAAACTCTACAAAGCAATTTATAAAGTACAAACTACAGTGTGTATATACACCAATTCAAGGTCATCTATGTGTTATATTTTTCATGCATAGAAAGCATGTGGGTGTTTTCACTCTAAAATGAGTCATGAGAACAATGAAACCCAAAAAAGAAAACAAGAAGTCAGCATCCCTCTCCTCCCTCTGCCATCATCCAGTCTGTACAGATCAGTAAATAATGTGAGCTATGACAGGCTCCCAGCCACTTATTGCTGTTCTCCTATTCAGTGCAATGTCGGCTGGCTCAGTTTAAGCAGCCTTCCACTGGTGTTTTCAGCTAAAATGTTCTCCTTGCACTGCAGTAGATGAGGATCACTCACACCACAGGTTCCTTCCCTTCTGCTGCCCTGCTGTGGGGTGGGCAACCCCTACACAGATGTGGTACTAAAGAAGCTGAGGTTAGTAGCATCTTATACCTCTGCAGCTGAAACAGCAGGGATCATCTGAACACAGGCTAAATTGTTATATGAAGTATCCCTCAGAACAGCAGCTGCTCCTGCAGCTAGGATCACTTGTGAAAATTTAAAGCTATGATAATACAGACAGCATTGGAATACTGCAGGGTGGAATTACTTCCAATAAGAAAAGTTCTGGCAATTTGCATCCAAAGTAAAGACATGGGCATTTTGTTTGAATGGGTATAGCTGCTTAAGAAGGGAGGCTTATAGTCTGTGGCTTAGCTTGCTCTTTCTCTGCTAACACAAAACTGTGTTAAAAAGGATCTTGCTCCTTTTTTCCTTACTGGATTTATTAACTCTATCCCTTCAAGATGTACTTGAGCAATTGAAAGCTCAATTTGTATTGATATTGTATCATTGAGTAATGACCGTCACATGCTGACTAGGGGTGGGCTGTTAAGAGACCTCTATCTAAAGAGCGAAGATGTTAGGTTTTAGAGATAAAGGTATGTATATTTTATTAATTTCATCTTTGTACCAGTGAAGTTGTGTTGAATAATTGGTGGCTAGAGAAGCAGCTTGGTTACTATTTGATGAGAGAGGGAAGAAAAATACACCGTTTCTATGCAAGTACAGGAGAAGTATCTTTCATTCCTCATCACAAATTGCCTTTCTCTCAAGTCAGCATCTGCTTGTGTCTGTGCACTGGTTTGTATTCATCTGCCATGAAAGGAAAGACTAGAAGAAAGGATTTGACCTGAAAGGCCAGGCATTCCCACAGAGAGAACTCACTCTCTAAGCTTTGCTGGGGTTATCTTGGTTAGCTGCAAATTCTTAATCTCGAACTACACATGCTGCTTCTTTTACTGTCATTGCTCTTGGGTTCCAATTAAAAGGCAATCACAGGAAAATAAATTATATCTCTGGGCTATATGCAGATTTCTTCATGGGGACTTCTCAAGCCATGATTCTTCAAAGCGAGAGCCACATGCAAAACCAGAAAGACAGACAGATCCTATTCACAAAACAGTGCAAGGCAATCACCCAGACTGAAGATGTTCGCAGAATGCATGGTAGTAGGCAGACAGTTATGGCCTTACTGAGATCAACAGGAAGGACATCTGGGTTCAGTCAAGATCTGATGGGGTATTTCCCTAGGCTTTGCAAAACAATTTTCGTATAACTTGAATTTGATCTTCCTAAAATCCCTCTCCTTTTGTAGATCTTGTTTTCTGGATTGAAAGTTGTTTTGCATGAGCACAGTTTCTTAATGTACTATTCTTATAGGTAATATAATATGTATATAATATATACTATCTCTAGCCCTCAAGGGCTCATTTCTTTTGAAATACAAATAATGATCATAAAGAGAATCTGGACTACTTGGGAAAGGAAGGTCTAGTGAATGCTCTGGATATTTACCTGTTTCTCTGGCTACTGGTGATTAGGGTCACAGGGAAGAAAGACAAGGAAAACTACAAGAGAAAGAATGGAATATGTCTAGAAACAAGGTTACACTGAAAGAGAGACAGGGATGTGGATGATGAGACAGATGTTACAGGAGGGCAGAACTAAGTACAGGTGAAAAATGTCTAAAAGAAGAGATAGGACAGAAAGAAAGCAAAGAAAAATATGAAAGTGAGAAAAGAACTAGGAAAGGATGAAGAATAAGTAGGAAGAGTAGGAAAGCAGTAAGATTTAAGACAAAACATTTTGGGAAAACAATGTACAGTGAAAGGTTCAAAAAGTAAAATGAAAGCACAGGGAAATGCAATGCAATAGCTTTGTTCCAGTGCAGTGGGGCACAAATTAGCAGGGCTCATTTGGAGAGCTTTAAACTAGATTTGAAGGGGGATGGGGTTGTAGCTGGGCTTGCCCCAGTGGGGCAGCACTCCAGAATTGATGAAGACTGGGAGGCCTCCTATAATCCTAGGGTGACATCAGTGTGCTCAGCTCGCTCCCTGGAATGTCTGTACACCAATGCGCGCAGCATGGGAAATAAGCAGGAGGAGTTGGAAACCTGTGTTAAGTCAGGAGACTATGGTCTGGTGGCAATTACAGAGACGTGGTGGGACAGCTCACATGACTGGAATATAGTCATGGAGGGCTATGTCCTTTTCAGGGAAGACAGGCCAGCCAGGAAGGGTGGTGGGGTTGCTCTTTATGGGCTGGAGCAGCTACAATGCACTGAGTTCTGTCCAGGGACAGATGATGAGCGAGTTGAGAGTCTGTGGGTGAGAATTAAGGGACAGGCTGGCAGGGGCGATACTGTTGTGGGTGTCTGTTACAGGCCACCAGATCAGGGTGAGGAAGTTGACGAGGCCTTCTACAGGCAGCTGAGAGCGGCCTCACAGTCACAGGCCGTGGTCGTCGTGGGGGATTTTAACTTCCCTGATGTTTGCTGGAAGAACCACTCAGCAACCCAGCCACAGTCCAGGAGGTTCCTCCAGTGTATGGATGATAACTTCCTCCTGCAAATGGTGGATGAGCCAACCAGGAGAGGAGCGCTGCTGGATCTCATCCTCACTAACAAGGAGGATCTGGTCGAAGCAGTAAGGGTTGAGGGCTGCCTTGGTTGCAGCGACCACGAGATGGTGGAATTCAGGATCTTGTGTGGTAGGACCAGTAGAATAGCAAGTAGAATTGCAACCCTGGACTTTAGCAGGGCAAACTTTGGCCTTTTCAAGCAATTGCTAGGGGAAATCCCATGGGCAAGGCTGTTTGAAGGTAAAGGGGCCCAAGATAGTTGGTTGACATTCAAGGATTGCTTTTTCCGAGCTCAAGATCGGAGCATCCCGACACGTAGGAAGTCAAGGAAGAGGGCCAGGAGACCTGCGCGGCTAAATAGGGAATTGCTGGGTATGCTCAAGTGGAAGAGGAGAGTTTACAGGTCATGGAAGGAGGGGCTGGCCACTTGGGAGGAATATAAGGCTGCTGCTAGAGGATGTGGGAAGGCAGCTAGGATGACTAAGGCTTCCTTAGAATTAAACCTGGCGAGAAGGGTCAAGGACAGCAAAAAGAGCTTTTTTAAATACATGGCAGATAAAACTAACACCAGAGGCAATGTAGGCCCACTGATGAACGGGATGGGTGCCCTGGTGACAGAAGATACAGAGATGGCAGAGTTACTGAATGCCTTCTTTGTCTCTGTCTACTCTGCTGCAGGCAGTCCTGAAGAGCCCTGTACCCCTGAGACCTTAGATGAAGTCAGGTCAACGGAGCGGTTTGCCTTAGTCGATGAGGAATGGGTTAGAGACCAGTTGAGCAATCTGGACATCCATAAATCCATGGGTCCAGATGGGATGCACCTGCAGGTGCTGAGGGAAGTGGCGGAAGTCATTGCTAGACCACTCTCCATCATCTTTACCAAGTCTTGGGAAACGGGAGAGGTGCCTGAGGACTGGAGGAAAGCAAATGTCACTCCAGTCTTCAAAAAGGGCAAGAAGGAGGACCCGGGTAACTATAGACCGGTCAGCCTCACCTCCATCCCTGGGAAAGTGATGGAGCACCTTATCCTTGGTGCCATCTTAAGGCATATCAAGGATAAGAGGGTTATGAGGGGCAGTCAACATGGCTTCACCAAGGGGAGATCATGCTTGACCAATCTCTTAGCCTTTTATGAGGAAATAACACGGTGGATGGATGATGGCAGAGCGGTGGATGTGGTCTACCTTGACTTCAGCAAAGCATTTGACACAGTCTCCCACAGCATCCTCACAGCTAAATTGAGGAAGTGTGGTCTGGATGATCAGGTAGTGAGGTGGACTGTGAACTGGCTGAAGGAGAGAAGCCAGAGAGTTGTAGTCTATGGGGCGGAGTCTAGTTGGAGGCCTGTAACTAGTGGAGTGCCTCAAGGGTCAGTACCGGGACCAGTATTATTTAATTCATCAACGATTTAGACGAGGGAATTGAGCGTAGTATCGGCAAGTTTGCTGATGACACTAAGCTGGGAGGAGTGGCTGACATGCCAGAAGGCTGTGCTGCCATCCAGCGAGACCTGGACAGGCTGGAGAGTTGGGCAGGGAATAACTTGATGAAATATAACAAGGGAAAGTGTAGAGTCCTGCATCTGGGCAGGAACAACCCCAGGTTCCAGTATAGGTTGGGGAACGACCTGTTAGAGAGCAGTGTAGAGGAGAGGGACCTGGGGGTCCTAGTGGATGACAGGATGACCATGAGCCAACACTGTGCCCTTGTGGCCAAGAAGGCCAATGGCATCCTGGGGTGTATTAGAAGGGGGGTGGTTAGTAGGTCAAGAGAGGTCCTGCTTCCCCTCTACTCTGCCCTGGTGAGACCGCATCTGGAGTATTGTGTCCAGTTCTGGGCCCCTCAGTTCAAGAAGGACAGGGACCTGCTGGAGAGAGTCCAGTGCAGGGCAACTAAGATGATTAAGGGAGTGGAGCATCTCCCTTATGAGGAAAGACTGAGGGAGCTGGGTCTCTATAGTTTAGAGAAGAGGAGACTGAGGGGTGACCTTATTAGCGTATATAAATATATAAAGGGGGAGTGTCATGAGGATGGAGCCAGGCTCTACTCAGTGGCAAACAATGATAGGACAAGCGGTAATGGGTACAAACTGTAACACAAGAGGTTCCACTTAAACTTGAGGAGAAACTTCTTCTCAGTGAGGGTGACGGAACACTGGAACAGGCTGCCCAGGGAGGTTGTGGAGTCTCCTTCCCTGGAGACATTCAAAACCCACCTGGACACATTCCTGTGTAACATTATCTAGGTGTTCCTGCTCCGGCAGGGGGATTGGACTAGATGATCTTTTGAGGTCCCTTCCAATCTCTAGCATACTGTGATATGCATCCAGTGGATGTAAGAGGTACAGAAAGCCAGTGTGGTCCCTAATGAACATTTTGATTCTGTAGAGTAATCATTAAATACCCATGTACTCATTCGTGTGACTATTTCGGGCTAGAAACTACCTTATCACTGAAAAAACAGCAGTCTTCACTGAAATATTTGCCTTGGACATTTTCTGACTAGAGTATTTTAGCATTAAAAAGAAAGAATAATAAATGGAATATGGCAAAATTGGAGTAGAAAGAGCAAGAGAAAGGAACTAAAAGAAAACCCAGGTTTAAAGCTACTGTTGACATCTTTGATAATTTTATTGGCAGGGTCATTCAGTCTGCCATATTTCATTAGCCTCCCCTACCTCTTGGCTTTTCCAGGGTGTGTTTACAATGTTCACCTTGTTCCATTCTTCAGCAATGATTACTGAACAGTATTATCATGATCAAGATAAATAAAGACCTCCACCAATTTATTTTGTATACTGTTTAGAATAATTCAGATGCTTACTCCTAACTACTCATTTCACTGGAATAAAGAATTGTAATCAATGTAGTGTTAGAAATTGCTGGTATCCTTCCTTCCAAAACTGAACATACTCCCCTTTGGTATTAATCTACTAAATGATAGTAAAATAGTCATTTGTCAAATGTCCTATGAGGCTGCTGTGTTCAGATGACTCCTTTTGATTAGACTTGTATAAATAGCACTGAACCTCACCTTCGTCATTTGGTTTCTGAATTAAGACTTGTTCTAGTTTTATGCCTTGTTTTATATTTAACCATACTTCATATCATCATGAGCCTCAGAAAAGATGTCTATATTATTTACTACTAATTCAAACTGATTCTGGAGGTTTAACAGTCCTCTGTGTTGAGCACTGAGGCTGTAGGTGCAAATTTTTTACCTGGGACTGTCTCTATCTAGGTAACCTAGTTATTTAGAATCTTTAGATTGATAATCAGCTGATAATACTGCTTATTCATTCAGTAATGTGCAGGCCAGAGGATGTGTCATGTATGGAACCAGAAATTATTAGTAGCACGTTTCCAGACTGCTGTTGGTTAGGGACAGTCTTAAAATGGCAAAGACTGATGACTACTGTTTCAGGACCCTTCTAACCTAATTTATTTCTTGATTCTACGGTAAAAGTGGTGATATTATTTGGCAAAGACTCTTTGATCATTTCCACCTCTTACATGAGACAAAGATGTGCTTCTGAGGTCACAGATGCAGAAAGGGCAGAAAACTAAATCTATTTTAACTGCTCATGAAATAAGAGAGTGCAGTCATCTTTCATTATCCATGATGACACCTATTTTTCCCTCCTCAGCAGTGTTTTCCTAACTAGACTACATCAGGACAAAAGATTCTGGGCTTCTCTTAAACTGACTTCCAGATGTCTGCCATTTAAACTATGAATAAGGATAAAGCACATCTGCTTTTCTGAAAAGTAAGGCATGGGAAATGCATGTTGTGTAGTGCAAGAAACTTGTATAGGATTGATCCTTCATTTGTTGCACATTTTTAGAAGCTGCTTGGTTTCTGAGGCAGAAATTTTAAGAAGAGAAAGAAAAGTCTCACAGTTAAAACAGTCACATGCTGAAATCAGGACTTAGGTTTTATTCTCATCTTTCCTGTTCAATTCTGATGTGTTGCTTAGCAAGTGACTTCAAATCCAAGTGGGGTTTTCAGATGAGGTCATTAACAGTTTGTTCCTTGTTCCCTGGGTGCCCAGCATAAGCCCCTTTTTCCTGATTGGCAGGATTGTAAAATGCTCACAACTATAGCTGCAGTCAATCAGAGATGTGCTCTCAGCATACAAAATGAGAGTAACTACTAAATACTCTGAAAACTTAGGTGCTGTATCTCAGGTAGTGTGCTTGATGTTAGTGGCTATGTTTGATTTGAACTCCTCTGTGGCTCAGTTTCTGGTCTACAAGGAAGAGGGTAATGACAGCCTTCACCTCACCTGGGTTTTGAGGAGAGAAATTCATTAATGCTTGCGAAGCATTTAGATGCTAGTCATGAGCACCACAGAAAAGTCCATGAGGAAATGAACAGTTGTGTATTCAGAGCAGGGTTTGAATGCAATGCAGTAGGATAAAGAATAAGAGCACATACTGGAAAATAGGAAGAAAATCACATCTTAAAGAGCTGTTCATTAAGTACATCCTACCAATTCAGAACACTGAATGAGACAACACTTCTCTGTAAATAAAAGCATGTGATCATGGGATTAAGACCTGTGTCATAATGCATTTATACCAGAGGTTGAACTAAATTTTCAGACACTGCCTTAATTCTGTTATTTCCTAATTGTCACTGCTTGTCCTTGACACTTTGATAGAATTATTCAAATTGTGCACATAGCAATATCATTTTGATGAATACATTAACTTATATGCACATTCTCTCACAAACACAATCACAGAGCACATCCTTTCACTAAATAAGCACTACTAAAGAGAAACTCAAGGTCTTTTTTTTATTCTTTCTGTCTTTTTCTGTTTTTTCACTTTCTTGCCACCCCATGTCAGCATCCAACCTATTTCATAACTGTAAATGTGGAAGCTATGTCTAATGACTTAGTACCTATGTATAAACTTGGAAGGGTAAATAGTTAAGAATATGACTAGACAAAAGACTGATTCTTGCAAGTAACAAATACATTTCTCCAGACAGATTTTCATGCCAGTATTCCAAAATATTAACCTGGCAGTCCCATACTTGTTCCTTATGTATTCAATTCAGTGGTTTTTATGATGGAGCCAGGGCAAGATTTTCAAATGAAAAGAATGACAGGTACAGAAATGAGATGTGATTTTCCTTTAGAATAGATCTGGGTACTACATGGCCTGCGCAATATCTCAAGAAAGCCAAGGACTTATGATAAGTTTTAAGATGAGCAACCAAAATTACCTCGCTGCTGTTCTGATACCTGTTAGAGGGCAGCTTTTCAGCATGTGTTTTGTCATGTTCATTTCAGGTCTTCATCAGAACCCGAAAGCGCAACTTTGCTATGAAGCTTAAACTGAAGTGCCTAAGTTTTTACAAGTAAGAGCTATTCATTGAATGCAGATCTGAACAAATGCATAGAACGCTGTGGAAAATACATTTAAGTAATAAACAGGTATCACACACACAAAGAATCAATTTGCTATTGATTTAACCCAGAACTTCAAATGGCACATAGGCAGGATGTAGGATATGTAGGGTCTGTATGGAGCTTAAGGATGGAAGCAAAGGTTGCAATAGATAATTTGAAGGTGATACTAAACGGCCAGTCTTTATATAGAGAGTGAAAATGATAGCTGATGTTCCAATACCACTGAACATAAGTTTACTGAGCAAACAGCTCATTTCACTAGAAATGTGAGTCCTCTCACGATGGTTTACAGAAGAAATAGTCCCTGGGACTAGGCAAACCTAGGAGAGACAGATTCAGGGGCAAACAGTGCAGTGCTGGTTTAATTTTGAGACTGATACAGTGGAAGTGATGTAAAATAAATGTCAAGGTGTGATGAGTTCATCAGAAAGAATATAATTAGAGAGTACTGATTATGTAAACAAGATACCTGAACAGAGAATCTAATTCCACAGAATTAATTTTAAACAAATGCTTCTCTTTCTGTTACTGATTTTTCCTGACATTTATAGCCAAGGGATATGTTGCTGAAATTTAATTCTCTGCTACAACCAGTTGCTCTGTGACCAACCTCACTTTTGTACATGCAGTATTGCCCTTGCATTCAGACAGGTAATGTTTGGGTTTGTTTCCTGTTCAGGATTGTCGTGGTTTAAACCCAGTCAGGTAATTCGTTCGCTCACTTCCCCCCCTTTCTTGCCCTCCCCCTGCTCCCGGAGGGACGGAGAGGAGAATCGAAAAGAATGCAACTCCCACGGGTTGAGATAAGAACAGTTTAGTAACTAAGGTATAACACAAATCACTACTGCTACCACCAATGATAATAATGATAAAGGAAATAACAAGGGAACAGAATACAACACCTCACCATCCGCTGACCGATAACTCGCCCCCCAAGCCCGACCAAGCTCCGACCGATACCTCCTCCAACCCTGCAGTCTCCCAGCCCTTCCGGCTAACTCCCAGTTACATCCTGGGCATGACGTGCTGTGGTATGGAATACCTCTTTGGTCAGTTTGGGTCAGGTGTCCTGTCTCTGCTTCCTCCCAGCTTCCCCTCCTCCCTGGCAGAGCATGAGGCTCACAAAGTCCTTGGCCAAACCAAAACATCTCTATCAGCTCTGTTCCTGAGCCGAAAGTCAAAACACTGCACTGCACCAGCTACCAAGGAGGAGAAACATGACTGCTACTGCTGAACCCAGGACATTATCCACCCCTTATTCCATACCATTCACGTCATGCTCAGATCCCACATTTTCAATATACCATCACTCTTATCTCGGTGCCCTCTTATCTTAGTGCATGGACCAGTCCCTATAAAGCTGCTGCGTCCATCTGGTCCATGTCAGGCTCCATCTCTTGTAACAGTCTTCCAGAGCAGGAGAGACTGTGTGCAGTGTTCACACTCCTGAATAACCTGGGCAATAGTGTCCATTGTTAAGTCCACCCCTCGATCATGAGTCCATCTCTGTGTTGCATCTCTGCTCTGATGGCCTGAAGTGCCATGGGCCCACCAGGCTTAAAATAATTCACTGTCCCCTTAAGCAGTTTCTGCAGCTTGTTGCTGGGGACTCCATACCGCTGCCTTCCATCTCCGACGCTTCCAAAGCACTGGAGGGGCCCAGTGGACTAGATACTTGCCCATACTGTCCCACACACCCTGCCACTCATGACTCTCCAGCCTTGGGGAAAATCTCTTGGTCCCCCTATATTGTTGTCTAACCCCAGACAAGACCCAAACCTGACTCTGCTTAACTTTTGAGATCAGACAAAATGGTTGTGGGTAGAACACAGCCTGTGTGTGTGCCAACATGCTGATCCCCATCACAATCAGCAGGCAGGTCCCAAGGATACCCAAAGGCCATTCAGAGCCTTCAGAACTCTTAGTTGATGCTGCTGTGCTTGTCACTGGGGCTGGTGTAGCTGCTGTGCTTGCCGGCTCTCCCACCACCGGCTTCTCTTTTCCTGAGTCCAGCTCTTCCTCCTCTGCCGTGCTGGGGAGTGCTGCGTGGTCTCCTGCATCCTCCTGGGGCTCGGCGGGTGGCTGCCGGGGAATGCTCTCGGCCGTCGCGGGGCTGGGCTCCTCCGCGGGGCTGGGCTCCTCCGCGGGGCTCGGCTCCTCCGCGGGGCTCGGCTCTTCCGCGGGGCTCGGCTCCTCCGCCGCCTTCTCCCGCTGCTCGGCAGCCGCTTCCTTCTGCTCCTCGACCGCCCCGGCCTCCTCCACCGGCAGCCGTCCCCTGGCGGCCTCCGGCCCCGCTCCCGCCGCCGCTTGGTCCCCGAGGCCGCTCTCCCGGGCCGCTTCAGCAGCCGCCGGCTCCCGGGACCGCTCCCCCTCAGTTCCCCGCAGCCTCACGAAGATGGAGAGTAGGGCGAGGGCCAGGACGGTGAAGAGCAGCCGGACGGCCAGGTACAAGTCCACGGCCACGTCCGTCCCGCCCTGCTGCTGGAGCCCGCCCGTATTACAAGTCATGGCCATAAAGCACAGTGAGACAAGAACCTTAGCCCAGGCCCCACACTTGATAAACACTATCACAGCAAATACCGGCTCTACGTAAGTTACAACGGTCTGAAGCTGTGAGATCAAGAAGAACAACTCTGATACCCAATAAATCAGCATTGTGACGAATGACTAGTAATCCAGTCAAATCTGTCGTTATCTCAACCCTTCGTGCCCCACGTTGGGCGCCAAAAAGAACTGTCGTGGTTTAAACCCAGTCAGGTAATTCGTTCGCTCACTTCCCCCCCTTTCTTGCCCTCCCCCTGCTCCCGGAGGGACGGAGAGGAGAATCGAAAAGAATGCAACTCCCACGGGTTGAGATAAGAACAGTTTAGTAACTAAGGTATAACACAAATC
Organism: Pezoporus flaviventris; assembly: GCF_033815535.1. NCBI lineage: Eukaryota > Metazoa > Chordata > Aves > Psittaciformes > Psittacidae > Pezoporus > Pezoporus flaviventris. The sequence continues at coordinate 1,954,198 of NW_026892562.1, forward strand.
ACTACTGCTACCACCAATGATAATAATGATAAAGGAAATAACAAGGGAACAGAATACAACACCTCACCATCCGCTGACCGATAACTCGCCCCCCAAGCCCGACCAAGCTCCGACCGATACCTCCTCCAACCCTGCAGTCTCCCAGCCCTTCCGGCTAACTCCCAGTTACATCCTGGGCATGACGTGCTGTGGTATGGAATACCTCTTTGGTCAGTTTGGGTCAGGTGTCCTGTCTCTGCTTCCTCCCAGCTTCCCCTCCTCCCTGGCAGAGCATGAGGCTCACAAAGTCCTTGGCCAAACCAAAACATCTCTATCAGCTCTGTTCCTGAGCCGAAAGTCAAAACACTGCACTGCACCAGCTACCAAGGAGGAGAAACATGACTGCTACTGCTGAACCCAGGACAAGGATGCACTCTAGAATAAATTTGTACATGAACCTCAAGTAAGGAAAGCTGATTAGAAGTGATGCTGTTACCTGCTTTAGAGAAGACCTAGTGCACCGTTTAACTCTAGAAAGCACAGATTTAAGTGGAGTATTCCTTTTTATTTTCAGCATTGTTATTCAGGACACAGGTGGAAAAAAAGAAGACCTTAGACACTTGTCTGTTGGACAATAACTCATTTGGAAGGGCAAGAAATATTTTAGAGGTGGATGTGAATTGCAAGGAGGAGTAATGGTGTTACTGTATGTACCATGCCCTTGTACCTGAAGAAATAACTGGACTAGATCAATGATAACTTGTGTAGAGGAGGGATGTGTGATGATGAAGGACCAGCAGAGGTGTCCCTGAGAGGATAATGATCTCCTACCGCATGGTCCACACCGCCCTACCCCGCAGGTTAAGTTTGGATTGATGAGAGCTCTGTGTTAGGCAGTCAGTAGTAATTTAGCGTGCTAGGCCATGCACAAATGACTTTCGTTACTGCCGATAGCTTCATTACAGCAGGCCCATCCTTCACTTACTGCAGACCTTCTTCCATCACACTGAAGATGAAAGAGGGAATGACCCAGATCCTATATGTTTGCAATATTATCTGCTTCATTAGTGTTTCCTGTCCTGTGCTCAATTCTACAGTTGAACCTTTAAACTGTATATCAAAGATCCAGAAACACCCTTAGTACCTTCATCTGCATGTACTTACATATTTACTGCATGTACTCCAAAAGATACACTATCAGAAATGGAAAGAGGGGCTCTAACATATGATGAACATGCAGTCTTTTTTGACATCTTCTAAGAAATTATTTCCAGAGCATGCTGCGTCACCACACAATCATCTTCTTACTGGCACGGTATGAACCATCTTTCTCTAAAACTGAGCTTCTAACCACTTTTCTAATATATTTTCAATAGAATTAATATGTTTCTGTAAAGTGCTAGATATATCCAGATTATTAGTCACCCTCCTTAATCCTCTGTAGGGATGCCATATGTATGCCACTGGATGGAGCAAGGATGTAGTCAGCTCTGGGAATTGTTTCAGAGCAAGTGACTTAAAGAAAAAAGGAATTCACATCTTTTGAGAAAGAAAAAGTAACACAAAAAAAGCAAGGGGTTGCTAAGATGCTATGTGCATGCAAGGGCTGCAGGAACAGAGAATGAATAAGAAAGGAATACACAAGCCAACGCTGCATTGAACTAAATGCAAGAAATAAGACAAAATGAAAGTTTAAATGATCTTAGACTGGTACTTCTTGTGGTAGCTTGCATTAGGACAGGTGTATTTGTTTATGCTGGTGAAAGAGGTTTGACTAATGCTACAGGCCTGACTGAATAGTTTGTGTTCTTCTGTAAGCTCTGTAAAATCATTGTTTCTGACAGGATTTGCCTCTGGTTGTGATCATCCCACTCAGAAGATCAATGCACCAACTGAGATTCTTCCTGGATCTAAGTCCAGGAATTTCTAAGTCACATGTGAAGTTATTCATTCAGTTACATGAAAAAGACCAAGATGCTCTACAAAAAAACACTAGACCCCATGATAATAATCAGAACATTGAATGTATATAAAGTTCTATGTAAATGTATCTTAGATAGGGTGCCACAGAAAAAATATGGACCCAGTCAGAGATCAATATGATCAGACAAAAGCCGTTTATTGCAAAGCCTTTACTCCTTATATACTATTGCTTACAAACACTTAACAGTGATTTGGCATATTATGATTGGATACATGTCTTGAAGACCCTTAGTGACTAACATATAATTGGTTAAGCACAGGTGTGAGAACTTGACCTCGAAAACTTGCCAACAGTCCACAGTTCTCATTAACTCGGTGAATTCCAGCTTCTTCTTATCTTGCTTGCTTAAGCTTCCTCGGGCCTCCCATGGCCTTGCTGTATCTTTCAGGATTATTCAGAGTTCATGTACCAAATATCCATTCTCCTGTGAGAACACTGTCTCCACAATAGGGAAAGACTTTTACAGGAACTCCCCACATACTCAACATTCTGACCAGATATGCACTGATTGTGCTAGAAACACAGGCTGTTCATCTGGCACAGGCAGATGTAGCCTATGTAGAAGTGGTAACTGTGGACTATGAACATACCTTAACAGTAACTCAGTGGCTTTCTTTAATTTCAAGCTTGTTAGGCTATTTCTCTTCATATTCTCTGTTTCTGGTGTTATAAAAATCAGTGCATAATCATTCCCTATTCAAGTCATTTGTGACCCTATGTTTTGGGCATACTCTCCCAGTCTTTCTTCTTTATGAGGCTCTGTTCTTTTAAGACCAGATGACAGATCATCTCAAAATCTTTCTGGAAATCAAAAAAAAAAAAAAAACAAAAACAAACAGAAAGCCTTCCTATTCTGTCCCAAAGACCCATCAATGGCAAGAGACTGGACACACATGGAGGGGGTAAAATGCAAAGAAACCACTAGCTGGGTATAAATTGATTACACATTAACACCCCATGATTATCAACAGTTATAAACATATTGGCAAACAATAGCTTTGAAGAAATACTTATATGTATATAAATTATATATAATTTAGTAGCTTTTCAAATGTTCATGTGAGGATTCTCAAGTCTTTAATCTCTCTGTTCCATGTCTCATAGTAAACAACATATTCTCTGTAACAAGAGGATCTAGAAGAAAAAAAAACAACAACTTCCTAATTTATTTATTGTAAAAAGGACAGGTTTTATAAACCCTCCCCCACGTAAGTATATTATGCGTGATAGTGGCAAATTTCATTAGCCATCTGGACAACTTCCTAGAGCATGCTGTTGTGGAGCTGTTGGTTTATGTTCATGTGGGTAACAGCAGCACTGGGAGAAGTAACAGTGGGGCTAGGTGGGAAAACTGCAGCTATGAATGAGGCTGTTGGCATAAGATTCCTTTCAGGTACTTAGTGAAAGGGTGATAATTACTGACACACTAGAAAATCAGAGCAAATTAGAGCCTGGTACAGAGGGACAAAAAGGCTGTATGATCGTTGTAAGTGGTCAATACAAATCAACTATAAAACCTAAAATCATGAAATTTGTACAACAGAAATTCTTCATGCTAGAAGTTTGTATTTAATTGGAAAGAACATTATGTGATGTCTTGACTACACAGTCAGGAGGGGAATGATCCTGTACAGCAGTCTGAGTCATAAGAAAGACTGCAAAGGCTGAAAATGGAGCAGTAATGAGACTTGCCCTTCCCCATGAATGTTAGCTAAGTGTCAAGGTAAGGCACTGTGCAAATATTGCATTCTTGGAAATTGCTGATGAGTGTCCCTTGAAGCAACTGTTTTCAACAGAAAGAACAGCAACCCCGTGTATTCAAATTCAGCAACCTTATCGAAGTGAAAAAAATTACTACTGGAAAATTGAACTTTAAAATGGGAACTATGTGGGAACCATTAGAGGATAAAGGGGAGTAAGCAAAAGGGTAAAATACCTTCAAGAATATTTAAATATATTGCAGCCTCAAAGGAAATATTTACCCCAACTGAAAAATAGTCTAAATGACCAAGAAATTGGAGTGTGGTTAACAACAGAGAGAAAGAGGCAATTATAAGTAAAATAACATCCTTGAAAAAGGATCTCAGCAAAGTTGTATCCAAAGGTGCAGAACAGAAAACGCATGCAATTTCTGATATGTGCAATGTAAAACCATAATCAGCTATGTCAAAACTAATTTTGAGAAGTAAGCTGAGAAAGCCATGGAAATTGTTAGTAAAGTCTGTTTAAACCGCATGAAAACCAAGCATTCTTCCCCTGTCTGTAGGGCTGACAGATGGCTCAGCTATGGAGGAGGCACTAGAGGATGCTGTGGTCGTAGCAGAGAGGCTCAGAGAACTGCTTACATGAGCGTAACCGCGTGAGAGATAGAGAGATCACCACAGTGAAGCCTTTACTTACAGGGAATGAGTCTTATGAACTGCCTCAAAGTGAAGTGTCAGCACAAGAGGTTGTAGAACAGATCAATAAACTTATACTAACAGGATCTGTAAGAAACAGACGGCATTAACCCAAGAGTTTTCAAAGTTGCTGCTGAACTGCTAACTGCTCTGGGGGAACTATTGAATAAATTAGTCTTTATAGCAGAGAAAGAGCAGGTGGCAAACTCAATGCCCATTTGTAAAAGGACCCCATGGGGTGCGTGCAGGTTGTGAAACTGCAACCAAATAAGTCTGATTTTCTCATCAAGCAAATTGACTGAAGCTGTGATAAATAAAAAGAACAGGCATGGACAAATGTCATGTTCTCAGGAAGGGTCAGTAAAGCTTTTCTTTAAAAAAAACAGTAATCTATGCTTCACAAATCCAGCTGAAATCTTTGGGCATGTGTCATCCTTTCAATACAGTATATTTTGACTTCCAGAAAGATTCTGATGATGCTCTGTCCAAAAAGTCTGTTGGTCTTAGAAGAACAGAGCCTCATAAGAAGAAAGACTGGGAGAGTATGTCAAAAACATAAGGTCACAAATGATTTGGAGAAGGTGAATAGGGCATGATTATGCACTGATTTTTATAACACCAGAAACAGAGAATACAAAGTGAAATAGCTTAACAAGCTTGAAATAAAAGAAAGCAACTGTTTAACCAATGTGTAATTAAACTGTTGAATTCACTGTCATAGAATGAAGACACCAAAATCATTACAGGGTTTAAAATGTGGCTGGAAGAAAATGATAAAGAGTAGGCACACCACAAGCTGCATACCTAAATTGTGGATTTAATCACAGAGTTGCTCTTTGTCTATATGCCATGGGCTGGGAAGGTATCTTCTTGCACCCTTTTCATATTCTTTCCACAAGCATCTCCTTCTGGTCAGCGTCAGAGAGAGAATACTGTCAACTGCTGCTATTCTGATGTCCTTTTAAATACTGCAAAATGGCACTATGGAAAAGAAGCTTTATAAGGTGCACTTTATGTCATAATATTAAATATTGTATGACTAAAAAGCAGAGAAATTGACTGAAATGACATGAAGAGAAACCACTACTAATTTTTGGCTTAGCTTGTGTTAAAGCTTGAGAAATATGTTAATTCATACAAGATACACAACTGATAGAAGCAGATTTAGTATCAGTATCTTAAAAGACATGTGGTGAAGATTTGTCTGAAAGAATGGTCTTGAAACTAGGATATAAGATTGAATTTGAGTTACCAAAATCCTGGCTGATTCTCCAGGCTTCTCTGTTTCCTATCTTCAAAACTGGGTGACCTCCCACAGTAACTCCTGACTTTCAGAGTGTTGTAAGCATAAAGTACCTAATGTTTCAAGGCAGCCAGAAAACGTGTTTGAGAAGGCTTCCAGCAAGTTGCAGTATCATTAATCTTTGCAATCTGTTTACAAGCCTTGAGCCAGTTTTCAGTCCATGCAACGAAGGCTCACATCCAAGCCTGTATCTGAATTAATTCTTGTAAGACCTTGTGAGGCATTGACTCAGTATCATGTTTACTGTTTACCTTACCCATTGAAGAATATTTTACGCTAATATAGCTCTGCTCAAGCTGAATGGTCCTGAGGTGCTTCAAAAACGATGTTAATACAACTGCAGCACTAAAATGCTGCACTAGCAGAAAGTATATAGAGAGGGGAAAATTACAGCCAAGGACAACAGGGCAAACCACTTCTGTTGTAAGAAACTGTTTTGAAATCTTTGCTGCATACAGACTGCAGTTCCTAGAACAGTCTGTTATTGGTAACACTACTGACAAAGCAAGAGGGAAACTGAAATATCATGGGGCACTCAGGAATCATGTGCCTTTCCTGGACAGCTTCCTACTCCCATGGTATCACATGTTCTTCTGCTCTCTTTTCTTCTGTACTTTTGGATGTGATGAAGGTTATGTAGATCTAAGAGACACATCATCCCCAGATGTCTGTCTCAGTTTTGTGGAGGTTAGATTTGCTTCAGAATCTCTGCCTTGCTGCAAAGCTTTGGGGAATGGTTTAGTTTTTATTTAAAAAGGGGCTGGTTCTTCTGCCAAGTATGAAGCTGTGGTGCTGGAAAGCATGAGTTGCACCTGTCATCAGGTTCAGTGCCTCACTGCAAGTGTGATAGTGAGATCTGGGATTTTTCCAATGTACTACTGACTTCAGGGCTCTTTCCATGCTGCTGTAACCTGTTCAGGTACTATAGGCAAGTATCTGGTGTTTGATTTTCTACCTCCCATAGGTGGGACTGACAGCAGCTGTCCTCTGCTCTGCATTTCTCCCTCAAAGGGTCTTGGACCAAACTGCAGTGTTTATCTCCTTTTTGAGACATTCACAGTCAGGCAGCTAAAAGAAATAAAGCAACTGGAGATACAGTCCAACATACAGTGGGGAGGTAGGACTAGGGAAGCAATAGACGGGGTATGCATCCTGTCTCTGCTGAGCATTTGATCTCTGCTGAGATGAGATTATCAACAGAGTGAAACTCACCATTTCAAATCCTCTTGGGCAAGCAGAGAAGATCCAGATCCTCAGGGTCACACTAGTAGAGTCTTCACTCTCACAGCCCAGGCTCCAGGGTTACATGGAGAAGGGATCTCCAAGAACCTATTTATCATGTAAGATCATTGCTGAATTGTACACCCATGGTTCTCCATTGAAAAGTACCATTGTGGTGGTGAGTGGATGTGAGAGGAGCAGGAGTGAAGGCTGTTTTAGAATGTGAGTTCTTGCTTCAGTCTTTGCTTCCCTGCTGCTGTTGGGTAGATGGCACTTATTTACCATTTAACTGAGACAAACTTTGGTATCCCTGGGCTAAGTGCACCAGTGTTACTTAATGTACTATGTTCTACTAAGACTTCCATGGCTACTTAGATTTCACGTGCCAGTTTTCTTCTCTGTGTCATTTCCTACCTTCTGGGAAAATTCTTTCTCTCCCTTTGACAGTGGATTTACACAGCTGACCAGTGGGGGGGGGGCAATGCTACTGTCTCTCTTACTCCATTGCTTCTAGAGGCACTTGGAAAATTTCGTCTGATTTCAGAGAGGCAAAAAAAATCTCAACCTGATTTTTCTAATGCCATGCAGAAATATTTTTAGGTCTTGAAGTCAAGGATGGCTACACATGACCATATTTTTTGGATGACGACACACAACTGTCTTTTTCCATGGTTTTAAGACAGATACAAAAGCTTAGTTATGAACATACAATGCCATCCAAAGTAATTTGCTGCTTCATGGGTTGTTTGTTGGAGTTTGCCTGGGAAGAAGCAGCAAGCTGAGCTTTTTAGGATTTCTTTTTTTTTAAATATATAATTAGAAGAAATTTTTATTAAGATAGAGCTTGAATAATTTTCCTGACAATAAATGTGACAGCACATGAAATCCTGAGAATTGCAATGCAAGCAGAAGCAAGATGTGAATTTTAAGTAGGAATGCCCCATTTTTCTGGCCCCACCAAATCTTTGCTGCCCATAAAAAACCTGCCAACTCAGGAGGCTCACACTGACATTAGGAGGAAAGAAAAACAGCTGTAATGACTCACAATGGATAGTTATCATTAGCTCCTAAGAAAAAAAGAATGTAGCGTAAGTTAGCAAAAGCAGCTTTTTCAAGCTACATTCATTTTGCTATTGCCAGAACTTAACATTGGTAATAAATTCCATGAGGCACAGATCATGTTTTTATTCTGTGCTTACAGTGTCCAGCACAATGAGGTCCTCATCCACATCTGAAGTCTTTGATCCTGTCAAACTATAAATAAAATTAATTATATACCATTGCCTTTCCTTCTCCAGTTCCTTTCACCCAAGCATAACAAATATGGTGTTCTGACTTCATTCCCAAAGTGCCCCTGTGAGAGCCTCTGAAAGAAAATGCATTGGTTTTACTGAAATTGTTATTGAGACTTTTTTATTTATTTCACCTTTTGTTGTTACTTTTTAATGCAAATGCGTTTCCTCTACATTTCCTTTTTCTTTCTAAGGAGAATATGAAGCAGTTGGAGAAGTGGGATGGGTAGAAAAAGAATGAAAATAAGGACTCATCAGAGCTCTCACTCAGAAGTGGAAAACCAGTCATGGTCATGTTACCTTCAGGCTATTCTTTGCCTGAGTTACTCTAATATTGGGCTATCCAACTTGCATAGGGAGGGTCACTGTCTAGCAAGGACACAGGATGAGACCTGCTCTGTTCTAGTCACAAATTAGCATCTTAATTCACATAGATGTTGTGACCAGACCTAGATGACATTGAGCCTAGTCACTGTAAGCGGCGATGAGAAGCAAGACAGGCCAACCCAATGTGGGTGATAAGCAAACTTCTACTTTATTTGTGGCGCACTTCGCTTAAATCCACGTGGCGTTTAGCCACGCCTACTAGTCAGAACAGTATTGGTTAGTTCTACACAGCTTCCTTCACATTCTCCTCCCACATCCGGTATCCGGTTACCTGTGGGGCCTACCCCTTGCCTTGTTCGCACAAGGCCTCTAAGGCTCCATGGCCTTGCTCTTAGAGCCATTCTGCAATAATTCCCCCCTTTTTCTTTGTGCAAGCAAGACATTGTAGGTCGTTCTGTTCACTTGTTTTCACCACGCAACTATAAGCAAGTCTAACAACAACAATGATTGAAATAACAATGGTACATAAGCACAGTTCTTCAAATAGCAGTGTTTTAAGTCAACCTGTAATGCCCCATGAGGACAACCATTTAGTTATCCCTACGTCATTGCTCACCTGCAATTGCTGGGTAAGCTGAGCCAGGGTTTTCAGCTGTGTGTGTATCAAATTAGAATGACCAGAAAGATTCATACAACACATTCCATCAGACTCTTCACATCCATGTCCCTGTTCCAACAACAAAAAGTTCTGCAGTGTTGCATGTCTTAGAGAGTCAACATTAAACAACAAATCAGAAATTGCCTTCGATGTAGTATTTGTCTGCTTAGCAACTCAGCAACTCAGTCTGTTTAGATGAGCCAAGGCCCTGGCTGAAGCACTTACAGTGATTTGGCATATTATGATTGGATGTCTTGAAGACCCTTACTGACTAGCATATAATTGGTTAAACACAAGTGTGAGAACTGAACCTTGAAAGCTTGCCAACAGTCCACAGTCCTCATTAACTTGGTGAATTCCAGCCTCTTATCTTGCTTGCTTAAGCTTCTTTGGGCCTCTCATGACCTTGATGTATCTTTCAGGATTATTCAAAGTTTATGTACCAATTATGCATTCTCTCGTGAGAACACTGTCTCCACATCTCCCCCCTTTTGTTTTATCCAGTAACAAGTTGTTACTACAGCAAGGCACACACACATTTACATTAGCAGAGTAACTATTACAGGGTGCAGCAGCATGTTGAAGATGCTGATGGTAGCGAGGGACTAGCCAAAGAAATTTCTTACCAGTGGAATTCTCCCACCCTCTTAATTTGTTCCATTACCTGCTTTATAACACTACCATTGTATTAAAATCTTTCTAGCTTTTGCCTTAGCATTTTTCTAGCAGCTACTGCAAATTTGCATACTCTAACATCTCTTTTACAAGTGACAAATCTATACAATACAAGGTGTAGTTTCTTATTAGCAACTGGCTAGTAAATACAGGTGCTTCTATACACAAAATCACAGCCTCTAATAATAGCTACTTTACAAGCACACATATTCAGGATGTTACTTTTCAGTTGCCCCCAAGTGATATTTTGCAATCATTAGTTTTTCTCTTCCTCTATCTCATTCTGCTTGGGGTATTCACGGTCAGCTCCTGTAGCTGAGGCATCAGGTTTTTCCATTCATCTGTTCAGCTCATTGCAAGGCTTGACAAACTTTGCAAGCAGTCGCCATGGACCTGTAGGCAGGAGGACACAAATATACCCCCTCCCCCAGGTTATCAGTTCTTGAGAAGTAGACAGTTTGAATGCAGCATCATTACTCTCTCCCCCCCTTTTTTTTTTATTTTAATTTTTTTTTTTTTTTTTTTAGTCCCTGCAGAAGCCAGCCTGCTGGGCAGCACCTATAGCAGCCTGCCTGATTCAGCAGCAACCATAAATACCCGCCGGCAACCGCACCTTTACGTTAACCCTTTCATGCCCGAAATGTTAAACAGCTACCCGTTGAAAGCTTTTACATGAACCCAACAACAAGAAAAATACACAGAACACTGTCTGCCCTCAGCACACACACACACACGCGCGTATGGGATCCCACAAGCACACGCCACACAACTACAGTATTTGAAACACAAAATCCAGACAATCATTACTCCCACTACAGTTCCACGTTGTCGTGGTTTAAACCCAGTCAGGTAATTCGTTCGCTCACTTCCCCCCCCTTTCTTGCCCTCCCCCTGCTCTCGGAGGGATGGAAAGGAGAATTGAAAAGAATGCAACTCCCACAGGTTGAGATAATGATAAAGGAAATAACAAGGGAAGAGAATACAACACCTCAGCACCAGCTGACCGATAACTCGGCCCCCAAGCCCGACCAAGCTCCGACCGATACCTCCTCCAACCCTGCAGACTCCCAGCCCTTCCGGCTAACTCCCAGTTACATCCTGGCCATGACGTGCTGTGGTATGGAATACCTCTTTGGTCAGTTTGGGTCAGGTGTCCTGTCTCTGCTTCCTCCTGGCTTCCCCTCCCCCCTGGCAGAGCATGAGGCTCACAAAGTCCTTGGCCAAACCAAAACATCTCTATCAGCTCTGTTCCCAAGCTGAAAGTCAAAACACTGCACTACACCAGCTACCAAGAAGGAGAAAAATGACTGCTACTGCTGAACCCAGGACACACGTACAGACCGTGGCACAAGGACCCTGTGGAGACTAATAGCAAACCAGCTCTGAGAAGCATCACTGCAGTGAGAGGTGGCAGGCTCAACCTTAGCGGGCGTCCCCGCAGAGGCTCTGCCTCCCCCATATCGTATGAGGCTTGGGCTTTTCTACTGACCAAAATGCACACTCATTCTGACACAGGTGGCCAGCCTGTGCTGGAAGAAGTGGCCAGCAGTACCTACAGAGGTCTCCAAGGGTTGATAGAAACCTGGACATACTTATATTTACCAACTTCTAGTACATGAGTATCACAGAGAAACTGTATGGGCTGCCCCTGTCACTTGCAAGAAAAAATCATAACATATACAGCTTGAGTATAAGAGGATTTTAACCCATACGTGGACACTGCTTGTCAGGCCTCCTTAACTATTTTGAGATCAAGAGCTTCCCACTCTTTAGCCCCCTGCTGTGTAGTAAACACAGGATATGCCGAGATGCCCCTTGCAGAAAATTCCCCAGTAATGATCGCATCTTTGGTTAACCATTCTTATAGCTGAGCGTCTCCAGGGCCAGTGAGTCTGAGCAGACCGACCCGGGAGACGAAGAGTCAGGGTCTGGAAGCAGAGGATATAAATCTGGATCGGATTCAGGGGATTCGGGGGCTGATCCTGGGCCGAACTCAGGGTCTCCGTTGCTTGCAGCTACGTCTTTCTTATCAGATGTCTCTCGTTCGGTATGTAGCCATCTGCAGACCTGGCTCCTCCGTAACGGAGTTAAAAATTTCCACTCTAGGGCATAGTGGGTTGGAGAGGCTCGCAGTTCCTTTAAATCTCCCGCTAGCGCATGATCTCTATTTTCTACTGTGTGCCTCAAAATGGCGCTGCAATCGATCCTGCGCGCAGGCACCACCCTCTTCCTTTCAGCTTCCTCGACATTTATCATGCGTATCCCTCCTAATTTTTTCTCTGTCCTTTTCAAAGTCCCTACTTTCGGAACTGGGGTGGTGGGGGAGCAGGGGGTTAAACCTCCTCCGCGGCACCTTCTGATGAAGGAGAGGGAGAAAAGGAAGGGGGGGGGAACCCTGTGCTCCCGCGAGTTGGGGGAAACGAGTTGTAATCTTCCCCCGGTTTCAACTGACCGGGGACGTCTGTTCCTAGTTTCTCCGTTGCTACCGCGGCAGTTTTCTTTTCTGCCTTGTATCTTTTTATACAGTTTATTACTTCTCTCCGTGGTTTACCGAGTTTCTTTGCCGTTTTATCATCATTAAGCATTGAATCAAATAGTTCATCACCAAACTTTCACCACTCACTCTCCTCAAAAACTGTATTAGGATCTGCAAAAAACCCCTTAGCCTTCCCTACAGCCACTAGACCCTCTAGCTGCTTTAGAGCCTCAGGCTCAATTCCCCGCTTTTATAAAAAGTACTGTAATAAGTTCAGGGCTCAGTTCCCCGCTTTTATAAAAAGCACTGTAATAAGTCCAGGGCTACCTCTCGGTCCATTTTCATGGCCAGCCTTTTCCGGATCATCTTCTTCTGGGTCGTCTTGTAACCTCGGTCTCCGGATCGGCCTCCCGACGCAGCAGTGCCTGGTTCGTCCCAGCGGCGGATTCCTTTCAGTTAGTCCAAGCATCCGGGTCCATCACGCCACCACAGCAGCATTGCCCGTGCTCCCTGGCCGCTGCCGCCAGCGCCGCTCACTTGCCGTTCCGGGTCCCTGATACTCAGGGCCCTGTATTCCGGGTCCCCGTTAACCAGGGCCCTGTAATCCGGGTCCCTGCTAACCGGGGCCCTGTAATCCGGGTCCCCGGTAGCCATGGCCCTGTAGTCCATGGTCCCTGTTAGGGCGCCATTTGTAAGAGGCGATGAGAAGCAAGACAGGCCAACCCAATATGGGTGATAAGCAAACTTCTACTTTATTTGTGGCGCACTTCGCTTAAATCCGTGTGGTGTTTAGCCACGCCTACTAGTCAGAACAGTATTGATTAGTTCTACACAGCTTCCTTCACATTCTCCTCCCACATCCTGTATCCGGTTACCTGTGAGGCCTACACCTTGCTTTGCTCGCACAAGGCCTCTAAGGCTCCACGGCCTTGCTCTTAGAGCCATTCTGCAACAAGTCACCTCTGTGCACATGAACAGTTGTTGCTCTCTCTTTAAATCAACTGATCAACCTATTTGTTTCATGATGTATTTTAAATACATATGGCTCTCAGCAGCTACTGTCTCATCTATAGGATTTGGGAAACCCTTCAGATTTCTGGATTTAGGTACATGTTCTGGCCATGTTCAGACTCCATATGACACCTGGGGTGCACTTTATTCTTTTTACTTTATTCGATTCTTCTTCCCTTGGAAAGGAATCCCACTCACTGAACTGGAGGATAAAGCCTTTGTGTAAATATATCTACACATGTACATGGATGCTTCTGTTTTTCTTATTACACAGAAAGCTCATAACTAGGGCATAAAACACAGATAATGTTTAGATTGAATGTGAAACAATTCTGCATAAAATTAAAAGCAAATCACTTTTCCCCACAGTTCAGCTTAAAAAGAAATGAACTTAATTGAATATGGACAGCTCTATTTTGTAAAAATATTACAGCCAAAGGTAATTTGTTTTTGGAAAATATTTTAGTTGACCATTTCAATGTCAATGAAATTACTTACAAGAAAATTAAATATATTTTCTGTTAAATGTAATAATGAATTCCATTGTCTGCATTGCTCAGGCAGAACTGCAATATAATTGTGTTTAATACAATTTAAAAAATCTTTTATTAAAAGTAATAATGCAGTCTATTGTCTACACTACTCAGGCAGAACTATAATACAATTAAGGTCTTGTATCTAAGACACTCAGAAAATACATGTGCCTTATTATATCCTCATTCTGAACATTACATCTTCACAGATCTCCAGGGTAGTATGTCTGTCTTGTTTGTCCTCATTCTAGGGAACCCCTGTTGTGACCAGCTGGTCATAAACTTGCACACAGTAAATTTGGTGCTTTTATCCCAAATCAGCAAGCTTTTCAAAGCTCCCATCCCAAAGCCGTTCTCTGAAGTTTTTACCATCTCTCGTGCCATTTAGCACAGGATATTATATAATATCCCTATATATCCCTATATATACATATAGGGATACTATCTAATATCCCTATATAGTAGTAGTAACAAAGACAAACAACAAAAAAAGGAGCAAGAGGACAATTAAAAGGAAGGGGCTTCCTCCTAAATCTGTTGTCTCCACCCAGAACCACTTTACAGTTCTGCAGGGGGCTAACAACGAAACACACACCTCACCGCATGAACAACCGGCTGATGTACTGGTGAAGAAGATCGCTACTGGTGCTGCCAGGAAAAAGTGGTGGGTCATAGTAGTAGGTGACTGTGCTTTGTACAGAGGCACTCATCTGTCGGCCTGACCCAGTCTCAAGGGAGGTGTGTTGCCTACCAGGGGCATGGATCAGGGATGTTGCAGAGAGGCTGCCCGCTCTGGTAAGTCCCACTGACTACTACCCACTTCTAGCGGTCCACGTGGGTGCAGTGATATAGACAGCAGTAGCCTGGAGAACATAAAGAAGGACTACAGAGCTCTGGGAGAGGTGGTTAGAGGCTCTGGAGGTCAGGTGGTCTTTTCATCAATTCTCCAGGACAAAGGGGAGGACCTTAAAAAGGGTAGGAGTATTGCCCAGGTTAATAAATGGTTAGAGTAGCAGTGCCATAGTCAGGGGTTTGGGTATTTAGAACACAAGACCCAGTTTAGGAGGTCAGGTATACTGGAGGCTGGTGGAGCTGGTCTGACAATGAAGGGAAAGAGTAGCTTTGGTAGGAGGCTTGCCAGGCTGGTTAAGGAAGCTTTAAACTAGGTATGTTGAGGGAGGGGGGCATCATTCCAACCCAACACACCCAGTCAGTTGCCAGCACCTATAATGAATGCTTGGAGCAATGTAGAGATATTCCAGCCTCTCCAGCCAATGTGCTGGCTTCATTTGGAGCTTGGCTCAGATGCCTCTATACAAAAACCTGTAGTATGTGGAACAAACAAGAGGAATTAGAGATGTGTGCACGTCTATGGGGATATGATATCATTGTTATCATAGAAACATGGTGGGATGGCTCCTGTGACTGGAGTGTTGCAATGGAAGGTTACAGGCTCTTTAGAAAAGTCAGGCCTGGCAGGCGGGGGTGGGGGGGAGTTGCCCTTTATGTTAGGGATAGGCTGGAAAGTATGGAACTCTGTCTGGGGACAGGTGAGCAGTCAACAGAGAGTTTGTGGGTTAAAGGGAGAGCAGCAATGGGAGACATTACTGTGGGGATCTGTTACAGACCGCCTGATCAAGGGGACACCGTGGATGAAGCATAGGAACAGCCTCACGCTCACAGGCCCTTGTCTTGCCGGGGAACTTCAACCACCCTGACATCTGTTGGAGGGACGGTACAGCCTGGCACAAGCAATCCAGGAGGTTCCTCGATTGTGTGGAAGACAACTTCCTTCTGCAAGTAATAGAGGAGCCGACAAAGAGAGGTGCCATGCTTGACCTCATGCTCACCAACAGGGAAGGGCTGGTTGGAAATGTGATGCTCCAGGGCAGCCTTGGTTGTAGCAATCATGAGGAGGTTGAGTTTGAGATCCTCAGGACGGTGAGAAGAGCGTACAGCAAGCTCACTGCCCTGGACTTCAAAAGAGCAAACTTCGGCCTCTTCAGGAACCTGCTTAGTAAGGTTCCATGGGATACAGCCCTAGAGGGTAGCAGGGCCCAAGACTGTTGGTTGATATTCAAGGATCACCTGCTGCAAGCTCAGGAGTGTTGCGTCCCAACTAGAAGGAAGTGCAGCAGGAGGGCCAGGAGACCTCCTTGGATAGTTAAGGAGCTGCTGAGGAAAATTTGAAGGAAAAAAAGAGGCTTATAAAAGGTGGAAGCAAGGACAGGTGGCATGGGAAGAATACAGGTATGTTGTCCAGGAAGCTAGGGACCAAGTTAGGAAAGCTAAGGTCCAGTTAGAATTAAACTTGGCCAGGGATGTGAAAGATAACAGGAAGGGATTCTAGAGGTACATTGTAAATAAAAGACTAGGGACAACCTGGGCTCTCTCCAGAAGCTATCAGGAGAACTGGCTACCCTGGATTTGGAGAAGGCTGAGGTTTTTAATGACTTCTTTGCCTCGGTCTTCACTGGCAAATGCTCTCACCACACCACCCAAGTCTTGGAAGGCAGATGCAGGGACTGTGAGAATGAAGACCTTAGGTCCACTGTAGGAGAGGATATGGTTCGAGACCATCTTAAGAACCTGAATGTACACAAGTCCATGGGACCTGATGAAATACATCTGCGGGTCCTGAAGGAGCTGGCAGAGGAAGTTGCTAAGCCCCTGTCCATCATATTTGAAAAATCATGGCAGTCAGGTGAAGCTCCCGACAACTGGAAAAAGGGAAATATAACCCCCATTTTCAAGAAGGGGAAAATGGATGACCCGGGGAATTACAGACCAGTCAGTCCCATCTCTGTGTCTGGCAATATCCTGGTGCAGATTCTCCTGGAAGGCGTGCTAGGGCACATGAAAAACAAGGTGCTTGGTGACAGCCAGACCTTATACTGACTTTAATAGGTAACTTACTTACTCTTCTTGAGAAAGCACTACATGTTAAGAATTCCAGTAGAGTCACTGGGGTTTACAACAAAAACAGAACCTTGAGGAAAAATGGGAATGGAGACAAAAAATGGTGAAAAGAAACAAATATGATTTTGTTAACACGGTCTGCCTAACTGAGCAAAAAATTCTTTATGCTTTATTAAGGGAATACAATTAGTAACCCTTTTTTCTCCTCAAAAGATCAAGAGAAAGTATGGAAAGATGAGGAATCTACAAAAGTGGTCAAAGATGGTGGAGACAAAGAGTTGTGAAACAAACAGTTTAAATACAAGTCAAAAAATGCCTGGAAAATTTATTGATGTGGCTCAGAAGCCTTCTGATCAATCCTGGTGACCAGCTCGGCATCATTTCTTCTAGAATGAGAACTAACACTTGTACAAAAGGGCAGATCTGCTAAAACTGTTCTTTTATTTAACTTTGACTGATCATCTAAATTGTGTTTTTATTCTTCCTGTTGAGACCACATTGCTCTAAGCCCCATCCAACCTGGCCTTGAACATTGCCATGGAAGTACTAACACAATGAAATACAAAGCACTGCCATGCAGTTCATTGTGTTTGCTTCCAGCCCAACTGTGACTAACTATGGAAACTTATTTTTTTTAATATCTTGAGTAAAATTTTGTCAATAAATAGGATTGATTTTAGTAGCTCTGAGGCATGGGTGGTGAAGAAAGCCTAAACAGAAGGCAGAAATTTTGGTTCCAGGCATTTACTTCCTTGGGTTTTATTCCACTTCACAACTCCACACTTTTCACTGGCCTCTTCTATTACTGATATCTGCCTTTAGTTAGATATCTGCCCTTTTTTAGGGGGTTGTTAGTGGGGGTTTGTTAAGTTGGGGTATATAAATATGCCAGAAGAAAGTACTTCTGCATGTACATGGATTATGACTATTTCAATTTAGAAATAACATAACGCCTGATGCAAATATGTATTAAGAGTTGTAAAAATATTTATTTGTGTAACTCAGAAATATGCTGATTAGAAGCTTAATGCTTCAACAGTGTCTGTGGTAGAGGGGGCTTCTACTGCACAGTAGGTACCTGTCTGCCAGCAGGTCCATTTTAGCATTTCAATTTCAACTTAACACTCAGATCTTGTCCCATTGGAGGTAACTACATTTACTTTCATTACAATAATGGCTGGAGATTTCAATCAAAATTAGAAAGCTTTTGCCAGGTGGTAGAAAAACATATGACAGGGCATAATTCTAGCCCTGAGAAGTTTAAAATTTAAACAGACAGGGTGTGCAATGGGAGACTTACTTGCATCTGCAGGCATCCAAACATCAGATCTTGAATACCAGACTGTAAGTGGCTTGCCTAAATGGAAATGGGAATTGAAAATACTTTTTCTGAGGTCCTGGAAACTCTCCAAAATAAAAACACCCCAAAAAAGCCTCCTGCAATAACTGCAGTGTGAAGAATTATTTGCAGTTTTCTAAAACTAAGTTCTGATTTGCAGCCATTATTTCTCTTGTGTTTCAGAACTGGCTCTGTACCAGCTCACTGCTGCACTCACTCTTAGGACTCACAGATGCTCCTGCTGCATTCACTTTGATAATACACCTCACCCTAGCCCTGTAACTTTCACTGCTATCCTAATACTCCCCATATACTTTAACCTTCCATAGTATTATTAACCTTACCTAAAAATGCTCATCTTCTCCTCTTCTAGGGCTCCAAAGGATCTAAGGTTGGTGTAAGTAAGTCTCAGAGTGAATCAGTAATGCAGATGTACACCTAACCCTTAATTTCAGTGAAATTAAGATAATTTCAGTGAAATTAAGATAATTTCAGTATCTTTTGCACAGCTTAGTTTTAGCAGCTTCATGTACTAAAGAATTTTACAGGGATTTGAGGACTGAAAAAAACATAAAAGGAAATAAATATTTAAAGCCAGACACATTCTCAATTAGCTAAATCACTCTAAGTGGTAGTTTCGTATTCAATAGATAAAAAAAAACAAAACAATAAAAACTTCAAAGCCTTTTGCACTAGACCTCGATATGCCCTTCAGTGCATCATAAAAGCAGAATGATTTTATTGCCGATCTCTCACAAGGAGATTAAGCCCAAAGCATATATGTGACATGGATGCTTCTATGTTTTGTTTTTGTTTTTAAAATGGATTTGATTAAGTCTTTGTCTTTCAATGGAACAAAACCAACAGCTGATTTGTTTACAGAATACTTTGTATTTTCAGGATGCCTACAGGAGAAATTAATCTGATGATCTTTGTCCTACAAAGCTGTAGCTGCAAGCCATGTTCTCTGAAACCTGAAGTAAATCTGAGAATCTTTGAGAGGACAGAGGTATAAAAAAATCGGCTTTATAAATAAAAACATCTCAAAGCAACATGGAAGTCTTTGCAGTAACATGGAAGGAATGATTGTGGTGAGGCAAAAAGGGAGAACGCCTTTCTTTGTAATAGGTATTTATCTATCCTTGTTACTACATCATTTGAGAACAGCACGGTCAAAACATATTTATTCATCCAGGGCTACTGAAAATAGAAGCTTGATCTATTAGGGAGCTCCATGAATTGCAGAGAGTCACAGTGGAAATGATGATACTGGAAGACCTAGGCTAGTGCGGAAATTTTTAATGATTATTTCTTGCTCATGAATAAGCTACGCGCAGCGACAGGTTAGGTGGAGAACTGATTCAGATCAGCCCTGTGGGGGTCAATGAGAAACTGAACATGAGCTACTCCAGTGTGCACTTGAGCCCAGAAGCCACATGTATGCTGGGCTGCATCAAAAGGAGCGTGACCAGCAGGTCGAAGGAGGTGATCCTGCCCACGTCATGAGACCCCACCTGCAGTGTTGCAGTTCTGGTGTCCTCAACATAAAAAGGACATGGAGCTGTTGGAGCAAGTCCAGAGAGGGCCACGAGGATGATCAGGGGTTGGATCACCTCCCGTATGAAGACAGGCTGAGAAAGTTGGGGTTGTTCAGCCTGGAGAAGAGAAGCTGTGTGGAGACCTCATAGCAGCCTCCAGTATCGGAAGGGGGCCTACAAGGATGGTGGAGAGGGACTCTACATCAGCGGCTGTAATGATAGAACAAGGAGTGATGGGTTTAAACTTAAACAGGGAAGTTCTGGTTAGATATAAGGAAGAAGTTGTTTACTGTGAGGGTGCTGAGGCACTGGAACAGGCTCTCAGAGAAGCTGTGGCTGAACGATCTCTAGCAGTGTTCAAGGCCAAGTTGGAGCAACCTGGTCCAGTGGAAGGTGTCCCGGCCCATGATCAGGGGTTGGAACTGGATGAGCTTTAAAGTCGCTTTCAACCCAAACCAGTCTGGGATTCTGTAATAATCACAATTAACTCTGATCATGCCATCTTCTCTCTCTCAATGGAGAGGAGCACATTAATATGGTGGTACTGTGGCTAATCTTATATTCTGCCTTGTTTTCCCAGTAACCTTCCAACACCCAGGGAAGGCATACAGCCTGAATGCTGATGTAAGGATTATTTATTTGGCATCTGCAGAATGTTGACACTCCAATCACAGAAGTTAACTCTAACAACAGAAAACAATAGAGCAGACCTATGTGAGTGCGGCATCCTAACATCACCTATCCAGATGCTGCAAAATTAAAGTTCTATCCAGCTGTCTATTCATATGATCCCCTCTCAAACCATTATACTGGAGTAGTAAACTGGCTTCTGTTGAAACATGCTGCAGTCACATAAATATTTTACTGCAGTATTCTCCTCTGAGACTGAAATTCTTCATGTATATGTATAAGCCCAGGACTGTTCACACGAGTATTTAAGGAAATGGTTCCTTGTATACAGATTAACCTGGTAGGTGAGAGAGGATGAGTGTAGTTTTTTAAGTGTTTTTCAATTTCTCTTTTTTTCAGATTACTACATTACAGAGTATTTAAATTTAGGGTCTTCCTGTGATATTTTGTCCCACCTTACAAGAATCATGTGATTCTTCAGGACTTCCCCTGGTTAAACCACAGTTGTTGAAAAGACTAGTTATGAAACATAACTAGTGAGTGATGGAAAGCAAACACTGAATTAGATGCAGGGCCCAGATTCTATATTGTAACTTCTCAGCTTGGTTCACGTTTAAGGGGCAGCAAGAATGAAGCAGAGAAGGTGCAAATCTTTTGTGGCCATCTGTTTGGATTCAGACAGGTATCAGTCCTAAGGGAGAAGATTTATGCATCGCCAGGGTCTAGTTCAAAATGAAACCTTATTTGTTTCTCTTCAAGGGGCTTAAAGCTGCTGGGAATAATCCAGGTGCTGAGTATTCCCATGAGTTAGTTTAGCTTTTGGGGAGTATTTGGGCTGCTGTAGCTCAGGCCTTACCCCTCACAGTTCAATTAATAACAGGAGAGAAGAATTTCTGGCAAGTTGGTTGCATTAGCTTTGAACAGCGAGCAAAAGAAAAAGCTTAAATTTGGCCTTCAGAGTCTTGGAGCAGAGACCTCACCTTCAGTTTTGGCTTTTACATTGGCAAAGGTTTTTGAAGTGTGGGGAAGTAGCAGATGGAGAAACAGCTGGTGCAGAACATTAAACAGGCTTAGGAAGCAATCAAATAAACTTATGGAAGAAAATCCATCAAGGACCATTGAAAACAAAGATGCCATCACTAACTCAGAAAGTTTCTGAGCTGTAAACTCCTGAATACTGCTACTATATCCCTGGTATATATTACACTGACCTTGCCCTGCTCTTATATTCTTATATCTACAGCACTGTTGGAGATGCCAGGCTGGCTGGACTTTATTCTGACTCCTTATGGACATCATTCTTTTTGGGTGACAAAATCTCCAATTTCAATGACATTGATGTCAACATCATTTCTATGGAAACCAACTCTACTGCAATTTACTGACTGCAAGTTTAAAATGCATTAGTGATGATGAATTTGCATCAAATCTCATGGAAATCTACCAACACCTTTTGTATTTTTGTTACACTTCTGTGTACTGATCCAGCAATGAGGAGCTGTCAAGCTTGAGTAGTGACTGGCATAACATGCAGAAACATTATACAAGCTCCATACTGATGAAGCTCTGACATCTGCATAGGGCCATCAGAGGGAACAATTTGGGTTTTATAGTGCAAGAGACAAAGGCTTCAGGGGCTTTTAAGCCCAGAGCCTGTTTCTTCTCCTCAGGAGCAGATAGGAACAGGCAGAACATAAGCTTTCCAGAAGTAGCTGCTGTTATGACCACAGCAGATTAGATTAGTGAGGCTGTGGGTTTGTGCTGAGAATCTCACTATTTGGAAGAAGTTTACATCTAACAATATCAGCTGTGTCCATAGACCCTTTGGTCCCGGTGCTTCTAATGTTATTACAGCAGGTATCAATTCATTCTATTGAGTTTATGCTGAAGGTACCACTAAGTCAACTATTTATTTCAGGCATTCCTTCAAAACCTTCTGAACCTGCTGACAGCTGTCTCAGTGCTCAGGGTGCTTTTATGTCCTGAAGACAACACTTGAAGGTACTGACCTTTTTCCAGTGAGATTGCTGGGGTGTACACACATCCTCCCATGCATGTGAAAAAACAGGCATTGCTTCTTCTCTCCCTAAGTGATTAATGGTAAGGATACATTATCAGAGCTAATAAGAGTCAAATGAAAAAAACTAGGCAAGTGAAACCCTGTAAATTGGTTCCTGTGCTCTCTCCATCTCTTCTAATACCTAATGCCAGGGATTTTCATTCCTGTCCAGTCAGAGCTAAGAGGGAAAGGATTAAAAAGTAAATAACTCCCACAACTGCAATAGGGGAGCAGTCAGCTGTTTCATTGGCCCATTTATTAGCAGGACAGAAATGTAAATCTACGTCACAAAAACGCTTTTTCCCTCCTGTACAGCCTGTCATTCCTCTTGGACAAGTAGGTGTGTGTGCTTTTCACCTATATGTCTGTGTCTGTGAGTCTCTGGATCTTTATTATTCTCTGCCCTGAGATATAGGACCTTTATTGAGGTGAAATTACCAGTTTTCAATAGGATTTTTTTGACTGGAAAGCAGGGAAGATCTGGCCATTCCTTGGATGTCCTATTTTAATTAATTTAATTTTTTTTTTTTAAGTTTAAAATTCCTACCAGTACTCTCTCTTCTGTAGTGGCAGCTGTCCTGCTTCAGGTGACAAAAGAATCCCACCAGCAGAGGCTAGGTGATGTTGTTCTGAAGACCTAGTTTTAACACCAGGAGGCAAGGCTCCGTGTATCCCAACTTTCCATCAGCCACTGTCAGTGACTACCAGTGGAGAGAAATCTGATAGGGGAAAGCTGGGTAGGTTCCTGACCCTACTGATACCTGGATAACAGGCCACTGCCATGACCTGCTTTCTTGTTGCTTTCCCCTCATCTCATCCTCCATTCATCTTCCACCCAAATGAATGTGAAAATCTGTAATTGCTGCTACTTTTCTGCCATGAAAATGCAATAGCGATGGAGTAGAAGATGAGAACTATCAGTCCCCTGTAACAGAACAGATAATGATACCGATCTTTGCAGCTGTATTGTTTCCAAAGGTAATTGTGAGAAGCTGGGGAGATTCACTGTAGCAGTGAGCAAAGTGCCCTGATGTGTGTGTGACTGAAGCTCTTTCTGCACACTGGGCTGCTTCCTATACTATGTTATCATAATGCTTTCTGTAAGACATACTGCAAAGACACCTAGGGAATGCAGGATTGCTCCTCTGGACAAGAGAGGGAAATGCTTTGGGAGAGAAAGCACAACCTCATTTCCTATACATGGAAAGATGAAATCCCTCTCCATGCACATAGCTTATTATCCTTGCCGGTGCTCTTTTTTTCTCTTTGCTTCTGTCACCCTGGTGATGGTTATCTCCCAACATCAGTTGTCAAGGTAATCTCTGCACCCTGACACAGAGTTTTATTTGGTAAGACTATCTATATAATAGTTATTGTGACATAGCACACACAGTCTCAGGCTTTTCTTACTGAATACTTCACTTGAAAGCCAAAGAAATGGTCTGTTTTCTCTCTTGTCTTTTCTCTTTATGGCTTAGAAACACTACATTAATGAAACGAAAAAAAAAAAAAAAAGTAAGAAACCTGAACTGTCTTTGCTCCTTTCTCCCTTTTCCTGTCAGTGATTATTTGAAATTAAGACAAACCCTCTTTCCATGCATAATATTATCATGCACATCTTTTCTTTTCCCTAGTTAAAATATATTAAATGTGTCAAGCTGTAGGAGGTTGTAATAAAACATTGTAAACACAATTGGCTTTGGCCTCTTGTTTGACTGACATTTTTCTAGTTATTTTTTCAGTTTGGATCCCTGGAAAACCATAAAATTAGTTTCATTCTTTGTGTTCTTTTTTTAAAGCTTTACTTACCACCCTTCTAAGCAAAAAAGCCCGTGACCACATTCAAACCATCAACAGCATGCTCTTCAAACAGCAAATAATCAGTGTGAAAAGCTGAATTAACAAGCAATATAAAAACATTAAGTCACTGGATGTATCTAACTCTGTATCTAACAAGCAAATATACCTCTTACTGAACTGTAAACCTGAGTATGTACAGCAACAAGCACAGTGGAACCTGACCCAGATTTATAGGTCTTATTATTACAGCAAGAATGATATGGTAATAGTAATATTATTAATGCACTCTCTTTCTCAGCAGTTCTTAGTATCCCAGATACACACTTGCATGCCAGTGCCTAAAAGCAGCATCACAGTAAGAAACTATTGCATGTTCCACAGCATTCCTAACTCTACTGTGATTTTATATATATATATACGTCTACTATTGGCAAATTACAGTGGAAATGAATTCTTGTCATCTTATGAGCTGCTTGCTTCTGGACTTCATTATCTTCTAACAAGCACTCGGAGCACATGACTGGTACATAAACTTCCTTCTTCTCCTTGCCTGTGGCACATCACTGCAAGAAGAACATACATCAGAGAAAAAACAATGGCTAGTGATTGCTGATGTCTGATGTGAATATAGATATTATAAAAAACAACTACTTTCCCAAATTTTTGTGACTGCAGAAACGTTTTTCCACATGAGATTTTGTGGCAATCACAAAGATGATTTAGTTTAACAAACTGACTGCTTTTAAGAAACAAAAGGCTGTCTCAGTATGGCTCAATGCGAAGTGCCACATAGCTCCATTGACAGAGCGAAAGTGGCAACGCTGTCCATTTACTGCTAATGACTACCCAGGTGAGCCATTAAATACAGAAAACTCCTGCAGCTGAAATAGGCAGTAATTACCATGCCAGTATAATCCCATTCTGCCCTGTTCTATAATTCTAAACTTGTCAGAATTATTTTCTGCCTCCTCTAATAAAAGATGTAAATGCTGAAAATAAGTCTGAAAACAACATTTGGGAATCTTTAAAGCCTAATGATCTCCCACAGGATGCTACCTTTACTTTTTTATTTGGGCAAGTACTGGACAGTCCTGACTGTTAAAAACTCATCCATCCTTCACAGGACTAAAATTATGTTTCACACCATTCTTGCTATTAAAAAGCTGCTGCTTCTTCATGATCCAGATGCTTTTTCTATAGTGAAACTATAAAAGTGGTATGAACAGCAACAAGTAATGCTGATAGGAATACCACTGTCTTTGCAGACCTTACCTAATACTGCTCTAGATATCCATCAGTCGTATAATTCTCAGTTTATATGGTGGTGAGTAGACCAAAACCACAAAGGGGAATAAATGTTCAAGCTGAGACTAGACTGCAAGAGATTCACCCATACAGACCTCTGCTTATTTTCAAACATAACATTGCCTTTGGCCTGGCACATGTTTAGGAATACCTGCTTCCCCAGTTGTCCCTCTGTAATAGGTTCGAGGCCCTGGATCTTGAAGGAGAGGTAGGTGAGAATGTGGGGCAAGGCCAGCCTACAAGGCCACATAGGAAAAGGTGGTCAACTTTGCACCTCAAGACTGCCTCTGATAAGAAAGAAAGAAGGGTCATTGTAGTAGGCGATTCCCTTCTGAGAGGAACAGAGGGCCTGATATGCAGAGTTGACCCTCATCATAGGGAAGTGTGTAGTCTGCCTGGAGCCCGGATCAGGGATATCACTAGGGCGCTCCCCAACCTGATGCACCCGACAGACTGCTACCCGCTGCTGGTCTTCAAGACAGGTGAGGGGGAAGCTGCTTCCCGCAGTCTGAGGGGGATGAAGAAAGACTACAGGGCCTTGGGGCGGATGGTGAAAGAGTCTGGGGCTCAAGTGATCTTCTCCTGTCTCCTTCCATCTTCCACGGATGATGTGGGACGGAATGGGAAAATTCAGTCCATAAACGATTGGCTTCGAGACTGGTGCTGCAGGCAGGGCTTTGGATTCTTTGGTAACGGCTGGTTTTATAGGGCACCAGTCTGGACAATGACAAGTGGGAAAGATTTATCTCACAGAGGCAAAAGGATGCTGGGGCGTGAATTAGCAGGGCTCATTTGGAGAGCTTTAAACTAGATTCGAAGGGGGATGGGGTTGTAGCTGGGCTTGCCCCAGTGGGGCAGCGCTCCAGAATTGATGAAGACTGGGAGGCCTCCTATAATCCTAGGGTGAAATCGGTGTGCTCAGCTCGCTCCCCGGAATGTCTGTACACCAGTGCGCGCAGCATGGGAAATAAGCAGGAGGAGTTGGAAACCTGTGTTAAGTCAGGAGACTATGGTCTGGTGGCAATTACAGAGACGTGGTGGGACAGCTCACATGACTGGAATATAGTCATGGAGGGCTATATCCTTTTCAGGAAAGACAGGCCCGCCAGGAGGGGTGGTGGGGTTGCTCTTTATGTGCGAGAGCAGCTACAATGCACTGAGTTCTGTCCAGGGACAGATGATGAGCGAGTTGAGAGTCTGTGGGTGAGAATTAAGGGGCAGGCTGGCAGGGGCGATACTGTTGTGGGTGTCTGTTACAGGCCACCAGATCAGGGTGAGGAAGTTGACGAGGCCTTCTGCAGGCAGCTGAGAGCGGCCTCACAGTCACAGGCCGTGGTCGTCGTGGGGGATTTTAACTTCCCTGATGTTTGCTGGAAGGACCACTCAGCAACCCAGCCACAGTCCAGGAGGTTCCTCCAGTGTATGGATGATAACTTCCTCCTGCAAATGGTGGATGAGCCAACCAGGAGAGGAGCGCTGCTGGATCTCATCCTCACTAACAAGGAGGGTCTGGTCGAAGCAGTAAGGGTTGAGGGCTGCCTTGGTTGCAGCGACCACGAGATGGTGGAATTCAGGATCTTGTGTGGTAGGACCAGTAGAATAGCAAGTAGAATTGCAACCCTGGACTTTAGCAGGGCAAACTTTGGCCTTTTCAAGCAATTGCTAGGGGAAATCCCATGGGCAAGGCTGTTTGAAGGTAAAGGGGCCCAAGATAGTTGGTTGACATTCAAGGATTGCTTTTTCCGAGCTCAAGATCGGAGCATCCCGACACGTAGGAAGTTGCTTGGAGCGTACACATGTAAACCAAACCCCAAAACCTCAGATGAGGTGATTGCTGGCCCAGCCCTGTCTCTCTGCTCCTCCTGTGCCAGCTCACCCCTTGGCCTGAATAGTCCTGCATACTCTATCAATCAATGCCATGTCCTGATGTCATTGGGATGATATAAAACAAAGGGGCCACCTTGCAAGAACCTAATATGCTTCTTCCAATGATTTTCCTCTGCTCATATTCCTACTACCTGCTGTTCTAGTGTATTTAGGTTTTAGTTTTGTTTTTTTTTTTTTTCAGAATCAGTATATTTTAATTTTTCCCCTGAAAATATTTTTCAATGGCAATTCCTGTGTCTAGAAATTCCAGTTTGTGTCCTGATTTCAAACAGCAACAGAATGTTCCAGGATGGTGACTATTTTTATAATTTCTTTTTACACAGAGAAACAAAGCACAAATATCTTAAACTAGCCCTTCAATGGAAGGACTCACACTAGCCAAGGTTAGAGGTCAGGAGCCCTGACATCTTACTGAGTTACTTCAGCCTCTGATCTGGCAAAAGACCAACAAAACCATTACAGATACACATAGTTTCTGGAATGTCCCTCTACCTCTACCTAAAATCAGGTTTTCTGAATTTCTAGAGATTGACTGCTGTATGCTCAGACTATTGTGGCTTAGAAATTCCGGTTCTGAAAGCCAGATTTTCGTGCAGCTTCCAATAAGGTTACCTTGAGTATTATCAGCTGAGGACCGATCTTTGCCCATCGAATTAACAAATATATTTTATTTCTCTGAAACCTAATGAATGCCACTAGTATTCAAAAATTTAATTTTTTTTTTCAAGATGGAACACATTCAATCTGTTATTGGATATTTCAACAGCCCAGGAGGAAGCCAGAACTCAAATTTGGGATTGGTACACAAATCTTCCCCTTTTGATAAGTCCTGATTATGCTTTTTAGAAAAAAAAACCCACAAGCTACCACTTCTTTCAGTACATATCTAGCATAAACATCATTCCCAGCAAGCTCAGTCCCTGTGTTTTATACATGACCATTACTTGTGCTCATGTTAGTTTGTAGGACTGATGAGGTTCTTTCCTAGCTGTCCTGCACTTCCTGCAGCAGATGAGCCAGGGCAAGCAACAGCCTCACTAGCAAAAGAACCCAAAAGTTTCCAATCACAAACTGTCCACAAATGGAGACAGACCCAAATTGTCTTTCTAATGTTTTAGACACTTAAGCAGAGAAAAATGACTTTTTTTTCAAGTTGATCAACAACTGTCACAACCATTTTCTGTCCACGTTTATATCCCTGCTGAGTAACACCCTTACGACTAATAGGAAGTTGATGAACATATAAATTAGCAGCTGTAAAGCGCCTTCCCACAGTATACTTCTTTCAATTCTCTCTTATTTATCATGGTAACTTATATTCATAGGAGAAGAAGCTAGGACATGACTGAGAAGTACAACACTTACAGAAACTAGAAGTAACTGCAAAGTTTTCAGTAAAATATGATTTTGGCAGAACGTTTCAGTTTTCTGAAACTGAAACATTCAAGAGAAATGATGTGATGTTGACAGAGTTGTGATGTGACCATGATGCTGTCAGATTTTCAGTCTGGTGCCCTGGGACCTGAACAACCTGGTTCCTCAGCATTCCATCTGGTGATGGAATGTTGGGAATTGAGAGCATGAGCAGCCTGGGCTCCCTGCCTCTGGGATAGCTGAGCCCACAGAGCACTTCCAAGGGAATCTGTGACATAAGGACCATAGGGGTCAGAGCTCTAACCTCTTTCCCAGAAAACTTAAACAACTTGGAGTTTTCTCTCAAATCAACCCCAAATCATGTTTCCAAACATCATCTGTGAAATGGAATTCTTCATCTCTGCCAAGCTCATAAATGAATTTATTAATAACAAACACCATACGTGTAATTTTCAGTAGTGCATCACCAAAAGAAGACATTGGAAAGCTCTTATTTCATGATATATTAAAAGATATATATATATAATGCTCCCACAGCATATATGGATAAAAGAAAATCAGTACTTTATAAATGCACAAAGCATTCCATCTTACTATTATAGGAACTCTTGGATTTGGCCTACATACCTTAAGGTACTTGACAAATCTAACTTGGCTGTAGGAGTGAGGTGTACAGAACTAAAAATGACACAGGAAAACTTGAGAAAAGCCAGGTGAAGAATCCAGTCCTGTGACATCTATGCATTTGCTGTCACTCTGTATTTCTTTACGTGGATTGTAAGGCTTGGTATTTATGCAAAGTGAGCCGAGACATGCTAGGCTATGCTCCTTTTAGTGTCAGAGAAGACAGTATAGGAAATACTCTGATAGGCTGTCTGCCAATTAATGACTTCCTCTCTGCTAATCAAGATGTCAGCTGACAGGGCACCTTTTCATCCACTGCAGTTCTGACACCAATTTACAAAGCAATAATTTATACTAGGAATTGCCCAAGTCTTTAAAAAGAGGGTTTTCATTATTTGACCCATAACACAGGTTCTTTGGATAGTAACTGTGATGTCTGAAGTGAGTAACAAGCACTGATTTATTTTATGACTTCTCTGTAACTTAGTCAAGTCAAAGTAAGATCACTTGAGATGAAGGAATTATATAGCTTTCAAAGACAAAAAAGATGCTTATTCTGTAAGATCTAGATGTGTCTGAAATGTCAGCAGTTCAACACCAAACCAGCAGAATTTAGTTTGGGTATTGTGATACAAGGCTGACAAAGTTGCTATTGAACACATTGCTGTTCACACTACACAATAAAGACAAGGTCAAATTATCACTCTTTTTGGCTTTTGAATTCAGAAGTGTATTTATCAGGAACCAGGCTGGCAGCCCTGAATACTAAACTCTTTTGAAGAAAATTTTCATTCACACCATCCTGCCAGCGTGCATTCAATGCCAGCTAGTGAATGGCCATAGGGACCAGAGCATCTTTCTGCTTGGTGGTGGTCTCTCCACATCAGAGGTGATGAAGGGTTACAGGGATAAATGTTTGCAGTAGTGCCAGTGCTCAGCCTTTTCTGATTATAAATGAGAAAATTTTAAAAAAATTACAAGTATGAGGAGCTGGAAAAGTAGAGCCAGTTGCAGCACAGGGGAGGAATGGAAAGAGCAAAGAATTACACTTCTAAATAATAGTGTCTGGGCTTACTTTTTTCTTGAAGCATCTGGAGACGAGAAAAATGACCAGCTTTTAGTGATCTGTATATTTAACAAAGGAGCTATGAGACCGGCTGACATCATCACTGCCGAAATCTTGCTCTACTTTGATAATACTTTAAATGAAAAATAAAAGCAAACTCTCAACCAGGTTAAATATCTCTCTTAAGATGTCTTGTGAAGATCATTAAATTAAATACTGAGCTTCCTCCTAGTGTCTGAAAGTGCTGAATCCCCTTTTGACTGGTAACCATAAATGAGAAGACTTACGAACAGGAACAGAGTTGATATCAGATTAAAACTATATGGCCTCTCCATAAGATTGAGGAGAGTCTTTTTCAAGTACATCATGTTTCTTCATTTTTTTCTTCTTATCACTTGTTTATATAATAATAGCACTTACTAGATATAGCAAACTGGGAGCTACATGCTCCTAGATGTGTTTATTAATAGAAAGACAGAGTTGGTGTCCCAGAAAGCTCATCCATTAATCATGTAAGTATGAGAACGAAAATCTCAACAGATTAAGGTTTGGGATTCTTGATCCTCCCTTTTTCCTAACATGTGACTCCGGGATAGTTCATGCATGCCTGGAAGCTGCTGAGGCAAGGTTATTTTGTTTAAATATGCACATGGTACTGAAATTTGATCCTGAAAAATAAAAGATCATTCTAATACAAATATGTGTTAAATTAGACCTATTTATACTAATGTAGCATTAAATTGGATCATCCTGTCAAATCTATATCTCTTGAGATTCTAATGTAGTTAAATATTTTCTTTTTTCTTTTTTTGCCCTTGTTTTTAATTTGTTGGGTGCTCCAATTTTTATGGGTGAGGTGCTTGGTCCTGAAGTCATAGAATCATAAAATCATAGAATGGTTAGGGTTGAAATGGACCTTAAGATCATATAGTTCCAACCCTGCCCTGCCATGGGCAGGGATGCCTCACACTAGATCATGTTGCCCAAGGCTCTGTCCAACCTGACCTTGATCACCGCCAGGGATGGAGCATTTACCACTTCTCTGGGCAACCTGCACCAGTGCCTCACCACCCTCACAGGGAACAGCTTCTTCCTTAGGTCTAACCTGAACTTCCCCTGTTTCAGTTTAAACCCTTGTCCTTTCACTACAGTCTGCGATGAAGTGTCCTCTGACATCCTCAGTTGTCCCTAGGTGTGTTGCATGCACACTGATGTTCACAGAGAACTTCAGCACTGTCACTGCTGATTGTCATTACAGAAGTGCAAATTATACATCATGCAAAAATCTTAATCTCTGGGACAGCAGTGTTTGAGGCAAGGCTGGAAATATGAAAGGGAGGGGTAAAGCACAAAAGGAGTGGAGAAGAGGCGATGACAAGACAAAAAATTGCTCTCTTAGTTCAGTGTATGAACTTTGGGTTCTAAGGGTTATGAAACATAACTATTTCAATTATTTGAAGCCGGGAGTTCTTTGCTGCATCTAAGCTGCCTGAGACAGGCATTAGTTGAACTCACTGACATCTGGAAATCTATAAAGAAGATTTAACTAAAACTGTAAAAGACATTTTGTCTTGGCTGAAATGGTAGAGCCCTGCTTTGTGATCTGGAGAAAGATGTATGCTCAAGTATGAAAGAAGTATGCTTAAGTGGAAAGCTAATAATGTTCTGAACAAATTCCTACTGACTGATTCAGCTGTTATGTGATCTGAACAGATCTGAGCTGGGAGTACATGGATATACAGAGCTGATACTGTGTGAGTGTACAGAGTCTGCATACATGATAAAAGCACAGTAAGAAATTTGTCTCTGTATTGCACATGAATGCCTGGGAAAGCTTTAACAATACATTTTCAATGGTTCCAAGTGATAGAAATACGCTTTTTTAAAGTCAAGTCCCTTAATTAAATTCCCAGTATATCCAGGAGTTTCAGTGTGTACAACTCCTTGTGAGAACCACCTTGCTTTTTTGTAGGACCTCCCTTCAAAGACCTTTCACCAGTCCTTTCTCTGCTTCCTGAGGGACAATTGGAAGAATTCAGGGGTATTCCAGGGATCTGTAAGGGATGATTGACAGGGAACGTACATGACCTGCAGCACCAAAGCCCTTCTTACACTCCTGGAATGTCAATGCATATTTACTGCATATTTAAAAATTAGCCTGCTTATCACTGGGAGATCATTTTGAAACTACGAAAAAATAAGGAATAAGGATGGTTTAGAAACATGGGGGATACTGGAAAAAGCCAGAAAGGATCATCTGCATTACCAGTGACAGAACATACTGCAGTCATTCTGATTCAAATTCTCTTCCTTTTCTTCTCCCTCTCCCTGTGCCACAAAAGTAGAGACAACAATAAATCTGGATTTTCTGCATTAGGTTATTTCATTGCTTTCCCCAGAGATTTTCCCCTACGGTATAAATCCAGCATAATGTGCTCAGATTAGAGAAGTTACTTAACAGAACAGACTGTATTAGTGGCACATTTATTAATAACATATATAATGAGGATTTAAAAGTACAGTAACTTTAGTATCTTCCTATTTAGCATAACAAAAAAAAAAACTAACTCCCCCAGATCACATACAACCACTCATTAAGTTTAGAGGGCTGGCCACTGCCTTCAAAGATGAATAATGTATCCTAATGGATTTTAAGCATCATATGCTGAAGCTTATAAATCACAGTTAACTGCGCTCTGAGTCCCAGAATGGAAAGAGCACAGCTATTACTTGTTTCAGATGCAAGAGAGTATTAAACCGTATTATAAAAATCTGCCTGCTTCCTTGCAGGCAGGGAGAAGGATTCCTGCTCTGATGCTAGGCAACACCAGAGGATGAAAACAGTGACTTGGAACAGAGCATTTGCAGAAATGGTTTTATAGCAGAATCCCTCCAGTACTTCCAAATCAGTCACAGCTTTCTAAAGCCACTGTGTCACTTGTCCTTCACAGCACAAGAACAGGCAGTGACAGATATGAACCCTTCAATTAAGAACACCAGGATATGATATTCTTCTGCATGCTAGCAAAGAACTCCAGTGTGGAGAAGTCACTGTACCTTTGCTTATGAAGTTGTTCTGTAGGAATGCAATTAAAAGTCTTTATTGGAAGAATCAGGAGAGCTCTTTAGCATGTTCTGTCAGGAAGAAATGGGACTGACCCACAGAGAAACTTTCTCAGATATAGGAGATGATGAATTTTACAGCAGACATGCAAACCTTTGGGTTGGTTTACCATGTTAAAAGCAAGAAGTACGTAATACTTTGCTTTCGGTAGGTTGTCTACTCCCTGCAATCACTGTGCTAGCTGAAAGGAGAATTGCGTTCTCCAGAGAAGTGAGAAGGGTTGAAATACTTGGCATATGGGAAACTGTGGGTAAGGCCTTCTCCAGGAGTGGGAGAGTGTCCTGGGTTCAGCAGTAGCAGTCATGTTTTTTTTTCCTTTGTGTTAACTGGTGCAGTGCTGTGTTTTGACTTCTAGTTTGAGAACAGTGTTGGTGAAGCCGATGTTTTCGGTTGTTGCTAAGTGATGTTTACCCTGACCAAGGACTCTGTGAGGCTCATGCTCTGCCAGGGAGGAGGGGAAGCTGTGAGGAAGCAGAGACGGGGCGCCTGACCCGGGCTAGCCGGGGAGGTATTCCATACCACAGCACGTCATGCCCGGGGTGGGGGGTAACTGGGAGTTACCTGGAAGGACAGGGGCTTCCGGGTGGAACTCGTTTCTTGGCCGGTGGTATCGTATTCTCTTCTCTTGTTATTTTCCCTTATCATTGTTTTAACTGATAGTAGGGGTGGTGATTTGTTGCTGGACTGTTCTTGTCTCAACCCGTAGGAGTTGCACTCTCTCGATCCTCCTCCCCATTCCTCCGGGAGCGGGGAAGGGGAGAGCCCCAGTGCGGTGGGGGGGGGAGACGGACACGGACCTCGATTGTTGTCAGCTCGGCACCACTCACTGGAAGTGAGTGAACGAGTTACCTGACTGGGTTTAAACCACGACAGAGAGTCACTTGACTAAAGGGGAAAATGCTCAAAGAGCTTCTTTGACAGACATTGCAGTCACCCAGGATATACAACATCCTCTCAGTTCTGGTTCCCGTCCTGTTTGCAGTAGCCCTTTGCTCTGAGGTGGAAAGTATGTATTCATGCACAGAATATACTTAAAGTCTATACTTAGAGTCTTTGCCACAACACCTGTTAAATTACAGGCCTCCATAAAAACATGCTACTAGATAAGAGCTTATACTTTTAGGAACATAGTAATATACAGTTTACTCCAATATATATGCTAACAATACACTAATTGGGTAAGAAAGATCAAAGGTAGATCTCCTTCCAGGGAGGGGGTTGGAACTAGATGATTTTTAAGCTCCACTCCAACCCAAACCATTCCATGATTCTACAGGATTCCATGGCTAAACATGTTGGTTACTAGATGTAGTACCCAGTTGAAAGCCGTAAGTACTATGAGACTCTGCAGTGCTCCGTACACTGCAGGAAGGTGATCCTGTAGTTTTATTAAACATTTTCCTTAGAGAATG
The DNA here is from genome assembly GCF_033815535.1 of Pezoporus flaviventris. Lineage (NCBI taxonomy): Eukaryota > Metazoa > Chordata > Aves > Psittaciformes > Psittacidae > Pezoporus > Pezoporus flaviventris. The sequence goes on from NW_026892562.1 coordinate 1,989,133, forward strand.
CTCTACCTAATCTTCTGGTAAGCCCTGTACTCCTTTTCTCTGTTTTACACAGTCATTGACATGTTATCTGACAAATCTACATTTCACTTAACACAGGTTGCACCTCTTTTTGTTTAATATAAAAGAAAAAGATCACTAACCACATCTGAAAGTTATGTGATATTCTAAATGGGCTGTAGAATGTTACATTCTAACCAAGAGAGTGACATATGACTCTGTCTTAAAAAATTAATTGTAATCTATTTTGTTTTTAAAAAAGCTCTATGCTGGTGGGTCATAGCTGTGAAGGGAAATGCTTCATAAAATCAATGAGTCACTAATGTTACCTTGCCTACTCCTCTGCCAAGGTCACCCTGCTCTGCTGCTGGAGATAACACAATGTCAGTGGGTATCTCTAAGGGGAAAACTAAAAACCCCATAACAGCTCATCTTTTAATCTGTTGCCTGTAAAAGATATATTTTTTCCCCTGGAAACTGAGGTAATTTTAGCCATGTCCTCAGTACAGCCAGTAAATACTGGTGGTCGTTAGGCTGAACTTAGGTAAACAGCCCCATACCCTGCTGACTGATAGTATCTCACAGTTGGTCTTTCTGCCACTGTGAAAAGAACCACCATACAAACCCAAAACAAGTCAACGAAAGCACAGCTGTGTCATAAAGGAACACATATAAGCAGAGTCCTGCTGGTGCCATGAAACCTTCCATTGTGTTTTAGACCTGTGTCAGGGATGGGTGCTTGAAAATAAATAGGAGGCTGGAGATATAATAGGAATGCCAGGTGTAATAAGAATGGAAAGGAAAGAGGGAAAGGGAAGAGGGGAAGGGGAGAAAGGAAGGAGATATAGAAAGGCTCTTTCTGATCAGGTGAATAGCATGCTTTTCCCAAGAAAAGCCCAGTCCCAAGGTGGTCATTCATCCCTTATTAATCCATCCAAAGCCCACACAGCTTAATTCCTAGAAAGACAGAGGTTACTTTTTAAACCTTTAGAGCTTGGGCTAATTTTAAACCTACTCCAGCTGAAACATTTACTGCATGTCTCCCTCAAATTACGTCATATTCAAAAAATGAAAATCCTTGTTTCAGCATCATCAGCTTAAGTGGAAAACTGCAAATCCTCCAACAGAAAATTAGGGAACATTTGTTCTGTCTGTCAGAGCTCAAGCGTGCAGTGTTTTTTCCCTGGCACAGATGTATTTAGGCTTGCTAGTTGGTGAAACTGCTGTAGCTGTTCTGCAACACCCCTGGAGACGGGCATCCTATGGCTACAAATAAGTGTATTATTTCATCATGAAAAGACAAGATGTCGAATAAGAAAGTATTTCTGAGAGAAAAGCTACCAAGGACTTTGGGATCTGGCTGCATAATTCAGTCTCATTCCATTTTTTGAATGAAAATGGAATACTGCTGAAATAACGTACTTGTGCCTTGGGAGTGTGCTTCATGTACACTAAAGTACAATGATGTATTTTATTCAACTTTGGGAACAAATCAGCTTTGTAGGTAATAGGACAGGAAAATATAGTCTCTGAGCATTTAAGAAACATTAATTGCTTAATTTCACATTGGAAAGATACACTCTTTGTCCTGCATTTGCAAAGTAGGTAGGTACTAGCACTGTTTCAAGCTTTGTAGTGCATCTGAAATTCTTTCAAGGGGCTTGATGGAGTAGTTGGCATTCTCTCCTGCAAAACAAAGACTTCCCAAAAGTATCTCTATGAAAACACTCAGGTTTGGAATCTAACCAGAACCAAAATCATTAGGCATGTGTGATATGTTATACTGAATACTATAATTTTACTCATGTAAATGTAAGACATAGCTTTTGTCATTTATCCAGAAGTGACTTGGCAATAAAAGACTGCATATAATTGTGTGGAAGCCTAAGCTTCCATGGGTACACATTGCAACTAACTCCTAGATGGCACTTTTGCCTTGCCCTTTCCATTTCCTTTTATGTATATTTGTGTTTGTTTTTTTTTTAATACTCCAGTCTTACCCAGTCCAGTTTTTACCAGTGTAGTCAGTGGAATTAAAACCAGCTAAAAGTAGGCTAAATCTATAATAGCCTAAAAGAAGCTGCAGATTTAGAAAATTTGGCAAGCATGGGGAAGTAATTTAGAATATATCAGCGATGCAAAAATTAGAACTTTTTCAGAAATGAAGTAAAATTAAATCTTATATCTTTACAGAAGACGCTGCCTTTTCCCTGCCCCTGAAAGGTGGCAACATTCCCTTAGGCTGGAACAAGAAGCGAAGCTGCACTTCTAGATTAATTTTTGAGATGTGAAGTATGACAAAAATGCTGCTCTGTTGGATTCTCAGGGCTTGTATGCCTGTTGAAGTTCACACAAATGACCAGGCTGCTACTGTGGGAGAGTAAAAGAGCCTAAGATCAGTATCTAATCACCTTTCAGTTGTCATCTCCCTACTGCTTGCCAGTCCCCTTGACAGTAGCCACCACAGTTCATAGCTCAGCCAAATTTTCACAAAGAGGCTAAATGTTGCCCAAGAATATAGAAAGTGGCAATTCCTACCCTACAGCCCAAGCATATCACATTCAGTTTGGCACCTTAAGTGTCACCGATGTTTTACAGAAAAACCTTTGGTGTACTTAAGGGAACACCTCCTTCTCTGTGTTAAACTGAAGAGTTTACAAGCAGAGTTAGTATCTTGCTGGCCCTCATCTTTCATAGCATCCCACAAACAAAAATAGCACAGAGGTTTAGATGAGCTCTTAATTTTCTTTCTGCCTACCAGTAACTCAAGTATATCTATGAATGAAAAGGATACAACATGCTTATCTATAGTACCCTATTGTCACATTTTGAGTGCTATCACACTGACTTCTAGGGGGAATTATAAATCCAGTTAGACCTGTGGCAAACAGACTGCACAGTGAACAATGTCATACAGTCTCATTTACTAGTACGTGATAGAAATTCAGGTGTCTGTGGCTTTGAAGTTTTACTTTGATGTCTGTGAGATCTACAACCAGGCATGTGGCCAAAGAAAGGGAGGCTCTATGAATGAAAGATTGAGCACAAGAATTTTAGAGTAGTATCAAGAACACAGGCAGAAAGAAACTGAGATTGATAGGAAGTAGGACTTTGTTTTATAATCACGAAACATTGGGTGTTAGATCATAAGATATATGAATAAATAGACCCCTTTGTGGTGCCGAGTCCCATGTTACGCTTTGAACTTGCTATTAAGATTAACTAATAATTATATATAGCTTCCTGAGGTCACACCATTCACTGCACATCTCAGGTCCCAAAAGGACAGACATGCAGACAGCCATACTAGTCAGGAATGAGCAAAGAAGCTTCAGCCTTAAACTGTGATTGCATGCAAAACAAGGACATGTTTCCCCCTCTATTTAGTTACATATTACAGTGATGTTTAAAAGATAAACCTCAACTGACTTTCACAATTATCGCTCTGATTTTCTTCTTGAGGTCTTGGCTTTTTAGCAACCCTTCTTCCCCTCCCTTTTTGAAGACACTAGTATGTTATTTTGCTAATCTCTTTTAAAAGAAAATCAGTAGCTCCTCTTGCACATAGGTCTGCAGTTTCACAATCCTGGTGCTACAAAATCCTCATCTCCTAATATAAGAAAAATATCCCGATTTTTCTCACTACATGATTGCACACTTCACGAAAAGAATTTTATGGACTTTTACAAAGTTACTGTTTCTTTACCTAAATTAAATCCCTATCATAAAACTTTTTTTTTGTCCCATTATAGGCTGGAAGATCTTAGTACATAGTTTCTACCTGTTCTTTCTTCCATTTCTCTCTCCTACAGAAGTTTCTTTCCCTGCTTTCATCATCATTTATTCACATGGACTGTCTGACAACTGATTGTGAGCATTACCTCCAACAGGGAAGGAGACTTGGTTATTAAGAGGTGGGCTGCACTCTTTATTCCTTAGACTGTTAAACTCTTCCAAATGCTTCCTCATTTTAAGGATACATAATTTAATACTTGGTGACTGATTTGCTGTAGTGCGAATTACACGCAACTATAGCTCATGTCTGTGGAAGATAAATTGATATCAAACATTAAACACTTTGTTTCTCTGGTTGGACACCCAAGGCTAATTCAGAATAGCAACCAGTGCCTTTGCTTCCTATGTGTAAAATGGAGCAGTAATACAACCCTCTTCACACAGCTGATGTAAATAGTAATGCATTCCCTAAGGACTAAGACACAGCATTCTGAATACAGTAGGTTGGCCTTTAATTCTATATTCACTGAAGGTATTGGATGTCATATAGTGAACAAAGCATGGGAGACAGTGCAATAAATGATGAGGATGAAAAGCACTAATTAATAGTTACCATTCGGTAAGTACTATATAATCAGTGCTGTTAATGAGGCAGGGGACCTATGGGAAACATTAGATCTTGTATTTAAAGACTATCATAAAGGTATATGCAGAGGGGATATACATAAAAATTCCACTGGAAACCTTAATTTTGGCATTTTCTAACTTCAAGTGTTGATTTTGCAAACTTGAAGGTGGTTTTTGTTTTTTAAATGTCATTTTCAGGAGTTATCTAATACATATTATACTTGCATTCTTTTATACTGAACTGCTGCCTGCACTCACAGCTTCTGAGCGGAGGAATTTTATTGTCAAGGGCATCAGTGAATAGTGAAATATCTTTGAAATCACAAAGGAGAGTGACATCCCCTAAGCAGACGTACTGAACGTTGTCAGAATAACAATAAGATGTGAGAGGCCATGGCCCATTTTACATCTGTTAGAAAAAATGTTTCTTTCTGGTGGAAAGCCCCATTACTTATGAAAATTTAAGAGTAGACACTGGAAAATGTATGAAAGAGAATGACTTTGTTTTGGCAAAGAAGAAGAAAAGGCCTGATAGAATCTGAAAGGTCTATTTCCAGCTCACATCTCAGCACTTTCAATCCACATCTGCCCTAGGGTACTTCACTGTTACATATGCTACTCTTCTCTCTACTTTACCTCAAATAAATGTGAAAAGGCTTACAGCTAAGGGCTCTGATTCTTAGCCAGGGAAGATTTTCTTTAGAATCACTAACATGGTTCATCACATGGTCCTTGCAGACCTTCTCTGAAGATGATGATAGTTATTTGGTATTGCAGCTCTTGTGCCACAGCATTGCACAGCCTGAGGGTAACCTGTAACTGGTTCTGCTTTACCCAAAGGTTCAGGTCAGATGGAGGGCTGACCTGCAGTCAGATGCACCTTCCATTACAAAAAGTCACTTAGCCAGCTGAAAATAAGCCTTTAAGTAGTTGTGATTAATTAAAAAACTTCTGTTCATAGTACATCAGCCTCAAAGCTGCAACTATTAAATTCCAGTCCAAATTAATAAATCCTAGAATAGTTTAGGTTGGAAAGGACCTTAAGATCACCCAGTTCCAACCCCCTGCCAAGAGCAGGGACATGTTCTGCTAGACCAGGTTGCTCCAAGCCGTGTCCAACCTGGCCTGTATATTATGAAGTGCAAAATTTAGGTGTTTGTCAAATTTCTTTGGCCCCAGACATTTAGGACATGATAAATACCCACAAGATACAACTGGCCAGACACCAGATTGAGGAGCTGATCATAATGTAAATAAACAAATGTTTAGGTCAGCAAATTGACAAGCAGATTATGGTTGTTTTAATTGGCATTTGAATGGTACTATTTATTTCTTTAAATTCCTAAGTTTAGAAATGGAAATAAATACCCTAAACATAACAAATTCACATGCCTTCTAAAAACTTTCCTATTTCTGTCCTGTTCACTGCACAGTTTCTGACTTTGTCAGTTTGCTTTCCTTAAAGCAAGCTAAAATGGCAAGAAAACTTGTGATCTTTCTAATAAACACAACTTCACACATAGGGACAGTTTTATACTCTAACAGTCAGGTTAAATTACCACAATAAAAGCTTTCTACTCATGAGCAGTGTTTTCTATGTTTCTTGGAATGGGTTTACAAGTTAAAATCAAGTCAAAAGAGATCAATATTTTCTTTTCCCTGGGACATATCAACCATCCTTAGGAATGCAGACAGTAAAAAGGTAGTTTGGGACTCAGAGCAGGTTGCAAAAATAATTTAGAGTTGTGCTCACTGTTGTCATTAAACTAAATCACATCAAGAGTCTTCATTTTTTCAGGCTGCATTCAGTATGGTATTAAACCCAAGTCTTCCCATTGGTATTTTTATTTGCAAATACGAGATTTTCTTCTAAAAGTCTAATGTGCCAATAGAGACATCTCTGCACAGTTACCAATTATTTAGTTACATTCTAATGACAGGCATTACAAAGCAGACACAGTGTGGAATGAAATCATGACTTATTAAGGCATTTGTCAGGCAAAGGTGCTTCTTCTTTCTTTTTAATTATATGTTGGAGCAGTTCCATCAATGCTCATATAGTACATATACTGCCAGTTTTAATCATTGAAAATCTAGGACAAGCACACTGAAGTATTACGTATTTTACAACCTTTTCTGTCTAAAACCTTTTTCAACTGAGTGCCATCTCAAAGTGCTTTTTAAGCTGTGAGTTAATCAGGAGAGTCCAATGTATCCACTAAGTACAATACTATTTCCCTTTTCTATGGACAATCTGTACTTAAATAATTTGTCCAGCATCTCAGAATAAATGGGAACAGTGGAAGAACCAGAAGAAAACCCTTAGATTTTCTCAGCTACTCAGTTTTGCATGTACTAAGAAAAGCTGCCTTCTGTTCCCTTCAACTATGATCTGTCCTGGAACTACTTCTTGGGATAGAACTTTAAAGTGTGATTACATTTGGTTTATGTTGTGGTTCTGCTCTGCTTAGACAAACACCCTTTTTTTGCTGGATTCCCTGGTTTCTTTTTCCATGTGTCAAATGCTGCAGTCGCTGGGATTATTTCACTACCGCTGCACCGTTATGACAACACTTTTCTATCCCTTGAAAACCCAAGGCCAGGTTGGATGGGGCTTGGAACAACCTGGTCTAGTGGAAGGTGCTCCTGCCCAAGGCAGAGGATTGAAACTGAATGAGCTTTAAGGTCCCTTCCAACCCAAAACAGTCTGGGATTCTGTGAAAAGCAAACATACTGTTTGAGCCCTTGTGCTGTCCTTGGAACAAATCTGATCGTTAAATTGTAACATATATATATGCTAACTTCTTTTCCTATACTTCTTCTTTTCAAGGTAGCTCCTTAACTGGGGTCCAGTCAAGAAGAAACATCCCATTACTGCAGGCATCAGCCATTTCACCAACATTTCAAGTTTATCTTCTCAGACTTCAAAGTAGTTTTGATCAGTAAATAACTCTTCCCTCTAAAAATGTTAAAAGAATTTCTTGCTTAGCAAATTTTAATAGTCTTTTCCTTATTTCTTTGAAAGGCTAACACTCTTGCAAAGGGAAAAAGGGTTTAGAAAAGAGAGAAGTGTTTTAACCCAGACTCAAAAGTTCCAAAGAATCTCTAATCCTCTGAATTTTTATGCGCTTCTCTGAAGTACCCTCAGATGCTGTCCGGGTCCCAGGCTGCCCTCTCAACTCTGAGACCCACAATCCTTTCCTCTAGTGTAACAGCCTGCAGAGTATTTCCACATTACTCATGCACTGCTGTTACATGCTTTTGTCCTTCAAAGGGAGGCTTTTACAGCTCGGTAACAGTGGTAAGAACTCTTTTCCTCTGAACTGCAAATTTAAAAAGAGGCTAAGATGGTTTGTGGCACCCTGTCAAAAGCTGTAAATTGTTCTCACAGCACCATATTTCCAAACTGATGGCAATGTAAACTTACGGGTGGCTACGGGTGGAAGGTAACACCCAAAGTGAGATTGTAGGGTACCAAATCTGCTCCCTGTCAAGGGAGTCAGAAGAAATTGGCTCGCTTCAGGAGACAGAATATTTCTTCTCTCAGACCTTCATAGTCAGGCTAGATTCCAAATCCTATGTTTGTTACTTCCATCTCATATGCTACTGACTGATGATATGTGAGAGTGGAGAAGGAAAGATGAAAGAAGAAACATTTGCTCTCCTGTGTTTATGTTGTCTTTACAAAGAAAATACACGGAGATTATTGTCTCTATTAAACCTGATAAATGGCTCTGTGACACCAAACCCAAGTCAGTCTTTGTACCAATTATCCTCAGAGCTCTGTGGATATTACTGCCAATAAAAGACAGAATAAAAGGTAAATATTCAAAACCTCTTAGATTTAAGGAAATATATTAAAATTATCTCTATTTAGTCATGAAGCTATGAAAACCTATGCAAAGACTTAATTTATTGCTGTACTAAAACCACACACTACTAATACAAAATGTAGTATGTTTGCTATCATAGTATGAATGCCTATCAAACCACTAAGCTGGTAGAAATACATTGTTACATTCCAAAAAATCACTTTATTGACTTGTTAACTCCGTCAAAATGGCTGTAGCCTCCTTCTGTGGTACAGAAAAGAAGTTAGCATTCAACAAGTTTATCTCAACTACAGACTTCATTTAAGGGGAGAGATTTAGAAAGACTTGATAAAAGGTAAAAATTATGTTTCCTCCTCCAGCCCATGAATAAATTCTGGGTATAAAAAGAAGAAAATCAACTAGGTTTAGCAAGATAAAGGATCGGGTGATTGGAAAAAAATCCCTTCAATTCATTGGTAATACATGCTGTTCTCTTCCTCCACTAAACCACAACAGAGACATTTCTTGGTTGTCTGGAAAGATTTGGATGATATCAGACCTGAACCAATTTTGCTTAGATTTGGAACAAAATGCAGCATAAAAACATGATTTTGATGGTATTTTACTTTCCTTTCAAATGTAGCCAGGCATAAATTGTAAGATAATAATTCTATAATAAATAGCATGTAGAATTAGTAATTTTCTAACAAATTAAACATGATAATTGAGGAATTGAACAGCTACAGATTAAGTTTTCTAAATTATTTACATCAGTGCCTCTACATTCAGCATGCCCTCCCAAGTCACTAAAAACATATACAAGAAATGTCTTTCCTTTAGAAAATCAGCTGGAATGAACAAATAACAGAGGATTTTACAAGTTTAAGGTAAATTTTCCACTCACTGATTTGAATAATGATCAAAATCTTGTTTCAATCTCTTTGGATTAAATCAGCATGCTTAAAGAGTACAATGAAACAAAGGAAACCACTGTTGAACAGATCACCTTGAGAACTAACAGTTTCTATGGAGTTTGTTTTCTAAGAGGCTTAGCAAGTGAATTTTGGGGAAGTCCCAGGTACCCAGGAGATTATTAACCTGAGGCCCTGCAAGGTTTATAAGAACACAAGAGATAGCAGCATTTTTTTTTCCCCTCTCTGGATGCGTGGATCCCGAAAGCTAGTTTATGATAATTCTTCACCATGCCTTTTCCTCTTTCTTTCCCACAAAATGCAGGCAGAGTAGCAGATGTGAAAAGGTCCTTTGACAGCAAACATGACAAGATTAAACATCCCCAGCAGAGACAGAAAGTTGGGCATGTGTAGAAATTAAATGTCAGTACATCTCATTGCCCCTAAGTCTCAAGCCATGATTATTCATTTTCTAAGGTAAATGCAGAGAATGCTTCAATGAATTAAAAGACCTGAGCCTGAAACAGGCTTCAAGAATGCAGCTTAGCACTCTTAGCAATCAATAGCATCAGGGAATCCTGGTTTAAATTATGAATATATTTATATTTATGGAAGCTCAGGCTTGTGAAAGATACGTATACAAGATACCCTGTGTGACAGGCCTAAAAATTAATTTCTATCATTCCATTTGATCTCAAGCCCTACAGAGAATATAGGCAATTTCATTTACTTTGAGAATGCAACTCGAGTGTGTCCTATAACACTCTGAATATAGTCAGCATTATTTATAAAACCAGCCTATGCCCTTATTTAATACTTTGGCAGTCACGCTAAACTACTGAACCTTTTAGGGAGCAGTGTTAGTTGAATGTCAATGCATACACATATGATTGCCTTTCGTCTGCACAGAGAAGTGGTAATTAGGATTTCCATTGAGTTTTCTGACAGAGGTGAAGCTGAATTAAAGCCTATTTATAAATACGTTAATATCATAAAACAGCCTTAGAGCAATCAATTTGAGCAACACTGTAAATATGCCCTTCATCATGTAAAGGTTGACTGTTTAATAACAATATGGAAATATCTTTGCAAGGCTACTTTCTTTGGTCTCTTCTCTTTGTTTTTCAAGGCACAGTGTTTCTCCCATTGGGGAAAGTGTGCAGACAAACCTAGTATCACTTCCATTGCTTATTTGTATGTATAGGACTTAGTTCTGTTCTTCAGATGAATCAAAAGCTTAAACCCCTGGCACCTTTTTTTCATTAAAACTTCTATTAAAGCTTGATGAAGGGTCATGAGAATGTTCATTATTTACAAGTCAATGTTTAGTAGCAGAACTAGAAATTCTGACTTTTCAGCCTGTATGAATTGCCAGAACTCCACTGACTGCAGCTAAGGATCTGTCCCAGAAATCATGTTTTTAGCTCACTCACCCATTTAGTGTCTTTCTAGATAGAGCTGGTTGTCTAGCTCTAAGGCTGACTTGCTGCAACCATAAGTAAATGACTTGATTTTGAACTCAGATCTTCTGCCTAAAAAATAAATCTGAAAATACCTAGCTTACTCCTGTGTTGTATTATTAATTCAGGAATTCCACTAAAGTTAGAATGGCACAGAGCCACTAAAAGTGAAACCAGAATTAGGGGGAATTTTAACACACAAATGTAACCGAGAGCACTAGTAAACCAGTAAGACACATGATGTAAAGCTGCAATGACAAGCAAGGGAAGCAGACCCCAACAAGCCGATATTCTCACTCACCTGCACAACCCCACAGAATTAAAGCCCATGCTCTGGAAATGAAATCAAGAACATTCTGACAATTTTAGTGCTAGGAATTTATTCAACATCATGGTTTTGCATGGAATTGCCTTCTTACTCCACTTAAGAGTGTGCAATATTTTGCATTCTGCATCGTTTCTCTCTTCCTTTAACAAGGAAATTTCATCATTCATCATCAACTTTTTGTGGTATCTTAGACTTTCAAAAAATTAAATTTGTGTTTCCAACCATTATCAACACAATCCCTTTAACTCACTTTTCCGAATTTATGTACCCCTGACACCAATTTAATATTTTTCTTCTTATTCTGAAGCTTGTTGGATTCCTGAAATCATATACAACTCATAGATCAGTAATTCATTTAGAATGCTACAGATTGTTTGCGATCTAATTTTTGTGTGACAGTTGAAGTCAAACTAGCATGAAGCATATGTGTATTCTATCAAAAATAGGCACAGATAATTCAGTTTGAAAAAGCTCTTGAGCAAGTGGCACCTCAAGAAATCAGAGAGGAGACATGGAAATGACAGCCCAGAGTGAAGGCAATACAGAAATGTTCCTGTTATCTCTATCATTTTTCCTAAAGTGTCCATCACTGAAGACAATTACAACTATAAAATGATAGCTGGAAAATATTTGGAACACCACAGGTTATCACTTCAGCATTGGCTAGTCTGGCAGCAGAGCAGCTTTGCAGCTGATTTTATAGTTACAGATCATGTAGCACTATGCTATTCTGGGTTACAGAGGAAAATCCTATGCAATGCAAACATAAACTCATATAATCACAGAATGGTTTGGGTTGGAAAGAACCTTAAGATCATCCAGTTCCAACCCCCTGCCACAGGCAAGAACACCTTCTACTAGACCATGTCACTGTTCAAGCTGGCCTTAAACACTGCCAGGGATGGGGCAGCCACAGCTTCTCTGGGCAACCTGTGCCAGCACCTCAGCACCCTCACAGGGAAGAATTTTTGCCTAAAATCTAATCTCAATCTCACCTCTGGCAGGTTAAAGCCACTGTCCTATCACTAGTTCTTCCAGCCAGCAGTTTTACCAAATCCTTGCACTATTGTCAACAGAATAGAGAACCGTTGACCATTTCTGACCCTTGGAAAATATTTGGTCTCCCTATTTATTCAGGTGAAATTTCAATACCAAAAATAAAAGTAAAAAGGATGAAGGGGTGTTGATTGGCAGCTGACTCAGAAAGTAGAAAAGGGGCAGATGAAACAGTGACTCCAACAAGCGAAGAAGCTCTCAATCTTCTTGTCTGGAGACACACAAGTTTTCTGAAGTAACAAATAAATCACAATAAAAAATTACCCATGACTGATCTATCTTGACTTTCTGGGGCTAAACAGGGAGAAATCAGTGCAACCACAGCAAAACCAGACAAGTTTGGTTTTCTCTGAAAAAGATACAACATGACAACATCATGCTTTTCTTTTCTGGGGTGCTAGATTTACATCAGAGAGCTTAATTATTGCATGCATGAGCTTGTGAGACTCAAAAGAAATGCCCTCTAAGACAGGAATGACCTGTAAATACTGGCCTGTGCTTGTGTCGAAGGAGAAGGGAAAGAGGAAATGATTATTTACTGTTTTTTTTTTTTTAATCAAAAGATGTAATAGCATATGACAAGGTCTATTATCCCCTGAAAGTAAAAGGGAAAAAGGGAATGTCTTAATGCTGTAACAAAAGCTAAATCACTTCAACTGTCAGCCTCTATCAAGACACACCAAGCAGGGGAAGTGACTGCTAAGCCAATTTGTCCATCATTTTTTGACAAGTGCTAGAAAATATAAATAAGGTAGTGGGGATGAATGTGACTCTACAGGCGTTGTTATGGTTGACTACTGTAGACACAACTCACCACTTCTGATAATTTTCATGCCATTTAGGAGAGCTGGGTGCTAGGTGCTGAGAAACATAAAGCAGTATAAGATAATACAATTTGAAAAGAGCGTCCCTGCATCCCTGAAGGCTTATCGATAAAATGACAACAGAGGTCACTTCCCTGAATCAATGGCTATGTTATATTTATATATCGTATATCATCTGTAAATTCGGTAACTTGTATTATAACCATAGAATGGTTTGGGTTCGAAGAGATCTTATAGGGTTCCAACTCTCTGCCATGGGCAGCGACACCTTTCACTAGACCACATTGCTCCAAACCCTGTCCAACCTGGCCTTGAACACTGCCAGGGATGGGGCAGCCACAGCTTCTCTGGGCAACCCGTGCCAGCGCCTCACCACCCTCACAGGGAAGAATTACTTCCTTGTACCTAACCTGAACTTCCCTGTCTAAGTTTAAACCCATCACCCCTTGTCCTGTCACTACAATCCCTGACGAAAGGTCCCTCCCCTCCATCCTTATAGGCCCCCTTCAGATACTGGAAGGCTGCTATGAGGTGTCCATGCAACTTCTCTTCTTCAAGCTCGGCAGCCCCAACTCTCTCAGCCTGTCTTCATACGGGAGGGGCTCCAGCCCCTGATCATCCTCATGGCCTCCTCTGGGCTTGCTACAACAGCTCCATATTAACACAGTTTCAAATGTTGGTCACCTTTCTGTATCCCAGAAGTTCCCAAAGCAATTCAAAGCCTGTTTCCACTTAGTACTGAAGCAGTTTCCCTGCTTTGGAAGAAGGTGAAAGCCAGCCAGTAGGCAGTATCACTTGGGTTTATGACTTGGTAGCAGGTTCTCAGCAAGCCCCTGCACCTGTGAAGTGCAGTACTAGAATATCTCCAATGTCCATGCTTCATAGATTAGGCGTTAGCATGAAAATTCATACAGGTATATGGCATAAAGTACCCGGTCTGTTCCAGAAGGAAGGAGGACTGCATTATTTTTCTGGCTGAGATGAAAGCATATGCTTCTTTGATGTGGATTTGCAGCTTACATTCACACATCCAGTCATTTGAGCTCTTATTAGAAGGGGTAGCATAGTTTGTTACCTCTTTGCTTGCAGTAGCTCCTTATCATAATATCAACCTATTCACCTTATTTCATCTACTTCATCAAGTTGGTTCAAAATAATCACTTGAAACTGTTATGATAATTAACTCTTTGAATTCTTGCCTTGAAAGCATAGACACATATGAAGATGAAGAAACAGAGAAGGAAATAATGACAAGTATGTTTTCCCAAATCTTGAAAAGAGGGATGTATGAGTGTAACAGCTTCACCAAGACAAAGAACAGAAAGACTTAGACAAGATTAACCATACATTAGTTTGCTTTGTTCTATGGGTAACAACCAGGCCCAGTTTTTACACAGTATATGAAATACCCATGATGCAAATAGTTCAAGCTCACTTCAAACTGTTGCCTGATGGATGTCAGTCAGCTCCCCTGTCTATCTGTCTTTTAGTGTCATCCATATGATGGCAATAGTAACAAGTCTGCTGATAAACCTACGTTTGAGACTCCTATATAGGAGCTGGTAACACCTTATATTTGTCACATTTAAGCATAACCCTTTAATCAGAAATCTTATCATTGCTTTTAGTTCTGTGTTTGTTTTCAGTTTCATTGAAAGGGATTTTTTTTTTTCTCTAAATTATTTGTAAGGGGAAGTTACATAGCTGGAAAAAGAACCCCTGTTCTAGACACAGCAGACATCTTTCAGTAATATCAGTTAACAGCACTAGGTTCACTGAAATCAATGGGAACATAGTCATTGACTTCAAGAGTACTAGAAGGCCACTGGGGATGTTTCAGATGGAGAAATATTAACTCTTACAAAGAAACTTACAGAGATTTTCAGACAAGGTTATTCCTTTGTCTGTAGCAATCTCCTTGCTTCCCATAGGGGTTTCTAATGAAAAGTCCACAAAACTGGTCAAGCTGGGTCAGCATATAATTCATTCTGAATAAATCAAAAATCAGGCATCAACTTTAATTGTGCTCCTTAATTTTGATATGTACAAGAATTTGGAGTCCTAAGAAGACTCAAAATATTGTTAAAATTTACAGACCAGTTTTTAACAGTTATGAGTTTAACGTAACAGTAGCATCCCTCATCTTTCTGAAGTGTTTCAAGATCTATGAAAATGTGCTCTGCATTACTATTCCCTTTGCATTTCTAGTTTCAGAGACTAATCTCCTGAGTTTCAAACAAATATGTTTTCAGCTGTTTTTACATCTCTCTAGCTCCACAGAGCCACCATGACTGACAGCTGTGTGACTGTCAATAGTAAAAACCTAGGCTGATACTTGTATAAACAGTTGAGAGGGCAAAACCCTCCTGATTATGGCATTTTCTACCAAGTCAGACCACAGTGTATCTAAGTTTTGCTGCGTAGAGAATTTAATGAGAAAAAAAGTTCCTGAACCAAGCTTCTTTTCCGAAACTGGAGTTTTGAACAGTCACCTGCTTTACCAAGAGCCAAAATTGGCACTATATAGCATCACTAAGGTGAGCTGTTAAATGATATGGCAACTGGCTCGTGCAAAAGCCCTTGGGTGTAGATCTCCACATTTTCCTTCTTCAGCCAAACTTCACACAGTGATTATAAGCATGACATGGAATGTCAGGCATATAGTTAAACCTTCTAAACTACAATTTATAGTTAGGCTCAGAAATACCTAGGGAGTGTCCCCTAAAACAGCAATTGATATGGTGTCAGCTGCTTTTAAGACCCTTCATTGGAATTGTACCATGTCCTGAAGCTACTGAGGGGGTTTTTGTTTGCCTTCACTGTCTCTCTACGCTTTTGGAAGTCTCCAAAGACACTGGCATGTATTTCTACCACTGAAGAAGTCTTCTATTCAATAAAATGTCAACAAGTCACAGATGATGCTTTCAGCTATAGAATAACTATTGCTTCAACCACATTCACATTTTGCTAAGTGTAATTCTAGAAACATTTTTGTCTTCTACCCAGCATATTTTCTTACTTTTCTTGTATTCACTTCCCTTCTTAGGTTGCTTTCCTCCTAGGAATGAAGTATTTGGAACTTACTGCCCATAATTTAAGATTAGCCTACATATGCCTTTAGTTCTGATGAAATATCTGAGGAACAGCTGAATTAATCCTTCAAAATACTTCATTGCTCTAACTTAACTGCCAAGATTTAACCTAAAATAAAAAACTCTGGTGAAGAATAGTCCCAGACTTTTCTAAAGTCCTGGGGGGAGGGGGGGGAGGGGGGGGAGAGGGTGAAGGTCATGTGGGAAGCTCAGGAGTTTAGATTGTGAAAGCCAGTCTCAGCCCATGCTTTGGCTGCAAATTTTTCTTCCACACATCCACAAGGTGCTGAGAACTTGTCTCGATTGCTGTGACAGCACAGCATCTTGCAAACAGTGTTTGACACTTCAGAGGCTTAGGATCCAGTGTTCCTCATATCTTTAGGGCTGGTTAGATTCACTGTGGAGAAGCATCTTCACCTTCTCTCATAGAGCATAACCCAGGCAGCTGACAGAGGAGCACACAGCAGCCTGCACAGGTCTATCAATTTCTGCGTTATCAGATACTGTAAGGAATGTGAGAGAAATTTCTGAGATACTGAAGCATTTCTATGGCACAGGTCTATTAAGAACCTCCAGGCAGTAGTGTTCTAGTAATTACATGTTGATTATGGAGAAAAAGCCATAAGTAAATTAAAAATAACACCAGATACAAGAATCAGACAAGCTCCATTGCTATAAGCAGATAAACATTTGTATTGAAAACTGATGGAATGCTTTACTTGTATAATCACCTTGTTCAGATTTTCCTCTGCATCAAACTAATAAGATGATTGGATATAAAAAAATACATATACAGACATGAAATTCCTTCCCCCAACTTTTTAAGGTACTTAGAGAAAGGCTGTAGACAAGCAAACAACAGATATATAAAGAGAGTCTGGACAGAATGGCTGGACAGAATGAAAGTTAAAAATTATTACAGAATTGTTTGGACATCTTAAGACACACTGTTCAATACAATTTATTTACAAGGTAGACTAAAATTCACTAGTGTAATAACGGAACTATTTGTCTTAGCAAGTATCTTGTTATTGGTAATCAATAATGTAGCTGAGATGACTGATGGCTTTGTTTTCCTGCAGTGCCTCAGTCAGTCTAAATTATTTATTTGACATGCTACCTTTTGGCAAATCCAAGGAAACAGTGATAAGAAATTTGCAAATTTGCATTCCTCTGATGCATAACTCTAAATGAATGTGAAATATTCCTCAAGATTTTGGTGAATGACATATGACTAACAGACTGAGGGACAGTTTTGTTGACCAGTCACAGTTTTGTCTTCTGGCATGAATAACAAGGTAGACATCAGAATGAAAAACAAGGAGTTACTTTTTGTCACACACGGCAGTGGAAAACATGATGGCATTTGCAGAAATATCTAGAATTTAGATGCCTCTGAATACTCAAGGACCTGCCTTAGTTTATTAGGAGCTTTGTTACAGCCAACTTTAATTAGTACTGGGACTGGGAAAAGGGTAAAAAGATAAAAGAGCATAAGAACTTAATAGCAGGAAAAGGCAAAAGTCTCTCAGCTCACTATACTGCCCCAACAATGGCCAACAACAGAAGGTGAAGAATTAATATAAGAGTAGAGCCAGTACAGAACAATATTTCCCTTTCTGTATCTTGTCATTTCTGTCATCTGTTCACCAGGCTGAGGAGTTCTATTATTAAATATGTTCAAGCTTTTCAGTAACTCCAGGCATCATTGCTCTTCTTTGTACAGTTTCAGCTGTTTAACAGCCTATTCAAGATATGCTGATCAAAAGTACACTCAAGGTGTGGGTATAAATGAATTCACACCCTAGTGTAACAGCATTTTTTTCTATGCTTTCTGAATACATAAATCATAATATTTCAGGGGTTTTTATACTTAATTCAATTTCATGTCATTATTTTAAATTGTTGCTGGGCATGAAGCTGATATTTTCAGGGCTTTATCCACAATAACTCCAGTGTCTCCTCCTTCAGTATTGACAGAGATGGTCACTGCATCCTCCTTATGCATTTCCATATGCAGTTTGCATATTTTTGCAAGACCCTTCTATAAAACTTCATTGTCTCTTCTCCTCCTGAATAATTCTGTATTGTCTGAAGACTTTGTATCCTCACTGTCTACCTTCTTTATTAGATCATTTAGGAATCCTTTCAGTGGTACAGGTCTCAATGCAGATTCCTGTGCAGGGCAAGAAAGACACTCCAACCTTGTATAAAGGCAGGGTGAATATGGATTCACAGAGACAAAGCTTAATCATGACAAGGCTGAAGAAAACATGCCGATTTTGGATCCTTCTTCTGTAGCTTTCCTTCATTTTGCCTTAACAGCAGAGAAATTTCCTAGTTGTATTGTCTAACTATCCTAGTAAAATGAATATAATCTTGACCACCGTGTAGGTGCAGAACAGAAACCACTCATGTTCTGGGCTGCATTCCCAGAGCATGATCAGCAGGTCGAAGGAGGTGATCCTGCCCTTTTGCTCTGCTCTTGTGAGATGACACTTGCAGCACTGTGTACAGTTCTGGTGTCCTCAACATAAAAAGGACATGGAGCTGTTGGAGCAAGTCCAGAGGAGGCCACAAGGATGATCAGGGGCTGGAGCACCTCCCGTATGAAGACAGGCACAGAAAGTTGGGGCTGTTCAGTCTGGAGAAAAGAAGGCTGCTTGGAGACCTCATAGCAGCCTTCCAGTATCTGAAGGGGGCCTACAAGGATGCCGGAGAGGGACTCTTCATCAGGGATTGTAGAGATAGAACAAGGGGTGATGGATTCAAGCTTGAACAGGGAAGTTCAGGTTAGATATTGGGAAGTCCTTCACTGTCAGGGTGGTGAGGTGCTGGCACAGGTTGCCCAAGGAAGCATGTGCCATCCCTGAGCCACCCCTGTGCCACAGGTTGCCCCATCCCTGGCAGTGTTCAAGAACAGGTTGGATGGGGCTTGGGGCAACTTGTTTTAGAGAAAGGTGTCCTTGCCTGTGGCAGGGAGTTGGAACCCGATGAGCTTTAAGGTCCTTCCACCCAAATTATTCTAGGATTCTATGTTCTCATGGCTGGTACTCTGACCACAAAGCGCAAAATCTCTTCTCTAAATGGAGCAGCTCCAGAAAGTGTTTTAGCTCACACTGTCAGGCTGTCAGCAGCTCACTCGCACAGATTATGTTTCTTCACCCCCCTTTCAGTGCAGAGTTTCATGTGCAATAAGCTCACATCCCTCCAAAAAGTGGCAGTTCTAGAAGTAAACTTCTGTAATACCAAAATACCACTTGACTGGCCTCATAACAGCAGTTTGAGAAATTTTGTTTCTGGGATGTGTGATCATTAGAAATGATGCAAAGTCTTCACATGAACAGAAATATTACATTGATGTTAGCAGTAAATCCCAAGAGAGGTGTTTTCTACTTAAAGGCCAATTTATACACAACCCTGTGTCAGAATCTAGTCAGTGTGAGTGAACAGAGCTGCTGGCATTACAGGACAGACTCTGGAAAACGTAGACAGGAACCTTATCAACCACCTACTTCAGGGTCAGGTAAATTATAAATTGCCTTTCTTGGTGCCATTATGGTAACTGCCTGGTGAGGTTTTGTCTTTAGTGAGGGAGTGCCAGTGGTAGCCCAGTGGACTGGTACCAGGTCTCAGTGCTGGAAGGTGGCAGAGGGGTTTGCTCTTTCATAATTCACAACTGGGGACTAACACACTGACTTTTACTGCAAATTTTCCCGTATTAAAAGCCAAAGTTGGTGGGTGTGCCCAGATATGGCTCATTACTAATTCTGTAATACATGACTTCCAATACATTTGGTCTTGACATCTGCAATGTACCAAGATCATAGACTGGTTTGGGTTGAAGGGACCTTAAAGCTCATCCAGTTCCAACCCTCTGCCATGAGCAAGGACACCTTCCACTAGAACAGGTTGCTCCAGGCCCTGTCCAACCTGGCCTTGACACTGCCAGGGATGGGGCAGCCACAGCTTCTCTGGGAAACCTGTGCCAGCGCCTCAGCACCCTCATAGGGAAGAACTCTGCCTAAGAGCTCATCTCAGTCTCCCCTCTGTCAGGTTAAAGTCATTCCCCCTTGTCCTGTCCCTACAGGTCCTTGTCCAAAGCCACTCTCCAGGTTTCTTGTAGCCTCTTTAGGTATTTGAAGCATTTAGGTACTGGAAGACTGGAAGATCAGAGTGCTGGCGATTCAGTAGCGTATTGTGTCTTGCTGTGAACCCTTACATAGTAAAATGCACTTTGAAACCTTTGTTTATTGTTCCCATTCAGAGAAAACTAATGCACTTTGAAAGGTAAGGCAGAATGGACAATTACTAATGCTGCTGAAAACAATTAGTTCTCATTTGCTTAACACCATTTCCTAATGCACAGCTCAAAAACTTTTCACAGGATCTTTAAAACACAGTTTTAAAAATCAGTTTTCTTTGGCCATTTCCTAATGATTTAAATTGAGTGCTGAACCTGACATGCAATTAAGCTAAAATAGGTCAATATCCATTTTCTTCAGTTATATAGGAATTTTAACTTGGTGACAGAGGCTGTGGAATCACAGATAGCTACTGTATATCTGCTTGCTGGACATGCAGAGTGAAAACATGACTCAGCTACCTTTAGTTATGTTGACTGAAAATCACCAGGACAGCTCCTGAAGTAAAGCAAAGAATGTCACCAATCATTAAGGACAAGCATTTAATTTACAAAGAAAGATAGGACTTAAGCACGTTACAACTTTGGTGTCTGATCTCACTTGGGAAAGTAGATATGAAGATATTCTTCTCCAGCTTGAAGCATTAAAGCTGGAACATGTAAGATCAAGCCCTTCATAAAATACCCACAAAAGCCTCACCAAAATAAAATACCCACTTGTCTGCAAAAGGACTTTCTACTGTTCTTAGCACCACACAGTAATGGAAGGTGACGGCTGGAGTGTGCAGAACAATTCTGCACCCAGCTGAAATTGCCAAAAAGGCTTAGGAAAACATGAGGGAAGGAACTGTCAGAAGCGTGACTAAAGCCCTCATCTAATTATTTATGATTACAACTGCTAGATGTCCAGGACTTTATTTTACATGTCATCCCCAAAAATGCCATATTCTTCTCAGATGACAAATTATTCATGCATAAACTTAATTACCCATATGACATTTATTACAAACTTCCATCTGGAGTTTCTGGTTATGATATTCTGAAGTCTGAGCTTTTTAATGTGGCTGTGATGTAGTCATTAAAACAAATTAGGGACAGATAAAATTAATAATTGCTTCATCTTTTTGCAATTAAAGTAGCTTTTGCTTTGGTAACTGCTTTGGTAACAAGGCTGATGATTGACTGAGATTTTGCTGATGTATCACTCCACAGAAGTATAATTTTCTGCTTGAAAATGACTGACTTGACTTACTTACTTAATTTTGCTGGATTATGGTTTACAGGACACAGCCAGAATGATTAAGTTCAATTTCTTGTTAGGTCTTGATATATCATTTGTTTGTGTTTGGAAAGATGATGAGTGCTGCTAGTGAAAAGGAGGAAAAGGTTCACAGCGGAACAGTATCTGAAGGAGGCCTACAAAGATGCTGGGGATGGACTCTTCATTAGGGATTGTAGTCGTAGGACAAGGGGTGATGGGTTCAAACTGAAACAGGGGAAGTTTAGGTTAGATATAAGGAGGAATTTCTTCCCTGTGAGGGTGGTGAGGCACTGGAATGGGTTGCCCAAGGAAGTTGTGGATATTCCATCCCTAGTGGTGTTCAAGGCCACATTGGACAGAGTCTTGGGTGACATGGTTTAGTGTGAGGTGTCCCTGCCCATAGTAGAGAGGTTGGAACTAGATGATCTTAAGGTCCTTTCCAACCCTAACTATTCTATGATTCTATGATGGACTATATATGAAGCTCATACAAGCTGTTGCCCAGACAACAAGGAATCCTGAAAAACTGAACTGGGTAAGTTGCATCAGAATGTGCTTTATTTCATACACTCACTGGACTCCTTTTCTTGCTATTTAACTGAAAAATCAAAACAGGACTATAGCCACAGTAAGATGCTTTCATCAAATGTTTCTTTCAAGTTGTCCACAACGATGTTTTCCTCTAGGTCCTCATTCAAGATTTCATTTGAACGAGGCAACCATAACTTACCAGAGTTATTTTTCTGAGGTTTGAGATATGAATTAGTAAAGGTGAAAGGGAAAAAGATGTATTAATACAACATTTTCCCAATGTTAATGAGCTCAGAAACAACAACAAAAAAAGAAATCCATCATTTTCCACAGCGAAAAGGTTAGGTGAAAAGAGAGGTGCAAAGAGAAGGTCTTTGGTGAAATTGCACAGATTTCTGTGCCTACAAGATCTGTGCTGGCTACAAGACCTTACTTATGAACTGCTCTCAGTGCACTTCCACACTGCAAAACCACTCAATTAATCTGTGTAGTAAGCAATTTCAGCAGAAGAGTTAAGGACTTCAAATAGATAGCAGGTGAGTATTTCACAGAAGGAGGTACAGCATATTTGCATATAAAGAAATAATCGCTTCTGAACACACAGAAAACTTTAGGCTCTGCAGCTGTGATGCAAATCCCATGAGATTTGGGGTTTGTATCCATGGGTTTGTAAACCCTGGCATGTTATCTACTTGTTAAAACTTCTTAGAGTCCACATTTGCTCATCACCCATGCTCATTCTATCCTCACAAAAAGTCATGATCCATTTCTTCACCTAGTACAAATGAAAGCAAGGTTTTTACTTACACATCTGCAGCTAGCTTGATGATTTTGGTGCAACCTATGTGGCAAATAGTACAAACCCAGGCTCAGACCAGGGCTGATTTGTGAGAACAGAATAAGCCTATAATAGGGCTAGTATGTTAGATTTTTTTTCCCATTTTCTTCACTAGAAATATTGACATGTTAATTTACAATGCTTAGGAGAAAGATTTACATTCCTCCTAAGTGGTCTTTCATGTGTGTTTAAAATCATTCGTTTAAATACACATTTACCTACAACTAACTGCCTCATGGCAGAACAACTATGCTAGGAATGTAAAACATTAATGATTAAACACTGCTCACTCCAAGATGTGTGAGTTGGAGAAAGAGATGGGCATGGATGAAAGCTCCTGACCCTCCAGCACATGAGAAACAGCCTGTGTGTTTCCCCTTTCCTCATGACAACATCCCTAATGTATTCCAACAGGTTTGAAGCGTGATTGAGTCATACCTTGTGCACAAGAACTATTTCTGCTGTAGCAAAATAGAAAGAAGGAAAAAGGAATAGAGTAATGGAACTGAGAACAGCCTAGTATGGAACAGACCTCAAAAGACCATTTGGTCCAACCTGGCCCAAAAGGAGCATGGAATCACAGAGCAAGACTGTACATTCCCTCTGATGCACTCATAGCACATAGGCATAACAGCCAGAATAAGCTACTCTTACTTGCGTGATTTCCAAGGCCCACCTGTGGAGAGAAACATTTACCATGGGTAAGAATACTAGGACTTAACCCTTAACTATATACAGGATGTAGTTACGTATATTATTCTACTAAGCTAGATTCTACATTTTCCTCTTCAATAATGTTTATTTATTGCTTGAAAACAAACCTCAAAAGGTTTTGCATAGAGAAATTTCTTCATTTACTGTTTTTAATCATGTTTTCAGTGCTCACATAATGCAAGCCTCTTTCCTGCCAATCTTTGTATTGAGTCTGAGCTTTTGCACTAGGCTTAATTCAATTTGGACAGAGAATAAGACTGTCACCCATGGTTTGGGTCATCCAAAGGATAACATCTATTGAAAGGACTTTGCAGATTTTAACCATGAAAATAATGAGGGGGGAAGTTTAAAAGATTTTAATTAATTTGCATCCCTAAAGATGACTTAGCTCTGTTGAGAATTAGTGTATTAATGTGACTGTGAAGACTACATGGACTGATTTGGTGTGTCATATTGAATTATGGCAGCCTGTATCCATGTCAAACGAAGTATCTTGGAAGGCAGGATATGGGAAGTTGAGGATAATTTCTAGAGGTTTCATCCATATCCCTGAAGTTTCTACCTCAGTGTTTGTTAAATATTCTTAGCAGGAATAAATTAGAGTCAAAATACCCAGGAGCCTTGAAACCACAGAAAGCTCTTGCAAAATGCTGAGAGAGACATACTGGAGAATCCCCACCATGTTTTTTTAATGGTTTAAAAAAATGCATTAGAAATGGCATTACTGCTTTATTTTACATTGTGTATCAGATGGAAGATCGGTTCAGCAGCTTTAGTAACTGAGACAAATCTCTGAATCCAAGTACAATTTCTTGCAAAGAGTTTGTATTGCCATTTTGTATCCTGATTATTTTATACGGAGTGAGAGCTTGGCCTCCCAGAGACTTCTGTGGAGTCAGGCTCCTTTAAAAGAACAATTTTCTGAGGATAGGCACAATTAATGGTCTCATCACAGTTGAACAATAAACTTCAAATAACTACCCAAAATTCAGTGTGCAGGGAAGAGCAGATTATTCTTACTGTAATGAGGTGCACCTGATGGATCACTAAGGATCTAATAACTGTCCTTTCAGTCCTGATAAGTGTCTGACCAGAACTTCTCATTTCTGCCACCTGAGAACAGCCTGGGTTTTGTGTTATACCATATTCAGAAAGACCAATTATCCACCTGCTTGAATACCCTCTTTGCTGGCAGGGTAAAGCAGTTCACTAATACTTCTAGTCTTGCATCTAAATTGCACATGGAGAGCCTGAGAACAGTGTTTTACAAGAAGCCAGTAGGAAATCTGGACTGGGCTGTGGTATGCTCTTCATCAGGGACTGCAGTGGTAGAACAAGGGGAAATGCTTAAAACTAGAACAGGGGAAGTTCAGTTAGATATAAGGAAAAAAGTTCTTCTCTGTGAGGGTGGTGAGGCTCTGGCACAGGCTGCCCAGAAAAGCTGTTGCTGCGCCATCCCTGGCAGTGTTCAAGGCCAGGTTGGACAGGGCTTGGAGCAACCCCGTCTAGTGGAAGGTGTCCCTGCCTATAGTGGGGGGTTGGAACTGGATGAGCTTTAAGGTCCCTCCTAACCCAAACCAGCCTGTGACCCTTGACAATTATACTGTTTATAAACAAAGGTTTATTAAAATCTGGTTGAGGGAAGCCATTAACACTTCTCTCTTGAGCTGTTTTCCTGCCCTGAACTACCTCATTCTACTGCTCTGGCATCGTTGGGTCCATGAGATTGGCCAGTTCATTACATTTTTTGCCAGCGAACTCTGCCTCCATCTTTTCACTGCATCATTGAGAGGCTGCATTTATGTGAGATAATGCTGAGGTTTTAAAAGAGGATGTGCTAGATGAAATTCCTAAAAGGAGCTACAGAAAGAGGAGTTATCTGGTATTCATCTGTAATCACACTGTGACAGGCACTGTGGGCAAAACCAGTGCCCTCAAAGGTGAAAAAAAAATGAGTTAGTCTAGTGCCTTTGGTGTGTACATCCATAACCATCATATCACATGTTGGCACTTCTGCTTTTAAGATGAAGAGTCCTGGATACAGTTTCTTCCAGACCCTGTATTGACATCTCAGATCTAAGATGCTGATACTCCCACCCAGCAGCATTTAGCAAAAGCCCCTGGGACTCAAAGCATCTTTTTTCCTTTTTTCCTTTTCAAATGCTTTTCTTATAAAGCAGGGAACATTTATCCTGCAACTTTCAAATCAATACCAAGGCAGCAGAGTGATCTGCATACAAATTGACTTGCAAATTTACACCCTGACTCTGCCAACAGGATTAAAAATCATTCATAAAACAGCAACTCCTTGTAATCACATCCGGCCAGATTTCAATAATAACTCAGGCATAGAAGAGCCTCTTGGTTTCTTATGTATTAAAAATAGTTTCTTCTCATTTTATATGTCTTCCTCGGATAGTCACATCCCATTTTCTCAAAAGTTTTCTGATCTGCATTTTATCATTCATCCTCCGAAAAAAAACCATCTACTTACTGACTAGAAAGATCTTCCCTACTAACCAAAAGGTGATTATACTCCAATCTGATAGCAGGCAGGATTTGGAAAATCCTGAGTCATCACTACTTCACCACAGATCACAGTCACTGCCTTCAATAAAAGTCATTGCTGCCAAATTGTCAATAAATTCTGATGTATAATGAGCCTGGTAGTTATAATTCTGCTCTCTATAGGCAGTTGTCTCTCAGAAAAGCCATCAGGATCCTATTTAACATCTTATGAACATTATTCAGTCTTTAGTAGAGCAGACTCCTTCAGTGAGCATCTTTGATTTTTGCTTCAGATCATGATGTGTTTATAATTACATGTCGTGCTTGCTGTCTATTGCTAGACTGCATTTTCTACTTGACACATCTATCCTGATACAGTGTCACTTTCAGCTGTTGTGGAAATGGACAGAGCAGTGAAAAGGGGCTTTTCTTGTAAATCGAAACAATACATAAATGTAAAATAAAAACATATTTCATCCTGCAGTTCCTTTTGTTCAGGAGAGCTGGGACAGGACTCAGGAGCTGTGAACAATTTTTGCCTCTCAGTGACAGCGTTTTGAAAGCCCAATACCAGTCAGTTCTTGATTGTCTCTTGGGGACAATCTGTCACCATTTGTCAGGGGTGATTCCTACATTTCCACTTTTAAGAGTAGTTACAGACAAGGAGTATAATGGGATGCATGACTTTGGAGGGCAAAGCAAAGGTTTTGGCAAAACTGCAGAGTGAAGTCAGGCTGTAGAACCTGAAAACCAACTTGTAAGTTTTGAGTCTCTTAACCATTTCAGTGCTCAGAGCATAAATCTGAAACAGTCCAAACTATCCCTGAAGTGATAAGATATAAAAAGCCACCTTGTCTCTAGTATTTTTTGTTGTGGCACTTCTATACAGTTATTAAGCATTCCCAAAAAGCATAACTTCATTTTACTTTTTACTCTCTGTATTAGGAGGGCAACAAATTAGCAATCACAGGAGGAAGAGTACAAAAAGAGGAGTAAACTGAGGTGCTGAGAATGAGACACAGTTCCATCTAGTCACCTTCAATACAGAAATGTGGAACAGCAAATAGTGTATGTGCAAATACTATAATTGGCCTCAGGACTCATATTTAACATAAAAAGTAGCAATCCCTGAGTTTGAGTGTTTTAAGAATGTCTTGTAAAAATCCAAATACAAAGCAGTTTGAAACAGTGAAATGGACATGAAAGCAACTCCCAGGTGGTTGCTTCTCCGTTATGTGGCAAGGATCATGTATGTCATAGCTGCCTAATGGCAGGGAGGAGGAGTTTCTTAGTGATGCCATTACTTCCATAGTCACTACTTAATAATGCCATTAGTTTTGCTGCTTCAACAGTGAGCAGTTGGGCTGCTGCAGGCAGTGAGTTGCTCTTACAGCTGCTGGAGGGATGGGCTCTAGAGAGGGAGTAGTTACTACTAGTGCTGCTGGGAAGAAGTACTCCATGCAACATCACTACCTCTAAACATCATCCAATCCTACTGCTGGTATATGGATCCAACCTGACTTTCTTGGGCTGACACAAGGCATTGTAAAGTAAATGGCTGGAATATGACTGTGTGCTGCTCTCAGTGATTTGCTACAATTATCCACAGCCTACTCTCCTTATATCTATGGCTTTGGGCTCATCAGTCTCTGGTATGACAGATCCACAGCTACCCAGTGAATGTGCAGTCAGGAACACTATGTGACTGCCTTACCAGACAACGCCTTGCTTTAGCTACTTAAAACTATTGAAGACTGTTTTTATGCTAAAATGAATCTGAGCCAAGATCCCATGTGAGGAAATAAGACCTTAGACTCACAGGTGCTGGACCCACTGGGACCTGGGGTGCAGAAGTCGTGAGAGTTTCAATGCATTTTGGCAGAACATGAAAGAAAATAAAGAAAATCAGACAATACCAGAAGTACTCCCTCTATTTAAAAGAACAGAATGGATTCTAGGTTAAAATGTCCTGCAACTCCTTTAATTTCCTTGCTTTATGCAATGTCCTTTTAAACCGTACCTATGTTAATGGACTAAAAATAGAAAGCAGGTAGGTCTACTTCTTAATATATGGACATAGAACTGGCCTGTTCAGAAAATGCCCTCAGGCAATCAAAACCATCCTGTTAATGAAGCCATAATACCACAGTTTGATTTTCTGACTCTGGCTAGTCATTCAAAGGGACTCCTTATGCACAGAACTTGCTTAAAATGAAGACTGGAAAGACCCTCCAAGAGAATTGAATCCATTTATTTGCACCAAAGCAACTACTTTTATGTTTGCAACACACTCTTTACATTCCTATATGTTCAAAATACACAAAAGTGACTTCCACACCCAAGCTGCATTTGCTCAATATAAGTTTTTCTGATGGAAGAGGGCTGTGACTGTAATATGTTAAGGCAAGGTGAAACTTGATGCTGATAATGCTGTCATTCATGTACTAAGAAGACTTATCCATCATGTAGGACAAAACAAGAAGGGACTTGCTGTTTCTATGCTTACATTGTTTGGAGATACTGAAGAAATGCAAAGTATTTTATTCAGTGCAAGTCTATGGATTTACACAGCCACAGCACTGGCCTTTGAGATCAGCTTTTACAGGTAGAGAAGGAGGCAGCACTGTTGGGTTGGTGAAGATGACAGGCTGTGAAGTGTTGCAGGCTGTTCCCTGAAAACTTTGTCACTAATAAATCCCAACATACTCAGTAAATTCCAAGGGCACTGAAACCTGATTGCTAGGATGGAACCTGGCATTTGGTCAACGCCAAGTAGCACTTTCCCAAATTACTCCTGGGCTTTGCTTATTCTCAGTAAGCAGTCTGCATGCAGCACCCTGTTTCAGAAGGTAACAGAACACACCAGCATAGCATGGGACATTCTTTGCCAGTTGGCATCAGTACCTGGAAACATTCCTGCACACATTACATTTACAATCATAGTGTCTGATGCACTGGGTATGTTAATGAGGGACTGCAGCTCTCCTGGTCCCTTGGCAGTCCTGAACCTGTTTAAATGAAGCACTGCTCACCATGAAAGAGAAACTGTAGAAAAAATAAGGCATGGAAATTAAATTTCTAAAGTATTTGGCTGGCACTGCTTAATAAACTCAGGTTTGGAATATCTATTTGGTGCTCATTTTCTGGCTAGACACATGTAAACATAGAATCCAGCCTCTTTGGGAACATGTCATAAAACATTAAGGAGGCAACTGGACAACTGCCAAGAAACATCTATAGGACTTAGATATGCCAAATAGCAAACATCACACTCACTAGTCATATTACCTTGAGTTAGCCTGTAACTGGACTGTGAAATCATGTGCCACTGCTGGAGACTGTCCACTTCCACAGCTACAGCCAGGCAGGGAAACAAGGAAAACGCAACTTCTATGTTCTCCCTGTACTGACTACTGTTGAGCTCTAAAATATCAGTTACTGACAAGGAGAGCCAAGCCCTGACACTGGAAACTCTCTTGATTCAGCGCACTATCAAAATGGTGGTTACCACCAGAGGAAATATTAAATACAGCTCTTCCCTTCTGCCTCTGAAGGAAAGGCAGAAGGCTGGATGGAGTACGCAGAGGTGAGAATTTGCCTGCAGGCCACCAGCTTGACTGTGACAGTTTAGGACATCCTGAGGGCTACTCCACATTACACTCCCAAAAAGTCAAGTTCAGCCATGTGTCGTTTGGGATTAACTCCCACCAGTATTGTGGCATGAAGATTCCAAATCCCCACCACCTCAGCTTTATCAGACTACTGTCAAGACCCTCTTCTTGACTATGACAATAAGGCACCACTTTGGTCATACCCTAGCATCATCCCTTCGCCTATTACAATAGAATCCGAGATATGAATCTGAGAATGAATAGGCAATGCTACCATCTCTACATTACTAAGAAACCAAGGAAATTAAGTGAATGGAATATAATGTCATTATTTCATTTCAGAGTTGCATTTACTTATGATGACACCTGTAATGTACATAAAGGAACCGTAGAAGAGTATTTTACAAATATGAGTAAGGCTTGGTAATGAGACCACATGAACATTGGGAGAGATGTGATTAGACATGGGATCCAGCAGATTAGAAAATACATGTTATATTTGAGTATTAGAATCTACATGGTTCTATTAATTCTTAGGAGAAAAAATAATAAAAATGCTGCAATCATGATGCTTTTCCCTAAACAGTGTACAAGGCCACCATTTAGATGAGACAGTAAAATCAAGAGACACTGATTTATATGGAGGCTTTGTCACTTTGCACTAGCTTTGCATAAGCCACCAAGGTTTTCACAAAAAATGTCACAATCTAATACTATCTCTGGTATAAAAGTTATCCTGTTTTCTTACATGACATTAGGATAAATTTAGATTTGATTGAAACAGAAACTGGTATTAAGCATACCAGGAAATTTATAAGGCATCTTTCTGATGAAGTGTTGGACATACTAATTTATACAAAGACTATGCATATGACTCCATTCCTTCTTTCTTTCTTGTGATGCTAAAGCAGAACTGTTGAGAAGATGCTTTCAGTAGAGTAAGTCAATGCCCTTGATATGGAAATCCTCAATCATCACCTGGTCAGATGTACTGTAACTGAAAAACAGGCTCTTTAACCTCTTTTTTTTCACAGCCTGAGAATCTGATACCATATCATGCCTGTGTTAGAGGGGTAGAGGAAGCTGTCCCCTGATGGATCAGGTTGATTGAGTAGAAGGGGCAGCAGACACAATTAGGCAAGGCAGGTACAGGCATGCCACAGCTGCAGGACTGGGTTTAGACCCCCTGGCTGTGGGTAAAAAAGTACACCTACCAGTCTTCTTGATGTTGTGAGATATGTGCCTTAAAGTTCCTGGGTTTTATTCCTCTCATCTCTTTATTGTTGTTGTTATATTTTACTTCTATTTCAATTGTTAAACTTTTCTTACCTCAACCCATGGGTTTTACCTTTTTCCAATTCTCCTCCCCATTACACTGGTCAGGGGAGAATGATCCAGTGGCTGCATGGTACTGAGTTGCCAGCTGAGGTTAAATGGCAGCATATGCAAATCAAGCTAATTAATAAATCACAGCAAGCTACAGATCTAGATTTGCCAACAGCATTTCTTGGTACCCACTTCTCAACAGCAAACAGGCTCTGCAGTCAGAAAGGTGTGTGAACCTTTCATAACACAGTTGCACTTGGTAATGCAAGCTGTGCCTCAAAGCCTGGAATCCCTAGGGCTTCCATGCCCACACCAGCTCATGTCTGGAGGATGTCAGATGGGCTGACAGGCTGGAGATGAGGCAGAGCTTGCACTCCAACATGGAGGCTTGAACTCCAACAAACACAAGCAAGTTGAGTCACCTGGCACAGTAAACTAAAGCCACAATGAGGCAGCCATGAAACGCTACACAGGACTTCTGGATGAGGGGAAGAAGCAAAAAACGTGTTATCTGCAAACTGTCTTCAGGGCTAAAAGCTGAGAGACACTTGTAAGCTGCAACTATGTCAATTAAGTATTTCCTTGGATAGCTCATCATCTTCAAGTAACTCAGCAACTAATAATTTAAAGGTTCTTCTATTCACAACAATAGAAGCAGCATAGCCTCTCTAGATGATGTTTTTACTGGATCACTTTCAATTAAGCCCATTTTCAACAAATTCATACCATTTTGCAAGATTATGCGCCTTAGTGCATGCGTTATGGTATGTGTGAGTAGAAAGAAACAGCATTTTCCAACCTCACCTCATGAAAGCTTTGAGTAATTTGTAGTAATGGCTTATGCTGCTATAGTGCCTTTCATCACGAAGGACATCGAAACCATTTAAGATAGCAGGGAGGGAGAAATAGGGACAGAAAGTGACATCAAATTTCACCAACATACAGCTGCTTCTTAGGAAGAATTCGGAAGTTGTTAAACAGCAAACAGAATAATGGTAAAACCATTGGTAAAACCATGCCTTCTGCCATGCAAAGCAGGAATAAATGAAACCCATGCCACCATGAAACTTATTTTAAACACCACTAATAGCATCTATATATCTATGGAATAGTTCCATTACTATTTCATAACCACAGAATATTAGGGGGTTTTCTTAGTGCCACGGTTTAGTGGTGGACTTGGCAGTGCTGGAGTAATGGTTGGACTTAATGACCTTAAAGGTCTTTTCTAACCTTGTTGATTCCACGATTCTACGATTTTATTTTTAAATTGGAAAATTACATATCTGGCAGCATAATACCTCATATCAAATACTTAAGATTATTATTAACTTGGAGTTAAAGTTATTATTTAATACTGCACAACTATCATGCAAACTCCTTAAATTTCCCTGGATGTCTGCATCCAACTTCTGACCCATGGTATTTGTAACATCTGACAAAACCATAGACTGAGGCAACATAATCATAATGCTACTTGGCACTTCACATCTCTAAAGAACTATGGTAATGTTAACTAATTTACACAACAGCCTAGGGAGTAAACATTTTCATACTGATTTTTCAGATTAAGGGGCTGAAACAATGTGTGGACATAACTTCTCCGAGGCAATCTATCACATAAGTGTCAGACGCAGGCTAGAATCAAAAGATTCATCAGGACTTTAAACAAAGATGCCTGGAGCAGCCCATATAAAAATACCTTAAAACCTTCTCAGATTATCTTTAATATGTTATTTTACTGTCTATTGATTATTTACAGTAGCAGCTGATGAGGGCTCACTGTTCCCTCTGTACAATTAAATTATTTAGACTTCAGACTCAACTTCTACATTTGTCTCCATAAAATTAAGTGTATTCTGATCCAGAGATCAAGTAGGTCAGAAGGTGCCCAGGACAGCATCTTGGAGCAGAATGTATGTGCCAAAATGGTGGGTCAAAATTGTCTTTCAACTGTTTGGCTGTGTCTTAAATGTATTTAATTTTCATGAAAGCAGTTTCCATCCTTTCAGCCTGCTGTTTTACTTCTATTTTCCCTTAATTGTTATAAAGCAAATAGTTTCAGATACTTTTTTTGTTGTATTCTCCTATATCTAGTGTTCTCAAGAGCTTCAGAGCTCCAGGATCTTTTGGAAAGCTTTTTAGTACATACGGCAATTGCTTAGTAATTGAGATGGTGATAGCTTGCTCAGCAGATCAACTCAATGGCCAAAATGTAAACTGCCTGTTCAGATAACAACCCTTCTCATTCACCAAACCAGTACTTGCCGCAGAAAATACATGGACTCAGTCAGAGATCAATATGATCAGGCAAAAGCCATTTATTACAAAGCCTTAACCCCTTAAATACTATTTCTTACATGCACTTACAGTGATTTGGCATATTATGATTGGATACATGTCTTGAAGACGCTTTGCAACTAGCATATAATTGGTTAAGCACAGGTGTGGGAACTTGACCTCGAAAGCTTGCCAACAGTCCACAGTTCTCATAACTCAGTGAATTCCAGCTTCTTCTTATTTTGCTTGCTTAAGCTTCCTCGGGCCTCTCACGGCCTTGCTGTATCTTTCAAGATTATTCAGAGTTTATGTACCAATTATCCATTCTCCTGAGAGAACACTGCCTCCACAAGTACTCCTCAAGATTCATATTAAATACAAAACGAATAACTAAAAGGTTATTTGCCTAGGAGAGTCAAAACACAAATCCAAAAAACTGAAGAGACCTCTTTGTCCTCTGCTTGACCCTAAGCATCTGAGGCCTAGACCAACAGAACTAACAGAAGAAGTTTTCCTATAGCATCACACTGCACATCTGGGCTTACCTAGGAAAGTCCACTTTAAAATACAAAGAGCAAATGACTATTTCCAAAATAAACAATATTCTTCCTCAGTGTCCCAGTTTTGTCAGTCTTAAGTCCCTGAATACACTTGAGGGCCAAGAGAGCAAAATCCTCCAGACAGCACTAGTCCCATACTGTTTCATTTTTTCTTATATAGAAAATAAGCTCTTCAGCAACCTCTTGCAGAGCACTTAGCCAAATCTGTGCTGGAACAGTGCATTTCACTTCCAGCTCACAAGAATTCATTTTAATCGCTATTTGAAAAACTGTAAAAATCACTGTATTTTCCTACATAAAAGAATTTCTATTAAATCCTTTGGAATTCATCCTGATAGGAATCTGATTAGGAGTCCTCACATTTTCCAGGACTCCATGTGTGTTTTAATTCTGTTATAGCTACAAACATAGTGTGTTCTTTGCACTAACTTGTGGCAAAGATCACTGCCAGATCTTTCAGATTGTTATCATGGTGTTTGAAGCTGACCAATATGCTAACTCACAACTAGGCTTCAAAGTGTGCTCCAGTGCAAAAAGAAGAAAGAAATGAGGACAAGCTAAACGGTGGGCAGCAAAAAGCTTTTGCCACTGTTTGGGTTTACCCTTTTAAAAGCTGGTGAGTTCTTGAGCCCAAATGTAGTTGAGCAAGATGACAGAAAACATCTTACAAATCCAACATAACCCAAAAGAGAAACATTCGTGGTATAATTGATTTTGGTAACTGATCTCTTCGAATGCTATGTGATTCTTTTTCCTTTTCACCCAGGAATGAGAAATAACTCTTGTCTTATAGAACCAGGCCTCTGGAATGTGAGACCAAGCTACAGATCCCATGTTCTTCAGGCTTAGGTTGACACATAGACCACCTAACAGACAGAACACCCAAGAACCCCTCTTGGATGACATCTTGCTAAGCCACCAAAACACTAAGCTGCTGCTAAGCTTGTGACAGAGTGAAGCCTAATTTCATATTAAGACACCAAGATCTACTGTGTCTTTAATTAACATCCACATAAAAGCTGTTTATAACAATAAACCCAAAATCTGGATGCTTCTCTACTGTCTTCCAACACTGCTAATGTTTATTGTAACAGCCACCCCTGTGTGCTGAGCATGTGAAATTTTATATACACAACCTGGATGATTTTGTAGCCACAGGAATTACAAAAGAATGGATATAGCATCAATATATTTCTGCTAAAGAAGCTTTCCGTTTCTTTAGCAGGGATTAAGTTTCAGTGGAAGGAGCTTTACACTGACCTCTTTCTGATTCCACTTTATAAGGTTCCTGCTTTTTAGTAGTCTTTATATAAGGCACTTATATAACACATCTTCTCCCCAGCGCTATGTACACATATAAGATACATACCTGGCACACAGGTATACAACCAGAAAGCTTATATAAGACTCAAGCCTTACCCCATAACTCCCTGTAGTTAAGAAAAGAATTCCATCTACATAAAGTAATGCAAGGAGTTAAGCAGTGTCATTTTTATGCTTAGAGGAACCTTTATAACACAATGATGGCTAAATCCTACGCATTGCAAAGCCTCCTTCAAGTACTTTTGTACACAAAAGGACAACAATGCCGATTTAATGAGGTCTTGAGGGTCTGTCCAGTTCTGCAACTCTGAACATCATGGTGCTGGTAGATCTACGGCTGGAGAAGGTGGCATAGCCTGCGCTTAACCTGGACTACAGCTGAGGTTAAAAATAGTCATCAAAATATTCCAGTTGGTCACCTGCTCTGTAGCACATGATCAAAACCAATTGCTGAGATTTCTGCAGGAAACTCACCTCCTCAAATAGGCCAGTTCTCATCTCCCTCTTAACACAAAGCTGCCCATTTTCCATCTACCCTCTCTGGAAGTGAAGGCCTACAAAGGCAGCCGTAAAATTTGGGTTTTGTTTTCTCATCTGATATGTAGTGTCATAAAGTTCGTATTATAAACCTTTTGGAAGAAGGAATCTAAGGTCTTAATCAGTTATAGCTCCCTTGTTAATGCACAAAGTTGATAATGTTCTGAAGTCCTCTGCAAATGATTTATCCTCTTCAGAAGATCTTCCTCTTACATCATCTGTCAAATACTGTCTCCCACCTCCTGCTATGATTTGGTTATGTACTATCTATCTCCTTTAATAAAAACCTGTCATTTTTCACCTTTGAGGTGGCTACTCTTCATATCAAGATCATATAATGAACTCAGCAAATATACAGGATTAAGGCTTACACAAATGTACATCAATCTCACTACAGAGAACTGTCTTAAAGCAATAGGTTCTGGATGTTTAATGTTTTTATACTTAAACCCTTCAGAACTTGAAACAGGGTTTTCTTCCTAAAGGATTGTTTCAAAGGAAGTCACCTCAGAGCATTAGTCACTGCTGTCAGCTTTGTTCCTGTGACAGGATCTGAAGGCCTGTGTGCAGTGTCATACCTGTCCTAAACACACATCAATGGTTACCTGAAGGCTGTGGATGAAAAACTGCCATCACTCCTTGAGTAATGGGAACAAGGAAGGAGGACACTATGTGCACTGATTTGACAAAGGATTAACCTACTGTAAAGTTGTAACGGGCTCATTCATTATTCAGAGCTCCATGATGCTTCGCATGGTTGGGAATGATGCCTCTGGTTCATGTCAAGTAGTTAAGAAAGAAGGGACAGGAGCCAGACAGGAGTGGCAGAGGAGGTGGGCTATGTTAGATAACAACAGTTAATACTGAGATTTACTGGGATAAAAATCAGCTGCCTTTACACAATGTTTTAGAGCTTTCAGAGTGCTATAAAAACATTAATTAACTTCCACAATTAGTGTTCTGAGGTAGAGAAATGTCCACCAGCACACTGTGATTTGCCCAGCAACAAAAAAAAAAAAAACAACAAAAACAAAACTCCCTGGCTGTGGTGTGTATATGTGTAGTGGAAAAGTAAGATAAGTCATTCAACCTCATCCCATGTGTCTTCACCATGCTGTGTCTGGTTTGAGGGCCGGCAGCACAGAATGAAGCTCAGGACAGAGCTCTGCAGAGAAGCACTGATGAGCTGATGCTGACTGGGATAGTGCCTGGACACATCATCTCCCCTCCAGCACAGGCATCAGCACACAATTGCCCATGCTCTATGTAATGTGTGGGGTTTGTTCATCAAGAAGTTTGGGGGGAGGGAGGCTCTCTGTGGCTGTCCTTATGTGAAACATTACTCCTTTTTGACTCTGTAACTGTTGTACTCCGTAAGTAATGGGGGGGAGGTCAGTTGTATTGTTGCACAAGACTGTGAGAGAGAAAAGGGGGCTGGGTGGCTCGAAGTGGTGTCTTGTTGCAACGCTTGAGGGGAGGGGGCTGCGACGGTGAGGAGGCTGGCAGTGGACGCTTCTCGAAGCCTCTGGGAGCTTCTCGAAACTTCCTGAAACTTCTCGGTAATGAGACCCCCTGCAACAAAGGGAACCAATGGGGAAGAGCCATGTCAACAACCGAGTGAGGAGGGGCAACAGGATTGGCTGGGACCTTGAACCGAAAAAGATAAAGGACCACCTCCCAGGGACCGAGTGTGCGCGTCTTGGGCAGAGTGGAGGACTCCCTGGCGCACCCAACGCTGTTTTATCTGCTATCGCTTACTCAGTTGAATAAAATTTATACTTTAAACCAAAATTGGCTACAATATTGATAACACTCTACTCCAACAGCCTCCCCATATCAGAAGGCGGGCCTATTTCCATCCACTTAAAATTTAATCAGAGATTTTACTGCTCCTCAGCAGCTTAACAGGAGCAGTTAAAACTCAAACTCTGCATATTTTGGCTTAATTAACACTAACAGACAGATGTCACTTTCAAACACTCTCCTCCCCAGCCCTTGCTCCTTGCAGCTGCTCCAACACAGAACATAAATTTGTTGGTTAAATAACCAATGAGTGCCAAAATGATTAGGGATTAATGGGAAGACAGAAATCTTATTTCTGCATTATTTTTTGGTTCTGTGATAAACTGCAGTCTGTACCTCCCATTTGGCAAGATAAACATCTTTTATTCCCACTCTAAAGCAACAAGTAAATGGAAACAGTGGCCTAGAACTGCATAGATCTTGAAGTGCCAGAGCACACTGCCCCTGTGTATGATTCACAGCAGTATTAGCAGACTAATAATAATCTAATTCAAATGTATTAAGGGATCAGTCCTGATGCCCTTTCTCTAGATAGACGACTGGTTTCCACTGGTTTTCTTCAGGTGCCAAGCTTCTCCTTTGGCCAGGAGATAGAGCAGCAAATAGTTGTTCTGCAGGAGAAAAAGTCACTATGATCCAGGACCAGGAATTAAAATACATATGAATGATGATGGCTGTTCCTGGGACAAAGGAGCTGTATTCATTTGGGCCAGAGCTGTTACCAACCTCCTACTCTAATCACTTCCCATTGCCTCCACAAAGCCACCTTTCAAGAGCACTTCTGTGGACTGAATAGATAATGAAACTAGCATGTTTTTTAAGTTCTTCCTGAAGAATGGAATTCTGTCTGCATTTTTCATTTGACAACACTATTCCTTGAAATAGAAGGAGAAATTATCTTCCTGCAGACCTGACTATTCTGACTAAGGATTAAACCTTTTAGAAGGCAGCACCAGGATACTGTTGCTACTTTACAAGGTAATTTGTGAGGTTAAACTAGATTTTAGACTGGCTGTATGCACCCATATCTGCTTTTTCCAAAAGAGCAGTCAGTTTTGCATAGGGAAGATTTTTACTGAGCTCATGTATGAAAAAAATAAAAAGCCATTTATAACTTACCGCATGGCTGGATGCATGATCAAACTGCAGACTCAGGATTTATCAGTGTCTAATGAAGATTTGTCTTTGTTTTCTGGAAAACAAGGATCACATTTTCAATGATTTAAAAATACAAGTTAAGTGGACAGATTGCTTTATGCTTACAAACTATCTTGGGGAGAAAGAAAAAACAAAAAACCCAACTACAAAAAACAGCATGACTTTTAACCAAATCACAACCAAAGCCTGAATCCTTTTCTACAGTCCTGCAAAGGAATTGCCCTGCAGCAGCAATTTTGCCTTGACAGAAATTCCAAGAGGACACAGAATGCAGTTTGTTTCGTCTTTTCTGCCTGACATTTTACATATGCTGAAGAACAGACAACAAGAAGTTGAGAATTAACAGTCCATGAAAAGTTCATTACTACACTGCACGACAGATGGATTCCACCACGCTACCTTTGTTTCACCTCACTAATTCAAGAGAAGATACTGTTTACACCTTGACAGTGCAGTAAAAGTAGTCTTCAGCATTTACTTGCTCACCTACCTTTAGGTGAGATTTAAGGGACACTTTGATGGCAGAGCAAAGACTGAAATAGAAATAGTCTTGACATTGTTCTCTGTTGGCATATAGGCAATAATGAATCAGCAAATGAAGGTCCTGTAGATGGTGCTCAAGATTGCAGCAAAATCCGAAGTTTTCTAAGGTTAATACACTCATGCACTTCAAATGCTTTCCATTGCACAGCTCTTTAACCCCCACTCTTATCCAGCAACCTCCTATTTACACAGAGCTTTGAACAGGGCTGCTAACAATTCCCAGACTTTAGAAACACCCCAAGACTGTTCCTAACTTTGATAGGGCTGACAAACTTATAAATCTGACTCAAACTAAAAACCATGACCGGCTTTCAGATGCTGTATTCTCAAGAAAGTCTGAATATAGAAGAAGAGCTTAGTATTTTTAACTTCTAATAGCTTGAGATTTACACCAGTAATAGTCAGATATTTTCTTTGTCATTGCTTTTCTACTTTTCCAGATTTCTCCCTGCCCATTGCAAATATATTTTTACATGCAATAAGACAACCTTTTTTCCTTACCATGGCAACTGGTGGCTGCAGAACATGTGACTTTGCAGCTTTCTTCCCAAAATATGTCAAGGCTGACTAGAAATACATTAGAAGTCAGTGGATTTCAGAGCACAGTGGTCTTTGCATTGCATAGTTATGGCCTCAGACTTGGCCAAACTTGTAAATTTCTCTGGTTTTCTGGAGAAAAAGAAATTTGTTGCGTGATCAAGAAATATGTGTTCATCAAGTTTTGCAACAAACTTGATCTGTAACCTTGACCAATCTGTTTAATCTACCACTCTTTTACCCCTGTTTGCAATGGGAGACATTTACCTAACTTCCAGGTTGCTGGGAATCTAGACTCGTTAATGCATGTTAAGCTTTCTACAACTCAATAATAAAAGCACTTAAAATGTCACAATACATTTATATACTTAACTGACAACAGATAAAGACATCCACTGAAAGAAAGAACATAGGTAAACCTTAGCATTTAGGCCTGAACATCACAGTTATGCAGTTTCAAATATTTCATCTCCAGAATATTCCCCCTTCAATCAACAAAGCTTGTGAATTTTGCAGCAATTACCTCCACTTTTGCAAAGATTTATGTTATATATATATATATATACATATATTATAAGGGTTTTATTTTTAGGTACAGGAATAAAATGACTCAATTTTTCCCTCTTGTTGTTTCCTATCTCAGCAAGCAATAAAATGTCAGCACTGTGGTAGGTAACAGGAAGGAAAAACACCTCTATTGACTGAATAGAGTTATAGCTGAATATTTTCATGAGCATTCAACTTTTGCTTTAAGCACAGCAAACACTGCATGTAAAAGATATCACAGATAAAGAATGAACTGAATACAAATAAAATCATTCATCAGATGGGAAAATCCCACTATTCAGAAGGGAGTATTTTATAAACCTCAGCCACTTACTGCTTTATTTTTTTATCTACTTTTGACAAGCTCAGGTAAAAGATGAATACCACATCCAACAAGCAAGGAGGCATGCTACAGTAATCTACCCCATCACTAAACTTAAATCATGAAGCTAAGTGCTTGAAAGAATGTTATGCTACAGGTTTCCTAATTTATTTAAGGACTGTCGTTAGAATAAAAGATTAATTGCAGCTCACGATTCTGAATGTTCAGCTCAGAATGTTGGGAAGATCATCAGGATGTTCATCACTGCTTTAAATAAAGCCCCAGTTCCTAAAATCCAGTAAGACCAACTATGCCTCCAAGCAGTGTGGCCAGGCTGCAAAGGTAGGTTCACCTTGCAATTGCAGAGAGGGCTCAGCTAAGGATCAGCTCATACATCTGGATACAAATGCAAGTGCCTAATGGTATGGGCAAGAAGTCAAGTGTGGGCATCCACTACTCCTACTTACATTACAGGTTGCCCAAAAAAAGTGGTAAATGCTCCATCCCTGGCAGTGTTCAAGGCCAGCTTGGACAGCGACTTGGGTGCCAAGGTCCAGAATGAGGTGTCCCTGCCCATGGCAGGTGGTTGGAAATGGATGACCATTAAGGTCCCTTCCAACCCAAAACAGTCTGGGATTCTATAAGCCTCGGACTCCAACCAGCTTCTCCCTAACCTATAGCTTCTGGGTTTTTTATATATCAAGGAGACTAGACTTTTTGATATATTATCTGAACACCCTGCTTTTATTGAGTCTGGCCTCTCATTAAGACCTTTTCATTTATTCTTTGAGGCTCCTTTCCAGCTGGCTATGGAATCAGCAGCAGAGCTCACTCAGGCCTTTTACCAGAGTTATTTATGACATGTCCTCTCCATGCCTAATTCTCAGCTCTCAAACTGTTTCAAAGAACCCACAGCATCTTGTAGAAACTCCCAGCTAGTCACCTACATCTTTCATCATATCTGCAAGCTCTTTGGTTTGACCATACAGGTCAGGGGTCTAGTCTCCCTTTAAAAATTACATCGATGGAAAGCAGACACTGTCTTTTGAGTGTGAGGGTTGATGAGAGATGTCAACAGCTTTGAAATGTCTTGTCTAAATGCCTGACCTAACCTTTTCAAATTCTTTCATGTAGCAGCTACACGTTAAGAGATCAGAATAGTTTGCCATACACTGTAGCTAGCATCAGGTCCTCTGATGAAGATGAGAAACAATTTATACAGAAAATAAAATGCAGAAATTTTTCCTATGGGGCATATATAACAGCACTAGTAACTTTTTTTCTCCAAAGGCTACATGCATTCAGGATGGCTGCACTGAACTTAGCCAGGCTCCATGTTCATGATAACAGTAAGGAAAAATAGCTAGCAGGAACCACCACAGATTGCCTGGCATGTTAATAAGGATCCTGATCACACAGCAGGGCTGTAGGGAAGAGGGACTCTTTAAGTCTGCACAGCTTCTCTTCTTCAGTTTCAAAGGCCACTGATGATCTTGTTGCCACTGGCTTCTTGTTGAGGCCCTGCTACTCCAATAAGGAGAAGAAAGTAAACATCTGCTTAACTTCCATTAAATCCTTGAAGTTAAAAGTCACTCACATTGCTTAAATGCTCCTCTGAGTCAAAGTACTCGCCTATATACATTTCTATGCACATGCCATTTCTGTGAACAAGCATACTTAATGCAAATGCCATGACTAACATTTTGTTTATATTTTTAACTCTGTTAGATAGGGAACATGGACTAGAGATACACTTGCAACAGGCTGATCTGGGGACTCTGTCAGTAGCTGGGTCCCTGCATTGATCCAATTTCAATATCAACAAAACTGCAGAAAAGTTTTCTAGCAAGTTAGGAAAGGCAAGAAAATATTAAGAAAAATGAAAACTTGTAAATTGAAAAAATAAATATAGCTAAACCAATA
The DNA here is from genome assembly GCF_033815535.1 of Pezoporus flaviventris. Lineage (NCBI taxonomy): Eukaryota > Metazoa > Chordata > Aves > Psittaciformes > Psittacidae > Pezoporus > Pezoporus flaviventris. Next base: position 2,031,440 of record NW_026892562.1, read on the forward strand.
ACTGAGTGTAGCTGAAAGCCTTGCTACTGAATCGTACAATCTATTCTCATTGAAAATGCTATATATCTACATTTATAAGCCATAAGTCCTATTAAATTTAATTACTTTTCCCTACAGCTAAGGAACCTACAGTTTCTGCACCTGATTCACCAACATATTAATCCAGTTACATGCCAGTATAACTGCATTGAAATTAATGCTATTAGAGCTACAATGAAGTAACATAGTATTGTCTGATAATGTGACAATGCAAAACATGCAGTAGCAAGGATTCCTTATGCTCTTATTTCTGGTGAGCTAGGTGGTAGAAGTATGAACCCTCTCAAACTTAGCCTGAGTCTCTGAAATAGCCACAAAAAGACATAACACCTTGAAATCTAAACAGGAAAAATGGTAATACACAAAATGCATTTCGTATAAAAATACCCAAGTGAATTAAGCAACTTTTCCCCACTACATAAAAGGAATAATTTTACCTGCCACTCACACAGAAGAAAGCAGTAAGAGTGTTCAAAAAACATTAGTTCACAGCTTCAGGACCAGTTTATTAGAGAAATGAGGCAAGCCCACATTCTAATGCTTTTTCAAACACGGTAAGATGGTATTTATTTTCTTTTGAAAGGATGTCTCATTGTCCTTAAACACCCGTGAAGTTTACTTCCTAAACCATGAATTAGGTCCTTGCAATGATATATCCTTCTTTGAGCATTTCAGCCTCCATCACTGAAAAGAGACATCTTCAAGCTGATACAGGTTTTAGCATCTATAAGAAAACTCAAGAAATACCTTTGGAATACCTGGACAACCAGTTCATAAGAAGGAATTATTGAGTGAAGCAATGTGGTAGGAAAATAATGCTATTATTGCCATATAAATACCTCTGCTTGTATGATGCAAAGTATTTTTAGTCCTTATTACATCCACAAATGCTCTCCTTGGCACAATTCCCTGATATAGCAAGTATAAAGTCTGCTCATACCTTCTCCATGAGTGTTGGTATGAAACTATTGACTCACACCTCCTGTTTTCTGGAGCCCCTTCCCGCCTTTCCCCATTTCTGAAACAAGTTCTTATTGGATTCATCGTTATCAATAGCCTTACTTGGGCCTGTACAATTAGTTGCAAATAATGAACTAGAAATCACACAGCTCAGATGTTTTCTGAGAGTGAACTTCATGTCCCAGTAACTGAAAAAGCCCTATTTTGCTGTCTGGAGAGGTAACTTATGGAACAATTTGACAGGACAGATATTTGTGAGGGAAAACTTTCCTTCATGTGTCAAGTGAAACCTGTGAGGATGCTTTTATCTCCTGAGTAGGTAACTCAGGTAACTGAGTAGGCTGCACTGGTAAACTTGATAGGTCTGTGATTCCAAACCCATGTACAGGGCGGGATCTACAGTGGTTAACCCAGGGCTGGGGGAAGGAATGGACACTCAGCTGAAGGCAACTGAATCTAAATCCAAGGACAAGGGCATGCATTTTTCAGACATGAGATGAATGAAGTGTTGGCAAATACAAAGACATACTAATGATTAATCCTCTTTTCTGATTTGGACCTCAGGCTCTTAATCCTTTACAAACCCTTCCTTTTCTTTACATTGCTATCCTATATTAATGAAGCATAGCCTTGAGTCTCTCCCTAGGTAGAGGCTTCTGTTGGGTTTTGTTTCTACTTCCCTATGGATTTTTTTCCAATGACCCTGAATGACGTTCAAGATTAAATAAGCTAGAATTTTCTCCCCCATCCCTAACATTGTAGTAATTCATCTTCTCAGCATAGTTTGATAACCTCAGGATAACTGTTCACAGCTGCTTTAAATGTAGACCATGAATCAACTGGGAGGTCATCTCATTAGTTATTGGGGTCCTGTTTGTGCCCCTGTATGTATGCATGCATGCATGCCTACATTTAGGAAGCTGTGAAACCTAAATGACCTTCAGTGCAGCTTTTACATGCTCAAGCAATACTCTGCCACAGAAGACATAGCTGGTTTCAAACAATCTCATTTCAGGTTTAACTTCAGTGTAGAATATTCATTCAGCCTTTCGAACTACTTGCTGATGAGGTCCGATGGTGTTTAATTTATCTGGGCCTCTGGCTCCTCATCTGTAAGCAGCAGAAGTGAAGAACCCTGCTTTTCTGCATTAGGTACTTGAATGTTTGTGGACTGAATCAGTTATCTAACAGTTGGGACTTATTGCTGAGATTTGATTGCCTACTGAGTAAGAGGGAGGTTTAGCTCATGAGCTGGAAATGAAGGTTAAGATTTCTTTCCAAAGATGCACAATTAAACCCAGCAATTTCTATGAAAAGAGAAACTAAGGGAAGAACCTTTCACTTAAGCACAGAGAACACCACTTCCTAGGATACTTTAGGACTCATGAATCACTGTTGCAAGCAGCTTTTCCCCCCTCAGACCAATGAGTTTGTTATCAGCTTGCACATGTCCTGAAATATATTATAGTATGTAAAATTAATACATGCTGCCATTTTTATTATGACTTACAATTGATCCTGGCTTATTTATAGCCTACGAAAGTAAAATGCTGTGGACTGTGTCCTATGTGTAATTACTTCCAAAGGTTTTTATCAGTGCAGAGAACCTGGCTGTTAGAAAAGCTGTGGGTACATTTCCTTCAGGGAAAATATAACCACTTCTTGTTCCATTCTAAACCTAATTCTTGCACTATATCTTCACTGTAAATTGAGATGACAGACATGAACTGAAAGACTATGAGAGCAGCTGCCATAATTTGCTGACTTCCAGCAATAAATGTTCACCTGAAGCACAGTCCAGACTTAAACTGAAAGGACCACATGGAGAAAATAAAGGAGGTTGTGACAGTAGGGGAATAAATCTCACGTGACACGAGTAGGAAAACAAAGTAATGATGCTTTTCTGCAGTGTCCACTTTTTGATTTTATATCGATTATTAGGTCTCAATATCTTAAACTGCTAAAGCTTCAGTATCCTTACTATGTTACTGGTACATTCATTAAATTGGTTTTCTGATTCATTTTCACCTTGCGCAACCTGTATCTGAGCAATAACTAAACATCTGCAAAGCTAATCTTGCTGTCCATTACTGGATTGTCACTAACCTGCAATTCTTCCATAAATCAGACTGTATACTTATTTAAAGTCTATACTCCAATAAAGTCCCATAGACATTACACCCATAGGAAGACAGCTTCTCCAAGTATGGTGTTTGGGTTCAGTTTTGGGACACGGCTACTGTTCTGAACTGGAAGTAAGGTGGGCTGGGCATGATTTGGACAAATCAATGTTTTTTCCTTCTCTTTTCTGGGGAGAGAGGGATCAACTTTTGTGCTTCTAATGAAGAGATTTAGAGCAAATTTCGCACTGTCAGTGTGCTATTTATTTTAATTTGTACATCTGCTGAAATTTATTGGGCTATCGTGATAAAGAAAAACAAGCCCTAACCCACAAGCCAGGAATTACTAAAAGATAATTATGTTTTGATATCAACATTCTTTATCATCTGCAGCACAGCACATTCCTTTTGCTATGGATTCCTCACTAAAGTGATGATTATCATCCTGAAGATGCTGGAAATATGGGTACTAGTGGCTTCTCAGAGCAGGTCATGGTTTTGTTCTGATAGCTATTAAAGACTGCAAACTACAAGCGGGAAATCCCTGGCTGAGAATCAACAGAAGCGAATGATCTACCCTGTATTAAGCAGCTTTGTCCAGTAAGTAAGTTTCACATAATGGTGAATTAAGTTTTCCAGAAATGACTGGAAAAAATGATGTGATTACGACTGCGCTTTTGGTGCAGTCTGGAGAAACGGAAGGAAATGGTCAGAAGGCCCTTGAGCAAGCAACAGTGTAATGAGATGTCTCTTGAGGTGCATCTTTTAGGAATGATAACTCTTTGGAATTAGTAAATGTAATGGCTATTTAACATGGTTCGTTGTCCACAAGAGTCACAGATGCCTCTTGTGACTTTTAGAGAAATATGTTAAACATAAATTGGACAACTTGTAATCAGCTATTAAAGCGAAAAAATCTGAATTTGAAGTCTAATGACTGGTGACTTGCAAATAATAAAAATAAGGTAAGGGCTTAATTCTAGTCTGCCAAAATTTCACCTTCTTTTCTGTTGGCTGAAATATTGCTCAACAGAACCACTGAGACCAACACTACTCCCTCTTTCGTTCTACCTCCCCATTAGTACCCTGCATAAAAGGAGAGCAGAGATTTAAATTACAGTTCATTGATCTTTTACCTACCACTGTTCTATATTTTTGATGGTGCCAGATTTTTCCACAGTGCTGGCATGTCCTAGGCACAGGTATTATTATATGCCGATGTTCTGACTGTGTGAAGTGGCAGGAGCCTGTAGTAAGCATTCTTATATGGGATAGCCTTGCTTGAATTGCATGGAGAATACTGGGGACTGTAGCCATAAATTGATATGGAAAATGCATATTTTTAGTTTTGACACTGCTACTGGTTTTAGAAGATGTCAAGATGTGATGATACAGGGAAAATACACTTGCTGAGCTACAAGAACTAGTTTTGAAAAGCTGTTGGAAGAGGAAAGACTCTTGTATCCTGTCATGAACAGCTTGTACCAATACATATGGTGTTAGATTAGTTTGCATTATCCAAGCTGCTATAACTATATTTTAGTACTCTGGAAATTTTCTCTTTGTCTTTCTTAAAAAAAATCCCCCAAACCAACCCCATCTGATGTTAAAATACCTCTGCAGTCACTAACCACAGCATCTTCAATTCTCTTGCAGAGGCAAGTCTGAAAACTCCTAATGTTCTGTTCCAGATATTCCTATACATAGCATATTAATCACAACTGCGTAGTTCCATTTGCAATGTTTTGCTGTAAGGACATATAAAACTACATTCAAACAAAGATCACAAGATGTGCTGTAGGGGGTTTTAAAGTAAAAACAAGCCTTTAGCTTGTTTTACCAGAACGAAAAGTGACATGTGTTGCACTGCAGCAGTTTAAAACACTCACAGGCTACTGTGAGTAGCAAAAGCATGAAACAGAGAATAAAACAGACCATAAGCCGAGTAAAATTCTGTTAAAGAAATTGCTACACCATCTAAAACTAAATGACATTTCTTTCTATTTTTGCTATTGTGCTGTACAGTGTTGTTTCTAGATCTGTGCCTTCAGTGTCAGTGAGCACAGCTGGGGAGCACAGCAAGGGTAAATGTCACACCATCTGGAACTTGCAAAGGACTTTGGCTCCAAATTCAGGTTTTTGTGTAGTGTATTCAAAACAAAAAATCTCAGGAATGGATACATGGGAATCTTTTTGTCATTCTATTACTTTCATTTTATCAGTTCCCCAAATCAATACGACTCAGTTGCTAAGACATGCAAGATAAGTGAAAACTGAGATTTCCACTTTGCATATACACTACATAGATGATATATATTACAAGCAGCATTTGTTTTGTTAATAATCTGAGGAAAGTAAAGGCTTTTTTAAATATAGCTGGCCAATAATGATTTTGTTCTTACTGGTGTAAATGCATCAACTGCCATAGATTTAATTCTGATTTATAGAAATTTATTGACCTGGGCTTTTTATGTTAACACTGACAGGCTTCCAATAGAAATCAAGGAACAGCCAGATTTCACACTTTTTATTACAAAATCATTTATTACTTCACATCACTCTGAAGTGTAATAATGAAGACTAAAAAATTGAGGGAAGATGCTAATGAAAAATTCATCTAGAAATGAGAGCATGGTGTTTTATGCTCAATGCCTTAGGGTTCTTAGGTGAATTACAAATTCATCCAGCAAGGACAAAGTCCTCTTACTAAAGGATAGGTTCTACTCAGGGGCTTTTCCTTAGTTTATGTCCTCCAGGACAAAGTAACTGCACTGAAAAGCTATGTTATGAATGCTGCATAGTGTTACTGCCCTACGTTGTGTAAAAATAACATGAAAAAATGAGATCATTAACTCATTTTATTCTTTTCCAAGATTATTTGATGCTGTATACAAAATGCTTTAGGCCAAGTAAAAGCATGTATTCAGTGTGTCTCAAAACGCCACTGTAAAACCAGAAAAAGTAAAACTTCCACATTTCCAGCTCTCCTTACGACTTCATACATTTGCAAATGTATTTGCAGCTGAGGAAACTACTGCCAAGAACTCCAGATTCATCCCACTGGAGTCAATGGGAGGTGGACCTACACAGGAAACCAACAATTTGTGTCTCAAATTCTGTACCCAGTAACACAGGCCCATTTTCTATGTTGTACTCTCCAGTAAGAAAACACTATTTCTGGTTTCCAAATGTCTGTATTACATATGAAATAGGCTATTCTGCCTATATTGTTTATGCAGGTGTAAATTTTCTTGGAGAGATTTCTGTAGGCAATCTACATAAAGAATCTGTGCAAGTCAAACTCTTTTATTCAAATTCCGTATCTAATTGGTTTTGCTGCCTTTTGGTAAAAGAAACTAACACCAAACTATGATATTTGGGGAGAAAAAGAGTTAAATGCTATGGGAAATTGTGCACTATCTGTACGCATCTGCCAGTTTATATTTTGAATGCCTCATCTTATTATTTCCTCCAGTGTCTTTTCAGTTATTATTAGAATGCAGATAGAGACATTGAAAGGCCCAAAACCTTTTCCTCTCACCATATGTCTTAGAGTCAATATTGCTTATTCTTACATTTTCCTTCCACTAATTTCATTTATTTAGAAAAGGTTTAATGTAAAGGACAATGTGGTGCCCAAGCATTTGATGGAGGACAGAGACCTGGCTTTGTGTGTTTCTCTTTTTATGTGGAATGAAAAAGGAGGAGAGATATTTCCCAAGTCCCAGACAGAACTGAATTTGAATAAAGCCCTAATAGTCAACCAGTTTGAGAGCAATGAGTCATTTGCATTGTGGCTGTTGATGATGGTGCATTGATCGTCACTGTATCTCCCCCAGCACTTTTGGTTGCTACAATGAAATCATGGAAACATTTCCAATTGCTTTATATGGCTGTCGTGGTTTAAACCCAGTCAGGTAACTTGTTCACTCACTCCCAGTGAGTGGTGCCGAGCTGACAACAATCAAGGTCCGTGTTCGTCTCCCCCCCCTCCCTGCACCGGGGCTCTCCCCTTCCCCGCTCCCGGAGGAACGGGGAGGAGGATCGAGAGAGTGCAACTCCCACGGGTTGAGACAAGAACAGTCCAGCAACAAATCACCACCGCTACTATCAGCTAAAACAATGATAAGGGAAAATAACAAGGGAAGAGAATACGATACCACCGGCCAAGAAAACGAGTTCCACCCGGAAGCCCCTGTCCTTCCGGGTAACTCCCAGTTACCCCCCACCCCGGGCATGACGTGCTGTGGTATGGAATACCTCCCCGGCTAGCCCGGGTCAGGCGCCCCGTCTCTGCCTCCTCACAGCTTCCCCTCCTCCCTGGCAGAGCATGAGCCTCACAGAGTCCTTGGTCAAGGTAAACATCACTTAGCAACAACCGAAAACATCGGCTTCACCAACGCTGCTCTCAAACTAGAAGTCAAAACACAGCACTGCACCAGTTAACACAAAGGAAAAACATGACTGCTACTGCTGAACCCAGGACATTATCCACCCCTTATTCCATACCATTCACGTCGTGCTCAGATCCCACATTTTCAATACACCATCGCTCTCCCACATATATACATCCATATACATACAGACCAAGAGGAAAAAAAATCATTTTCTTAGTGCATGGACCAATCCCTATAATGCTGCCGAGTCCATTCGGTCCATGATGTTCCAAGTTCATTCTCTGTTGGGATGATGGCTGGAAGGAAGTCAGGGCCAGTCGCTGGTGACCTGGAGACATCTAGTTGATGGGCTATAAAAGCATTACACAGCAGGCAACAGTATACAATTGAGTTCACTGGCTGTTTTCCCCTAAAATCAAATCCCCTTGAGGTATACATCGGACTTCCCCATCTTCCCGCATTACCCACCAAGTATATCCAGGTCCCTGAGCAAAAGCAATCCCACGAGTGGGTTTGCCTTTACCTGAAGCAGGAATAACCCAGACTGTCTTCCCCAGCAAATTCTTCATATGCACCACAGGAACTTTGTCCCCCTCTACAATATGTAAAAGTTCTGACTGGGCTGGGCCAGCCCTGTTGGCAGATCCTCTGGTGTTGACCAACCAGGTGGCCTTTGGTAAATGTGTATCCCAATGCTTGAAAGTTCCCCCACCCATCGCTCTCAGTGTAGTTTTTAACAGCCCATTGTACCGTTCGATTTTCCCAGAGGCTGGTGCATGGTAGGGGATGTGATATACCCACTCAATGCCATGCTCTTTGGCCCAAATATCTATAAGGTTATTCCGGAAATGAGTCCCATTGTCTGACTCAATTCTCTCTGGGGTGCCGTGTCGCCACAAAATCTGTTTCTCAAGTCCCAGGATAGTGTTCCGGGCAGTGGCATGGGGCACAGCGTATGTTTCCAGCCACCCGGTGGTTGCTTCCACCATGGTAAGCACATGGCGCTTGCCTTGGCGGGTTGGTGGCAGTGTGATATAGTCAATCTGCCAGGCCTCCCCATATTTATACTTCAACCATCGTCCTCCATACCAAAGAGGCTTTAACCGCTTGGCTTGTTTAATTGCAGCACATGTTTCACACTCATGAATAACCTGGGCAATAGTGTCCATTGTTAAGTCCACCCCTCGGTCACGGGCCCATCTGTATGTTGCATCTCTGCCCTGATGGCCTGAAGTGTCATGGGCCCACCGGGCCAGAAATAATTCACCTTTATGTTGCCAATCTAAGTCCTTCTGAGCCACTTCAATCTTAGCCGCTTTATCCACTTGTTGGTTGTTCTGGTGTTCCTCAGTGGCCCGACTCTTGGGTACATGGGCATCTACATGACGTACCTTCACCACCAGGTTCTGCACCCGGGCAGCAATATCTTTCCACAGTGCAGCAGCCCAGATGGGTTTACCTCTGCGTTGCCAGTTGCTCTGCTTCCATTGCTTCAACCACCCCCACAGGGCATTTGCCACCATCCATGAGTCAGTATAGAGATAAAGTACTGGCCACTTTTCTCGTTCAGCAATGTCCAGGGCCAGCTGGATGGCTTTCACCTCGGCAAATTGACTCGATTCACCCTCTCCTTCAGCAGTTTCTGCAACTTGTCGTCCAGGACTCCATACAGCTGCCTTCCATCTCCGATGCTTTCCCACAATACGGCAAGAGCCATCAGTAAACAAGGCATACTGCTTTTCACTTTCTGACAGTTTATTATATGGTGGGGCCTCTTCAGCACGCACCACCTCCTCCTCTGGTGACATTCCGAAATCTTTGCCCTCTGGCCAGTCCATGATGACTTCTAGAATGCCTGGACGACTGGGATTTCCTATTCGAGTTCGTTGTGTAATTAGTGCAGCCCATTTACTCCATGTAGCATCAGTTGCATGATGTGTAGAGGAGACCCTGCCTTTGAACATCCAGCCCAGCACGGGCAACCGGGGTGCCAGGAGGAGCTGTGCTTCAGTGCCAATCACTTCCGAAGCAGCTCGAACCCCTTCATAGGCTGCCAGTATCTCTTTCTCAGTTGGGGTATAGCTGGCCTCAGATCCTTTGTATCCCCGACTCCAAAAGCCGAGGGGTCGACCTCGAGTCTCCCCTGGAGCTTTCTGCCAGAGGCTCCAGGTAGGACCGTTCTCCCCAGCTGCAGTGTACAGCACATTTTGTACATCTGTCCCGGTCCGGACAGGTCCAAGGGCTACTGCATGAACTATCTCGCGTTTAATTTGCTCAAAGGCTTGTTGCTGCTCAGGGCCCCATTTAAAATCATTCTTCTTCCGGGTCACATGATAGAGAGGGCTTACAATCGAACTGTAATTTGGGATGTGCATTCTCCAGAACCCCACTGCACCCAAGAAAGCTTGCGTTTCTTTCTTATTAGTTGGTGGAGACATTGCTGTTATCTTGTTGATCACATCTGTGGGGATCTGTCTACGTCCATCTTGCCATTTTATTCCCAAAAATTGAATCTCCTGTGCAGGTCCCTTGACCTTACTCCGTTTTATGGCAAAACCGGCTTTCAGCAGGATTTGGATTATTTTCCTCCCTTTCTCAAAGACTTCTTCCGCTGTATCGCCCCACACAATAATGTCATCAATGTATTGCAGGTGTTCTGGAGCTTGCCCCTGTTCCAGTGCAGTCTGGATCAGTCCATGGCAAATGGTAGGGCTGTGTTTCCACCCCTGGGGCAGTCGGTTCCAAGTGAACTGGACACCCCTCCAAGTAAAAGCAAACTGTGGCCTGCACTCTGCTGCCAAAGGAATGGAGAAAAATGCATTGGCAATATCAATCGTGGCATACCACTTGGCTGCCTTTGACTCTAGTTCATACTGAAGTTCTAGCATGTCCGGTACGGCAGCACTCAATGGTGGTGTGACTTCATTCAGGCCACGATAGTCTACTGTTAGTCTCCATTCTCCATTAGACTTTCGCACTGGCCATATGGGGCTATTGAAGGGTGAGCGGGTCCTGCTGATCACCCCCTGACTCTCCAGTCTACGGATCAGCTGATGGATGGGAATCAGGGAGTCTCGGTTGGTGTGATATTGCCGCCGGTGCACTGTTGCGGTCGCAATTGGCCCTTGTTGTTCTTCAACTTTCAGCAACCCCACAGCAGAGGGATCTTCTGAGAGACCAGGCAAGGTGGACAGCTGCTCAATTTCCTCAGTCTCCAAAGCAGCAATACCAAAAGCCCACCGGTACCCTTTTGGGTCTTTGAAGTACCCTCTCTTGAGGTAGTCTATGCCGAGGATGCATGGAGCCTCTGGACCAGTCACAATAGGGTGCTTTTGCCACTCCCTCCCAGTCAGGCTGATTTCAGCCTCCAGCACAGTCAACTCTTGGGATCCTCCTGTTACTCCAGAAATATAGATGGGTTCCACCCCTTGACAGCTTGATGGCATCAGGGTACACTGTGCACCGGTATCTACTAGAGCCTTATACTTCTGTGGGACTGATGTGCCAGGCCATCTGATCCACACAGTCCAGTAAATCCGATTGTCCCCTACCTCCACCTGGCTGGAGGCAGGGCCCCTCTAATGGTCGTCACAGCATTGGACACTTAAGTCGTGTTGAAAGGGATTATTCTTCCTTATCACAGGAGCTGGAGTAAAATCAGCTCTTCCACTCCATCTGGGAAACTGCTCACCAGAGACTGAAGCCGTAGCTCTCATGGGACGATCAGTCTTGGCCCTTGCTCCCCTCTTCAGTTCACTCACCCGTTCCTCCAAAGCTGAAGTAGGTTTTCCATCCCACTTTGTCATGTCTTCTCCGTGATCCAGCAGGTAAAACCATAGGGTACCCCGTGGCGTATACCTTCTGTATCTCCTCTCTTGAACAATAGGACGTCTTTTGTTAATAGCTGAGACGCGTGTTGGTACACGTGAGGAGCTGGATAAATCAGATACATCGTCCCTCAATTTGTCGAGGTCCTGGGACAGTTTTTTCACAGCTGAGATGATGGAAGGAGTGAGATTGTCTTCGAACTCTCGGAGTTTATGAACCATTTCATCCACTGTTAGTGGTACTATGTCATTCCAGGTCACTGTTGCCAATGAATGGGCATATGATGACGGTGCATTCCGTGTAAGTTTTCGCCACATGGGTCGTGTACATTCAACTTCATCTGGATCTATAGGTGTATCCCCGTTATTCGGCTTGATGTGATAGATCATCTCTACGATGGCCGATTCCCTCAGAGACTGGATGCCTTTGTCTATAGTAGTCCACTTGGCCGAACGACTCGTAACATCGTCCTTGTACGGAAACCTTTCTTTCACAGCTGCCAAGAGCCTCCTCCAAAGGCTGAGGGACTTTTTCTCTCTTGCAATTGCTTTGTCAATTCCCCCTTCTCTAGCAAGTGATCCCAGCTGCTTGGCTTCTGTACCTTCTAGTTCGTGACCATCGGCCCCATTGTCCCAGCATCGGAGTAACCAGGTGATGATGTGCTCCCCTGGTTGACGGGTAAAATCTTTTCGCATATTCCGCAGCTCGGTTGAGGTCCGAGGTCGAGAAGTTACCTCTTCTTCTTCTTCTTCGTCATGTGAGGATGACTCCTGATCAGATTCTGGACCGGGTGGTGAATTCATTGGTTCTTCATCTCGCTTCACCCTTTTTGCCTCCTTTTTGCTTGTTCTCTTGCGTACAGGGGCAACTGATATTGGTACGAATTGGTCCTCTGGTTTGGCTGCAGTGATTATCACTGTGGTTTGAGTGGCGACTGTACTTGTTGCTGGGGGTGGTGTAGCTACTGTGCTTGGAGCTGGGGTAACCGCGCTGTCTGTTGCAGTTGAAGTTTGAGCAGCTGCTGTACTTGCCACCGGGGTAGCTGCGCAGTTCATTGCAGCCAAAGTTTGAGTAGCGACTGTCACTTTGCCCTCAAATCCGCCGACATTCTTTTCCTTTTGAAGGTGCTGGATAGTGTTGAACAAGGCCCTGTAAGCATAGGCCAAGCCCCAGCACGTTGCCGTGATTTGTCCATCTCTGGTATGGCCAGAATGACCACACACCTCATTTAAGTGTTTTACTAATTCTTCTGGATTTTGCAGTTGTTCGGTAGTGAAATTCCAAAATACTGGAGGGGCCCACTGACCTAGATACTTGCCCATACTATCCCACACACCCTGCCACTCATGGCTGTCCAGCCTCTGGGAAAATCTCTCGGTCCTCCTACATCGTCGTTTGACCCCAGACAAGACCCAAACCTGAATCTGCTTAATTCTTGAAATCAGTAGTGGGCAAAACACACTCTGTATGCGTGTTAGCATGGTGATTCCCATCACCATCAGTAAACAAGTCTCAAGAGCATTAAAAGGCCATTTAAAAAATTCAAAACTCTCAAATGTAAATGGTCTGGGGGGACGACTAGGAGGGTAAAAGGATGTCTCCTTCACAGGTTGAGCACCTGAGAAGGAGAAAAAAGATGTGTAATTGCTAAGCACCTCCATCATATACCTCCCAAAGTATAAAGGTGGTGACCACACTGGGAACATAAACCAGATCAGTTTCATGATCAACGATTCTATTGTATTACAAGTCATTACCATAAAGTACAATGGGATAAAAACCTTAGCCCAAGCCCCACACTTGAAAAACACTAATACAGCCAATACCGGATGGACGTAAGATATGGTATACTGAAACTGTGAGATCAAGAGGAAAAACCTTGAGAGCCAATAAATCAGCATTGTGACGAGTGACTATCAATCCAGTCAGATCTGTTCTTATCTCAACCCCTTCGAGCCCCACGTTGGGCGCCAAAAAAGAACTGTCGTGGTTTAAACCCAGTCAGGTAACTTGTTCACTCACTCCCAGTGAGTGGTGCCGAGCTGACAACAATCAAGGTCCGTGTTCGTCTCCCCCCCCTCCCTGCACCGGGGCTCTCCCCTTCCCCGCTCCCGGAGGAACGGGGAGGAGGATCGAGAGAGTGCAACTCCCACGGGTTGAGACAAGAACAGTCCAGCAACAAATCACCACCGCTACTATCAGCTAAAACAATGATAAGGGAAAATAACAAGGGAAGAGAATACGATACCACCGGCCAAGAAAACGAGTTCCACCCGGAAGCCCCTGTCCTTCCGGGTAACTCCCAGTTACCCCCCACCCCGGGCATGACGTGCTGTGGTATGGAATACCTCCCCGGCTAGCCCGGGTCAGGCGCCCCGTCTCTGCCTCCTCACAGCTTCCCCTCCTCCCTGGCAGAGCATGAGCCTCACAGAGTCCTTGGTCAAGGTAAACATCACTTAGCAACAACCGAAAACATCGGCTTCACCAACGCTGCTCTCAAACTAGAAGTCAAAACACAGCACTGCACCAGTTAACACAAAGGAAAAACATGACTGCTACTGCTGAACCCAGGACAATGGCCTAGAAAAGGAAAGGGAAAGAGAAAGGAAAAGAACACAGCCTGATAGAATTGAATTAATTCTCAAATTTAGGTAGTACATTTAGTATAGAGCAGAATGTACCCAACTGCTTTTTACTCTATGCAGATTATTCTTGTAATTTCTCTCAGTTAATAAAATAAACTGAGAGAAAATGCTGAGTGCAGTGTAGGCTGTAATGCCGTTAGTAAGCTCTGTGAAAGAGACAGATTCTATTTTTCCCCTTGTTTTTATCTGAATAAAAGTTAAGAGATTTTTCTGTATTTCGAACCAAACAGAAGGATCTGTACAACTGTTCCTAAAAAATGCTTCACCTCTTTTCCACCTCTAAAACATCTGCTTTTCTGCAGCTATCTCCATAGTCTCTCAGTGGCTTCAGGAGGTGGTCTTCTATTTAACATTAGCCAGGGCTGCAGGAGGAAACCTCCAAAACCCATTTCTCATTCTGCCATCAACTCTCTTAATGCTTATGGGTGAATCACTTGGGGCATGCCTGCATTATAGAGGCAGTACAGCATGGACATTCCAAGCTGATGCATTCCCACAGCATTGCTTAGTAAGGATCAGAAAATCATGAGATCTGAAAACAGTCTGGCCACATTTGATATTGCTATGCCAGATTTTGTAAGTTCAGTCTTTCATCATTACAGCTTATTTGTTCAGAGGCTGTGCTGGAGCTGTGCTTCTGGTTCTAAGGCAGTCATGAACATTGATATCTCAAGGAGGTCTAAGTTTCACACTCCACTGCACTGCGCAGACATGCCAGCAGCCTGTCTGAACCTTGAAATTCTACCTGTAAAACAGGGACAACGGCTTGACCTATAAAACATACAGTAATACATTTTGACAGTATTGTAAAGTTTCCCTAGAGCTCAGTATAATGATGAGGGCCAGACAAATAATGCAGATGTTTGAGGACTCATGCAAAAACTGCACAATCCTTAAATTTGTTTCCTTGGAATCACTGGATACTTCTGAAAGAATCACTGATTTCATCACTGATTCTCCCAAGTTCTAAGGTGAGCTAATAGCAGTACAAGTGTCAGGTCCCTGAGGGCACTCTCAACACCCCTGCCCAGCCTCACCTGGGATCTCTATCCATCCACCTCATCTGCTGCCAACAGGACTAGGGGTTCTGTTTCAAGTCAGGTGTGGACCTTCAACCCTTCTGTGGCCTGTGCTGTGGAGATGTCTGTTTCCAGTTCTGTCTGGGCCCCACAGCTCCATCTCCTTTAGCCTTTGTCAGGGCTGTCTGGACCCCTGCATGGCTAAGAAAAGTGTGACGCTGACAGGTAAAGATACCACCGTATTCTCACTCCCATATCTTAATGTCCATGAACTGGAAGTTAATACACTTACTCTTATTTATTCTCAATTTTATGAAAATCCAGGCTTTTTCCTTCGTGTAGTTAGAGATGTGGGGAATTGGAAATACTATGTGGTTTGGAAGAAAGCAACAGCCTCTTGAGTTTGGAAACAAGTAGGAATTTCATGGAAAGTAGTAGATGTTGAATTATGAGGGTTCTGGAGGACAGAAACTTGGCGTTAGCCTGTTTAGATAAGGCAACAACCTCTATTTCAGCAGCATACTTGCAATGATACTGTTGAATGTTTAACTGCACTGACTGCTGTGCTTTAAATACTTAGCACGTATACTGAGTTTTGTATCGTCAAGGTGATTTTGGGACATAAAATAATTGGTAACATTTTGATAACAAGAAAGAGGAAGAGAGAAAGATTAGAAAGATGAGAATTATATCAGCAGCAGTAGATAAATGTGCCACATGTTTTTCTGATTTAGTCTCAAAGATGGCAAAGAATGAGGTAAAACATAACACTGATAAGAAAAGTCTGTCAATCTTCCAGGCTAGTTCTGGGTGATAAGATCTGGATGAAGAAGAGTGAGAAGGAAATCTAACAGAATTTCTACCATACTCTCATAGAACAGTTTTTAAAAAAGAACCCAATGGACTTTTAACATTGATAAAATGCTGGGAGTGTTATTCTTCCTGACTGCAGGCTGTAATTATTCACAGGGAAATATGGCATGGAATTTTACTTACATTACTAACAGTTAACTTTCTCTTGTGTTTTTTTCTTAGAAGTGCTATATATTGCTTATTCTTTTTCTGTTTCTTATGAAAATACCAATGGCAGTGGCTTGAGATTAGGTTGAATATTCCATAATTAATAAGAAATATTTAAGATAGTGTCTGCTTTCCTTTTGACTTCATCTGGTCTGAATTCCAAATCACTAATCAGAAGGTGAAGTTTTGTGTCCATCTAGTTATTCTATTTTGTATTGTTACAGGTAGGAGAAATTAACAGTGTTAGTAGGGAAGATTTGCTTGTTAGTTGTTTAACCACACCATGGATATGACTTCTAGTGACTATTCCTTCTATCTGAAGACTATTGCTTGTATGTGTATGCAAACTTTTCAATAAGTTAAATTTTATGTCAGAAGCAGAGATTTGCACCTGTACCCTTGTGTACAAGAGAACTGTTCCTTGCCAGGTTCTACAAACCCAGTCTTATGGATCAAGTTAATCCATACCAATTGCACTAGTGATTTTAAATTAAGAACACCCTGATGATGCTAATACTGCAACAATCTGATGGAGAACCATTGCCATAAACACCTGTGATTCCTACTCTTGTATCTTCCTCTGCCTGGTCTTTCATCTGCTTTGTCACTAAAAGCAAGCAGTGTATTGCCTACAGTTACTGCAAAGCTAACTCATCCCATCTGGTATTTTATGTCAGTTAGCAAATTAGAATGTGAGTGACAGACATAGAAATAATGACAATTACATCCTATTTTCTCTCTCTCTGCAAGGGCTCAATTAGTTTGTAATAAAAATGCATGCAGTTTAAAAGCACTTTGTTCACCTTGGCTAGATGATCCTTCCAGTATCTCTACAAGGAAACAACTTTTCTTTGTTTACTCATTGTGCTCATCAAAAGACTGCCAAAACTGTGTGTCTTTCTCAAGGCCTCCTACAAGCTGAGGGGAAGTGAGATCTAGTCTGTACTGGCCTGTTTATGCATTTTGGGCTTTATGCTACCCATGCTAATCTTAATAATCAAATTCCTAGGATAGAGTCAGTGGTGTTACAATGTAGGACTGACTCAAAAATATGTAATCCTTGCCTTCTCAAGAAACTTTTGCAGTGTCTTTGTATACAGTTGTTCACTCCCCTATGTAGTTTTTCCTTTGCTAGTTCTCTACTTTGGTTATCTCTGCATTTCTTCTGTTAATGCTCTTGGATTGCTTTAAAATCCTAGAATCACAGTGGTTTGGGTTGGAAGGGACCTTAAACCTCATCCAGTTCCAACCTCCAGCCACAGGCAGGGGCACTTTCCACTAGACCAGGTTGCTCCAAGCCCCATCCAACCTGGCCTTAAACACTGCCAGGGATGGGGCAGCTACAGCTTCTCTTCTTCAATCCAATCCAAACCACTCTGTGATTCTATGATTCTCCGAACTCCTTTTAGCCTTCTCTGTAATCACCCAGGTACTTTTCAGTGTCAAGTTTTCCTGTTAGGCAGATTTAGTGCAATGAACTTATAACTAGACATAAACCTTCCAGTTTGTTGCATGATAGAATTACTTTGTTGAAAACGAGCAATGAATAAACCTGCTAAAGGAAGGCATCACTCTTTGTGGATTCATACAGCATACTATAAAAATATGTAGCTCCCCAGTTATAAAATCTATCACAATTTTTCAGCAGTCCCATATTTTTTACATGTCTTCACAACTGTGAGCAGCTGCTTCTGCACCGGAGCACTCTTAGTTATGCAGGCATATTTTTTATCCACCTACAGCCTTCTGCTGCTGGGATGGTAAATACATTTGATGGAAGAGGAATGGGGGCATGGGGGTAAAATAGAGAGCATGGCACAAAGCTTCTGATGGAGGCAGGGAAGATTAAATCATAGATGCTTTCTACTATGGCATGGTATCCTGTGTGCAGCATTCAGTCAACTATGTTCAATCTGGCAGACCTGCTTTTTGAGAAGGCTCATTTATCTTTCATGATAGGGCCACAGTTTTGTATAGTGGATTTGATCTGAAGTTCTCCAAATATTAAAATAGAATTGCTATGAATGAGAGCCACTTCTGCCATAGCTGAAGCACAGCCACCCCAGGAAAAGAACTTCACAAATGCTTTGTAGTGGAGTATATGGGTATACAGGAATATCTTATTTCAGTAGTGAGGAATTTGAGGGCTCTTCAGTGATGTTTAGTCTGTTCTGTTCTGTAAGAGCCATCAAAAGCAGTTAGAGTGAAAACAGTATTTTTCAGGTCTCATTGATGTAAGTTTTAGTAAATAGACTGGTACTGACTAGACTGATTCCTTCAGATTGTTGTGTGAAAATCAAAAGTTACAGCAGTTTAGGACTAGAAATGAAAGCATATTGTCATCTGCAGGAGTAAGTAGTGGGCAGAATGCAGTTGGTTGATTACTGGAATTTAGTTTGCACAATTTGGTAACATCCTTCTCTTTCCTTTTTAGGGAAAAGTATCACGTGGTCTGCACAGGTTCGCAGGCAGGGTTGGCATAATACAAAAATGCAACTATAATTTATTCTGTCTCAAACTTCCTAACGTTTTCAAGCTTCCTATTAACTGATCCTACTTGATTCATGAACAGTTAGCATGCCATGCTATGTCTAAGGCAAATATCTGAAAGAAGAAGGCCTTTATTTAGGCAAATAATTGGTGTAATTACTTAGTGTTATACAAAAGCTGGGTACAATTTCAATCCAATTTCGATTACTTCTTCACATGTTCCCAAATCACTGTAATTTCTGAGCTCTAGAGGAAATTTGCTGGTTAATACTTCTGGACCCCTATAAACACCAAACACATCTGGTCCCTCATGATTCAACAATATGAACTCCAGTAGGAGCTGAAGGACTTCTACTGGTGTCCTCTGTGATGGAAAAATCAGGGCTTTGTCTAGTCTAGTTTTAAACAACTGAAATGATGGGGTTCCACACGCTACTTCTTGGAGTAAATAGAACCTAATAGATATTAGAACCCAACAGACATCAGAACCTAACAGATATGTCTTAGTCCAGCCAAAACTACACAGCTCCCATCTGTTGACAAAACCAGAAAGAGTGTGTCTCTTAAGTGTCAGGTAAGTAGGCATGCTTCCTTGTACTCTTAAAATTATTACAATCCCTTGCATCAAGGAGCAGGAGAAAGCATTTACCAACAGAATAGGCTCAGCCCTAGTAGTTCTTATGGTGGGCATGCAACCATTCTCTTTTAGTCAAACAGACATCTTTTGGTAAGTTTAATGGGATACAGAAACAGATAAATTAGGGTAGCTCATGTGTGTCACTGGATCCTGTACGATACAGGGATTTAGATCTGTTGGAGTTTATATTCCCCAACAACAGAAGAACATATACCCTGACACTGTATTACTCCACTGAGCTGGGTTTCCCATGTGAACTCCATATCAACAAAAGGCTGAATTAGGAGCGAGGAACATCAGCACTTTTCTCCTGCACTGTCTTCCTTTGTTCAACATTGTCTATGGATGAAACAGCAAAAGCTCATCTGAATTTCATGTCAGTGACATCTAGACTGAAATTACATCTCATCATTGAGTTTGGATGGATAGAGACACAGAGGTTACTACAAAGCATATACAGAAGTATGAGTTGTTGTAAGCCAAGAAAACTTGCTGCTAGTGTTCTGTGGCTGAGTGTTTGTCATGATGGCAGTGTTCAAGGCCAGGCTGGGCAGGCGTTGGGTGATATGGTCTAGTGTGAGGTGTCCCTGCACATGACAGGCGGTTAGAACTAGATGATCTTAAGGTCCTTTCCAACCCAAATCATTCAATGATTCTATGCGAGTGGAACAGCAGGGAACGGTTGTATCCCAACACTGGTCCATTATAGCAGTCCCCTGAAGGAGAGTATTTCTTGTCTGACAACAGAGTTCATGCCCCCTTAGAGAAGCCCCATTTAAGGTTTTAACCCTGAAACACATCCAAATGTCTCTGCCAATCTTTGTTGCATGTTTATCTTAAAAGAAATTAAGAATAAAAAAATTAATTAAGAAAAAACCAAACCCGGTAGCACAAGAATTCCATTTCAGTTACTGAATCTCATCTCCTTAGCTAGATAGTGCAGTAATTAAACCAGTATTTACAATGCAATAAAGACAAAGCTAATTCCTGGCGAATGTGAGCTGGATGATGTTTTTTTCTCAGGGAAATTAGTGAAGGATAAGGCCAGAGCAATAAATCCTCCAACAACTCATTTGTTAATTATCTTCAGAAACCTCTTGCTTGTAATGATTATCTAATTTATTATAACCAAAAAGAAAGCAAAGTGAGGTGAAATGACTGAGGCAATCAAGTCACTAGAGTTTGTAGGCTTATCTCTGCAAGCTGCATAGAGGATCTAGGTCCGTAGGGAAGAGAATTTTATACATTGACTAGTGCCATGACAGTGGAGATTTGGAGCAGAATGTGCCAGAAGGCAGAAGCTGCTTCTTATAGGGCTGCATATTGGACAGGGCTGTGAGATGCTGCTCCATAGCAGACATTCATGAAGTTCCTCTTCTTGAAAGGCCTTCTTACCAAAATAAAAGTCATGGATTTCTTAGCTACACTGAGTTTAAAGGCTTTCAGGGAAGACCAATAAACCAGATTTTTGCTTAGTCTGGAGAAGAGAAGGCTCCCGCGGGGACATTATTGCAGCTTCCAGTGACTAAACGGGCTACAAGAAACCTGGAGAGGGTCTTTGGACAAGGGCCTGCAGGTAAAGGAAATGGGGGAATGGCTTTAACCTGACAAAGGGGAGATTGAGATAAGATCTTAGGCAGAAGTTCTTCCCTATGAGGGTGGTGAGGCGCTGGCACAGGTTGCCCAGAGAAGCTGTGGCTGCCCCATCCCTGGCAGTGCTCAAGGCCAGGTTGGACGGGGCTTGGAGCAACCTGGTCTAGTGGAAGGTGTCCTTGCCCGTGCAGGGGGTTGGAACTGGATGTGCTTTAAAGGTCTCTTCCAATGCAAACCAGTCTGATTATTCTACCAAGCAAACTCATGTAAACTATATTTAGTGTATAACTAACCCCTAATTAAATATGGTGCATTTTTTTAAAGAAAAAAACAACACACCACCACATGAAGTCAAAGCTTACAAATCTTTTTGCGTTCTCTGAAGGCCGTGGGCACGGAAGAATCATTTGCTATACTGATTTTTCTGGTATACCTGTTTCTCAAAAGTAATTGAACAAGTTGCTTTCTCATGGGTTCTTTAATTAACCAGCCATAGGTAAAAGCAAAGGCCACCACACAGCTAACTAACTGATTCAAACATAGGAGATGATGGAAAGGAATAGTCAGTATTGGTAGTAGAAGGAAGTCACCCAATGGAGTCTTATCCACGCCTTGTACTCTTTGGCAGTTAAAATACATGAAAGAAGGAAGATTCTCCCTCAGAGAACTTTAAAGTCTGATGTTGAGTCTTTATTGTACAAGAT
Source organism: Pezoporus flaviventris (assembly GCF_033815535.1). NCBI lineage: Eukaryota > Metazoa > Chordata > Aves > Psittaciformes > Psittacidae > Pezoporus > Pezoporus flaviventris. Next base: position 2,052,892 of record NW_026892562.1, read on the forward strand.
GGAGTTTCCTGAGTGAACTCATAAGTGAACTAACATGTATAAGGAGAATATTACAGTCCCAGGTTATCTTCAACCCTGAAAGCAGCTTGGCTGCATTAATATGGGGCAAACAGTCCTGCCTATCAACCATCTGAATTTTATCTGTGAAGCTGCAATGCCATTATGACATGGTTATATAGCATTAGATGATCTGTGCTAGCCATGGGATCCCCATACCAATTTCCATTACATGTAAATCAGACAGGACTTGGGAGAAGGCACAGATCCCCATTTCTGGAAGCCAGTGTCACCATTTAAGTCCCACAAGTATGTATTTGAATGACAGTAAAAATCTGAAATGGAAAACAAAATATGGGACAAATTAGGAAGACAATTCAAGTAAACAATAAATCTCCCCAGGAAGGTGGTGCTGAGTCATGCTTTTGCACCCCTGTGCAGATCATGGTCTTGGTCTGGTATCAGTCACTGCCCCCCAGCCCCAGCCACCCCAGGCACATTCTATATCTGTCGGTCACACAGTCTGGAAATGTGAGGCCGAGTGGGACCTGCTGGTCACAGATGGTACATGGCACAGTGTTCAGGGAAAGAGGTAAGAGTGGGAACAATTACAAGTGGAATTAAAATCATTTTACAGGTCTGAGAGCTGAATGACTGATTCTTTCTCTGAGCCAGGCAGACATACTGGGGCAATAAAATACATTTTCCAGAGCTGACATGCCAGCAGTAAATCACCAGTGGTGATGGCTATTTTACTCTTTTTTTACTTTCTTAGCCCCACAACATTATTACCCTTTTGCACTGCCAGATATTAAAATCATATTAAAGATCAGGAACTGTATTAAACTATCTGAAAATGAAATAATAAGGTAGCACATTTGAAGGTTAGAGACAGCCCTTGGGTATAATTCACTAAACTGTAATCTACCTGCCTGGTGCTCTGCTGATGAAGCAGGATGCATTGTTTCTGGGAAACTAATTACCTCAAAGATCTACATTCCCCCCGTCCCAAACATGCACACAAACAATATCCTGTATATTCCAAGCTGCTGTTGAAGCTGAAAAAGGGTAGTCATCCAAGCACAAACCAGATAAACAGACAATTTTCTTCACTGCACCACCACCAACTTCCTTAGGGCAGCCATAAGGAGAAATTAAGTCCTATTACATGTGAAGGTATATGGGGTGTGTGTGTTTGTGTGTGTGTGTGTGTGTGTGAAGAACAGTGTCTAATGGTCAGAGAAAGAATTAGAGATACAGCCCATTTCCACAGTCACCAGAAGTAGTTTAGGAGCCATTTGAGAGGTGACTGAAGCCCCCAGAAGGAAATGTTTTACTGGAGGTAAAAAGACAGTCATATTTGTGCTTCATAAAAAGAGATTTCCATGCCTGTGCTCTTTTATTAATGAAACAAATAGAATTACTGTTTATACTTACTCCTCTCTGTAACACAGGTGAGTTGTTAATACAAAGTCTAAAGGAAGCATTGCTCAATCATGCCCTCACAGAATGATTTTACTGTGACAGATATGTTATAAATCATGTAAGGGGTGATGCCCAAACCCTTTCTGAAGTTGCATTATCTAACTGTGATCTCTGAAATGAAGAATCGTACCTGGCAGACAAAAAAATGAAGACAACTTAATAATGTTTATAACAAGACTGAAATTAAAACATTTATCAGAATTTGTTTATGCTGAAAGGGTCAATCCATTTTGTATTTGATTGGGAGGGCACAGCAGAGGGAGAAGGCAGGAAAGGAAGAAAACCTGAGTATTTTCCCCCATATCCTGAGTTTTTTTAAGCTCCTGCTCCTTCACTGAGTGACAAAACCTATAGTAATTAATTTTTTTTAAAATAAGGTTATTTTAAAGCTTGACAATACCTACAGACCCTTACTGGGTCTCGTACAAGATCACAAGTTGCACAGATGCTACCTGCAGATAAGTTTGCTGCTATGCTATTGTCCTAGAAATACATGATGCTTTCTAAGTGACAGTTTAAAATGACAGAAATATTCATTATCATCTTAGTTTTGAAACATGGATGTATAAATACTTGAAAAGCTTTGCTCTGCAATGAAGTCATCTGCAGAAAAAAGGACAGGACATATGAGGTTACTGTAGAAATCAGAGATAAGAGACAAACTTGTAAGTAGTCAGCCTCGCTCTCCTCCCCCCATACTGCAGATATACAAAGTTTGACAGGAATGACTTCTATGCATAATTTGATGTAAATAATCTAGACAAAGAACATCATCAACTGTCAGGACTACTTCCAGCTGCTAAGTCAATGAAAGTAATGTACAAGTACTTGAGATCAAAACTGAGAGCATAGTACTTCAGTACAACTATTTGCTAGTTAATTGTGACAATTCTTTCTGTGGCAAAACATCATTTTAATTTCACTTTTCTCTGTTGGTCACAGTGCCAGCCAGAGAGGTATTTCTTCCACTAAGGCACTCAGCTACTCACAGATAAATACTACACAGGCCTTTCTGCACTTGCATTAATATTTTTGGCAGTACTGGTAGTACACCTTAGAGATGATATGTATTTCTCTGAATGAAATATGTCAAGAAATAGCTTTTTCAGGCTGAGTTGCTGTTTGCTATGCCTGTCAAAATCTATCAGATTGGTTAATACTTGTATCTTCTACAATTGGCTCACACTGGCTAGCAGAAAAATGCAAAAATTGCATCAGCACTCCGTGTTCATAAATAAAGTTCTTGATTATTGTGTAGCTGTTATAGGGGACCCCAAAACGCACTCACAGATTCATAGAATGAACTAGGTTGTAAAAGACTGTCCTGGGTTCAGCAGTAGCAGCCATTTTTTCCCCTTCTTAGGAGCTGGTGCAGCACTGTGTTTTTGACTTTTGGCCTGGGAACAGTGCTGATAACACTGATGTTTTCAGTTATTGCTCAAATGTTTAGTCTGACCAAGGACTCTGTGAGTCTCATGCTCTGCCAGGGAGGAGGGGAAGCCGGGAGGAAGCAGAGACAGGACACCTGACCCAAACTGACCAAAGAAGTATTCCATACCACAGCACGTCATGCCTGGGGAGGTAACTGCGAGTTACCCGAAAGGGCTAGGGCACTGCGGGGTTGGACTAGGCATCGGTCAGTGCTCGGTCGGGTGGGGTGGGGCGAGTTATCAGTCAGCAGGTGGTGAGGTGTTGTATTCTCTTCCCTTGTTATTTCCTTTATTATTACTATTATTGGTGGTAGCAGCAGTGATCTGTGTTATACCTTAGTTACTAAACTGTTCTTACCTCAACCCATGGGAGTTGCATTCTTTTGATTCTCCTCCCCATCCCTCCAGGAGCAGGGGGAGGGCAAGAAGGGGGGGAAGTGAGAGAGCGACAGTGTGATTTATGGCTGACTTTATTTAAACCATGACTAAGACCTTTAAGATCACCAAGTCTAACCATTAGACTGCCAAGGCCACCACTAAACCATGTCACTGAGGACCTCATCTACACAGTTTGTGAACACTTCCAGGCACAGTGGCTCCACCACTGCCCTGGGCAGCCTGGTCCAATGCCTGACCAACCTCTGGGGAAGAAATTGTTCCTAATACCAAGTCTAAACTTCCCCTGGTGCAGCTTGAGGCTGTTTCCTCTTGTTCTGTCAGTTGTTCCTTGGGAGCAGAGACCAGCCACCTCCTGGCTCCATCCTCCTTTCAGGCAGTTGTAGAGAGCAATAAGGTCTCCCCTGCACCTTCTTCAGACTAAACCCCCCAGTTCCCTCGGCCGTTCCTCATCACACTTGTGCTCCAGGCCCTTCACCAGCTCTGTTGCCCTTCTCTGGACCCACTCCAGCAACTAGTTGTCTTTCTTTTCTTGAAAAAAAAAAAAATATTATCTGCTATTTCCACCTCTTGTACCTTGGGCAGCTTCTGTAGATTTGGATTGAAGACAGTTAAACATCCCCTACTCACATTAAACAGAGAGAGTTAAACATCTTAAAAACTGAAGTGATCACTTTATCATAGGATCATAGAATGGTTTGGGTTGGAAGGGACCTTAAAGCTCATTCAGTTCCAACCCCCTGCCATGGGCAGGGTCACCTTCCACTAGACCAGATTGTTTCAAGCCCTGTCCAACCTGGCCTTGAGCACTACCAGGGATGGGGCAGCCACAGCTTCTCTGGGTAATCTGTGCCAATGCCCCACCACTGTTGCAGGGAAGAACTGTTTCTTACAGTCTCATCTCAGTCTCCCCTCTGGCAGGTTAAATACATTACCCCGTGTGCTGTCACTACATGTCATGATATACTGCAGGTGAGAGTCAACTGCAGGTAATGAAGTGGAAGGTTTCTAGGAATTGAGTCAAGGATCTCCATTGTTCTGTCCTCTCCAGCAAACTTTATCTTATGAAATCTCTCTGACATAGCATGTACTGCTTAACCAGTGCCAAATACATTTCCTTTCAGTAATCTAAAAATACATTCAAATACTTCTAAAAAATAATTTCCTTATGGCTAAACTTTGCGTTTACTAGTTGAAAATGACAATTTTAAGTCCAGTTTCCTTTGAACACTTAGAGTAACAGTGTTTTTTTGTTTCATGCAGATAATTGACCAAATACTGAAGTACCACTTCAGATATTGTTTGGGGCTTATTTAGGCTAAGCTTTGATAGAATTCAGTGGGTGGTTAAAGCCTTAGTTCTGAAAATATCATTTAATAGCAGGTATGGGAAATGGGTGGTCGCTTAACTATTTCTAAGATAGGCAAAAAATATCAATCTACGTGTTTAGTTTCTGCTTAATTTCTTGCTCTTGAACGTCATGCTTCAGTTAAACATGTAAATATTGTTAATACATGCAGCAATTTATAGTTAGAGGGAGATTAATAAGTCATTTGAATTCACAAAGGATCACTTTTAATACAATAGCATTTGCAGATTAGGTTCAGGGGACATTTACCCATCTGTGAGGAGTGAAAACCCTCATGTAGACTTTAGGACTGGGGGAGGATCCTGGCAAATCACCTCAACTTTGGCAAAAATGTGATATTGAGTGCATGTTTCCCAGTCAGGATTAGGGTCCCGAGAGAGACTTGCTTAACACCTGCCTTTGAGATCATGGTGTAATGCTGTTTTCTGCAATCATAAGAGTAATTGCAGTAGTTGACATAAGCTCTCCTGATGTTTTTGCTGCATTCAGGATTCTTCTTTTTCCCTTTTCAGAGTGGCTGATTGGTAGGCACTGCTGAATAGCTGCTGCACTGCACTCTGCGGTAGCTGCTTTTCAACAGTGTGTATTCAGTAGTTGGTTCAGACCCCTACATACCTCATTTACTTTATAGCAAGAAATTGGTATCTTTTGATATACAGTGACAATATAAATCTGAGCTTTCAGTAGTGGAATATGAATCTTGTTTTCTGAACACTTTGGTTGTTTATGCTACTTCTCTTACCTTGTCAAATAATACTTTTTTAATTACACTTTGCTTTTAATAAAAGTAACTATAAAATAGGCAGAAACTATCAGTGGCAAATGACTGCTTTTCCTATGTGCTAAACCCCTCCACGGTTATTTCCTCTGTGGGAACATAATTTGAAGGATGTTTATGTTGCTTTAAAATTCTAGGTCTAAATGATTTGAAATTAAAAACTGTAAAGATCCATTCCTGTTTAGTTCAATTTAGAGACAGATTCAAGGCTCTCTTGAGCAATTCACTATTCAACCTCAGCATTCAGAAGGTTAGGGCTTTGGTGTAAAGACTATTCCAAACATAAATGCCACTCATCTCCCTGAAAACATACTTGCAAGCCATGAGTTCTGTCAAAACAGTGCTGTGTCTCTGTCATGAATTAGTGTTAACAGAGCATGATATAAAAAGAGAAAGGTATAGAATCTGAGGATCAGCCAGGTTGGAAAAGACCTTTAAGACCATCAAGTCCAACTGCTTCCCAGCACTGCCAAGGCCACCACTAAACCATGTCACTGAGGGTCTTGTCTACACAGTTTGTGAACACTTCCAGGCACAGTGGCTCCACCACTGCCCTGGGCAGCCTGGTCCAATGCCTGAACACCCTTTGGGGAGCAAACTGTTCCTAATCTCCAGTCTAAACGTCCCCTGGTGCAGCTTGAGGCCATTTCCTCTTCTCCTGTCAGTTGCTCCTTGGGAGCAGAGACCAGCCACCTCCTGGCTCCATTCTCCTTTCAGGCAGTTGTAGAGAGCAATAAGGTCCCCCCTGAGCCTTTTCTTCTCCAGACTAAACCTCCCTCAGCCATTCCTCATCACACTTGTGCTGCAGGCCCTTCATCAACTCCATTGCCCTTCTCTGGACCTGCTCTAGCACCTAAACGTCTCACTTGTAGTAAGGAGCCCAGCTGGCCACACTGGTGCTGATACAGATAATTCTTTGTCACATGCTGTCCTGGGTTCAGCAGTAGCAGTCATGTTTGGTTTTTTTTTTTCCTTTGTGCTAGCTCGTGCAGTGCTGTGTAGAGTGGCCAGAGGGCACTGCAGGCTCAGGGCTGCTGTGCTGATGGGTGTGTGGGATAGTATGGGCAAGTATCTACGTCAGTGGGCCCCTCCAGTACTTTGGAATTTCACTACCGAACAACTGCAAAATCCAGAAGAATTAGTAAAACACTTAAATGAGGTGTGTGGTCATTCTGGCCATACCAGAGATGGACAAATCACGGCAACGTGCTGGGGCTTGGCCTATGCTTACAGGGCCTCGTTCAACACTATCCAGCACTTTCAAAAGGAAAAGAATGTCGGCGGATCTGAGGGCAAAGCAACAGTCACTACTCAAACTTTGGCTGCAATGAAGTGAGCAGCTACCCCAGCAGCAAGTACAACAGCTGCTCAAACTTCAACTGCAACAGACAGCGCGGTTACCCCAGCTCCAAGCACAGCAGCTGCACCACCCCCAGCAACAAGTACAGTCGCTACTCAAACTTTGGCTGCAATGAACAGAGCAGCTACCCCAGTGGCAAGTACAGCAGCTGCTCAAACTTCAACTGCAACAGACAGCGCGGTTACCCCAGCTCCAAGTACAGCAGCTACACCACCCCCAGCAACAAGTACAGTTGCTACTCAAACCACAGTGATAATCACTGCAGCCAAACCAGAGGACCAGTTTGTACCAATATCGGTTGCCCCTGTACGCAAGAGAACAAGCAAAAAGGAGGAAAAAAGGGTGAAGCGAGATGAAGAACCAATGAATTCAGCACCCGGTCCAGAATCTGATCAGGAGTCATCATCACATGACGAAGAAGAAGAAGAAGAGGTAACTTCTCGACCTCGGACCTCAACCGAGCTGCGGAATATGCGAAAAGATTTTACCCGTCAACCAGGGGAGCACATCATCACCTGGTTACTCCGATGCTGGGACAATGGGGCCGATGGTCACGAACTAGAAGGTACAGAAGCCAAGCAGCTGGGATCACTTGCTAGAGAAGGGGGAATTGACAAAGCAATCGCAAGAGAGAAAAAGTCCCTCAGCCTTTGGAGGACGCTCTTGGCAGCTGTGAAAGAAAGGTTTCCGTACAAGGACGATACGAGTCGTTCGGCCAAGTGGACTACTATAGACAAAGGCATCCAGTCTCTGAGGGAATCGGCCATCGTAGAGATGCTCTATCACATCAAGCCGAATAACGGGGATACACCTATAGATCCAGATGAAGTTGAATGTACACGACCCATGTGGCGAAAACTTACACGGAATGCACCGTCATCATATGCCCATTCATTGGCAACAGTAACCTGGAATGACATAGTACCACTAACAGTGGATGAAATGGTTCATAAACTCCGAGAGTTCGAAGACAACCTCACCCCTTCCATCATCTCAGCTGTGGAAAAACTGTCCCAGGACCTCAAACAATTGAGGGACGATCTATCTGATTTATCCAGCTCCTCACGTGTACCAACACACGTCTCAGCTATTAACAAAAGGCGTCCTATTGTTCAAGAGAGGAGATACAGGACGTATACGCCACGGGGTACCCTATGGTTTTACCTGCTGGATCACGGAGAAGACATGACAAAGTGGGATGGAAAACCTACTTCAGCTTTGGAGGAACGGGTGAGTGAACTGAAGAGGGGAGCAAGGGCCAAGACTGATCGTCCCATGAGAGCTACGGCTTCAGTCTCTGGTGAGCAGTTTCCCAGATGGAATGGAAGAGCTGATTTTACTCCAGCTCCTGTGATAACGAAGAATAATCCCTTTCACCACAACTTAAGTGTCCAAAGCTGTGACGACCATTAGAGGGGCCCTGCCTCCAGCCAGGTGGAGGTAGGGGACAATCGGATTTACTGGACTGTGTGGATCCGATGGCCTGGCACATCAGTCCCACAGAAGTATAAGGCTCTAGTAGATACCGGTGCACAGTGTACCCTGATGCCATCAAGCTGTCAAGGGGTGGAACCCATCTATATTTCTGGAGTAACAGGAGGATCCCAAGAGTTGACTGTGCTGGAGGCTGAAATCAGCCTGACTGGGAGGGAGTGGCAAAAGCACCCTATTGTGACTGGTCCAGAGGCTCCATGCATCCTCGGCATAGACTACCTCAAGAGAGGGTACTTCAAAGACCCAAAAGGGTACCGGTGGGCTTTTGGTATTGCTGCTTTGGAGACTGAGGAAATTGAGCAGCTGTCCACCTTGCCTGGTCTCTCAGAAGATCCCTCTGCTGTGGGGTTGCTGAAAGTTGAAGAACAACAAGGGCCAATTGCGACCGCAACAGTGCACCGGCGGCAATATCGCACCAACCGAGACTCCCTGATTCCCATCCATCAGCTGATCCGTAGACTGGAGAGTCAGGGGGTGATCAGCAGGACCCGCTCACCCTTCAATAGCCCCATATGGCCAGTGCGAAAGTCTAATGGAGAATGGAGACTAACAGTAGACTATCGTGGCCTGAATGAAGTCACACCACCATTGAGTGCTGCCGTACCGGACATGCTAGAACTTCAGTATGAACTAGAGTCAAAGGCAGCCAAGTGGTATGCCACGATTGATATTGCCAATGCATTTTTCTCCATTCCTTTGGCAGCAGAGTGCAGGCCACAGTTTGCTTTTACTTGGAGAGGTGTCCAGTTCACTTGGAACCGACTGCCCCAGGGGTGGAAACACAGCCCTACCATTTGCCATGGACTGATTCAGACTGCACTGGAACAGGGGCAAGCTCCAGAACACCTGCAATACATTGATGACATTATTGTGTGGGGCGATACAGCGGAAGAAGTCTTTGAGAAAGGGAGGAAAATAATCCAAATTCTGCTGAAAGCCGGTTTTGCCATAAAACGGAGTAAGGTCAAGGGACCTGCACAGGAGATTCAATTTTTGGGAATAAAATGGCAAGATGGACGTAGACAGATCCCCACAGATGTGATCAACAAGATAACAGCAATGTCTCCACCAACTAATAAGAAAGAAACGCAAGCTTTCTTGGGTGCAGTGGGGTTCCGGAGAATGCACATCCCGAATTACAGTTTGATTGTAAGCCCTCTCTATCATGTGACCCGGAAGAAAAATGATTTTAAATGGGGCCCTGAGCAGCAACAAGCCTTTGAGCAAATTAAACGCGAGATAGTTCATGCAGTAGCCCTTGGACCAGTCCGGACCGGACCAGATGTAAAAAATGTGCTGTACACTGCAGCTGGGGAGAACGGTCCTACCTGGAGCCTCTGGCAGAAAGCTCCAGGGGAGACTCGAGGTCGACCCCTCGGCTTTTGGAGTCGGGGATACAAAGGATCTGAGGCCAGCTATCCCCCAACTGAGAAAGAGATACTGGCAGCCTATGAAGGGGTTCGAGCTGCTTCGGAAGTGATTGGCACTGAAGCACAGCTCCTTCTGGCACCCCGGTTGCCCGTGCTGGGCTGGATGTTCAAAGGCAGGGTCTCCTCTACACATCATGCAACTGATGCTACATGGAGTAAATGGGCTGCACTAATTACACAACGAACTCGAATAGGAAGTCTCAGTCGTCCAGGCATTCTAGAAGTCATCATGGACTGGCCAGAGGGCAAAGATTTTGGAATGTCACCAGAGGAGGAGGTGGTGCGCGCTGAAGAGGCCCCACCATATAATAAACTGTCAGAAAGTGAAAAGCAGTATGCCTTGTTTACTGATGGCTCTTGCCGTATTGTGGGAAAGCATCGGAGATGGAAGGCAGCTGTATGGAGTCCCCAACGACAAGTTGCAGAAACTGCTGACGGAGAGGGTGAATCGAGTCAGTTTGCCGAGGTGAAAGCCATCCAGCTGGCCCTGGACATTGCTGAACGAGAAAAGTGGCCAGTACTTTATCTCTATACTGACTCATGGATGGTGGCAAATGCCCTGTGGGGGTGGTTGAAGCAATGGAAGCAGAGCAACTGGCAACGCAGAGGTAAACCCATCTGGGCTGCTGCACTGTGGAAAGATATTGCTGCCAGGGTGCAGAACCTGGTGGTGAAGGTACGTCATGTAGATGCCCATGTACCCAAGAGTCGGGCCACTGAGGAACACCAGAACAACCAACAAGTGGATAAAGCGGCTAAGATTGAAGTGGCTCAGATGGACTTAGATTGGCAACATAAAGGTGAATTATTTTTGGCCCGGTGGGCCCATGACACTTCAGGCCATCAGGGCAGAGATGCAACATACAGGTGGGCCTGTGATCGAGGGGTGGACTTAACAATGGACACTATTGCCCAGGTTATTCATGAGTGTGAAACATGTGCTGCAATTAAACAAGCCAAGCGGTTAAAGCCTCTTTGGTATGGAGGACGATGGTTGAAGTATAAATATGGGGAGGCCTGGCAGATTGACTATATCACACTGCCACCAACCCGCCAAGGCAAGCGCCATGTGCTTACCATGGTGGAAGCAACCACCGGGTGGCTGGAAACATACGCTGTGCCCCATGCCACTGCCCGGAACACTATCCTGGGCCTTGAGAAACAGATTTTGTGGCGACACGGCACCCCAGAGAGAATTGAGTCAGACAATGGGACTCATTTCCGAAATAACCTTATAGATATTTGGGCCAAAGAGCATGGCATTGAGTGGGTATATCACATCCCCTACCATGCACCAGCCTCTGGGAAAATCGAACGGTACAATGGGCTGTTAAAAACTACACTGAGAGCGATGGGTGGGGGAACTTTCAAGCATTGGGATGCACACTTACCAAAGGCCACCTGGTTGGTCAACACCAGAGGATCTGCCAACAGGGCTGGCCCAGGCCAGTCAGAACTTTTACATATTGTAGAGGGGGACAAAGTTCCCGTGGTGCATATGAAGAATTTGCTGGGGAAGACAGTCTGGGTTATTCCTGCTTCAGGTAAAGGCAAACCCACTCGTGGGATTGCTTTTGCTCAGGGGCCTGGATATACTTGGTGGGTAATGCAGGAAGATGGGGAAGTCCGATGTATACCTCAAGGGGATTTGATTTTAGGGGAAAACAGCCAGTGAACTCAATTGTATGCCGTTGCCTGCTGTGTAATGCTTTTATAGCCCATCAACTAGATGTCTCCAGGTCACCAGCGACTGGCCCTGACTTCCCTCCAGCCATCATCCCAACAGAGAATGAACTTTGAACATCATGGACCGAATGGACTCGGCAGCATTATAGGGATTGGTCCATGCACTAAGAAAATGATCTTTTCCTCTTGGTCTGTATGTATATGGATGTATATATATGGGAGAGCGATGGTGTGCTGAAAATGTGGGATCTGAGCACGACGTGAATGGTATGGAATAAGGGGTGGATAATGTCCTGGGTTCAGCAGTAGCAGTCATGTTTGGTTTTTTTTTTCCTTTGTGCTAGCTGGTGCACTGCTGTGTTTTGACTTCCAACCTGAGAACAGTGTTGGTGAAGTCAATGTTTTCAGTTGTTGTTAAGTGATGTTTACCCTGACCAAGGACTTTGTGAGGCTCATGCTCTGCCAGGGAGGAGGGGAAGCCGGGAGGAAGCAGAGATGGGGCGCCTGACTCGGGCTAGCCAGGGAGGTATTCCATACCACAGCACGTCATGGCCGGGGTGGGGGGTGACTGGGAGTTACCCGGAAGGACACCGGCTTCCAGGTGGAACTCGTCTTCTTGGCCGGTGGTATCGTATTCTCTTCCCTTGTTATTTTCCCTTATCATTGTTGTAGTTGATAGTTGCGGTGGTGATTTGTGTACATTGGTTGCTGGACTGTTCTTGTCTCAACCCGTGGGAGTTGCACTCTTTCGATCCTCCTCCCCGTTCCTCCGGGAGTGGGGGAGAACCCCGGGGGTGGGGGGGGGGACACGGACCTCGATTGTTGTCAGCTCGGCACCACTCACTGGGAGTGAGTGAACAAGTTACCTGACTGGGTTTAAACCACGACACATGCTTAGGATAGAAAGAGAGCCTTAAATAGAGTACTGTTTGCCTCTCCTATACTGAATATGTTGTATATACCAGCTGTCAAAAGAAATAATACTTAAAAGGAAGTTATTGGCTCTTCCAGTCAGTATGTTTGCCTTTTGTTAGCAGCATAAGGCTGTAGCTGAGACCCAAACTATGGTCTTGATACAAAGAGGTGCTATCAGCTCTGCTTTTTGAGCCTTTTTCTGCCAAGGAGCCATTTAGTTAATCCCAGCAGGAGATGGTGCTTCACAGTTTTTGCAGGTAACATCTGCAAAACTCCAAGTGAAGGCAGACACCCTCCCGTTTCCTCTCTGAAAGGGATTTCTGGAGACATTCACAGTCCAGTTGGCCATTCTGTACCAGCACTGTCATCCTGGTGCCACATGACCTGTAGCATCTGTTCCTTCACCAATTAAACCATTTCTTCAGGATAAATTAAAACCCGTTCTAATTAAACACTATAATGGACCTATCAATCTCCATTACTGAGGCAGAACGGGGATGTAATTAGTTATTGACACAAAAAGATTTGTTTAAACTGCTGTCAGTGACCACAGGCTTTCTGAGCTTATACAGAACTTGAAAATAACCACCACTGTGTCCCTCCTTTAGGCTATAAATACACATAGGAACAGATACTTGCAAATTACCCAGTCAGCTTTTTCCATGTTCCTTGCTATTTTAGATGAGAAAGTGGCACATTTACTTGCAATATTTCTTTTGACTGGTAAGACAGTTCCCTCACTATTCAGATGATCTGTTTAATATATATTGTATCCACTACTTCACTGTGTAAGCATAGAATCATAGAATGGTTAGAGTTGGAAAGGACCTTAAAGCTCATCCAGTTCCAGCCCCCTGCCACAGCCAGGGACTCCTTCCACTAGAACAGGTTGCTCCAAGCTCCGTGCAACCTGGCCTTGAATGCTACCAGGGATGGTGCAGCCACAGCTTCTCTGGGCAACCTGTGCCAGTGCCTCACCACCCTCATAGGGAAGAACTTCTTCATTGTATCTAATGTAAATCTCCCCTGTTTCAGTTTAATCCCATCACCCCTTGTCCTTTCGCCACAGTCCCTGATGAAGGGTCCCTTTCCAGCATCCTTGTAGATCCCTTTCAGATACTGGGAGGCTGCTATGAGGTCTCCAGGCAGCCTTCTCTTCTCCAGGCTGAACAGCCTCAATTTTCTCAGCTTGGTTCCCATACAAACCTGTCTCCATATGGGAGGTGCTCCAGCCCCCTTATTATCTTCGTGGCCTCCCCTGGACTTGCTCCAACAGCTCCATGTCCCTCTTACGTGGAGGACACCAGAACTGTACATAGTGCTGCAAGTAGGGTCTCATAAGAGCAGAGTAGAGGGGCAGGATCACCTCCTTTGACCTGCTGGCAACCTTTAATTATTTTAAAAGCTGGAGAAGGACTCTGTAAGTCAACACTTGCCAATCATCCCTACCTCTGTCACCACAGAAAATGGTGGTTTAAAACCCGTATGAAGTCCTGCACAGACAGATAACAGGAGAGTGTGAAGGAAACATGGTAACAGTATATTAAATGTAAGATGAGGTGGCAAGATCTATCTGAATAGAAACTGAATACAAATGTCCTTTACCTGTAGCATGAGCCTGGTGTGGGTTTTTTTTGAGGAATGAACTGTAGTGAATGTGTACTTCACAAGATTATTTCAAGATTGCAATGATAAAAATCAGATCTTACCAAAAAGGCCTATGGAAATAGTTTGAAATAAGCCAGATTTAGTAAATCAGTGGAACATTTTATTCCATTTTCATTTCATGATCCCAATTAATTTTTCATCAGTATTTGCTCTATAGCTTTCCATGATCATAGGGTAAGACTAGTCCCTATAGTTACACTCGTTATGTTGTTTGGACTCTGCCTTAAGAAGAATTACGCCTACTGCCAAACTTGTACCATTTTTAAATGCGTGCCTTCTGCACGCATCTACAGCACTCAAAGGGCTGGACAGTTCATCAAGGGAAGAAGCAGAGAAATTCTTCCAAGACTAGATTGGAAATAGTTTGTAATGTCTGTTGTAATTTGCATCTTCTCACCCTAGGCAGCAGAAGTGATTTTTAATGGAAGACATAGATATTGCAATAGTGTAGCAATTTCATCTGAGTTTATCTAACCTGTGAACAGTACCCTTGCCTGAAATTACTTTTATCAAAGGATTAAATAAAAAGGGAATGTAGGCTGGTAGTAGTTTGCTCCTCAGTAAAAAACAAAGCTAATAAAACCAATAATAATTGAGGGTTTTGCTTGACTTTTCATGTGGATTTTACAGAACCTTCAATTTGCCAGGTTGTCCATAAGAAGTCCAATGAAAATTTGGACACTTGGAAAAATACAGATATCTTTTGAAATAGATGAGGGAAATGGTTTCTAAAATGTAGGTGGAATGATTTTGTATCAATGTACAGTGCATCTCTACTGAGATGAACACTGCTTACTCCTAAGTTGTGTCCTTAATGGAAAGCAAAGCCAGCGCCAGACCACTATCTCATGGAGTTGTTACCTCTGCTACCAGAGAACAATTCACTTCTGTTTGTACAACACAAAAGGTTATTAAAAAACATCCTTCCAGCAACCTGGATGTATTCAGTTAAATCAAGACCAAACTGTTTTCCTCATATTTCTCTTTGTAAATTCAAAGGAAAATTGCAACTAATGTGAGAAAACATTTCATTTACAATCCCAATTTAGGCACAGTGTTAGCTGCATGCCACATATATGAAGCTGGTGAATGACAGATGCAGCAGAAATTCCACTGCTCAGTATTTTGTTTAACCCATGAATGTTTAATGCTAACACAATAAAAGAGCATGTCTCTCATGCAAGGCCAGCAAAGACCCTACTTTACTGTAATTTTCACTTTGTTATGCATTCTTTTTCCTTCAGTGAGGCTTAACTCAACCTGTATAGAAAAAAAATGACATGAAAACTGTCCATATACGGCTTGGATCGAAACAAAAATTGATGGCCTTATCATTGCTTTTTAAAACTTAATTCTCCAAAGTTCATTCTCACTTCTTCTAGGTCTTCATGTTCAGGAGTAAAAGGAAAATTGCCTGCTGGTAATTTTACTCTATCAGAGTTTAATCTTTAGGCTGTGAGAAGTACTAAAGACTAACCAAGCATCTAATGCATCTGAAATAGCATTTTGTTTTATTCATATGAATACACTTACGCAATAAAACCTTTGGCTTTTCCTGCCTATTAGAGAATACATCTCAGAGCAAAATAGTCTCTCATACTAACTGTAAAAACAGAATCTAAGATCCTTTCCTTTTATTCAGTTTCTAGGTATAGTTTTCTACAGATTGCTATAGAATTACTTTCAAGAAAATAAAGGGACCATCTCATAAATCACTACAGAGGGGTGCCTAAAAGTCTCAGAAGAATGGATCAGAGTACATGACTTACATGCTGACCCAAAGACACAAACTGAACTACTTTTTGGGGGGGAAAATTGTATGCAAATGATTTTAGACTTTGACACCTTTTTAGAATCAAGCTCTCCAGGAACAGTCTACTGGTTAATGCTAAAGCTCCAGTTTTCTACCAGTTGATGACATTCTTTTGTACTCATTCATAGTTATCTAATCTGGTTACACTTTCACGTACTTCTGTTGTTCAGGAATGATTGATTTTGCTATTATAGACTCTTACTGCACCTACTATTATTATTTTGTATGTAGATAAATAGTGTTTGCTGTCCAAAACTGACTGGAAGAGCAGCAGAGGAGTTGATTCACACATGGCAACTAGCCATGCAGCTATGCCTATGTGATTTACATGACTAACATACTTCTACTGTCGTGTTTTGCACTGGGTTTCCTGTATATTGTGACAAATGGTGTGCTGTTGTCCCAAGGCCTACAAAATAGTCTCCATACAGATATCTGTGAGTCAGTGCTTGCTACTCACCAGAACTCATGGATGGAGATTTCAAGGCCTTAAAATGCAATGCAAATGACACACAAAAGCTAAAAGTGTTATTTCCATGAAGCAGCTATAGGTATCAGTCTAAATCCTCCCGCCTCTGTCTCCTGCATATTTGACTGCATTCGGAGGCTTCTTTGTTTTTCATTTGATAGAAGTTGAAAAGAGCAAGCAACTGCAGCTGAAGGTTTTAAGCAACTCCCTGCCCACGGGCACTGATTGATACACTTTTGATTAAATAATTTTATATTCTATAAATCCTTGTAATCTAGACTTCTTGGATAAAAACTGCCTAGTCAAATTCCAGAAGTAGAATCATAAGCTCATATTGATATCCATAAGGATCACTGAGTTCAGCTCACTGCTTCTCACATGACTACCTTAAATTAAACTATATGACAAACTTTGTTCAGACACTGCTTGAACTCTGACAGGCTTGGTGGCATGACCCACCACCCTTTCAGTAAAGAACCTTTTCCTAATGTTCAATCCAAACTTCCCCTGATGCAGCTTCATTCCATTTCCCAGGATAACCCTGACACAGGCAGAGAATCTGGCACTTGTTCTTAGATTTCATAAAATTAGTGACTGCCCATCTCTCTAATCTAGTCAGGCTGAGAAAATTGGGGTTGTTCAGTCTGAAGAAGCTGCATGGAAACCTCAGAGTAGCCTTCCAGTACCTGAAGTGGGCCTACAAGGATGCTGGAGAGACTCTTTGTCAGGGACTGCAGTGATCGAAAAAGGGGTGATGGGTTCAAACTGTAACAAGGAAAGTTCAGGTTAGATATTAGGAAGGAATTCTTCCCTGTGAAGGTGCTGGCACAGGTTGACCAGAGAAGCTGTGGCTGCCCCATCCCTGGAAGTGTTCAAGGCCAGGTTGGACAGGGCTTGGAGAAACCTGGTCTAGTGGAAGGTGTCCCTGCCCACAGCAGGGGGTTGGAACTGGATGAGCTTTAAAGTCCCTTCCAACCCAGAACATTCTGTGGTTGTTTCTATAGATGTTTCTATTCATGTCTTACTTTAAGGCCTCTCTACCCTTGAGGGAGTCCACAGCTACTCCCAATGCTCACATTAGTGAGCATTGTCCCTAAAATTGAGCCCTGGTGGCTGTCCCTAAAATTGAGCACTGGTGGCTGCCAGCCAGCCTGATGTAACCCCATTTACTGTAGTTCTTTGAGCTCAACCTATCAGTCAGTTGTTCAGCCCATATATTTTGGACTTGTCTAGCTGTATGCTAGACACATTGTGCAGAAGATACTGTGAAAGACAGTATCAAAAGCTTTGCTAAAATCAAAAACCAACCCACATCTTCTGGCTACCCTTGGTGACCTAAGTGAGCTTGTCATAATTGGAAATTAAGTGAGTTGGAAAGGACTTTCTTCTTCTGAATCCATACTGGCTATGCCAAATGACTGCAGTCTCTCAAGTGTTTTTCAATAACCCCCAGAATAACCTTCTCCATAATTTTCCCAGGCACTGAAGTGAGACTAACAGGCCTGTAATTACCAGGTCTTCCTTCTTACTCTTCTTGACAGCTGGGACAAAGTAAATATCAAGAGAGTGAAGAATTAACATATTGTCCCCTTCAAAAGTAGAAGTCGGAACCCCACTACTTTATCAAGACAAAAGCAAGAAGGAGCAATGCTTCCAGCCATGCCTTCCACTTCAGTCATATGGGTCATATATTATACCTTTCACCATTCAGACAAATTGAATTTCATTAGCAAAAGTTTTCATACACCCCAAAAGTATTATGTATTGAAGCAAATTATGCTCCAAATAGGTCTCTCTGGTCTTGTGACTGTCATTCATCGTGAGTTTCATCAAAACCCTCAGAAAGTGGCTATTCAGAAGGTAAATATTTCTGACCAGATGTAGGAGCTAGAATTGAAATGGGTTAGTGATCTGGTGAATGTGTGGATATAGCAAAATCAGCAACAGAAATCATGATTACATTGGAATTAGAACATCCCCCCTAAAAAAAATTTAAAAAAATACCCCAAACCAATCTGATCTAACAGCTAATTTAGCACCAAAAAATATTAGGTCAATGCAGTTAGTTGACCATAAACAGTATCTACACTGAGGTTTCAAACTTGATATGCAAGGACCTTAGAAAAGGCTCATCTTCTATCTACTACAGATCCCTCTGTGTCAACGGATGCTATGGTGGCCTTTAGAGGAAAATAATTACCTTGACTAATTTACGTATTTAGCCCAGGCATAGGAGTTCTATGTTTAGAAACTTTGTTTGAGGATATACATAGCCATAGAAAAACAATCCTGCCCTTGTTGGAACAGGAAATAGGTTTCATATTTGAGTTGTGTTCCTATCCTAACTTGTAGAACTGCAGGTTGTAGCAGAGGGAGCAAACTATCAGACCCACTGAGGAATTCCTTAATGTTTATAGTCAACTGCCATTATCACATTCTCTGCTTGTTTTGCCACCACTAGAGCCTAAATGAAGGTAAACTAATACTTTAGGAAGTACCAACTCAGGTAAAAACTAAAGTGAAAGAAAAGACAGAAAATCACAGATTTGGGGTACAACTCTACTGGAGCTATTGCTGAATTTCCTGGGTTCTCTGCAGATGAGAACAGTTTTCCTTGGAGGGATGAATAAAGGTTCATTTCTATTGCTCAGTGACACTTTCTCAGTGGCTATTTTCTTGGTCTTGTTAGTGCTGGGCCATCTTCATTAACTGCAGTGTGACTGGCAGGTAATTTCAAAGGATGATCTATGAAATGCACTGATGACACTGGGAATTCCATGATGGCCCACACAGGCCATAGAAAATGGTATCATACAGGCCAGGTAAAGAGTGTATCGTGAATTGGGGGTGTAGCAGTACCATGTGGTTGGATCATTACAGAACATAGATGAAGTGATAACACTTGCTACAATGAGGTTAGAGTTGAAACGACAAGTGATTATGTCACAGGCCCACAGTCTAGTAGGTAACCAGAAGAACTTACTACAGATTGGTACCATTCTTTTTCCTAAGATACTGTCCTGTTAGTTATTAGCTAGCTGGATTAGCTAGAACTTCATTATCTGGCTGATAATTATAAGGGGACTGAACAGAATAGTATTTTAAAGAGGAAGTCAAATTCCAAATGAGGCCCATTTCTGCGTAATTCCTTAATTAATAAATTATTAATAGATACAAAAAGCAAATCATAGATGGGAATAGTGGGGTTGTAGATAGTTAAATATGCCAGTTGGAAACAAAGCAGATTATTTCAAGTCATAGCTCTAAGTAGTGAGTTGGTCTGTTTGGCTTCATATCGAGTAAACATCCTGTCCTGTTTGCAAAAGTACTGGAGTTTTGCTTTGGTAATTTTCCATATACTTTCCATTGGCTTTGTAATGACTTACAAGGGAAAAATAACAAATTTTGGTCCCTAAACTAGTGAGAACAGGGTAGTCTTGATTTGGACAGTTCAGAGACCTTTTGTATTAATGATCATCTATAAAGAACTAGAGGTGTAGCCTCTATTCTATTGCCTCTCCTGCAAAAAAAAAAAAACAAACAAAAAACACCCAAAGATCCCAGAGCAAAGCTGCTAAGAGTATTATTTATGTTGAGTTATGATATCTTTATGATACTTCGTCTGTCATGCCTTTCCATAGAATATATGAAAATTTATGTGAAAGATCCATGGCAATTTGGCATTTGAAGTTCATTTGTTGTTTGGAAGTCTATTCTGAGAAGTTAATTTGCTGTCATAAAGCAAATTCTATACTTGCAATAAGCACAACCTACTCTAACCTACTTTAGAAATCATCTAAGTCTCAGTGAAGTGAGTGGATGTATTTATACCATATTGAGAAAAATTGGATGAGGTCTTCATGTTCCTGCAAAATTCAGAGTATGAACAGACTGAATGAATTCTGATTTAATTTCTCCTTAATTACTGAAGTGCTCATGATAACACATCCTTCTCTCCCTTGACAAAACAACGAGGAAAACATGCATCCTGTACTTGAGCTCCCTGCAAAGCAGGATCAGGCCTGATAGTGCTCAGGTTGAAAAGGACCTGCAAGAGCATGTCTCCAAGTACGTTGGTGTTTCATTAACATTTTAGCTTATAGTCAGGAGTGTTTTGAGAGCATCAGTATGTTTCTATTATGTGGTAGCTTTACACTGATATGTGATTGAAAATGGAGTTCTTGTAAAATTGATCATATAATTTCAATAAGAGAAAATTCTTATATTTTTTTTTCTCCTCAGCTTACATTTGTAAAAGAGGATGCTATAATATTGTTGCTATTTATTATCATTTTAAGAGTACTGTAGGGGCCTCACCTCAGATCTAGACCCCACTGCTTTATGCAATGTGAAAAGAGTTAGTCTTATGTTGCACTCCTTGTCTTGACTTGACATCTGTGTGTATCATTTAATATTGTTCATATAATACACCTGAAATGGCTCTTTTCTAATGCTTGTTCCAGTAATACTTGTATACCTTGAAAGTGCTTTGAAAATCCATATGAAGGCATTGTATAAATCTGACATCATTATAATTTATTTTGGAGATGCTTTGCAGGTAGTAAAAATAAAACATGTAAAATAAAATATGTAAAGTAAAAGTGTGAAGAGGTTTGTATCACTGGATTTTGGCTGGTATAAATAGCCATCCACAACATGGAAGTAAGTTCATCTTGTGCTAGTATATAGCTTTAAACAAACCTCAAAGACAAGTCACACTGATGCACACACCACTTCTTTCAAGGCAGAAATAAATCTCAGCTTCTTTCAGTCTGATCTATTTGATGTCTCTGCAGTAAATATGGATCAGATCAGGTACTTACAGAGGATAGGGCATTAAATTTCCCTTAATTCTTTTTTTTTAAAAGAAACCTGCTGCTTTGGAAAAACAACTTGCCCTGCAATGCATGGAAAGTAGAAGACTGAATTTCTTTTTGAAAAATGTTAATTTTTCTTTGCTGTCACATTTCTGATATGTAAATATATCCCCGAAGAGCACAGAACAGAAAAAGCCTGCAAAAAGACTCTGATCTAAAGGTTTCTTCTGCCGACTGTGCTAGAACCTAACTGTGGCAGTTAAATATAAGTGGGAGCTACAGGACAGAACTGAGTTAGCAGACATTTAGGCCAAACAAAGCAAACCGATTTAATTATATGGAATGGAATGGAATGGAATGGAATGGAATGGAATGGAATGGAATGGAATGCATAAGGGTTCTCACCAAGAAAATGGTTTTAGTCAAAGCTTTATTGCCTAAATTATTTAACTGGTTGAAATTAACACTTGATAACACACTGGAAATAAACTGTGTATCTCCTCAAATCTGTGAGAAGCCTAATTCTCACCTCAGCAAGGTTCCCACTGAGGTAAGAGGAAGCTTTATTGTTCCTGAAAGAAAAGCCCTGTTATCCCTTATTTAAACTCTTAAACTCAGAAGAAATGTATTATATATAAAAACTAGTCCACTGTAAATGTTTCTGTATTATCTGGAAATGAGAGGAAAAGCTAATTATTTTTAATGTGAAATTTTAAAGCAGAGCACTCTATCTCATTTCCTTTAAATGATATTAATATGTAAATCCCACACAAAATGAGAAAATAAGTCCAAGCAATAATGATGTGATACAGTAAAATCAATATTGATTCTTCGGAGTAAAAGTGCTTTATGAAAAACAGTAGCAACCTTTTAGGGTCCCTTAGGAAAAAACATTGCAATAAAACTAGAATAAATTACTACAATGTAATCATATTCTAAATAACTAAAATTCTGCAATGGAATTTGTGTTGTCAGAAGAGCTGTTATTTTTAAGCACAGAGCAAAGAGCTGTATGCAGTTACAGAGCATGCAGGATGCTGTGCTGACAATCTACCTTTCTGATTAACTGTTCACTGGTGCATTATTTTTCTCTCTGAAGCCTTTTTTCCACACTTGTACTTTGTCTTGAGCCTTCTACTTCTTTTTACCCAACTGAAGAGTACCTCTAAGTGGCCTGAGAAGCGTGGAGAAGTTAATGTGGATGCCACTGCCCCAGAAGTGGCCTCTATTATGTGTGATAATAAATTAGGAGCATTAGGCAATAAACTGCCCTTTGCAATATGCAGCTTGCCCTCTTGCCCTCCTTCTGTAGAAGGAAGCTTGGAATGTCTTATTTTGAATGGTGCATTACATTGTTATAGTACGTCTATTGGGTAAGATTAGAGAAGACAAATCAAACATTAGACATTAGAGACACAGGACATTAGAGAAGACAAATCAAAGAATTAATTCCTGCTTTTGGGCTGGAAAAAGCGAGATTTGTGACGGCCATTTGTCCCTGGGAGAGTTCAGTAGCAGCTTTATACTGATTTCTAAGACAGTTCCATCTGCACATGTGAACTTCACCATCACTGAGAAGTGTTCAAGGTCCAACCTGTCATTCCTGCTCAAACTTCAGATATGCCAGGCACAGACAATTGAATGCTTTTAGAGGAATCTGTGACCTTGAACTCAAGTCAGTATTTTGTTGTAAGCAATTGTAGTGAACAGAGGACAAATCTGATGTGCTTTCAGTAGGCTGTGTTGCTAAGGAGATGTGCTACTATACAGCATTAGGATACACAGCAAAGGCATTGTGCCTTGGTCATCCCATTGTTATCGCTCAACAAACAGGTGAGGAAGGTAAAAACATGAAAATCCCATTTCTCACCCAATCTCATGTGACAATTGTTTGGTTAATGTAAGCTCTTTTGCTCCAGGGACCTTGGATCAGTTGCTGATTAAAAGTTCCTCCAGAATAGATATTTCAAAAAGTATGAATTATTATGTTCCCTCCAGCACTCATAACAGCCAGAGATGAGGGTTGGCTGCTGTGCTGTGTATACAGCAAGAGATCCAGCCTGCCCCTGCACAAGCTTGTCTGGGATGAGAGCTGGCAGTAAAGCACTCAAGCTAGTTAATGCCACTTCACTATCTTCACTCTAACCACTGAAGCCTAAAGAGAAAGCTGTGGAGGCTGTCAAGGTGACATATGATATTACAGGGTATTTTGCCTTACATACCTCTGACTACAATGCTGAATGGATGAAATTCTGAAAGAGTAATCTGTATTATTCATAGCAAAAAAAAATAAATAAATCTCTGCTGTTTTTTAGCAACATGTTGTAGGATAAATTGAATATTCAGGAGAACAGTTGTTTACATGCAGTTACAGTCTTTGTTGACAGTACCAAGTACTTATCTGAGGTTGAAAAAAGAATGCATTTGTTCTAGTTTGTTACATGGCTATGCTGTTTGTATATGTGCATCTTAGATGTGCACCATTCAGCTGCAGGTACATAACTGCAGCTGAGGGCTGAATACATGTTCCATATTGCACATTAGCATTGCATACCTTCTGCCTGGCTTTTGAAGTTTCATATAAGGATACCCTTATATGTCTTTCAAATCTTTCAGTCTTTCAAGGTGCTGTTCAGAAATGTATTGTAGAATCCCAGACTAGTTTGGGTTAGAAAGGACCCTAAAGCTCACCAAGTTCCAACCCTCTGCCATGGGCAGGGACACCTTCCACTGGACCAGGTTGCTCCAAGCCACGTCCAACTTGGCCTTGAACACTGCCAGGGATGGGGCAGCCACAGCTTCTCTGGGTAACCTATGCCAGTGCTTCAGCACCCTCACAGGGAAGAACTTCTGCCTAAGATGTCATCTAGTAGAACATTTCCAGATTTTGAAGCATCTTGCTTTTTCAAGAGTATAATTGAGTCAAATTATATAAGAACTGATTAAAATAAACAAGCTAGTTGCCTTTGAAAATGCCATTAAATTCAAAAAAATTTCAGAAAAAAACAGATCTTGACATATTTTTGAATTAGAAATTAGAAGATAACTTCTTCAGATTTTATTCTGGTTTCACTGCACTAAAATGGTTTTAAAAAATTTGTCAGTAATATGCAGAGCTTAGTTTTAACTTCATGGTGTAGATACTATTAATTTAGATTTTTAATATATTAAAATATCTTACTTTTATAATTCATATAATACATGACGTTAAGTTATACATTGCCCTTATCTTCTCTTAAAATGTTTCAATAAAGTATGAAGTGATATGATTGAACAATTTCAATTTTACTACAAATATTTCTGAAATGTTGGCTTTTGGTCCTGACACTGAATTAGAAAAAAATGGGACTGCTGGAATTTCCTATGAAATAGAGATGACATCTTCCAACCTGCTCTATAAATAAACAACAGATTTACATATGGGTGGTCTACTGGTAACAAATGAGAGAAGGAACTGTGTCTATAACTAAGTTAATATAAAGTTGCTTTTGCAAAGACTTTAAAATTCAAAGTGTTGAAATCCACACCAAATTTAAGAGGTTCCTGCATGAAAAATTTCCTTTATACTCTATACATATCTGCCACAGCTGTACTGGACTTTTTGTCCCTCAACAAACTGAATCAGAATAGGTTCCATCCCAGAGTCCTAATCTGTAATTCCCAGGTAGTAATCTAGCCTTGATTAGAACAGGGAATATTCTTTACTATCAGGTTCTATTCATTTAACTGAGTAGGGGGTCACAGACTGTAAGTACCTCTCAGATGCTATAATGCAGATTCAGTCATGGAGTTTGGAAACAGGTCCAGAAATAGAACACTGATAACACTACATGAAGAAGTCTTATTAATGTTTCAAGCTGTATCAATGGTGTTGCCAGGGTTTGATCCATGCCTAGCAGATTCTTTGAGCATATTAGTAACACCTTTTGTTGGTTCAGATGTCATTTTTTCAATAAATACATGTGTTTCCAAGCTTACACATTTTGGACACTGCTGCATTCAAGATGCAATTATTTCAATGTCAGGCAACAATCCATACTGTTACTGAAAGAGGCATCCCAAGTGTGTGTATGTACACATCTTAATGGTCTTTTCTAACCTAGTGGATTCTATGAGTCTATATTTCTTAGACAATGCAGTTTAGCACCTAGGGCATAATAAATACATCATTAAACCCCATTAGCAGATATGGAAATTGGGCACATCTGGGCACATAATAAGTTTCTCATGGACCTTCCCTGAAGGCATGCTGTACTTGTTCTTTGTGCCTGACAACCTGCCCTCATCCAACAGCATCACAATGCTGTGTGTTTCTGAATTACCTATTTATTTTGATGTATTTGACACATTCAGAACCTCCAACATTTTATGAAAAGCAGAGGCTAAAAGAATTTGTTTTATTAAATAAATGGGGCAAAGCATCTGTAAGTTTCTAAACTTCAAACTATATTTACTATTTTCTAAAGTAAACAAATATTTGAAGAACACACTATGAAATCTTTCAGCCATTGTAACAGTGTTATCACTGACTGAATGCATACAACAAATCTCAAATCAAGGGATTTGACTTAGATGAAAGTGAGTTTGGCATAAATGAGATTACATAAATATCATGTTTCACAATTCCATAAAAATCTGTTTCTTGGGAACCTATTTGCTCTTGGAAGGTCCCAGATAAATTTTTTTTGAGTAAAAGCTGAGTCTCATTTTGCTTACTTTTCTTCTTCTTGTGGCAAAAATAACAAAAAAGAAAACCAGCACCTTGAAGCTACAATGACCTTCACACAAAAAATTACTTATAACAAAATCTAACTTGTTGATGGCTTTCATAATAGTCTTTCTGATTTTATATCATTTTGCAATTACTTTATTATAAAACATTAATCCTTTCTTCACTCTTAGATGGCTCATTATGCTTAATACTGCACAGGAGTAAGACTTCAATGCCTCTTAAATACATTATTCCTGAGTCATTTCAATACTCAAGTTGGGTTTGCTGAATTTTAATTGGGAATCTCCCATATGTTTTCAACATTAGTCTGAGCTGAAGAAAGAATGTAATATTCTGGAATGCTATTGAGCCTATTATTTTTTATTTGATTTCTCTATAACTATGAAGTTATAGAGAAATATTTAACTTAGGTCAGCAGCCTAACCAGCAAAATTGCCTCCTTACTGTGATTTTTTTATCTCTATGCCTGTTATGTGAAAGATGATTTCCATCTGGAAATTGCTCTGTATTATGTGTGAGAAGAATTGGAAATAAAAAATACATTCATAGTCCCATTCCTGTTAGACAAGCAGTCATAGAACAAGCTCCTTACTACTGAAGCAAAATCTGAACCTCTTTTTGGAAGAAGGGTCACAGTCTCATTTATCTCTAAGTCTAAACAATCTTTCCACCTTCGGCTGTACTCTTGACAGGCCAGGGCATTAAATATACTGATATTTACCTTCTATTAGACCAGGTTGCTCCAAGCCCCATCCAGCCTGGCCTTGAACACTGCCAGGGATGGGGCAGCCACAGCTCCTCTGGGCAACCTGTGCCAGCGCCTCACCACCCTCATAGGGAAGAACTTTTGCCTAAGAGCTCATCTCAATCTCCTCTCTGTCAGGCTAAAGCTGTTACCCCTTGTCATAGAGTACAGTATGTTTCTCAAGTTCCTGCACAGGAGAGAGCATATGGCTGTTATATCGCTGTCTCCCGAGGATGACAGTGAGAAAAGAATTTCACTGCATCAGTCAGAGGACAGGTATCCCTGGAACCTGTCCTGAAAACACCCCTGGTATTTTTGCACTGCTGTGCAAAAATTAAACCTGTTCCATGGAAAAGGATAATTCATACAGTTGAAGTTTATGCCCTGAGGCAAAAGACAAATATATGGGTATCTCACATAACCACTATGGTAATATTATGCATTGAAATATTTAAGTGTCTCACTTCTAATTAAACTTCATAGAGCAATAATAATGCAGAGAATACAGAACAGTGGTGGTTAGAAAACTGGATTTATGTTCAAAGTACCTGATGTGCTGTCAGTTCAGTCTGGCATCCTAATGCAGTCTGTGGAGTATGTGCTCATTTATTAAAGCCGTGTTCACAACATCACATTGTTTTCAACATAAAAAGTCCATTTCCAATTACTTGGAAAAATTGGGTGAGCATTTATAATGTGGTCTGCTTTTGGTAAAAGAAAATCCCACTGACTGTGAGAAGAAGTCACTGCTACAACTTCTCTGCCTCATCTGCAATGTGACATCCGCAATGTTCACTAGAGTAAACTGCAATGCTTTCCACCCCTCAGAATTGATGCTTAATTTTACAACCTGGGTGTTCCAATTAAATTGCATTGATTCCTTCTTGAGTTCTTCATTAAAAATTACCTTGAGTAGTTTTAGCATAGTGACCCAGTGTCCTGGGTTCAGCAGTAGCAGTCATGTTTGGTTTTTTTTTCCTTTGTGCTAGCTGGTGCAGGGCTGTGTTTTGACTTCCAACCTGAGAACAGTGTTGGTGAAGTCGATGTTTTCAGTTGTTGCTAAGTGATGTTTACCCTGACCAAGGACTTTGTGAGGCTCATGCTCTGCCAGGGAGGAGGGGAAGCCGGGAGGAAGCAGAGATGGGGCGCCTGACTCGGGCTAGCCAGGGATGTATTCCATACCACAGCACGTCATGGCCGGGGTGGGGGGTGACTGGGAGTTACCCGGAAGGACATGGGCTTCCGGGTGGAACTCGTCTTCTTGGCCGGTGGTATCGTATTCTCCTCCCTTGTTATTTTCCCTTATCATTGTTGTAGTTGATAGTTGCGGTGGTGATTTGTGTACATTGGTTGCTGGACTGTTCTTGTCTCAACCCGTGGGAGTTGCACTCTTTCGATCCTCCTCCCCGTTCCTCCGGGAGTGGGGGAGAACCCCGGTGGGGGGGGGACGACACGGACCTCGATTGTTGTCAGCTCGGCACCACTCACTGGGAGTGAGTGAACAAGTTACCTGACTGGGTTTAAACCACGACAGTTATTTTTGGCACCCAACATGGGGCACGAGGGGTTGAGATAAGAACAGATCTGACTGGATTGATAGTCACTCGTCACAATGCTGATTTATTGGCTCTCAAGGTTGTTCCTCTTGATCTCACAGTTTCAGTATATCGTATCTTACGTCCATCCGGTATTTGCTGTATTAGTGTTTTTCAAGTGTGGGGCTTGGGCTAAGGTTTTTGTCCCATTGTACTTTATGGTAATGACTTGTAATACAATAGAATCATTGATCATGAAACTGATCTGGCTTATGTTCCCAGTGTGGTCACCACCTTTATACTTTGGGAGGTATATGATGGAGGTGCTTAGCAATTACACATCTTTTTTCTCCTTCTCAGGTGCTCAACCTGTGAAGGAGACATTCTTTTACCCTCCCAGTCGTCCCCCCAGACCATTTACATTTGAGAGTTTTGAATTTTTTGAATGGCATTTTAATGCTGTTGAGACTTGTTTGCTGATGGTGATGGGAATCACCATGCTAACACGCATACAGAGTGTGTTTTGCCCACTACTGATATCAAGAGTTAAGCAGATTCAGGTTTGGGTCTTGTCTGGGGTCAAACGACAATGTAGGAGGACCGAGAGATTTTCCCTGAGGCTGGACAGCCATGAGTGGCAGGGTGTGTGGGATAGTATGGGCAAGTATCTAGGTCAGTGGGCCCCTCCAGTATTTTGGAATTTCACTACCGAACAACTGCAAAATCCAGAAGAATTAGTAAAACACTTAAATGAGGTGTGTGGTCATTCTGGCCATACCAGAGATGGACAAATCACGGCAACGTGCTGGGGCTTGGCCTATGCTTACAGGGCCTTGTTCAACACTATCCAGCACCTTCAAAAGGAAAAGAATGTCGGCGGATCTGAGGGCAAAGCAACAGTCACTACTCAAACTTTGGCTGCAATGAACTGCGCAGCTACCCCAGCGGCAAGTACAGCAGCTGCTCAAACTTCAACTGCAACAGACAGCGCGGTTACCCCAGCTCCAAGCACAGCAGCTGCACCACCCCCAGCAACAAGTACAGTCGCTACTCAAACTTTGGCCTCAATGAACAGAGCAGCTACCCCATTGGCAAGTACAGCAGCTGCTCAAACTTCAACTGCAACAGACAGCGCGGTTACCCCAGCTCCAAGTACAGCAGCTACACCACCCCCAGCAACAAGTACAGTTGCTACTCAAACCACAGTGATAATCACTGCAGCCAAACCAGAGGACCAGTTTGTACCAATATCGGTTGCCCCTGTACGCAAGAGAACAAGCAAAAAGGAGGAAAAAAGGGTGAAGCGAGATGAAGAACCAATGAATTCAGCACCCGGTCCAGAATCTGATCAGGAGTCATCATCACATGACGAAGAAGAAGAAGAAGAGGTAACTTCTCGACCTCGGACCTCAACTGAGCTGCGGAATATGCGAAAAGATTTTACCCGTCAACCAGGGGAGCACATCATCACCTGGTTACTCCGATGCTGGGACAATGGGGCCGATGGTCACGAACTAGAAGGTACAGAAGCCAAGCAGCTGGGATGACTTGCTAGAGAAGGGGGAATTGACAAAGCAATCGCAAGAGAGAAAAAGTCCCTCAGCCTTTGGAGGACGCTCTTGGCAGCTGTGAAAGAAAGGTTTCCGTACAAGGACGATGTTACGAGTCGTTCGGCCAAGTGGACTACTATAGACAAAGGCATCCAGTCTCTGAGGGAATCGGCCATCGTAGAGATGCTCTATCACATCAAGCCGAATAACGGGGATACACCTATAGATCCAGATGAAGTTGAATGTACACGACCCATGTGGCGAAAACTTACACGGAATGCACCGTCATCATATGCCCATTCATTGGCAACAGTAACCTGGAATGACATAGTACCACTAACAGTGGATGAAATGGTTCATAAACTCCGAGAGTTCGAAGACAACCTCACCCCTTCCATCATCTCAGCTGTGGAAAAACTGTCCCAGGACCTCAAACAAATGAGGGACGATGTATCTGATTTATCCAGCTCCTCACGTGTACCAACACACGTCTCAGCTATTAACAAAAGGCGTCCTATTGTTCAAGAGAGGAGATACAGGACGTATACGCCACGGGGTACCCTATGGTTTTACCTGCTGGATCACGGAGAAGACATGACAAAGTGGGATGGAAAACCTACTTCAGCTTTGGAGGAACGGGTGAGTGAACTGAAGAGGGGAGCAAGGGCCAAGACTGATCGTCCCATGAGAGCTACGGCTTCAGTCTCTGGTGAGCAGTTTCCCAGATGGAATGGAAGAGCTGATTTTACTCCAGCTCCTGTGATAACGAAGAATAATCCCTTTCACCACGACTTAAGTGTCCAAAGCTGTGACGACCATTAGAGGGGCCCTGCCTCCAGCCAGGTGGAGGTAGGGGACAATCGGATTTACTGGACTGTGTGGATCCGATGGCCTGGCACATCAGTCCCACAGAAGTATAAGGCTCTAGTAGATACCGGTGCACAGTGTACCCTGATGCCATCAAGCTGTCAAGGGGTGGAACCCATCTATATTTCTGGAGTAACAGGAGGATCCCAAGAGTTGACTGTGCTGGAGGCTGAAATCAGCCTGACTGGGAGGGAGTGGCAAAAGCACCCTATTGTGACTGGTCCAGAGGCTCCATGCATCCTCGGCATAGACTACCTCAAGAGAGGGTACTTCAAAGACCCAAAAGGGTACCGGTGGGCTTTTGGTATTGCTGCTTTGGAGACTGAGGAAATTGAGCAGCTGTCCACCTTGCCTGGTCTCTCAGAAGATCCCTCTGCTGTGGGGTTGCTGAAAGTTGAAGAACAACAAGGGCCAATTGCGACCGCAACAGTGCACCGGCGGCAATATCGCACCAACCGAGACTCCCTGATTCCCATCCATCAGCTGATCCGTAGACTGGAGAGTCAGGGGGTGATCAGCAGGACCCGCTCACCCTTCAATAGCCCCATATGGCCAGTGCGAAAGTCTAATGGAGAATGGAGACTAACAGTAGACTATCGTGGCCTGAATGAAGTCACACCACCATTGAGTGCTGCCGTACCGGACATGCTAGAACTTCAGTATGAACTAGAGTCAAAGGCAGCCAAGTGGTATGCCACGATTGATATTGCCAATGCATTTTTCTCCATTCCTTTGGCAGCAGAGTGCAGGCCACAGTTTGCTTTTACTTGGAGAGGTGTCCAGTTCACTTGGAACCGACTGCCCCAGGGGTGGAAACACAGCCCTACCATTTGCCATGGACTGATTCAGACTGCACTGGAACAGGGGCAAGCTCCAGAACACCTGCAATACATTGATGACATTATTGTGTGGGGCGATACAGCGGAAGAAGTCTTTGAGAAAGGGAGGAAAATAATCCAAATTCTGCTGAAAGCCGGTTTTGCCATAAAACGGAGTAAGGTCAAGGGACCTGCACAGGAGATTCAATTTTTGGGAATAAAATGGCAAGATGGACGTAGACAGATCCCCACAGATGTGATCAACAAGATAACAGCAATGTCTCCACCAACTAATAAGAAAGAAACGCAAGCTTTCTTGGGTGCAGTGGGGTTCCGGAGAATGCACATCCCGAATTACAGTTTGATTGTAAGCCCTCTCTATCATGTGACCCGGAAGAAAAATGATTTTAAATGGGGCCCTGAGCAGCAACAAGCCTTTGAGCAAATTAAACGCGAGATAGTTCATGCAGTAGCCCTTGGACCAGTCCGGACCGGACCAGATGTAAAAAATGTGCTGTACACTGCAGCTGGGGAGAACGGTCCTACCTGGAGCCTCTGGCAGAAAGCTCCAGGGGAGACTCGAGGTCGACCCCTAGGCTTTTGGAGTCGGGGATACAAAGGATCTGAGGCCAGCTATCCCCCAACTGAGAAAGAGATACTGGCAGCCTATGAAGGGGTTCGAGCTGCTTCGGAAGTGATTGGCACTGAAGCACAGCTCCTTCTGGCACCCCGGTTGCCCGTGCTGGGCTGGATGTTCAAAGGCAGGGTCTCCTCTACACATCATGCAACTGATGCTACATGGAGTAAATGGGCTGCACTAATTACACAACGAACTCGAATAGGAAGTCTCAGTCGTCCAGGCATTCTAGAAGTCATCATGGACTGGCCAGAGGGCAAAGATTTTGGAATGTCACCAGAGGAGGAGGTGGTGCGCGCTGAAGAGGCCCCACCATATAATAAACTGTCAGAAAGTGAAAAGCAGTATGCCTTGTTTACTGATGGCTCTTGCCGTATTGTGGGAAAGCATCGGAGATGGAAGGCAGCTGTATGGAGTCCCCAACGACAAGTTGCAGAAACTGCTGACGGAGAGGGTGAATCGAGTCAGTTTGCCGGGGTGAAAGCCATCCAGCTGGCCCTGGACATTGCTGAACGAGAAAAGTGGCCAGTACTTTATCTCTATACTGACTCATGGATGGTGGCAAATGCCCTGTGGGGGTGGTTGAAGCAATGGAAGCAGAGCAACTGGCAACGCAGAGGTAAACCCATCTGGGCTGCTGCACTGTGGAAAGATATTGCTGCCAGGGTGCAGAACCTGGTGGTGAAGGTACGTCATGTAGATGCCCATGTACCCAAGAGTCGGGCCACTGAGGAACACCAGAACAACCAACAAGTGGATAAAGCGGCTAAGATTGAAGTGGCTCAGATGGACTTAGATTTGCAACATAAAGGTGAATTATTTTTGGCCCGGTGGGCCCATGACACTTCAGGCCATCAGGGCAGAGATGCAACATACAGGTGGGCCCGTGATCGAGGGGTGGACTTAACAATGGACACTATTGCCCAGGTTATTCATGAGTGTGAAACATGTGCTGCAATTAAACAAGCCAAGCGGTTAAAGCCTCTTTGGTATGGAGGACGATGGTTGAAGTATAAATATGGGGAGGCCTGGCAGATTGACTATATCACACTGCCAGCAACCCGCCAAGGCAAGCGCCATGTGCTTACCATGGTGGAAGCAACCACCGGGTGGCTGGAAACACTCGTGGGATTGCTTTTGCTCAGGGGCCTGGATATACTTGGTGGGTAATGCAGGAAGATGGGGAAGTCCGATGTATACCTCAAGGGGATTTGATTTTAGGGGAAAACAGCCAGTGAACTCAATTGTATGCCGTTGCCTGCTGTGTAATGCTTTTATAGCCCATCAACTAGATGTCTCCAGGTCACCAGCGACTGGCCCTGACTTCCCTCCAGCCATCATCCCAACAGAGAATGAACTTTGAACATCATGGACCGAATGGACTCGGCAGCATTATAGGGATTGGTCCATGCACTAAGAAAATGATCTTTTCCTCTTGGTCTGTATGTATATGGATGTATATATATGGGAGAGCGATGGTGTGCTGAAAATGTGGGATCTGAGCACGACGTGAATGGTATGGAATAAGGGGTGGATAATGTCCTGGGTTCAGCAGTAGCAGTCATGTTTGGTTTTTTTTTTCCTTTGTGCTAGCTGGTGCACTGCTGTGTTTTGACTTCCAACCTGAGAACAGTGTTGGTGAAGTCAATGTTTTCAGTTGTTGTTAAGTGATGTTTACCCTGACCAAGGACTTTGTGAGGCTCATGCTCTGCCAGGGAGGAGGGGAAGCCGGGAGGAAGCAGAGATGGGGCGCCTGACTCGGGCTAGCCAGGGAGGTATTCCATACCACAGCACGTCATGGCCGGGGTGGGGGGTAACTGGGAGTTACCCGGAAGGACACGGGCTTCCGGGTGGAACTCGTCTTCTTGGCCGGTGGTATCGTATTCTCTTCCCTTGTTATTTTCCCTTATCATTGTTGTAGTTGATAGTTGCGGTGGTGATTTGTGTACATTGGTTGCTGGACTGTTCTTGTCTCAACCTGTAGGAGTTGCACTCTTTCGATCCTCCTCCCCGTTCCTCCGGGAGTGGGGGAGAACCCCGGTGGGGGGGGGGGGGACACGGACCTCGATTGTTGTCAGCTCGACACCACTCACTGGGAGTGAGTGAACAAGTTACCTGACTGGGTTTAAACCACGACACCCAGGAAGGTTTAAATTTAAAATGAATGACCAAGAGTTCAGTTTTAGTCCCTGTCATATTAGGAATTATACTGGAAAAGCTCTAACAGCCTCCCTCTGTGTTTGGGAAAACCTTCCTGATGACAACTTGCCAAAAATCCTCATTTTATTCTTGCTAGACTTACATTAAATTTCTGTCTCCCGAAAAGAAGTTTGATCACAGCAGGAGCTCAAAGCAAGGAGCATTTCCGGAACTACAAGCAAATTGTCAGAGCTGTCACAATTATAGAAATATGTGTGCTCTTCTTCCTCTGCCCCTCTATACCTGCATCTGGAGGGCAGGGGACAAGTTTCAGGCTCTTCAGGGCAAGGGCTGTGTCCTGGGTTCAGCAGTAGCAGTCATTTTTCTCCTTCTTGGTAGCTGGTGCAGTGCAGTGTTTTTGCACAGGGGGGGAGTGAGTGAACGAGTTACCTGACTGGGTTTAAACCACGACAGTTCTTTTTGGCGCCCAACGTGGGGCACGAAGGGTTGAGATAACGACAGATTTGACTGGATTGATAGTCACTCGTCACAATGCTGATTTACTGGCTCTCAGAGTTGTTCTTGTTGATCTCACAGCTTCAGAACGTTGTAACTTACGTAGAGCCGGTATTTGCTGTGTTAGTGTTTACCAAGTGTGGGGCCTGGGCTAAGGTTCTTGTCTCACTGTGCTTTATGGCAATGGCTTGTAATACGGGCGGGCTCCAGCAGCAGGGCGGGACGGACGTGGCCGTGGACTTGTACCTGGCCGTCCGGCTGCTCTTCACCGTCCTGGCCCTCACCCTACTCTCCATCTTCGTGAGGCTGCGGGGAGCTGAGGGGGAGCGGCCCCGGGAGCCGGCGGCTGCTGAAGCGGCCCGGGAGAGCGGCCCCGGGGAGCAAGCGGCGGCGGGAGCATGGCCGGAGGCCGCCAGGGGACGGCTGCCGGTGGAGGAGGTCGGGGCGGTCGAGGAGAGGAAGGAGGCGGCTGCCGAGCAGAGGGAGAAGGCGGCGGAGGAGCCGAGCCCCGCGGAGGAGCCCAGCCCCGCGGCCGAGCCGAGCCCCGCGACGGCCGAGAGCATCCCCCGGAAGCCGCCTGCCGAGCCCCAGGAGGACGCAGGAGACCACGCAGCACTTCCCAGCAAGGCAGAGGAGGAAGAGCTGGACTCAGGAAAAGAGAAGCTGGCGGTGGGAGAGCCGGCAAGCACAGCAGCTACACCAGCCCCAGTGACAAGTACAGCAGCATCGACTGAGAGTTCTGAAGGTTTTGAATGGCCTTTGGGTATCCTTGGGACTTGCCTGCTGACTGTGATGGGGATCAGCATGTTGGCACACATACAGGCTGTGTTCTGCCCACAACCATTTTGTCTGATCTCAAAAGTTAAGCAGAGTCAGGTTTGGGTCTTGTCTGGGATTAGACGACAATATAGGGGGACCAAAAGGTTCTCCCCAAGGCTGGACAGTCATGAGTGGCAGGGTGTGTGTGACAGTATGGGCAAGTATCTAGTCCACTGGGCCCCTCCAGTGCTTTGGAAGCATCGGAGATGGAAGGCAGCTGTATGGAGTCCCCAGCAACAAGCTGCACAAACTGCTGAAGGCGACAGTGAATTATTTTAAGCCTGGTGGGCCCATGGCACTTCAGGCCATCAGAGCAGAGATGCAACGTAGAGATGGACTCATGATCGAGGGGTGGACTTAACAATGGACACTATTGCCCAGGTTATTCACAAGTGTGAACACTGCACACAGTCTCTCCTGCTCTGGAAGACTGTTACAAGAGATGGAGCCTGACATCATGGACCAGATGGACTCAGCAGCTTTATAGGGACTGGTCCATGCACTAAGATAAGAGTGCACTGAGATAAGAGTGATGGTATATTGAAAATGTGGGATCTGAGCATGACGTGAATGGTATGGAATAAGGGGTGGATAATGTCCTGGGTTCAGCAGTAGCAGTCATGTTTCTCCTTCTTGGTAGCTGGTGCAGTGCTGTGTTTTGACTTTCGGCCTGGGAACAGAGCTGATAGCGATGTTTTGGTTTGGCCAAGGACTTTGTGAGTCTCATGCTCTGCCAGGGAGGAGGGGAAGCCAGGAGGAAGCAGAGACAGGACACCTGACCCAAACTGACCAAAGAGCTATTCCATACCACAGCACATCATGCCCAGGATGTAACTGGGAGTTAGCCGGAAGGGCTGGGAGACTGCAGGGTTGGAGGAGGTATGGGTCGGTGCTTGGTCGGGCTGAGGGGGGCAAGTTATCGGTCAGCTGGTGCTGAGGTCTTGTATTCTCTTCCCTTGTTATTTCCTTTATCATTATTATCATTGGTGGTAGCAGTAGTGATTTGTGTTATACCTTAGTTACTAAACTGCTCTTATCTCAACCCGTGGGAGTTGCATTCTTTTCGATTCTCCTCTCTGTCCCTCCAGGAGCAGGGGGAGGGAAAGAAGGGGGGGAGTGAGTGAACGAGTTACCTGACTGGGTTTAAACCACGACAGGCTGGTAAGAAAGACTTTGAACTACAACTCAATCTGCATGGGCTGTTGCAGTCAGAGCCACTTCAGTGTCACAGCCTGACCTGCCAACAATGGCATGTGACTGACAGTCAAATTAGACAGTCTGCAGAGATGGTGTGCTGCCTAAGTGAGTGCAGAATGCCCTTCTGCAGTGCAGGCACCAACAATCTGAGCCATGAGCAATGGTGTGGTCAGGGAGATCTCAGTCTGCTCCTTAGCCTGGGCACCTGGAAGACACTGGGTATACAGTAGCTGTAAAGGGATGCCTCTTATAGAATTCTTACATTAAGAGTCACTTCTTTAGTTTTGTGTCGTAGAGCCTAATCACGTTCTCTCTTCTCTGTCAAACTTAATATTTAATACAAATAATTTGTGTAACAAATGTTTATGTAATCCTATCGAATAAACTAGATAATGACATAATGACAACCAGTTATCCTTCAGCTGCTACTTAGATTTGTGCAGACCTTTTGAAATGTTTGTATTGTTATTTCAAGAATTAGTAAAATTATTTATATATATATATGAAAAATATGCTTACTGTATGTCTGCCACTGCTTTTTGTGGCTCTTGCCTCATTAACAAATTCTCAGCCAAACAGCCAACTTTGATCTGCCTGACCTACAGAGATTGGATAATCTGTCTTTTCATTATGGGTCTGTCCAGAAAGAGAATCTCCAAAAGCCAATGGGGAAACACACAATACCAAAAATTTATGTTATCTTCAGCATCCACTGCACAGGAAACTCCATATCAGGACAGAAAGAATATACAATGAAGAACTGTCTAGCCATTTTCATAGAATCCCAGACTAGTTTGCGTTAGAAGGGACCTTAAAGCTCATCCAGTTCCAACCCCCTGTCACAGGCAAGGACACCTTCCACTAGACCAGGTTGTTCCAAGCCCCTCCAACCTCCGAGGGAAGGGGCCCCCACAGCTCCTCTGGTCAACCTGTGCTAGCGCCTCAGCACCCTCATTGTAAAAAATTTCTTCCTACCTATATATAAATATCTAGTCTGAATCTACCACTTCTTAGTTTAAAACCATTACCCCTTGTCCTATCTCTACAGGCCCTGTTAAGTCTGTCCCCATCACCCCCATTTGTCCTTTCTCTGAAAGCAGCCAGCAGTAAGTAGCTAGGAAAGTGCATGAGAACAAGTTAAAAATACAGAAGGAACAATGAAAAAATTCAGCCTTCCAGTTTGCAGTAGTCTGTGGTTTAATGAACTAGCTCTTTGTATCTAGTTGTTGCTTGTTGTCTTCCATACAAAATTCATACTGATTTTTTATCTTGTCCCTTCTGAATTGTCTTACTTCCAAAAATCTTGAGATTTTTATCATAGAATCACAGACTGGTTTAGGTTGGAAAGGGCCTTAAGATCATCCAGTTCCAACCCTCTGCCATGGGCAGGTACACTTTCCACTAGACCATGTCACCCAAGGCTGTGTCCAGCCTGGCCTTCAACACTTGCAGGAATGGAGCATTTACTGCTTCTTTGGGCAGTGATGAGTTTTAGTGATGAGTTTCTAAGATTATAAACTTTCTAGTTCTATAGGTGATAAACCAGGGTGATAAAACAGGTTTCATTGCTCCTATTCTGTAGGTACCTAAAGGAAACTGACTTCTGTCTTTTTTTGCCATTTATATTACTCCCAGTCCATTGGTGAAAACTTCACTGAAAACTTCCTGAATTATATATGCCTGTAAATAGCTCCCGGTATCAAGTATATAACACCTAGTAAAACCCCAGATTTGAACAGATGCCTGTATATAATAGTATCTAGTTGCAGTCTCTTGGGGAAGTGAGAAAAATTACCTAGAATGAACACCAAGTTTTGTAGTCGACACAAATCTATGCTTGCTTTGTTTCAGGGGGCATTTTTTCATGTGAGAACAGTGTTGCTTTTCTGCTGTATTTCTGGCATTTG
This sequence comes from Pezoporus flaviventris, assembly GCF_033815535.1. NCBI lineage: Eukaryota > Metazoa > Chordata > Aves > Psittaciformes > Psittacidae > Pezoporus > Pezoporus flaviventris. Next base: position 2,091,461 of record NW_026892562.1, read on the forward strand.
TAATATGCCAAGACAGTGCCTTTAGTGTTATTATTCATAAAAAGTTTCTGTACCTTTTTTTTTTGTTACTGGATTTTTACTCCTTCAATGACCTTCAAGATCCTTTTTCATTAGTCTGCTCCAGTAAGTAATGTATCATGATCAAAGTAACATAACATCTATGACTGGAGCTTTGATTTGGGAAATGCCCAGCCTATCTGGGCTAATAGCCTAAATTATCTCCTTAAGGTTTTTAACCTGACCTACTGCAAGTACTATTGCAAACTGGCATCTTTCCATATGGCTGTTTTGAGTTAAGTGTGAATTTCTCACCTGTGTCTTTCCCTTGTGTGCAAGGAGAGTAATGATCATGGCCCCAAAATTACCGACAAGACAAGGACTTGGGGGTGCCGGTTGATGAGAAACTGAACATGAGCTGCTTTAGTGTTCATTTGCAGCTGAGAAAGACAACTGCATCCCCAGCAGTGTGACCGGAAGGCCAAAGGAGGTGATCCTGCCCCTCTACTCTGCTCTCATAAGACCCCACTTGCAGCACTGTGTGCAGTTCTGGTGTCCTCAAAAGAAGAAGGACATGGAGCTGTCAGAGCAAGTCCAGAGGAGGGCCACAAGGATGATCAGGGGCTGGAGCACCTCCCGTATGAGGACAGGCTGAGAAAGTTGTTGCTGTTCAGCCTGGAGAAGAGAAGGCTGCGTGGAGACCTCAGAGCAGCCTTCCAGTACCTGAAGGGTACCTAAAGGGCGTCTACAAGGATGCTGGAGAAGGACTCTTCATCAGGGACTGTAGCAATAGAACAAGGGTGACAGGTTTAAATGGAAACAGAAGTTCAGGTTAGATATAAGGAAAAAGTTCTTCCCTGTGAGGGTGGTGAGGCACTGGCACAGGTTGCCCAGAGGAGCTGTGGCTGCACAATCCCTGGCAGTGTTCAAGAACAGGTTGGATGGGTCTTGGAACAATCTGGTCTAGTGGAAGGTGTCCCTGGCTTTGGCAGGCGTTTGAGACTGGATGAGCTTTAAGGTCCCTTCCAACCCAAACCATTTTATGATTCTGTGATTCTATGAAAATTATCAGGAGTTGTCTGTGCAGCACTCTGCAGTAACTCCAAGGTATACTTTTCCCTAGACACTTATCTGTTTTGGGGTTGGTCAGAGTTTTTAATCTTTAAGCCAACAGCTCTCCCTCTCCCCCAAAACCTGCCAGCAGCATCTAAACATTGGCTTTTTCCAGATAAAAATGTCACTAAATCTTTCTGATGTCTTTAGAATAAAAAAAAATGTTTTACATTGCAAAGAAACAGCTCACGGTCCAAAACAAATCCAAATAGCACTCTTCAGTAATCTCTTAAAGGAGTGTTAAATATTCTGAACAGATACACTGGTGGTATAAGGGCACAGGCTGGTCTTTCTATTTTAGACTGTTGTTTGGCATCAGTCATGTGGCCCAAATTTGCTTCCTTGGTTCATTATTCAAATGTGTTTTCTTTTCCACATCTTTATTCAATGCTTTCTGGGCCCTGTACAAGCAAAGCATTCTGTTAGTTTCTTCCTTTGCATTAATCAAATGTGTCTTCTATACTGGTTCCTCTCTTTACTAATCAAGAAACCTGTTTATTTTCTCTGAACTCTCAATTTTCAAGCAAACAAAACTCAGGACACAAATGTAGACTGGTTGTGCCTTTCCAGCTTTGTTCTTTATTCCATTAAAAGCTTCTTTATTATCTTGAAGCCAGCCTCCAACTCCTCAACTGTATGCAACTGAATTATTTTCCTACTGCTGGGCTCTTGAGGCACCATTTGGTGTATCTTCAGGTTCAAAACCTCTTACAGGCTTAATTTTTGTGAAATCGGTACTCCTTAAATTTCTCCCTGCTATCTAGTGTGGAAGTGGTTCAAAGCAGCACCAGGTTTAGACTGGACATCAGGAAAGTATTTCTTTATTGAGATGGTGATCAAACACTGGCACAGGCTTCCTAGAGAGGTGGTTGAAGCCCCGTGCCTGTCAGTGTTGAAGAAGCATTTTTACAATACCCTTAAGAACATGCTTCAACTTTTGGTCAGCCCTGAACTGGTCAGAAAGTTGGACTTGACAACTCTTGTAGGTCCTTTCCAACTAAAATAGTCTTTCTATTCTAAATAAAGGAGTTAATTAATACTGAAATGAATATTCTGTAAATACTCCCCATGAGCACAGCTTCTCTGGAGCAACAGAAAATAGTTTTGGATACTAAGTGAACTTATGGTCAGAAATCATACAATATGCTACTGGCCTTCCACAAACCCTTGCTGGTTGATACAGGTTTGACTCTTTTGACACTCTATTCGAGACAGATTCAGCTCTAAAAAATTTAGCAGTTCTGATTTTCTATTCAGTATAATTCTCTACAATTTATCTGACTCAGACACAATGTAGTGCTTAGTATAAAATGCCTGAAAGATGCCAGCTTTAATTGCTTTTGCATAATAGTTCTTGGATTCCTACAACTATTCTCCAAGCTTTGATGTCTGGAGCTACATGAGTTGAAGATATGATTCCCAATCTTATAAAAAGTATGTCATTGTGCTGTGAGAAAGAGGTAAACACAAGGTGTTCCTCTAAACAAAAATAAATATGAGACTATTCTGTTGGATAGTTATCCTGCTCCTTGAAGCTCTCAAAGCCTCAAAATTAAATCAGAATTTAAAAGAAAAATATTAGCAGCTATTTCATATTGCTCAGATATTTAATTACATTTTTCTTTCACCTCTTGGTTTCTTCATCTTCTCCTATGGCTGTGAAATGCCTTCCCAGCCTCTAACTTCGATCCTTCTCTGAAGTCTGTGCTCCTAATCCTGTGCTACAATACCTGGATGATTAATTAGCTTGTCAAAAAAATCACTGTGTGCACTCATCTACCATTATTAATCAATTAATCAATTAATCAGCTGCAGCAAAGAAGATGTTAATGCCATTCTATCACCTTCAGAAAATTTTAGAACTGAAACAGGTTGTGGACTTGAGCTTGAATTCCAACCTGACCCTGCACATACATACCAACAGCAATATAAAGCACAGGCTATTGATAATGTTGTTTTCTTTGTAGGGAGGTCATCAATAGTATATGACATTAAGCCTCTTTAAGAAAATAAAAAGCACTATTGCATGATTCTCTGCCTGGAGTTGACCAATAACATTCTCACAAGAACTTATGATGAGAAATGAGTGTCACAGTGGCGTTATTGACATGAGCAATGAATATAAGCAAGAGCCATTGTCACTCCCACAAATATCATTACATCAGTGAATGCCCCTGAAAGGGGCTTGTTTGACCTTTTGGAGATGGACCCTCAAGTCTTATCTTTCAGCTCTTGGTGCAGCAGGATGCCTGCAAGAGGCTGAACTTTCTTCTTTGGTCTAGTTTCTACTTAAGCCCTGCTTTTGCCCTGATGCTCTGCATCAGCTCTGGCTCTTCTACTCTTTAAACTACTTAACCTCCCCCATTACAGCTAATCAACAATTAGAATGTTACAAAGATTTATTTACAGTGAATTAATTTGTCTATTTTACCTTAAAACTAAATACTCAGAAATAGGTTCCTCTCCTCCTCCTGAGGAATATTAGGCTTGATTCTTACCTTAAATGTCTTCAGAGATGAAGAAGTATAAGTTATGGGTTATACTATGTTCACAGTAAATACATTGGCTTCAGTGTCAACAATTTACATTTACAGTAGAGTGAGGGAGTTTTAAACTACAGACTTTGTTTTCATCCAAGATCAGAGGAAGGCACAGGAACTGCTTAATCTATCTTTTGAGTTAAATATCTCCTCAATTTACACCAGTATAGTTCTGAGACAGAGGGTTTGGGATGACAAAATGGTTATTTCAGATTTAGCCCCAACTGGCAGCAGGTTTTGTCTCTTTGTCTTCTTTTGTGTATCCAACAAATTACATTTTTCCTAGGAAGATGCCTACTGCATTTTTGGTGTATTTGCTGGAGGAACATATTTGCTGGAGGCATATTGCTTTGATTTATTTTTACAATCCTTCCTAAGAACGTTACATATTTCCTTATTTATATTTCTACTGACTTTTTACAATTCTCCAGAGTGTGTGAAGTTTCAGAAGAGATGTTGAGAAAGACATTTCTGAAAGGCTTTTCCATTGAAGAGCATTAACTTTGATACTGTGAAAGAAATAGTAGTTCTATTGATTTTCAGTAACTTTTTCACCCTCTAGGAATAAAAGGTGTGCAGAGTTCCTGAGGTAGGCAGACTCTTTTATTAATAGGAAACATTGAACTATAGAGTTGGTGCAAAAATGTATTGTTTGTGTCTTCTCCATAAAGTAGAGCAGGAGGAGTGGATATATGGGCACGGTAGGTTGGAGATGGTTATGGGACACTGGTTTGGATGCAAGAAACAGTAAAACTCAAACAAAGAACCTATTTTGTGGCTACTAGTGAGTGGAGTGTCTGTTCTTGACTCCAGTCTTTAATAAATGGAGTTTCAGGAAGCATTCTTCTTGACCTGACCTGACAAATTACAATTGAATTAATGGTATGATTACACCCACATTAAAAAACAGATGCTTTTGAATTCTTCACTGACTCTCAAGGTAGGAATAGGACAAGTGCAAGAAACTGATTACAACGTGCCTTTTATTCAAAAGCTGAGGCATACTTCTCTGTTATTTAAGGCTGAGACAGATCACATTGCATTTGCAGATTAAGACTTCCCTTTTTTGTTTATTTTTCTACCATTCACTTGTGCCTAACCCAAAGCACCAGCAGCACAGCACTGTATTAGAAATCCAGATGATCTGCTGAGGCAATTGGGGCAGACATAGAAAGAGCAGAACTGAGTTGGAGCTAGCACCAGAACTCAGAAGACCATCTTTAGAAGTTCTTGTAAACACTTCTTGAGTGATGGTAGATGGTTTCTTTTGCCTACAGAGCACACAACATTAACTTTAGGAATCCCTCAAATTTTGAGAGAGATGGTTTCACTGTACTCCCTCAGGCATGCTAGACCAAGTGCAAGTAACTTCCTGCCATTTAAGAAATAATAATAATAAAGGCATTAGAAGAAAGACTCCCTCCAATTAAATAAACAGTAAACAAGGCTCAGTGTCAAAGTTCTATTTGTAAGACTGTAGAATTCTAGTAGGACTAATAAAATTCTATTCCCAATGTGCGGAGGAGGATGTTAAGAGTTAATCTGAAGGCTTTTTCAAGAAAAGCATCACTTAGGCTATAGCTTGAAGTATGACAAAGTTAAATAATACTTGATTGACTTGGCAAAACTTTAATTCAACTTCTCTTTGTGTTATAGGTATGCAGTGTATGAGAAGCTTGGCTATATATTTTTTATATAGGACCTCTGCCACATTCAACATCCAGAATGAGTGCAGAATGGTACAGGATTCAGTGCTAAACAAACAAGCATGCTTCTGACACTTCCCTCTATATCAATTCTTGATTTATCAACTGGAATAAAATTCTCCTTACGTAGCTTTTCAGCATAACATATTAGATTACATGAGAGATAAATATTGACTGGGACTGGAGCTGTGTGATCTGAACTTAGGCTTGCAGGTAGGAAACAATATCCTGACTCCTCTAGACCTTTCTGTTCTCTCTTACAGTGCTAGTTACTTCTGAGGATTACTTATAGAAAGGGCACATACTATACATACTGTGCACTGCATTCATTCTGTGCTAACAGCTAGGAGAGCCCACACATAGCAAATTACCTCAAAAATCATTGCCAAAGTATTTGTTAGCAACTGATTCTTTCAGTTTCTAACAAGGCAGCCTTGTCTTATTTTTATATAAGAAACTTGCCACCTTAAATGTCAGCTGGGCCACTGTGCAACAGGATTTGTAAAGCCATGATAGAATCCAATTATTATAAATGTGAGCATGCTAGAAATGAAATCTTAGTAAGATAAGAAAAAATGAGAAATTTAAAAGAAAATAGAAAATTGAAACAAAACCCTGTCCGTTGGGATTCCTTGGGGCTGATAACAGCCTCTAAAGATATATCCTGAATGGAGATCCCTTAGAACCTACAGAAAATACCTTAGTGGGAAAACTCTGACTTTAAAAATGGATCCATTCCTATTTTTCTACTGACATTGAATTTCATACATGTTTTTCTCACCTATATTGATAAAAAAATTCATTACAAGCAGTGATCCCCTGTAGTTTAGATGAAGCGATTTTGCATTTATTGTTAACCAACAAGTTCAAAATGGTAAATCAGACTACAGAAATCATTACTATTGAAAATGAGGCAAGAGTTGACCTCACTGTGGGATCTCATGTTACTACTCCACTTCTTAAGGCAGAATCAATAGAAGTTTAAACACTTCTGGATGAAAACCTGTCCAGTTTGATCATAAAAACCTCCACTGGTGGAGAATCGTAATCTCTCTAGACAAATGTCCTACTACTTAACTATCCTTACAGCGTAAGGTTTTCTTAATTTTTAACCTGCTGCAATTTAATCCCATAAAACTGGTTTTAAAATAACGAGATTTTAAAAGCAATATCCATTGGGATTTTTCTATTATTTGCCTTCTGGTGTTTGAGCCTTTCAGATTAACCTTTCCAAATATCTCTTAGCAGTCATAAGAACTTGAAGCTTACTTTGTGAAAAGAAAATGGAAAGTTGAATTTCTTGGAAAATAACGTAAATCTGTGTCCTGGGTTCAGCAGTAGCAGTCACGTTTCTCCTTCGTGGTAGCTGGTGCAGGGCTGTGTTTTGACTTCCAGCCTGGGAACAGTGCTGGTGATACCGATGTTTTCGGTTGTTGCTAAGTGATGTTTACCCTGACCAAGGACTTTGTGAGGCTCATGCTCTGCCAGGGAGGAGGGGAAGCCGGGAGGAAGAAGAGATGGGGCGCCTGACCCAGGCTAGCCAAAGAGGTATTCCATACCACAGCACGTCATGGCCGGGGTGGGGGGTAACTGGGAGTTACCCGGAAGGACACGGGCTTCCGGGTGGGACTTATTTCTTGGCTGGTGGTATTGTATTCTCTTCCCTTGTTATTTTCTCTTATCACTGTTGTTGTTGGTAGTAGCGGTGGTGATTTGTGTTGTACATTGGTTGCTGGACTGTTCTTGTCTCAACCCGTGGGAACTGCACTCTTTTTATCCTCCTCCCTGTTCCTCCAGGAGCGGGGAAGGGGAGAGCCCCGGGGTGGGGGGGGGGTGGGGGGGGGGAGTGCGGCCTCGATTGCTCTCAGCCCAGCACCACTCACTGGGAGCGAGTGAACAAGCTGTCTGACTAGGGTTTAAGCTACGACAATCTGTAAACTGGGATTTCAAGAAAAAACATGCAAAATTGCAGGGCTTGTAATAAAAATGCAAGAGCAAGAAGCTATCTGTGAGAAATATATGATGGCTGGTGTGCCAGATTTAGTCTAAATCAGAATTAGCTGTGCATTTGTATAAATGAATACAAATTTAAGGCCTGGTTGAGGGCTCCCTTACACTTGTGAAAATATGGAGAAGCATTGTTAAAGTCAGCAGAGTGTAAACTGATGTAAACTAAGAATGGATCTCATCCTTAAGAATGCAAAGTGTTTTCTTCTTGTAAAAGAATCTTTTTAACATGTCTTCTATGAACAGTTTCCACTAAAAATAATACCAGGCAAAAATCAGCATGCTATGCATGCAAACTAGATCAGCTGGAGCAAGCAAATTTGGGGCTAGATTAATTTTTGAAAGCATCTCTAATGTTAACTAATGTGTGTGTCTGAAACCTATTATTAGACAGCATTAGTGGAAAGAGATAATCCAGCTCTGCTACATTTCTGGGAAGTTACACATCTCTTAAGGTTGTTTTCAGTGCAATTACTTACAACTTTAATTCTTCTAGGTAAGGGGGAAAAATGTTTCCAAAATTCAGTTTCAGTATCACTGAAAATATGCAATTGTTAACCTGATTAAAAGGCTGTGTCTCCCAGTTTTGCATTCATTGTACTGTTAGGGAAGTAAATCATCAATGTCGTGCATTTCTCTGATTCCAGTGATCCCTCAGCTCATCAGTGTTGTGCGCAGTTGTCGTGGTTTAAACCCAGTCAGGTATTCGTTCACTCACTTCCCCCCCTTTTCTTGCCCTCCCCCTGCTCCCGGAGGGACGGAGAGGAGAATCGAAAAGAATGCAACTCCCACGGGTTGAGATAAGAACAGTTTAGTAACTAAGGTATAACACAGATCACTACTGCTACCACCAATGATAATAATGATAAAGGAAATAACAAGGGAAGAGAATACAACACCTCAGCACCAGCCGACCGATAACTTGCCGCCCCCCAAGCCCGACCAAGCTCCAACCGATACCTCCTCCAACCCTGCAGTCTCCCAGCCCTTCCGGCTAACTCCCAGTTACATCCTGGGCATGATGTGCTGTGGTATGGAATAGCTCTTTGGTCAGTTTGGGTCAGGTGTCCTGTCTCTGCTTCCTCCCAGCTTCCCCTCCTCCCTGGCAGAGCATGAGGCTCACAAAGTCCTTGGCCAAACCAAAACATCTCTATCAGCTCTGTTCCCGAGCCGAAAGTCAAAACACTGCACTGCACCAGCTACCAAGGAGGAGAAACATGACTGCTACTGCTGAACCCAGGACATTATCCACCCCTTATTCCATACCATTCACGTCATGCTCAGTTCCCACATTTTCAATATACCATCACTCTTATCTCAGTGCACTCTTATCTTAGTGCATGGACCAGTCCCTATAATGCTGCCGAGTCCATCTGGTCCATGATGGCAGGCTCCATCTCTTGTAACAGTCTTCCAGAGCAGGAGAGACTGTGTGCAGTGTTCACACTCGTGAATAACTAGGGCAATACTGTCCATTGCTAAGTCCACCCCTCGATCATGAGTCCATCTCTATGTTGCATCTCTGCTCTGATGGCCTGAAGTGCCATGGGCCCACCAGGCTCAAAATAATTCACTGTCCCCTTAAGCAGTTTCTGCAGCTTGTTGCTGTGGACTCCATACAGCTGCCTTCCATCTCCGATGCTTCCAAAGCACTGGAGGGGCCCAGTGGACTAGATACTTGCCCATACTGTCACACACACCCTGCCACTCATGACTGTCCAGCCTTGGAGAAAACCTTTTGGTCCCCCTATATTGTCGTCTAACCCCAGACAAGACCCAAACCTGACTCTGCTTAACTTTTGAGATCAGACAAAATGGTTGTGGGTAGCACACAGTCTGTGTGTGTGCCAACATGCTGATCCCCATCACAATCAGCAGGCAGGTCCCAAGGATACCCAAAGGCCATTCAGAACCTTCAGAACTCTCAGTTGATGCTGCTGTACTTGTCACTGGGGCTGGTGTAGCTGCTGTGCTTGCCGGCCCTCCCACCGCCGGCTTCTCTTTTCCTGAGCCCAGCTCTTCCTCCTCTGCCTTGCTGGGAAGTGCTGCGTGGTCTCCTGCATCCTCCTGGGGCTCGGCAGGCGGCTTCCGGGGGATGCTTTCGGCCGTCGCGGGGCTCGGCTCGGCCGCGGGGCTCGGCTCCTCCGCGGGGCTCGGCTCCTCCGCCGCCTTCTCCCGCTGCTCGGCAGCCGCCTCCTTCTGCTCCTCGACCGCCCCGGCCTCCTCCACCGGCAGCCGTCCCCTGGCGGCCTCCGGCCCCGCTCCCGCCGCCGCTTGGTCCCCGGGGCCGCTCTCCCGGGCCGCTTCAGCAGCCGCCGGCTCCCGGGACCGCTCCCCCTCAGTTCCCCGCAGCCTCACGAAGATGGAGAGTAGGGCGAGGGCCAGGCCGGTGAAGAGCAGCCGGACGGCCAGGTACAAGTCCACGGCCACGTCCGTCCCGCCCTGCTGCTGGAGCCCCCCCGTATTACAAGCCATTGCCATAAAGCACAGTGAGACAAGAACCTTAGCCCAGGCCCCACACTTGATAAACACTATCACAGCAAATACCGGCTCTACGTAAGTTACAACGGTCTGAAGCTGTGAGATCAAGAAGAACAACTCTGATACCCAATAAATCAGCATTGTGACGAATGACTATTAATCCAGTCAAATCTGTCGTTATCTCAACCCTTCGTGCCCCACGTTGGGCGCCAAAAGGAACTGTCGTGGTTTAAACCCAGTCAGGTAATTCGTTCACTCACTTCCCCCCCTTTTCTTGCCCTCCCCCTGCTCCCGGAGGGACGGAGAAGAGAATCGAAAAGAATGCAACTCCCACGGGTTGAGATAAGAACAGTTTAGTAACTAAGGTATAACACAGATCACTACTGCTACCACCAATGATAATAATGATAAAGGAAATAACAAGGGAAGAGAATACAACACCTCAGCACCAGCCGACCGATAACTTGCCGCCCCCCAAGCCCGACCAAGCTCCAACCGATACCTCCTCCAACCCTGCAGTCTCCCAGCCCTTCCGGCTAACTCCCAGTTACATCCTGGGCATGACGTGCTGTGGTATGGAATAGCTCTTTGGTCAGTTTGGGTCAGGTGTCCTGTCTCTGCTTCCTCCCAGCTTCCCCTCCTCCCTGGCAGAGCATGAGGCTCACAAAGTCCTTGGCCAAACCAAAACATCTCTATCAGCTCTGTTCCCGAGCCGAAAGTCAAAACACTGCACTGCACCAGCTACCAAGGAGGAGAAACATGACTGCTACTGCTGAACCCAGGACAGCAGTGTTTTCATTACCTGACACAGGACTGAAGACAAAGGGCTGTAAAATCCTTAGTTGCACTTAGACTTTCTTATGTGAAAATTATTTTCTTGTGCCTTCCAGAATCTGAAGGGGGTCTACAAGGATGCCGGAGAAGGACTATTCATCACGGTCTGTGTCCTGGGTTCAGCAGCAGCAGTCATTTTTCTCCTTCTCAGTAGCTGGTGCAGTGCTGTGCTTTTGACTTTCAGCCTGGGAACAATGCTTATAACACTGATGTTTTCAGTTGCTGTTCAGTAATGTTTACTCCACCCAAGGACTTTCTGAGTCTCACGTTCTGCCAAGGAGAAGAGGAAGCTGGGAGGAAGCAGAGATAGGACACCTGACCCAAACTAACCAAAGAGGTATTCCATACCACAGCACATCATGCCCAGGATGTAGAACTGGGGGCAGTTACCCAGAAGGGCGAGATCACTGCTTGGGTCAGGCTGGATATCGGTCCGTTGAGTGGTGAGTGGTTGTATCCAAATAACACCCCTTGTTATAACTCCCTTGTTATTTTCCTTATCATTATTATTATTGGTGGTGCAGCAGTGGTTTGCGTTATACCTTAGTTATTGGACAGTTCTTATCACAACAGAGGGGAGTTACATTCTTTCGATACTCCTCCCTATCCCTCTGGGCACAGGGGGATGAAGGGGTGGGGGGGAATGAGCAAGCACCTGCCTGGTTCTGGGTTGCTGGTTGTGTTTAAACCATCACAGTTCTTTGTGGCGCCCAATGCGGGGCACAAAGGGTTGAGATAACGACAGATCTGACCAGAGTGTGTCTAATCCTATTTGTGATAAGCATTCATTGTTTCAGATGAATAGTCACAATGCTGATTTATTGGCTCTCAAAGCTGTTGATCTTGATCTCACAGTTTCAGCATGTCAGCCTGTATTTGCTGGTTTAGTGTTTATCAGTTGGGGGGCTTAGGCTAAGATTTTTGTTTCACTGTACTTTATGGTAATGACTTGTAATAAAATCGACTCATTCACCACGAAACTGATCTGGCTTGCATTCCCAGTGTGGTCACCACCTCTCTATATATAGAAGAATAGGTATATAATAGAAGTGTTTAGAAATTACACATCTTTTTTTCCCCTCCTTGGGTAGTCAACCTGTGAAGGAGACATTCCCTTATCTTCCCAGCCCCCTGCTCCCCCCCCCCCCCCCCCTGCTCCCCCCCCGACTATTTACAGCATCATTTGAGAGTTCTGGAGGATTTGAACAGCCTTTGGGTACCCTTGAGACCTGCCTGCCAATTGTGATGGGGATCACCATGTTGGTAGGCATACAGAGTGTGTTTCACCCATGATTATTTCATCAAATCTCAAAAGTTAAGCAGAGTTGGGTTTGGGTCTTGTCTACGGTTAGGACCATGAGATTTTCCCCAAGGCTGGACAGTCATGAGTGGCAGGGTGTGTGGGACAGTATGGGCAAGTATCTAGGCCAGTGGGCCCCTCCAGTGCTTTGGAACTTCAACACCGAACAAGTGCAAAATCCAGAAAAATTAGTAAAACACTTAAATGAGGTGTGTTGTCATCCTGGTCATACCAGAGAGGAACAAATCATGGCAACGTGTTGGGGCTAGGCCTATGCTTACAGAGCGCTGTTCAACACTATCTAGCAACTTCAAAGGGAAAAAAATGCCTCTGGATCTGATGGCAAAGCAACAGACAGCGCACCTCCAAATACAGCAGGTACACCAACCTTAGTGACAAGTACAGTAGCTACTCAAACTCTGACTACAACACATAACGCAGCTACTCCAACTCCAAGCACAGCAACTACACCAACCCCAGCGACAAGTACAGCAGCTCCTCAAACTTTAGACTACAACAGACAACGCAGCTAATCCAGTTCCAAGCACAGCAACTACACAAACCCCAGCTACTCAAATCCTGACAGCAACAGACAGCACAGCTCCTGGTGCTACTCAAACCCCAAGCACAGCAGCTGCACCAACCCCAACAACAGATACTGCAGCCACTCCAACCACAGTAATAATCGATGCAGCTAAACCAGAGGACCAATTCCAGTTTGTGCCAGTATCGGTTGCCCCTGCATGCAAGGGGAAAAGCAAACAAGAGGCAAGAAAGATGAAGAAGAAAGATGAAGAACCTTACTACCCAGGACAGCATCTGATCAGGAGGAAGCATCTGATCAGAGGAAGAAGAAGAGGAGGTGACTTCTCGACCCCGAATCTGAACTGAGCTATGGAATACGCAGAAAGATTTCACCTGTCATCCAGGAGAGCACATCATCATCTGGTTGCTCTGATGCTGGGACAATGGGGCCGACAGTCAGGAACTAGAAGGTAGCAAAGCTAAGCAGCCGGTATCACTTTCTAGGGAAGGGAGAATTGACTAAGCGATTGCAAAAAAGAAATGGTCCCTCAGCCTTTGGAGGTAGCTCTTGGCAGCTGTGAAAGAAAGGTTTCCGTACAGGGACGGTGTTATGAGTCGTTCGGCCAAGTGGGCTACACTAGAGAAAGGCATCCAGTCTCTGAGGGAATCAGCCATTGTAGTGATGATCTATCGCAGACTGGATGCCGGGAATGCACCTATAGATCCAGATGAAGTTGAATGTACACGACTCATGTGGTGGATATTTAAATGGAATGCACCGTCATACTCAGTAAAACAGAGGAGTATGGGACAAAAGAGAAGGCTGCAGAATTGCAAATAAAAATTAAATATTTACCCATTTGAAACAGGCAAGGAGACAGTCAGTACATTGCTCCACAGCTAGCTCTAGGTTACTATGACAACAAGTCCTCAGGAAAGCATCCTGACTGTCAGCCACCAGTCCGTTGATGTTCAGGACAAACTGCAACCCATCGTTTCTGTCATGCACTAGATGCCATTTCAGTACAACAAATGAAGAAGGTAAAGGGACATAAAAGACTACAGAATAGAAAAAAAATTGTCTAATTCTGCCTCAGACATATAGACTGGAGAAGTCATTTTCCTTCACTGTGCCTCTATTTCTCTCCTTATCATTTGCCTATGGAACCAAAGGCAATTCCATGACCATCTACAACTGTTATTTTTACTTCTAGAGTGATTACAACAAAAACAGGGATAGGGGAACAGATATGCCTTAGAGATGCCTCATTCACTGACTGGATCTTCATGCTCTTTTGCCTCAATACGTTTTCCTTTACATATGCATTCCTCCAAATATAAACCTAACACAGAAAGGGATGACAGACTAAGTTTATAAAATTTTATGTTCATGTTGGACTATTCCAATAAACAACTGGTTTCAGACACTTTTCACAGATACTGATAGTCAATCAGTCCAAGCCTTTGAGTGCCAGAGTCTGTATCCAGACTGTTGTGTTTTACTGCCATTTGATGTCTACCATCAATGAAGTTCTGTGATCCCTGGTTATAAATATTCCTGATTGTCATGGTTTAAGCCCAGGCTGTAAATCAGAACCACGCAGCCCTCTCGCTCACTCCCCCCCTTTCTTCCCCCCCCACCCCCCCCACCCCTCTCCCGAAGGGACAGGGAGGAGAATCGAAAGAATGTAACTCCCATGGGTTGAGATAAGAACAGTCCAGTAACTAAGGTATAACACAAACCACTGCTGCTACCACCAATAATAACAATGATAAGGGCAATAACAAGGGAAGAGAATACAATACCACCCCCTGACACGTAGCCCTATCGAGCAGTGAGTCAGCCCTTCCAGGTAACTTTCAGTTACATCCTGGGCATGACGTGCTGTGGTATGGAATACCTCTTTGGCTAGTTTGGGTCAGGTGTCCTGTCTCTGCTTCCTCCTGGCTTCCCCTCCTCCCTGGCAGAGCATGAGACTCAGAAAGTTCTTGGTCAGAGCAAACATCTGAGCAGTAACTAAAACCATCGGCGTTATCAGCACTGTTCCCAGGCTGAAAGTCAAAAAACACAGCACTGCATCAGCTACTAAGAAGGAGAAAAAAATGACTGCTACTGCTGAACCCAGGACACTGATATTGGCTTCCACTATGGCCTGAGAAATTAAAACACAGTATATATGTTTGTACATATTTAAAACAGTACTGCTTTTTGTTTGCTTCAAACTTCCTGCCTGATAATTTCATTGGATCCCCTGTAGCTTTTTCTTTATATGAAAGATAAATAATTATAACTTTTAACATCTCCCTTACTTTCATGATTTAATAGACTTACATTATATTTTCCATTCACTCATCTCTTTCTCTAGCTGTACATTCTTGTCTCACCTTTTTCTTGTATGAAAGATGTATTTTTCTGTGTAACTCCTCAGATGTTAACAGAATTCAATTACTTACAATAGATTTATACAATAGCATAGTCTCTCTGTAGGAACAGTGTACAAATGGAGTGAGGCCCTGATTTTGGATCAGGTTTATGCACATTACATTAACAAAAACAATTATTCTACGAGGTAATGTTTATATATATGCCAGTTAATAACACCAGGGTTGGTTAGTTTTTCATTTCATTCAGACCATTTTTGGAAGAATTATTGAGTTTTCTTCTCATTAGGGCAACATTTCTAGGAGATGACAACACTGTTTTGAGCTCTAGATCTTTGCTTTAAAACGAGTGCTGATATAAATCCAAACAAGTAAGTGAAATAAGAAATACGTTCTTTTTCTTTCTCAGTTCTCAGCAAAGTGCTCTGTTGTCCAAATTACTAAAATGTGTAGTCAGGGTTTATTCTATGGAAGGGTATTTATTCTGTGGAATCCAAACTCTTGGAAGTGTGCCACAGAAACTATATTGTGAGCACCACACACAAGGGTATTTTGGAAAGGAAGACAGTGACCTAAAATTCGTGCCAAAGAGTCATTCAGATGAAATCTGACTTCCCTGTAATTTTTTGCACACTTTTTACCCCCTTTGAAGCTTTCCCAATGCCAGAACTGCAGTTACAGAGAAAAGGGGGAGTTGTCTTTGTACTTCATGCTCATCACAATTAAAGAAATCAATCTGAATGAAAGGCATAACTGACCAAGATAAAACCTACCAGGTAATACCGCTGTATGAAAGTTCTAAACACACTGTAACACATGCACACACAGAGGCATGGACCCATACACATATATACCACGGGACTATGTGGAGAAGGGGCTGGGATTACAAAGTGTGACAGTTTCATTCTGTGTTACAATAAACACTCATTTTTCATGAAGACATATGCCTAAGGTGAAGGTCCAACACAGACAGTATGTAAAATGAACATCTGTGTTTTTTATCAGGTGCCTAGCACAGGAATATGCTGGAAAGGAGGTTTGATTGCTACCTCCTTGCTGTGTCTCTCATTTCTACCCAGTATCTTATTTGAGAGTAAAGGCATAAAGGAATAAAGACAGTGCCTGATACTCTCCCTGTGTGTCTGGCTCTTCCTTAGCTGTGATTCAAACAGTCAACAGCAAAACATAACCCAAACAAAAGCAGATGCTCAAAGAGTCTGATTGATTTTCATGAAATGTTCTAGATGTTTCTTTTCTGTTACAGCATGCCTGTGACCTACAGCACATAATAAGCAAAGAAAAAACTCAGCACGGGTCACATGTCGCAGGTCAGGTAATCATTTCATTGAGAAAACTAAAACAGAAATCTTGCTGGACTGAATTTATTCATAGACCATAGTGCATTAGTTCCCTTTTTGCCCACTTTAAATTAGGCATTAACACATTAAAAGACCACCAGGCTGGAATGCCTCCTGAGCATTACATTCCTATTTTGTGTTAAAATAAACTAAACCCAGCTAGTCTCTTGAGCAACTCACTGGTCTGGGTCACTAGTTTTTCATTAGTATAGAAAATTCAAATGCTTCTAGTAATACTTCTTTCTGGACTTTGCTTACTTTGTTTCCAAAAAGCAAGCAATGCAAAGATGTCCAGGATTTACACTTTAGCACTCATAACAATATGACAGAGACCAATTTCTGTGGCATTAAACAGAGGAACATTAGCCAGGAAAGACCCCAACAGAGGAGTGCAACCCCTACTCTGCTGTAGCTACTAAAAACAGTGAAGTAAAACCTCATGTAGTGCAACCTCCTTTTGTATGGGCACACTCCATTTGTTATGAAAAATAGCCCAATTATGCTCCATTTCAGCATGCAGAAAAATGATCCAACCATGCAATCATAGATAATAAATCCAACATGTATAAGTGGTCCCACTGCAATTGGTTGCTAGACTGAGGCAATTTAGCCCAAAAGAAAACTAATAGTTCTAGTACTCAGGGATGAGAGATCCAAGTCGTTGGTTTAGCATGACTGTATCTCAGTTCAAACCCCATTACTAAAAGAAATAAAAGGAAAAGTACTGGATTTCTTGGTAAATGTGTGACATAAGCAGAAAAGCTCCTATGTAGCATAGGTAGATGGGAGAGGAACTCATAGTCTACTCACTTGACATATCCTTCAGAGCTCAGAATCACAGCTGGGCAAAGTGAATAAATAAAAAGCTTCCTAAAAGCACCATTCTTTTAACTCTTAAGCTTCTAGTTCTTCTCCTCACTATTCCCAAGTACCTGTGGCCTTTAACTAGCAGGAAGCTAGGATGGTAATCTGAGGTTATAAAGCAGTTCACCTCCTAAAGCACACATGGAAGTTGCACTTCAGTAAGTAGAAGCTACCCTTTCAGTCCCGGACGTCAGTAACCATCCAGCTCCCTAACACCAGCTAGGAGCTGAAGTGTAAACTGACTTCCCTTTGAGGGTAAAAAATTTCTAATGAGTAGCAAAATGCAGGATGCCAGAGTTTTTATGATGTGTTATAAGAAAGGCTATTACTGTTTATTTCAGGCTTTCTTATGCAGTTTCTCAGTTATTGATGTGAGGTGATCTCTTACCATTTTGAAGATGCTTTCTTGCCTAAAGATTATTTTCTGAAAAGGATAAAAATATGAAGTTTGAATCTGGAAATGCCCCAAAGTAATTTACCTCATGATTAAAGATTTAAAAAAGAAAAAGCCTGAAGAAATAATGGGTGTTGTATCAACAACAGAATTCAACTAGACCATAGGGTTCCCAATTCTGCTGCAAACCCTACTCAGGAAAGTTACATTGAAACAGCATAACACACTCTGCAGAGATTAGAATCTTGTTAAAGGAGCAGAGACATAATGCTCTATTAAAAAAAAAAACAACCCAGATTTGACATCTGGATTATAAAGGAATGTGACCAAGTGCTAGATTCTGGAAAGCACACAGGATGTTGGAAAACTAACAGCCTCTCCTGTCTGACACGGC
Source organism: Pezoporus flaviventris (assembly GCF_033815535.1). NCBI lineage: Eukaryota > Metazoa > Chordata > Aves > Psittaciformes > Psittacidae > Pezoporus > Pezoporus flaviventris. The sequence continues at coordinate 2,109,356 of NW_026892562.1, forward strand.
GGTTGCTGCTAAGTGACAGGAGATGTCACTGATGGCTGTGGACCTTTTGCCATGTATATGAGAGAACCAAAAATAGAATGAGACAGAAGCCCATCTGCAGCATGCTGATCAGGCAGACAGAAGAGGTCTGATGCTTCCCTTTAAGTCTAGTGCTTCTGAAGGGACACATTTAATGTTTCAGATCTGCTATCACCCCCTGGAGAAACATTGGCATTTCTGGGCAAGCACTCATAGCCATGCTTTATATTCTCTCCCAGTGTAGCAGTTACAGTACTGCATCCAGCTCTATGAAGAGCCTGGATTATCAACGTGTCTGAAAATGTATAAACTTTGCCATGTATGTGTCCTGGGTTCAGCAGTAGCAGTCACGTTTCTCCTTCTCAGTAGCTGGTGCAGTCAGTGCTGTGTTTTTGACTTTCAGCCTGGGAACAACGCTGATAACACTGATGTTTTCAGTTGCTGCTCAGTAATGTTTACTCTGACCAAGGACTTTCTGAGTCTCATGCTCTGCCAGGGAGGAGGGGAAGCCAGGAGGAAGCAGAGACAGGACACCTGACCCAACCTAGCCAAAGGGGTATTCCATACTGCAGCACGTCATGCCCAGTATATAAACTGGGGGCAGTTACCCGGAAGGCTAGCTCACTGCTCGGGTCAGGCTGGGTGTCAGTCGGCAGGTGGTGAGTGGTTGTATTCTCTTCCCTTGTTATTTCCCTTATCATTATTATCATTGGTGGTAGCAGCAGTGGTTTGTGTTATATCTTAGTTACTGGACTGTTCTTATCTCAACCCGTGGGAGTTACATTCTTTCGATTCTCCTCCCCATCCCTCCAGGAGCAGGGGGGAAAGGGGGGGGGGAGGGTGGGTAGTGAGAGAGAGACTGAGTGGTTCTGATTTACGGCTGGGCTTAAACCACGACAGTATGCCAGTAGTGAAGTGGTAGACATGTAAATGTGCAGAGAACTGGAATGTCTTAGAACCAGGTATGCTGGGGTCCTTAAATTAGGCATAATTTTGCCCCTGAACATTTAGTAAAAAGTTCTAATTCCCTTTTGCTGTGAAGCAAAACAAACTGCATTCCAGGTTGTTGAATACACCTTTGAAAAGTACTGTATATAATAGACTATCTGCATGGCTGATGATACTGTCTCTGTAGTATTTCCACTGAAGGCAGGAGGAAGTGCATCCTTTTTCTTTCAGTTTTATTTAAAACCCACATTACAGAGATTTTTTGCAAACTACATTCAAAAAAGCCTCTTGATTATCCCATCATGATGTAGTACCCATGGAGGCAGTAAATAATATCTTCTAAATTAGCGTCTTAGCTCCTAAAATTTGTCTGTATAAACATTCTGTGTTCCTTGTTACTCTTGTTGAGAACTATACAGATTATCCTGATAAACCACGTGGAAGTATATGTACTATTGTAACATCACTGTCACACAATATGTACTATTGTAACATCACTGTCACACAATGGCTGCTGTGCTTTTCTTCCTATTTGAAATTTCAGCATCCAAAACGTAACCAGAGCTTGGTTTCTTTTCCTTCAGGAGTGGAAAAGCTCATCAGGCAAAGGAAAAACAACACCTGTTAAGACAAGGCAGGCCATATGAGAGGTGCAGATCCCATTGGGAGAGTCCCTATCTGGTAAAAAAAAGGAATGTAATCCGTGCAGAACAGAGAAATACCTTTCTTTTATCTTCACATTCAGCAGTCCACTTCAAGGTTATGGATCAAGTGTGTGTAGCCTTTGGCAGCTTGAGATAGAAAGTTACTTTGACAGAAACTTCCACCCCTTGCATGACAGCTCCTGTTTTGGTCAGTTTATTGAAATTGAACCAGTAGTCAGTAGTCAGTCATCATAGGGCTGTGCTGTATCCTGGGCTGCATCAAATAGGAGTGTGAGCAGCAGGTCAAAGGAGGTAATCCTGCCCCTCTACTCTCCTCTCATGAGACCCCACTGCGCAGTTCTGATGCCCTCAAAAGAAGGACATGGAGCTGTCAGAGCAAGTTCAGAGGAGGTCACGAGGATGATCAGGGGCTGGAGCACCTCCCGTATGAAGACAGGCTGAGAAAGTTGGGGCTGTTCAGCCTGGAGAAGAGAAGCTGCATGGAGACCTCATAGCAGCCTTCCAGTAGCTGACGGGGGTCTACAAGGATGCTGGAAAGGGACTCTTCATCAGGGACTGTAGCAATAGAACAAGGGATGATGGGTTTAAACTTAAACAGGGAAGTTCAGGTTAGATATAAGGAAGAAGTTCTTCCCTGTGAGGGTGGTGAGGCCCTGGCACAGGTTGCCCAGAGAAGCTGCAGGTGCCCCATCTCTGGCAGTGTTCAAGGCCAGGATGGACAGGGCTTGGAGCAACCTGGTCTAGTGGAAGGTGTCCCTGGCTGTGGCAGGTGTTTGAGACTGGATGAGCTTTATGGTCCCTTCCAATCCAAACCATTCTGTGATTTTATGATTCTATAGACATCTGAGCCTCTCCAGATTGAACTATGGACACAGATTAGCAGAAGAAACTGGAACAAGCTCAAACCTCTGCAGATGAGAGTCAAGGGAAATAGGCTAATTTTATATTTATATACTTATGCTGATGTGTTTTTCTTAGTACAAGTGCTGCAACTGTTTCTGCCTAACAGCGGCTCAACTGTGGTGTTTGTTGATGTAGGATGCTAGCTTCAGTGTGATGTTTCTGACACCAAACAGATTTAGACACTCCACACACAGCATCTCTTCAATGCTCCTTTTCTGCCATTTGTTTTTGTCGTGCTGCTGCTTTGGGTCTTATCACATTAGTTTTATCACAAGTTCCACTGAATTTCTGTGGACCTACTCAATGAGAGAAACCAAATGCATTACAAGGTGTGTTTAACTCTCTAAGATTAGCTGGATTTACTGTGAGTTACATCACCCAGACATTTTCCTACTGCCTCCTTTTAAATAGTGATCCTCTGAGTTACAGAGCTCACAGTATAATCCTAGAAATCAACGGGTAATGCTTTGTTGGTTTTCTGTTCTACTGAAAAAGATCTGGGTTTTTTTTTCAGAAGCTCATGCTTCTTTTGACACAGCCCAGCACACGGGTGGTTTCTGGGCTGTGAGCATGCGCTGAAGAGGCTCATGTTCAGTTCTCATCAACCAACACCCCCAGGTAATTCTCCACAGGGCTGCTCTGAATAATTTCCCAAGTTCCTACAGAAATGCATGAAGTATTGCAAATAGCTGAATCTCTGTAACTAAATTATGAGTCTTAGATGTCTGAAAGTTTTAAAAAATAGGAAGTGATACGTCTGCTCAAAATGCTACGTACATTTTCCTAAATTTCATGGGAAACTGGAACGTTTAAACATATTTGGGTTTGAGCTTTCAAAACAGTAGGGGGGAAAAAACACTTTTCTGTCACAGAAACAAATATGGGTAATAGCAATGGTTTATATGGGAAAACTGAACATCAGTGCTCTGATTATTTTTTCTTTTAGCAACTTGACAAAAATCAAAATTCGGGGGTTGGAATCGGATGTTCTTAAGGTCCTTTCCCACCAAAACCATTCTATGATTCTATGATGACTTAGTGGTTTTTCAGAGATGGAAGAGCCGAGGTTAGGTTTTTCAGCCAGGTGCTCATTTCATTTTCAAATTGGGCCTATCTAACCTTGCAACACATCAAAAAAGTAACTTGACAACTTTATGGAAGCAAAACTGGGTACTGCACACAAAAAAAATCATAGAATCAAAGAATAGTTTGGGTTGGAAGTGATATCCGAAGCTCTTCTAGTCAACCCCACCTGCAATGAGCAGGGACATCTTCAACTAGATTGGGTTGCCCAGAGCCACATCCAGCCTGGCCCTGAATGTCTCTAGGGATGGGGCATCCATCACCTCTCTGGAAAACCTGTGCCAGTGTTTTACCACCCTCATTGTAAAGAATTTGTTCCTCATGTGCAGCCTGAATCTTCCCTCTTTTATCAGCTGAGGTCATCAATACTAACGATCAAGTCTTAATAAATCCAAACAAGGGTACTATGGTATCACTGATGAAGTACAACTCCATATAGAATAGAACACAGAAGTTCCAATCACAAACAATTATAAATAGTAGATAAATACTTGCTATGCCTGCAATAACAGAGCCCAAGGGCTCACTTTGGTAGTAACCTGGGCCTTGCTGAAAGAAGTTGACATTCACATTAAGTTTTGTTGACCTAGGATACAATAAACATAGAACCACAGAACCAGCCAGGCTGGAAAATACCTTTAAGATCATCAAGTGCAACCTTTACCACAGAGCTGCCAAGGCCACCACTACATCATTGTTTATCAGTAAAATGTTTATCAGTTATCAGGACTGCAGCTGCATTAAAGTATTCTGAGTTCTGTTTTTCTTAGTGTCACTAAACTAATAATTATTTAGTGTCACTACCAAATGTCTGTTTCCTCAATTCTTTTCATTCTCTCCCTGGTGTTTTTCCTCTTATTGGTCCTCTACTCTCCTCCTCCTTTTCTTTTAAATAATAAAATGAAAATACAAGAATGGTAGGTATGCAATACAAATTGGGAAAAGCCCTTGTACCAGAATTAAAATCAAGGAAAGGTTTAGACTGGAGATTAGGAACAATTTCTTCACCAAGAGAATGGTCAGGCATTGGAACAGGCTGCCCAGGGTAGTGGTGGAGTCACCGTCCCTGGAAGTGTTCACAAAACATGTAGATGAGGACCTCAGTGCCATGGTTTAGTGGTGGCCTTGGTAGTGCTGGAGCAATGGTTGGACTTGACGATCTTAAAGGTCTTTTCCAGTAGGTTTATTCTATGATTCTATGAAACATAATTTTCTGGGAAGGAGATAAATCATAAAAGACTTCTCACATAAAAAATGTAGAGGAAAAGTTCAAATATTTTCCTTTTATTTCTTTTTCCCCCCACAAAAACTCACATCAAGTTGTTAACTTCCCATTCCAACAGCATGGCAGCTGTGAAATGTGGCAGGATGGACAACAGGTGGTGAGCTGGGGGAACCCGCAGGAGATGTGGAGTTGGCTGTCTTTGTGATCAGTTACTCCATCATGAGAACATTGGGGTGACATTTTGTGTAAATTATCCTCCCAACAATTCTCTAGTGTATTTCTAGAATTCCCAGAAAGATTAAATATGACTTCATGTGGCCTCCCTGTCAGCTGTCTGTAACGCTAGGAGCTTTGCCCCAGAGTTCATGTGTTTTCTCATAGGACAGAGCTCATATGGGTAGCTAGTGCAATTCACAGGAGAGATTTAGACTAGCCTGTTTCAAAACACAAAACCATATGAAGCAGTACTGCAGCAGTTTTCATTGCTTGGGTATGATAGCACTGTCTGCAGTTTGAGAAAGTAGGAAAATGGGGAGATTTCCATTGATATTTTACATTTTCTGGAACTAGCTTTCCCGTGGATGAAATATTTCATATTGTTAATGTTACCCATTTTTGTAGCCTGGTCTACTTGCCAAAACAGAAAGTCTAATTCTCTCTATTTTCTCTCACATACAGGCCTAATCCAATTTTTTTCCCTGGGAGAGGTAAGCACGCAACTTATTCTTTTTCAAAATTGAAACTTAAAAGGATTCATTGAACTGCATCTGAGTCTGTGTTTCTTGCCCAGCTCCAAAATCCTTTTCTTTCTCTGAAAACAACAGTGATACAACCAAAATGATGGCCTAAGGTTTTATTTTTACATATCTATATTTATCTGTCTGTATAATGCTGTGCAATAAAGAATGAAGAAATGTGCTGAACAATAAGCAGTGGGTGAACTTTGCAAACAGCCTGTTTCAAAAGCAGGAAAATTTCAGCTTAAGTGATTTAATGTTCTATTAATGAGACAGTGATTTCTACAAGAACTCCTCTCCCTCCTTTGACCTTTGGATTATTCAGTATTGCTTTAATATGGTAATCATTTGAAGTCAGCTTTTCAGGTTCCTCCAATTGCACATCTTCAGAATAAATCTTTAGTTCAGTGTGGTATTAAAAAGGTTAATGCAGGTTAATTCAAAAGGGTTTAGTCAGAACAGAATAGTTAAAGCACCTCTCCTCTTTTGTATTGCTTTATCTGCTACGTCCAGCCTGGTCAGCTTATCTTTCATTACACAGCCTTGAGCCAGCAACCTGTCGTGATACTATGCTTGGGCTGGGAGGTCAAAGGTTGTAACTCCTGCAGTGTCTGGCTAGCAGGGTGCCACACATGGTTTCAGTTCTGGGAAGACCTTACAAGACAGACCACCTTGTAATAGCCAACCTCCTTCAAATCTTGAACTTTAGGCAATAGATGGCAGTGTTGGACTAAAAACTTTGTCTGGCAAAGGAAGGTGACTTCAGGGTACTACTGTTGGCAACCTTTGTCACTGCTGCAAGAAGAGTGCATCTCTTCCATTCGCAGTGCACAACCCAGTCGATCCTAACTCCACCAGGGCTGGGAGCTATCTCCCTGGGTTCACTGTCCTCTTCAGTAGCTGCATCAAGGGAGATATGGTCTCATCCCTTCTCCACTCTCCTTTTTGTCTTTTGTTTGTTGTCTGGTGATTAATAGCTCCACATGAGTAATAACAAAAGAGAAAAGTTACTGGTGTGTTCTGCTGTTATTAAACAGCAGACAGATTAAATGCTGCATGATGCTGAGTTTCCTAATGAGAGTATTTACTAGAATTTGTTTCCCTCTGTTGTGTATTTTTTCATGCTAGTAGAGAGACTCCATTAATCAATAGGTTTTACATGGGACTAGGTATTTTAGCAGCAAATTGTCAGTTACAATTCTTTGCTACTTGATTTGTCCTCCAGCACTGTTTACTTCATTGTTTCCTATTAATCAAAGCAGCAAAGCTGGGGACAGAAAGGAAAACTTGTGCTGGATATTTGTGTTCACTCATTTATGCTGTGATGAGTTAGACTTCCCATTCCTCAGAGCCTTCTTGCACTTACTCAAGTGGATCTACATCATAATCCCCAGGGCTACAAGAAGAAAGTGCTGATTTCTAATTTCTACTCAGCTGAAGTCTCCATTTTTTACTTACAGCAACAAAAGCCTCTGTTTTGCAGGTTTGGGTGGTTCTGTGCTCAGATATAAAAAAACTGAAGCTCACAGCACCCTCAAAGGCAGGTCAGCCTTGTTTAATTTGAATGGAAGCAATAAGATGTGGATGTTAAATGTCTTGTCCACATTCACACAGCAGCTCTGAAGCAGAACAGGGACTAGGACACAGGCTCTACACCTTTTGTTTCTTCTCATCTTCTTTCACCAGACTTAGTCCCCAGCTGTACTAAGAAACCCGATCCTAATAGAAATCTTAAAAAGCAGAAAGCTAGTTCAGATCCCAATGATAGATACAGTCATTGAGCAATGCTGACCAACTACACTTCCCAGTGGAAATATCACATTTCCCTCATCAAAAGTCAGTCCTTCCTTTATAATAAAGTCTATGTAATATCTCAATGGTTTCTTTGCATTCTTATTGGCTTTCCAGATCCTTTATGCCTTTCACTTTCAAGTGGCAAGTGCTGTAAATGAGGAAACTGCCTTAGTGATATATGGAGAATGTTCAGATTCTTGAAACAGAAAAGTCATAGCAAAACTTAAGAGTTTGGGTTTGAAGTATTTTGGCAAGGTGATGAAATGCCAGGGTTTTTACTCAAAAAGAGAGTGGGATTGATCAGAAACTCAAGAACTTTGCAGTGGCACTCTGCTCCTATTTCTCTTTTGCCTTTGTGCGTAGGCCTCACTCCTTGAGAACAGAGGATATATAATAACAGCTCACTGTAACTGTCCATTTGGAAATTGCTTTGGCGTAGCCTGTGCAAAATGTTTTTGGGGCTTCCACAATGTTACTGCTCTCCACGTGAATCTGAAACAGATGGAACAAAGGTGAAGGATTCAAGTGCATGGCTGTGGAGAGAGACTTCGGGGATCACAATGATGTGGAAAGATTAGAGCGACTGAAAGAAACATATACCTGTGAATATGTTCAGGTTTACAAATTAGTATTTTCACTCATATTTTAGCCCTTTTTTTTCCACATCTGTAACCTCCAGTTTTGCCATATTAAATCACGTGAAGCAATCAGTGCTACATCTCTAAAAGTAGGAGGCATAAATATCTGTGATTGACCACAGATTAACAAAATTTAAAAGAGATCAAAAGTATTCAAGTATCTAATACAATTCAGATCGAGATCTTCTTGCAGCTAATTCCCAAGCAGGAAAAAAGCTTTTCTTAAGTGTATTTATCATTGCAAATTACCTGCTTCCCTCTGAATGCCACAGTGAAAAGCACCAATGTGTCTTGGTAAAGCAGGGATTAGAAATGCTTGGAAAAGTGAAAAAAAGAGGGAAAGGAGAACACTGTGGAGTCAGTTTCTGCTTGTAGGGAAAAGCGCATCAAAAAATTATGACTAAAATGTTGTGTCTATGTGTAGGAGTTAGTTAAAATGCCTTTTGACAAGTGTGTTGGGAAGGAAAAGAGAGAAATTAAAAACATTCAAAAAATGGATTAGATTGAAAAGGCTCTTCTAATGTCTGATCTACTCAGCTGCCTTTAAAGTTAAATGTAATGAGGCACCAAAGAAAATGGAAAAAGAAACAAGAATCTGAAAATGAACTGGTTTTTACAGCTCTTTACGAAAACTAGGAAATAAGTGTTTTGCCTCAGGCCCTAAAAGCCTGTCCAGCTAAGTTCTGCAGGGCAGTGGGTTTCTCTGAAACTACATTTGCATCTCTTCATGTCCAGAGTGGTCATTTAGAATCAGACAATAAATCCTACCCAAAACATCCTTTACCAGTGAAGTCAGTAGCAGCACAGGAGCTGCAATACTGTTTTAGATGACAGATCCTGGTTTTTCTATCTCCTTTTCAGCAGTGATCAGTAACAGATGCATCAGGGAAAGACACAGGATTATAGAATCCCAGTCTGGTTTAGGTTGGAAGGGACCTTAATGCTCATCCAGTTCCAAACCCCTGCCATGGGCAGGGACACCTTCCACTAGACCAGGTTGCTCCAAGCCCCATCCAGCCTGGCCTTGAACACTGCCAGGGATGGGGCAGCCACAGCTTCTCTGGGCAACCTCGCCATACTCACAGGGAAGGATACTTGTTCAAGCACTGTATCCTGTAGTACATGCATAATGCAGAGTTCTTTTCTAAACCAGGAGTAGCAAAAGATAGACTTATGTCCTGAGGAGTGCAGCTTGAAATTTATAATAACTAGTAGCACTAAGGATATTAATCCATTTTTATCCCACTAAGTTCTTTGAAATGTAATGTTAAACATGCCCTGATTCTCCATACCTACAGTGGGGCTATTCATTAAAATTAAACAAATGTGTATGTTTGTAGGCTGGGCCTGAGGTCTTTGAGAGATCAGAGCTCTGGAAAGCTGTTCTGCCTCAAGTGAGTTAGAGGCTAAGAATAATAAAGTGGATATGAAGTCGCAGAGTGGCATAGCAGCAGGGAATAAAATAGGATTTTGCACAGTGCATGTTCTGGCAGGACCTGGCAGCCTGAGCATGACAGTAACAGTAGATTAAATTTCTTAGCAATATTCCAGAAGTTACTTTCTGTGTTATCTTGTCTGAGGAACTACCTCAGCTTTCCCACCTCTGAAATAAATAGCTACTTGTTCAATTAGTGAATTCCTGTTTGTGAAGAGCTCTGATGAATGGAAAGTGCTTCATACTGGCAGTAAAGGCTACAAAATAATCATCTAGGAGATTTTTCTGAAGGTCACATTGATTTTGTCATTTACAGCCAAATTGGAGAAAGCAGAGGAGATTTTTTTTGTCAGCACCAGTCCTGCATCAGGATGAAATTCAGCCATACAGCAAGGATAAGACTAAAACTTCAACAATCAAATCTTGTTTAAAGATGCTAAAGGGACTATATAGGTGAGGCACAGGGATTATGTGGCATTTTTATGTAATTCACAAAGGCTGTAGGGAAACACAGCAAACCAACAACCTAGAATTACTGAACTTTGTTTTTCTTCATCTCCAGTAACTGACTGGTAATACTAGAGGGTGTAGTTACTGCATGAAGAAGAAAAATACCTGAAATCTTTACAAGCTGAAACCTTTACATTCACCTTACAATGCAATCAGTTAATGTCTCAACTTAAAAAAAAAATGCTTCTTCCTATTGTGTGCCTAGGGATCTAGTTTTACATTCCACTTTTCTGTCTCTTTAACATTTGATCCAACAAATCCAAAGGAAAACTGAATGGTACTAGCTGTTATTAGGTGATAAACGGTAGTAACTATTGTCAGCCAGAAAGTTAAATCCAGCTATTCAAGTGAAGCATGATGTAATAACTATCAACCTCTCTTTATTCTAATATTGGATCAGGGCCTTAAGCCTTCTTGTCGTAGACAGGTATCTCACTTGGCTATACAGCACTAACTAACTTTGTATACCCTACTGCTTCCTTGCTACTTTGCAAAACATCCAGTTACCTTGTACCTCCTCTTCTCACTGTTGAAATTCTCACTGCACTCTACCCCTTTTTGATACAGTTTCACCAGAGTATAAAGAAACACTGCTAATGTCAAATACTTTTCTTCAGGACAAACTGTACTGCAGTGGTTCACGTAGGTCACTGTGTTTGGGTCCCTGCCTGTTACAACACACGTAGCAAGTGCCAACTTCCGCGACAGACATGTTCTACAGGTGTTTGGAGTGAAAACCAAGGATAGAGACATCCATTATATAGCTAAATACGTAAGGTTGCCTTTTTCCCTCCTAAATGCTTTTGAGGTCTGCCAGTTCTTGACACTTATTAATCCTTTGAAGTGAAAGGTGGCTTGACTCTCTCATAACAAAAATGCATACATGCAGAGATAAAAGAAGTGTGATGGATGGTAGCACAACATCAGCCATTTTCACCTGTGCCAGAGATATGTATCTCTACCTTAATATATGACAAAACATTAAGTGCTCAGGGACCAGTCTTTCCTGTGTAGCCTGGAAAATGTCTACCATAATGGAAGACACCTTCATGACCTGAACACAGACTACAGATGTGCCATCCCTGGAGACATTCAAGGCTAGGCTGGATATGGATGTGGTTCTGGGCAACCTGATCTAGTTGAAGATGTCCCTGCTCACTGCAGAGGGTTGGGCTAAATAAGCTTTGAAGGTCCCTCCCAACACAAACCATTCTGTGATTCTATGATTCTACTCAGCTTCAGCTATGACTGTTCAATTACATTTCATAGAACATTCATTTACATATACGCAAGAGGTGGGGGCTATATTCCAGGCGCTAAAACTAAACATGCTCTGCCAAGCTTGTCAAAGGTCTCATACATCAAAGGCAGTAGTGTGCCTTTTATGTTCAAATGTCTGACTAGACACAAAGTAAAGGGCAAGGAAACCATTAGATTTCTTGTGCAGTTTACATACGCTCCATTTGCTCTTTTGAAATTCTCTAGTTTACAAAACCTATAGATAAGTGATGTGATGTGAAAGGAGAGAAAGACGTTCGTGTAATTTCTCGCTTGATCCCGAACTTCATGGACAAATGATCTGATTCGTGCTTTTACCTTGCAAACACTGGATGAGATTTATCCTTTCCAAAGTTTGTTTCTAATCAGTATTCAAATACACTAAAGCAGGCTTTATCACTGCTCAGCACACGTACTAGTACCTTCAAGTCTCAATGTGACTGATGAGTGATTTGAATCATAAGGCAGCTAGCAACTTCAAGATGACATTTTTTATATAAAATAGAGGTGATTTTGGGCCTGACATAAGTCATCATAAGAACTATATGAGAAAACTTTGCATGTTACCTATGGATATTCTCACTAATAGCTAAGAAAATGAGGGGACGGTCTCTTTAAAAAAAAAAAAAAAAATCTAATTTTGTTGCAGATCCAGCATTTTATCCAAGCACAGAGACAGAAATTGACATTATCATAAATAGCATTAAAGTGAAATCCACACCTGCAAATTAGCAATTTAAAAATAATACTTTCCCCTCTCCTGAAAAATATCACTTTGAAAATCTTAGTCATCAATAAAGTCCTAGTTGATAAATAAGTATGATTATTACTGGTTTTACAAATAGAGATACAAAAATCTTGAGTTTAATTCTAATCATAGAGCAGTGCTACTTTTTATTCAAAGAAGAGCCCATCAGTCTGCTGTTTCACTGTGAAAAAGGCTTAGTGGCACAGAGATTCCTATGTGGGAAAAGAAATCTGTGAAAGTTCTGATTCACTGTGAAATTAGCCTAATTTCTGACTTCTGGCTAAATCAGCTTCTGTCAACAGTTCTTATTTCCACTGCCCCTTTGGTTGTAGGGCTAACCTTTAAAAGCATTTTTGCCAACTAAAATACCAAGATGGACAAAAACTGGACCTGAAGCACCTACTTCCCCTTTAGAGGATTCTGTGTCATAAACTGAGTCAGGGGGGTTTTGATGGTTGAGTAATCCCTCTTAGCATTGTATTCTGCAGAGAAAGCCTTTTGGAACAACATCTAACAGCTCACAAAAAGCAAAAGACTCACTCAAAGGCAAAGCTGCTCAGTCAAATACTTCTCTTTTCTGAAGTTTTATGTCAGCTGTTAGGACTTTACTATTAGAAGAGCAGAAGTGGTATATTAGGGTATCAAAACTGGTAGAAAATGTTGGTAAAATACCTCCCTTTTAATAAGAAAACTGACAATTCTGCTAGCTGCTAAGTTTCATCGTCAAGAGTTAACTGAAATAAAGCTCGAACACACAGCATATATCAACAATGTAGTGTAATTAGAAATATACACTGAAATATATCCACTTTGTGTCACAAACCCCCTCATTTCTGCACAGCCTTTGTAATTGCAGTGCTCCTATTATCCTTGGTGTATCTGCCTGATTGATTCATTTCCATTAAACCAGGTATTAAAAATCTCACATTTAATAGCAGAAACACATCTTGAATTTAAATACAAATAGCTTGATGCTCATTAGCAAGGAAAGTTTGTTAGATAAACTGTTAGCAACTACACAGACGGTTTGCAGATGAGAATTGCCTAACTACATTTATTTGCACAGTCTGCAAGGAACTAGATATTCATATTTAAGTTTAAAAATGTGCAATTAGTAATCAGATCTAGTACGTGACAGCTTCTTCCCATCCCATAAGGTCAACAAGTACCAATAAATGCATTTTATACAATAACCAAACAAGGCAAAATAAATCAGTTATAAACACAACTTCTTGCAAATGTGGCTCTCACAGTAGTATCTTCTCTTTCTCTGCTTGGCCCCACTTACTACATAGAATCATAGAATCAACCAGGTTGGAAAAGACCTTTAATATCAAGTCCAACCTTTACCCCAGCACTGTCAAGGCCTTCACTAAACCATGGCACTAAGGGCCTTGTCTGCTGATGTTGATTGGCCAGGTGAGTTTTTTGAGTGAAATTACTCATCAGTCAAGCTACACTTACTTTGTGTGAGCAATGGCTTAAGTTCAGATCTCCTAATGGTTCATTCCAAACAAAAAATAAGGACCCTGTCATTTGCCATAGTAGGTTTGAATTCTCCATGTGCTCCTATAGTAAACACATACTTTAAGTCAGCAGGCTAAAGTCATTTATAAATATTTGATGAAGAAAACACAGCCTGACCCTCATTAGTATCCTCTGAAAAACACCTCTCTGCCCAAGGGAACTACAGAAAATATGTACCTCAATTAATAAAGCTCCTGACTAAATGCTGTGAATAAAATGAAATATACATTTAATTTCTCTTTTTTAAGCTTGGAAACCCCCAAGATATGCTACCAATGGCCAGAGAAGATTACATTCTGTATGTTTTGGATAAAGGAGCTCTGATCAAAGACATATATACAACATCGTTTATGTCTTTGTTCTGAAACAAAGTATATTTGGGAAGAAGACTGAATCATAGCACAAAGGTGAGTAATTACTGTTGGGTTTAGATTGCCCTTTACAAATTACTTTTTTCCACCATTGCTTGAGAAAGCATCATTCTTCTTTCATTGTGAAAATCAAAATGGTGACTCAGATGCCAGGGAAAACTGTTCCAAATATATCTTGGAACAGGGGATATTACTCTGCAATGTAGGTGCCTATGTCATTTTACCTCTCAACATCCTTTATCATCTACAGTTTTTCTACAGAATTAATGGAGAAGCTCCCACTAAGTATTTGCAGCATCTTCCTTTTATGGCAATATTTTTTAACTGGGATATTGCTCCACCTTATTAATGATTAAGCAAAGAAACACTCTGTGGGCCAAGAACTAAGAAGTAGCCTGGATGGACTACTCAACCCGCTTGATGTCATCTACCTGGACTTGTGCAGAGCGTTCAACACTGTCCCACACAACATCCTTGTGTCTAAATTGGAGAGACATCAATTTGATAGGTGGACCACTCGGTGGATAAAAACAGGCTGGATGGCTGCATGCAAGGAGTTATAGTCAATGGCTCAATGTCCGGCTGGAGACCAGTAACGAGTGGTGTCCCTCAGGGATCGGTGTTGGGACCAATCTTGTTCAACATCTTTGTTGCTGACATGGACAGTGGGATTGAGTGCGCCCTCAGCGGGTTTGCTGATGACACCAAGCTGTGTAGTTCAGTTGATATACTGGAGGGAAGGAATGCCATCCGGAGGGACCTTGACACACTTGTGAAGTAGGCTGATGCCAACCTTATGAGTTTAACCATGACAAGTGCAAGGTCCTACACCTGGGTTGGAGCAATCCCAGGCACAGCTACAGGTTGGGCAGAGAAGAGATTCAGAGCAGCCCTGAGGAGAAGGATTTGGGGGTGTTGGTCAATGAGAAACTTAACATGAACTGGCAGTGTTTGCTTGCAGCCCAGAAAGGCAACCATACCCTGGGCTGCAACAAAAGGAGCATGACCAGCAGGTCGAAGGAGGTGATCCTGCCCCTCTGCTCTGCTCTCGTGAGACCTGACTTGGAGTATTGTGTACAGTTCTGGTGTCCTCAACAAAGAAAGGACATGGAACTGTTGGAACAAGTCCAGAGGAGGGCCACGAGGATGATCAGGGGACTGGAGCACCTCCTGTATGAAGACAGGCTGAGAAAGTTGTGGCTGTTCAGCCTGGAGAAAGCTGTGTGGAGACCTCATAGCAGCCTTCCAGTATCTGAAGGGGGCTATAGAGATGCTGGGGACAGACTATTCATTAGGGCTGTAGTGACAGAACAAGGAGTAACAGGTTAAAACTTAAACAGGGGAAGTTTAGATTGGATATAAGGAAGAAATTCTTTACTATAAGTGTGGTGAGGCACTGGAATGGGTTGCCCAAGGAAGTTGTGAATGCTCCATTCCTGGCGGTGTTCAAAGCCAGGTTGGACAGAGCCTTGGGTGCCCATGGTTTAGTATGAGGTGTCCCTGCCCATGGCAAGGGGGTTGGAACTGGATGATCTTAAGGTCCTTTCCAACCCTAACTATTCTATGATTCTATGACTTACAAGTAAAAACTAAGCAGACCTACTCCCAAAGTACATTTGTAGCACAGCAGTCACTGAGATCCAGTTGATCCAAGCATTGTACAAACCCCAGAAGACATTTTAAAACCAATACCTTCAAAAAAGAGCCACAAAGATGTCTCTGTCTTAACGTCTTCAACAACATAACTTAAAGATTTGACCAAGTTCATCTTAAGAGCCTATTTCTATTTCAAGTTTGGCTCCTCAAAGCACAAAAGACTGTGCTCCATCTATGAGTAGCAGAAGTGCAAATTTTACACAGAAATTAACAATTTAGATGACTTTTCTCTCTAATGAGCACATTCCCAGGAGGGGGGTGAAATAGGGGGAAATCAAACTGTTAATTAGATGAGCATTCTTATAAATAGCTAGAACTTGGAAGCAAACAACAGCCTTAAGTGTGACTACTTGCAGGTAATTTTCTTCAGTGTGTTTGTTAAAGGTTATAGAAATCTCCAGGGCACAGCTCTTCTCTATTTCTAATGATGAGCTCAGTTTTAGGAAATTAGCTAACAGGCCTATTGAGTTGCATTAATATTTCTATAACAACATTATGTCAGTATTAATCACAAAGAGTAATAGTTAATGGGGAAGAAGGCTCTGGGTATTGAACAATTTCAGCCTTGCCTTGGGCAGTATAGTATGGCACATATATATATTTATATAAAATACATATATAACTCACACCTGTATTTCCACAATTAAATATTCAAAAAAGTATGGGAAGTTCTTATGACAAATACTTTTCTTTCTTCTAACTTCTTTTCTATACTCCTAAGTTATCCAATGGCAAGAGCAGCTGAACATGAGAATAGGAAAGAACAGGATATTTTCCCAGCCCATTTATGTACTGCAGAAAACTTTCCCATATAAAAAGAAATAAAATAAATAATCAGCTGATAACGGCTTTGTAAAAACAAGCCCCCATAAATCAGCAAAAGTAGTCTGCTCCAGTATTACTGATTTAAAGCTTCACGGCCAGGTTGGGCAGGACTTGGAGCAACCTGGTCTAGTGGAAGGTGTCCCTGCCCATCACAGGAGATTGGAACTGGATGAGCTTTAAGGTCCCTTCTGACCCAAACCATTCTACGATTCTATGATGATTCTGTGAATCCGTGTGAAGTTCCCTCTAAAACTGGGAGATTTTTTAATTTATGTTTCTGCATCACAATGCTACTTAAATGCATGGAACTAAGGACTTTGTTCCCAGAAGTGGCCATTGGTAACATACAGTCTGTGCCCAAACCCAGTTAAAACAACAGAGTAGGAAAAAACTGCTACTATTCCTCTTTGACAGAAAAGAATGAATTTATCTGCCATCAGTCATGAAACTGACTGAACAGAAACTTAATGTAAGTCTTGGTGCTGTGATTCATTTTTCCGGTCAGATAAAGAAAGAAATAAACCTGCAAACAAAGGTCTGAAGATACTGAATTGTGCTACTTGGAGTAATCAGCATTGTTCTGAAAGAAGTGCTAGAAAAACAAATTTCAGTGTAACATAAAAGATTCTCTAAAATCAGTGTTCTTTCACGTAGAAATCAGGATCTTTGTGTGGGTGAGCAAATACAGGTACGGAAAGGAAAATATTTGGGCAAATGATTGAGAATTTCTCAAACTCAATATAACTTTTTTACTTTTTTCCTTTGGGACACAGCTTAGTGCTCATAGTTTTTTAAACATTTAGGAAGTTGATTCTTTAACGGTCTTTTCTTTACCTATTTGTTTATGTTAACAGTACCACTGCTGTCAAAAAGTACTAGGTATGTGGAGATAGATATATCTCCAGTGCTGCCCAGCATGTTACAAAGGTTACTGTTAAAAAGCCAATATTGATCCACTGTAATTTAATCTTAGATAATATTAGCACTGGATCAATGATTAACATTTTTGTGACAGCCATAAAACTCTAGCATGCTGTTTGACAAATATGTTGCTAACCCCCTGTTCTGAGCAAAGTATATTTCATACACAAGTTACCTTTAGGTAACAAAGTTTTTTTTTTTGTTTAATTACTGTAAAGACCTTTAGAAGCAATAGTGCTACATAGATGGCACTTAGTTTTACCACCACTCAGTACATCTACTGTCCACCTAATTATGTTACTAAAAAATTATTTTTGGAAGGAAGAAAAACTTCATGCTTTTAAGGGTGTTTGCGGGTGCTGGTTGACAGCCAGATGAATATGAGCAGGCAGCATACCCAGGAGGCCAAGAAGTCAACAGCATCCTGGCCTGTATCAGCACCAGTGTGGTCAGCAGGACCAGGGCAGTGATTGTTCCCCTGTAGTGGGCATTGGTGAGGCTGCACCTCGAATCCTGTGTTCAGATCTGGGCCCCTCACTACAAGAGAAACATTGAGGTGCTGGAGCTGTGCCAGAGAAGGGCAATGGAGCTGGTGAAGGGCCTGGAGCACAAGTGTGATGAGGAACAGCTGAGGGAACTGGGGAGTTTAGTCTGGAGAAGAGAAGGCTCAGGGGGACCTTATCGCTCTGTACAACTACCTGAAAGGAGGATGGAGCCAGAAGGTGGCTTGTCTCTGCTCCCAAATAACAAATGACAGGACAAGAGGAAACAGCCTCAAGCTGTACCAGGGGAGATTAGACTGGAGCTTAGGAACAATTTCTTCCCCAGAGGTTGGTCAGGCATTGGAACAGGCTGCCCAGGGCAGTGGTGGAGTCACCGTCCCTGGAAGTGTTCATAAAACGTGTGGACGAGGCCCTTAGTGACACGGTTTAGTGCCTTGGCAGTATCACAGTATTCTAGAGATTGGAAGGGACCTCAAAAGATCACCTAGTCCAATCCCCCTGCTGGAGCAGGAACACCTAGATAATGTTACACAGGAATGTGTCCAGGCAGGTTTTGAATGTCTCCAGGGAAGAAGACTCCACAACCTCCCTGGGCAGCCTGTTCCAGTGTTCCGTCACCCTCACTGAGAAGAAGTTTCTTCTCAAGTTTAAGTGGAACCTCTTGTGTTCCAGTTTGTACCCATTACCCCTTGTCCTATCATTGTTTGCCACTGAGTAGAGCCTGGCTCCATCCTCATGACACTCCTCCTTTATATATTTATATACACTAATAAGGTCACCCCTCAGTCTCCTCTTGTCTAAACTATAGAGACCCAGCTCCTTCAGTCTTTCCTCATAAGGGAGGTGCTCCACTCCCTTAATCATCTTAGTTGCCCTGCGCTGGACTCTCTCCAGCAGGTCCCTGTCCTTCTTGAACTGAGGGGCCTAGAACTGGACACAATACTCCAGATGCAGAGTAGAGGGGAAGGAGGACCTCTCTCGATCTACTAACCACCCCCCTTCTAATACACCCCAGGATGCCATTGGCCTTCTTGGCCACAAGGGCACAGTGTTGGCTCATGGTCATCCTGTCGTCCACTAGGACCTCCAGGTCCCTCTCCCCTACACTACTCTCTAACAGGTTGTTCCCCAACCTATACTGGAACCTGGGGTTGTTCCTGCCCAGATGAAGGACTCTACACTTTCCCTTGTTATATTTCATCAAGTTATTCCCTGCCCAACTCTCCAGCCTGTCCAGGTCTCGCTGGATGGCAGCACAGCCTTCTGGCGTGTCAGCCACTCCTCCCAGCTTAGTGTCATCAGCAAACTTGCTGATAGTATGCTCAATTCCCTCGTCTAAATCATTGATGAATATATTAAATAATACTGGTCCCAGTACTGACCCTTGAGGCACTCCACTAGTTACAGGCCTCCAACTAGACTCCGCCCCATAGACTACAACTCTCTGGCTTCTCTCCTTCAGCCAGTTCACAGTCCACCTCACTACCTGATCATCCAGACCACACTTCCTCAATTTAGCTGTGAGGATGCTGTGGGAGACTGTGTCAAATGCTTTGCTGAAGTCAAGGTAGACCACATCCACCGCTCTGCCATCATCCATCCACCGTGTTATTTCCTCATAAAAGGCTAAGAGATTGGTCAAGCATGATTTCCCCTTGGTGAAGCCATGTTGACTGCCCCTCATAACCCTCTTATCCTTGATATGCCTTAAGATGGCACCAAGGATAAGGTGTTCCATCACTTTCCCAGGGATGGAGGTGAGGCTGACAGGTCTATAGTTACCCAGGTCCTCCTTGCCCTTTTTGAAGACTGGAGTGACATTTGCTTTCCTCCAGTCCTCAGGCACCTCTCCCGTTTCCCAAGACTTGGTAAAGATGATGGAGAGTGGTCTAGCAATGACTTCCACCAGTTCCCTCAGCACCCGCGGGTGCATCCCATCTGGACCCATGGATTTATGGATGTCCAGATTGCTCAACTGGTCTCTAACCCCTTCCTCATCGACTAAGGCAAACCGCTCCGTTGACCTGACTTCATCTAAGGTCTCAGGGGTACAGGGCTCTTCAGGACTGCCTGCAGCAGAGTAGACAGAGACAAAGAAGGCATTCAGTAACTCTGCCATCTCTGTATCTTCTGTCACCAGGGCACGCATCCCGTTCATCAGTGAGCCTACATTGCCTCTGGTGTTAGTTTTATCTGCCATGTATTTGAAAAAGCTCTTTTTGCTGTCCTTGACCCTTCTCGCCAGGTTTAACTCTAAGGAGGCCTTAGTCATCCTAGCTGCCTTCCCACATCCTCTAGCAGCAGCCTTATATTCCTCCCAAGTGGCCAGCCCCTCCTTCCATGACCTGTAAACTCTCCTCTTCCACTTGAGCATACCCAGCAATTCCCTATTTAGCCGCACAGGTCTCCTGGCCCTCTTCCTTGACTTCCTACGTGTCGGGATGCTCTGCCAGTGCCAGTGAACAGTTGGACTTGATGATCCTAAGGTCTTTTCCAACCTAAACCATTCTACAGTTTTATTCTAAGGAACCATAGCAGTTAAGGAAGTCACCCATTACTGAGTTTAGAATAAGATCTTTGCAGTGAGCAAGTTGTCTATAGCTATTTGGACTCACATAATTTATAGCAATAGTGTTGGAAACATCTAGGGATGGTAGGTGCTGGGAATAAGAGACCTATGTAAAGGAACTATGCTTCAAATCCAAAACAGCAGTTCTTTAATTCTTCTACCACAGTTATATTTTAAGGGAACTCACTGTTTTTAGGGACATTAATAATTCTGACATTTATAACTAGAACACCTAAAACAGGGTAATAAAATCTTATGTACCAGTGTATATTTGCAGGTAAGGAAGTCAAGAGTGATTAGTCAGGTGAATCAAAATGACCTTGGATTAGAACATAAGATAGTAGTTAATGCTACTGGCAATGACAGAAACATGAGACTTGATAGTTCAGTGACGTGACAAGGTACAAGAAAGTATATATTCCAAAAATTTATTAAAGAACTTAAATATTTTCATAATATTTCAAGCTTAGCCACTGCTAGGCTCTAGTGACTGAGAAAATGGCTTTAAACTGCTAGAGGGGAGATTTAGATGAGATCTTAGGCAAAAGTTCTTCCCTGTGATGGCGATGAGGCATTGGCACAGATTGCCCAGAGAAGCTGTGGCTGCCCCATCCCTGGCAGTGTTCAAGGCCAGGCTGGATGGGGCTTGGAGCAACCCAGTCTAGTGGAAGGTGTCCCTGCCCATGGCAGGGGATTGGAACTGCATGAGCTTTAATGTCCCTTCCAACCCAATCAGTCTGTGGTTCTATAAAAATACAAAGCAAATCAAGAGTCTTTATCAATTCAGTTGTACCTGCATAAGATTTCATTTCATTTGTACCAGTCCTTTATCACAGCAAGAAAACAAAGGAAACAAACAAAAAAAGCCAACCAGACCCATGAAATAACAAGAGTCACTCTTTATCATCTTTGTGATTGTGATACTACCTCCAATTCAACCAGAAGGCTTAAAATACAACTATTTGCCAGAATAACAATTGTTTTTAGAATAAAAAATAAAGCTGCTGTAGGAAAAGCTGAAACACTACAGGATAGGAGCAGTTTGGTGCTAAAAAGTGCCAGTGATAATATTTTCTGTTTCCTCTGGATGAATTTTCAGTTCTGGTAATTGAAATAATGTCTTTGTGTTCATCCAGTCAACAGACCTCACAAGAAATAGGGAACCATATGGCCATCTGCCCTGTCAAAATGTCAGAATACATTGCTAAATATTCCTCAAAGCTCAACGGTTATCTAGGCTAGAAAACAGAATGCAAAATATTTGTGTCTTTTTAGAAATCAACACTGGCACCCACAGAGGGACAGAACTAACACAACGGTTTGAAATATAACATCTGAGTCTCCCCCTCCTTCTGAAACTACACTATTTGATATGACACTGATGCCTCCTAATATTGACTGAGGAGCATTTCCAGTAACAGTAATACATCCATCTTGACAACATTATTCAGTGTCAAAACCAAAGTGTCAAAGCCCTTGGCTCTGTCTGGAGGCATCTTTCTGCTGTTTTGGGAAATCAGTACCAGAGACAGGGTTAAAGTGGGTATAAATATGTTAGCAGGCTGAGCTGGATTTTCTGCCTTGCTAATTCTCCCATTGTTTCAACAGACTGGAACAGTTAGTCTCATGTGATGTGGAAAACCCCTATGCATCTACTAAATATACAGAAAAACTGGACACAGTACTGCAAGTGTGGTCTTATGCTGAACAGAAGTGAATAATCACTTCCCTCAAACTACAGTCTTGCTAACGCTGCTTGGTATGTGTTTGGCCTTCTTTGTCTATGTCACTCCTAACTCACGCTCAGCTTGTTCTTCATGAGGATCCCCCTTGCCATTTGTGCACTGCTGCTTTCTATCAAGTTGGCATGTTGCCTGTTATTACTTGGGTAGGCACAGGCCTCTGCATTTGCCTTTTCTGAACTTTACATGGCTCCCTGTCAGCTCCAGTCTGTGTGGTCCCTGAATAGCAGCCATACACTCCAGTTTATCAAGAGCTGTACACAGTTCAGGGACTTGCTGAAGGTTCATTCATCTCATCATCAGAATGATAAACACTATCAGCTCCAGTACTGACCCTGACGAATGCCAATAATAATGAGCTACCAGCTGATAGGGGAAGTAGCTGACATAACAAGCAGAGACTCAATCCATAATTCCTTGTGGAACTTGTGGATCATGCCAATAGAAATCTCTTGAAGTTCAACATGAAAAAGTGCAAAATTCTGCATTCAGGTTAATCACCTGCATCACTGTGGGCTGGGAACCAACTGAACAGCAGCTCTGCAGTAAAAGAAACTGGGGTGATTGTGGACATAGGTTAAGTATCGACCAACATAGCAGTCTCACTGCGAGTAAAGGAAAGCACATGCTAGACTATGATAAGGGAGTATAGGGGACTATTAGGGATTATATGCTCATAATATATAAGGACACTGTGGCAGGCAGGACACATGAGAGTATTAGCCCCTTCTGATCCACATTGTGATGCCAAACCTGAAACACAGTGGTGAGTTTTGACCTTCCACTTCAGGAGGAATGTGGAGATGCCATATAGGTTCCAGCGGAAGGCTGAGAAGATAGCCATTGGCCTAGAGCACATAACTTCTGAGGAAAGGTCGAGAAAACCAAGTTATTTTGGTCTAATGAAGAGGAAGCTAAAGGATGATCTAATAGCAATGTATAACTATTTGTACAGTAGTTACAAAGATAATGAAGCCCAACTCTTCCCATTAAAGCCAGTCCAAAAGGTGGCAAAAGCCACAAATTATGTATGCATGTTTGGGCTGGACAGTGGGAGGAAAAATATCACCAGGAAACTGGACTGCACTGGGAGAAATTACCCAGAGAGGACACAGAATTGACATCCTTGAGTTTTTCCACAGGCAAAGCCATGTCTAACATGATCTAGTGTGGAAAACTGTGCTGATTTGCATGGGCAGTTGATCTATATAACCTCTCAGAGGTTACACCCCAAAACCTGGGAAATTATATGAGAAAAAAAAAAAAAAAATTAACAACAATTTAGGCAAAGAGTCTCAGGAGGGTGATCATTCACCTCTGTTGCTGTGCTTATGTCCTTCAGGTATCTCCTACAGATGGGTGATATGTAACTACAATACAAAGCTAATAAAGCCTGTGTTATTTACTCTGTAATAGAGTTGTTCTTTCTGGGGCATGTTTTCTTAAGAGATGGATTAGTCTATTTATTGTGCAAATTTGGCAAATACAAAATGATTAGACAGCAATTTTTAAAATCCCATTTTTTACATCAACAGTGGCACAGTCCTTTTGGAAAGGCCTATACTAGTGTGAAAGGTAAAGTTCAGCCACCAGCATGGAAAAGAAATCTTGAAGGGCAATTTGACTGCATCATAATGAAAAATAAACAAAAAAGCAAAAGGAAGCTTTCTACCTTCACAGTGACTCACTATGTTTACAAAGAAAGTTCTACACAAGGGAAAAAGTCTGCTTAATGCACAGAATATTGCTAGGTAGATCATCTGCAACTCCCACTGGATCCCACCCTGCTCAAACTGAAGAAAGGGGCAAAACTCTGATTAACTTCCCAGCATGAGCTCACACAGATCCAAGAAACTGCTGACACTGTACCTGTGTGAATGCTGTGTAGTGAGTGCCCCTGGGAATATGCAGGAAATATGCATATTTGTACCTGAGATTAGAATTTCTTTTAAGAATATGTACTGTCTTCTTAAATTCTGCCCAATTTGATTTTCATAGGTGCAGGAGTACATATGCTGACTTCATCTGGAGTTGTTTTCCCCTCACACCTAGCTATAGGGGGCTTTGACTTTCAGTATCTATTTTACAAAGTAGGAATCTTGCATGGCTATGTTTTAAGGCAGCAAGGCTGTATCTGGAGTAATAAAGCAAACAAATTCACTCCTGTCTGGAAACCAGATTCAAATTCTCATCATTTGCCTTGGAAATCCTCTCAACACTGGTGGTGTAGGACTTTATTCAGCAGTTGGCAAACAGAGAAATAACTGATAAGTGCTTCTCATCCCCTTACTTTCCTCTTTGAGCTGACCAGGAAATGAATGCTAAAGATGCCATAAGGACAGACCTCTCACTCCTCTCAAAACAGAACTTCAAGCTAGTAAACTTCTTGTAACTGTATTAGAATACCTATGCAAGTAGTCTAGAAAAAAAAAAACAGCAGGTGATACTTACAATGCAACTACTGAATGAATAGAATGTAACTTAAGTTTCTCTTGGGAAAATACACTACTTGCATTTTCACTGATACGTTTTCTATCTAAAACATAAATATGGAGTAAATAAGAAATCAAGCCTTTCCTCATTCCTGGAAGACAGAGTTACAGAAGTTCTGACCTGTAGAGTGCCTGAAAAATTATGACTATTGCTTATCTCTAAGTGTCTATTCCAAGCAGCAAAAATACTATGTGGCCGGGCAAGAGAAAGAGAAAGGACTTAATGAAAGAGAAATACTTGTTCTCTGTACAGTATCAAGCTTTCCAGAGGACCACTCGAGTGTGTAACAGGAGCGAAAGGGCACAGTCCAGAGAACTTGATCCTTCAATGAAAGATGGTTGAAAGTTGTCAGTACAAACTTATTCTGCTCCCTCATCTCTCAATACAGATTATTTTTTTGCATTGTCTTTCACGGATATTCCTAGTGCTATGTGTAGCCAAGTGGGCCAGGTCATAGAGTCCCAGACTGGTCTGGTTTGGAAGGGACCTTAAAGCTCATCCAGTTCCAACCTCCTGCCATAGGCAGGGACACCTCCCGCTAGACCAGGTTGCTCCAAGACCCATACAACCTGGCCTTGAACACTGTCAGGGATGGGGCAGATGCAGCTTCTCTGGGCAACCTTTTCCAGTGCCTCACCACCCTCACAGGAAAGAGCTTCTGCCCAAGATCTCATCTCAATCTCCCTTCTCTCAGATTAAATCCATTCCATCTTTTCCTGTCCCTACAGACCCTTGTCCAAAGCCCCCCTTCAGGTTTCTTGTAGGCCCTTTAGGCACTGGAAGCTGCTCTAAGGTTTTCCCAGAGCCTTCTCTTCTTATCTTGGAAGGTCCTGGAGTATTAATTTTGCTTTGAAAACATAAAGATGCCTTACAGTAGACCATAACCTATTCTGGCACTCTCTAGTTGCTCCTTCCAGCTGCATTCAATTTAACAGGCCTTGCTGATCAAAGTATTCCCATAATCATACAAAGCGAGGAAGAGGAGGAAGCACCATGACATGACTGAGTCTGATCCCACCAGGGGTTTTTGAAGAGAAAGACAAATGTCTTAAGTGAGCTGACACAGCACAGAAATGGAGCCTGAATAATTTCTGATGGTTTAAGGTTCAGAGCTGATCTCAGTTAACAGTGGTGAAGATGGTAGTACCAACTCCTGCGTCCTGTCCCCTTCATTTATATAACACTGGCACTGTCATGCATGTACTGCTCAAAGGACCGTCAATTCTTTGAGCCTTTTAAAAGACAGGTGCTCAGGCTACTACTTAGTGCACAAGTAGGATAAGGAGCTCCATGCTTGATTTCAGCTCTACCACTCGCTTTTTTCATTCTCCGACCTTGGACAAGTAATTTTAACTTTCTCTACTGATATTTAATTTTTCATGGGTACACTGAGAACCTTGTAAGAACCAAGCTATAGTTACATTTAGAGTGTTCTTTGTGAGAAAAATTTAAAACTTCCTTTCAGATATGGATAATAAAGACAGTATCTGACAGGAAACCAAGCAGAATCCCTTGAGAGTAGTTTGATAAGAATTTACATCTTGCCTTATGATTCATTGGAGAGATGAAAGCCTTTTTTTATTATAGATAAAAAAAAATTAACTTAAAAGGCAAAGCTACTGAAAAATAACCCCCCAAAGCCTCAGTCCATAGCTTTCTCTTCTTAAGCTCTAGAAAATAAAACATTCTGAACACTCCTTTCATGAGAATCTCTTAAATAGAGTAATTTAAGAGACAAACAAACAGCAACTGTATGACTGTAAGGAGAAATTAGCATTTTGCTCAAAAGGAATGGCAATTAGCAATGATGGGACATTTAGACATTGTGATTTATACTAATTGAGATTAAATCAGACAAAATGGCAACATTAGTAACCATTTGAAGTACTGTATTACTCATTATACTGTGCTTTGTAAACATCTCTCTTGAAATTAAAAAGTAATTAGTAGCATTTTAGTCATTTAATTCACTGTAATTAGGATTTTAGGGAAACTACAGCCCTGCCCTTGGAAGCCTTGAAGGTTTTGAATTGAGGGAAAGTTTGGAGGGTTTTTACATCAGCTTTTAGTGGTTTCTCATTTTCTGTGGTCCACAGGGGCAAGTGGTATCACTGAAGTAACAAGGAGGTATTGATCAGAGATGGCTTCCAATGGACATGCTTATTTCTCTAAGGGCCAAATCTAGTTCTCTATTCAAAAGTCAGTCTGGACAATAAATAAGCAAAGTTGTTAGTTCCAAGAGGAACAAAGTATGTCCAGTGTGAAACAGATTGTTACCTGAGCGGAAAATTGGACAGGAAATTGCCTTTCCTATGTGACATCCAGTAAAAGCAGACATGCAAGACATATATCCACCAAACACTTTAAACAAGGAAATACTCATCTCTGAGGGCAAGGGTGTCTGCAGAACTAGCCCTCCCAATGATAAAAAGAGACTCGCAGAGTGTGCAGTGTATGTGACATCCACTAGTGAGTAGTTTCAAGGAAGATGTGAGGTCCATCCCCTATTGTATCCCATCAACTTTTACAGAATGGGCTGTTGGTTGTGCTTAATGCAAGTGCATTAACATGCTGTGAGAAGAAGAAAAGGGCCCTAGTTTATCTTTGATTTATCCATGTTATCCATCTATTCAAAATAGGTATCTAGCTTACACCAAAATCTGTCAATGTCTATATAAGCATTTGGATTATACTCATCCATAACTAAAGTTTCTTTGTATTCATACTGCTGAGCTACAAGTATTTATCCTGTCTTTTTCAGAAAGCCTCTTACTTGCCCTTGACACAAAATATATCAGAAACTATCTTGGAAAGATCTTTGGTCCTCTGATGTCACCTCAATGGCAAATAAGATCCCACTATTTTATCCATAGATATCCAGATGGAAGCTACCAAACCGAACTTTGGTGCGTTAGCTGGCACCAAAACTGAAGCATCTGACACCAACTGCTTCAGTCTCTTCCTGGATGATAACTCCAGACCTTCACTCCTGTCCAAAACTCCTAGAAGAGACTTTCAGGAGTCCCAGTCTGATGGCTGGTTGGTTTCCTCCAGGATGTTGATGATCAGGATATATTCAGTCACTTCAAGTGACAAGCAAGTCACATTTTGGAAAGCACGTATGTACAGAAGGTTGATAAAGATACACTTTATACCAGACTTTATTCCCACTGCAAGTTCTCAACACAGAAGCCACACCCATAGAGCCTATGCTGGCTTTATGTTTCTCCCTTCTGTTGTCTTCTATCAGCTTGAGAATGGAATGGTCTCTGTTAGCTGCAACAATCTGGAAGACAGGGCTGACGGAGCAGGAGAATTATGCCTAATGAAAAACTTCTGGGAATTAGAAATCTGTTTAATTCTAATGCCTCACCTGTATACAAAATTCAGTGGGAAAATGCAGAAATTGAGCCTCTAACAGGCAGCAGCACTACCAGAATGCTGTTTATGGAACCCAAAGCAGGAGCTTGAAAAACAAGTGCTGCACATACAACTCAGACCTTTTGGTTTAAGGAGACAAATCTCCTGTTGGGGCTGTTTCAGTAGTGCTAAATAATTTAGCACTTACTGGGAAAGAAACTGACTCACTACTCCAAGTCCTATACGTGGGAGGGGAGAAGGGTTAAGGGTTTGCAAACTAGGACTTTAACAGGTCTCACTATTGCGACTTGAATGCGTGAACAACACCACTGTTGTTTAAACAGGGCTGGCCTCTCTCTCCTACTAGACACTGTCTAAGAAGCTCCACATCAGTAACATCTGCTTCTAGCAAAAGTAGTAAACATATCACCTGAGTCAAAACTGCAACCAGCTATACTGAAAACATACTGTGATCTCAATGTATACTGCATTACGTGAGAAAAACTAATTGTAGGATTGCAGTTAGACTAAGGAGCAGAAAAGCTAGCTCTGTCTGTCCCTGCAGGAGTATTAAAGATGTCTCAAAAAGAAGGTTCAGCCCCACAGTATTCATTACAGAATAATCATCATAACGCCACCACAGTGGTTACTCATTTCTCTTTTTAAATCCTAAAATGAAAACATTGTTTGAGACACTGGTGTAGTGTACTTTGCCACATTTATGTATAGGTTTATTTAGTAAAACATTTTTATTTCTTAAAAAATAGTCTCCAAAACACCATGGAAAATGCCTCTAACATACGTAAAATACAAATTACAAAACCCAGATTTTTTTTAATTTTTTTTTTTTTTTCACAGATGGGTTGCAGAAAAGGAATGGCAGAACAAGATAAGACTGGAGGAGGGAAAACTACCTGTCAAGCTAGAGGGTGCCTGGTTTAACATGACTTCTAAACGTAGGAACTGGATTTTAGCAGCACATTCTTATAACAGCTGTATAACTCAAGCAGTAGCAAGCACAGGAAATAATTTATTCTAAGAATCCACACTCCTTCTCTCTTTACCAACTGGATTGTTGCTACATTCTCTAGTCTTCATTTTCAGAAAGTCATCTGCAAGGCTTACTTTTCACTCCCTTGTCATAGGGATTTACTTCATTCTCTTTGGTCAGATCTCAATGGCTTTGTTCTCTCAGACTCCATGCCTGCTTCATGCAATCCTGTCCAATTTTCCCCTCTTCTTAGCTGTTTTGCCAGTGCCTTTTTAGCTATGAGGCAGAGTGGAAGGAAAAGAGTCTAACCTGTGGGGCTCCGTAGAAATGTCATCACAGCCTTGTGCTATTCTCCTTTTACATGTGATCCATTTTCATACTTTTTTATTATCCCTTTACTGTTTATTCACAATAAATAATATTTTTTCTTTATCTACCTAATTTTGCAGTTTGCCTCCTCCTTCTGAAATCTGCTCTTGGGTGGCTTGTCATCAGTTTAAAATGCCACTTGTGCAGAATCAGACTCTTAGGTAACAGTTCCTCAGGGATATTATAATGAGCTATTCAGTCAAAAAGGAAAATGGGGAGAGAAACAGTACTAAACCACCTGTTTTTATGCCTGAATTGTTTCTGACCTGAACAGAAGCCAAATGACCTGGAATGTGTTAAAAATTACAGATAACTCTGATGCTTTCTGAAATTATTTTGGCCATTGTGGCTTTAAGCCATGAATGAACACCCCTCTGCCAAGGGGCTCTTTCATTTATGGCAGGTGCTTACCTGATTTAGCAGCAGCCACTGGAAGTGGGATGAGAAGTTGACCCAGAGTATTTTATAGGAAGCCAAGAACACTGGGCAGCAGTCCAGGGCTCTGCAAGCAGGCATAGTTAAACAGCTCTCTAAAAGCGGTCGGTGTTAGAGGCACCTTCTAGCACCTCATTTTTCTGGTGAAAGGGATATTAGGACATCTTTAATCCCCTCAGAGAAGGTAGAACTTGAGCGGGCTGACTATATATTAAAGTTACATAAGCAGTTTTGCTCTGACTTTGATATTGTTGTATTACACCTGAAAGTACAGACAGACTTACCCATGACATCCACTCTTTACTATTTAGATTTCTATTCTACGTTATCTCCTACTTCAAATGAAAATTTCACCTTTTATTTCTTTAGATGCTCGGGGTTTACCTCTTCATTTTCTCCTTTGTGTCAGTTTTGCATCCCACCACCTAATTCTAGGTGGAACACAAGCTTCCCTGCCTGGCATGGAGATATCTCAGAGAAATGATGAATTTTCTCTTCTTCCTTTCACAAAAATTTAAAGCAGGAAGAAAGGATGTGTCTGGAAATTCCAGATGGATGGTAGTGCTACGAGTCAGGTACTGACCTCTAAACTAAGTTGTATGCTTCAGGAGAGAAAAAATTTATTGTGTATTAATTCCTTCTACTATTACATGGGAAAAAAAAAACAAACAACCAAAAACAACACAGAAAAGCTGACAGGATTTCTCCCAAAGCAGAGAAATCAGATCTTGGTGCCTACAATTGGATATGAGACCTCTTGCAATGTGTATGGGTTCATACCAGACCTAAGAAGTAACAGTACAAAGGTGCCCAGAGGTTCTTCACGAAGCCCACCCACTGCAGAGTAATCGTGTTATTTTCAGTAAACTCTACATGGCTCTTTGCTTAAATAAATGTCTCTCCACTGTTTGAATAGAACTACTCATAATAATAAGTACAGCACAACTGCAGCTGCTGGCATTTCTCCCTATTCCCAAGTCAAAATCTTCCCTTTTCCCAAGTCAAAATCTTCTTACAGATGAGGAAGTAGGGTTTGCTTTGTTAACCACAATTAGGAATGTAAACTACAAACAAGTAATTGTATTTTGTCTCACAAAATTTCCTCTGCAGTTTTAATTTCTTAATTCCTAGTTTGAAGTATTCATGGTGTAACTATGTAGTGTTGCACAGTTTCATCCTTTGCTTAAATAGCAGCTGCTTTCTAGTCATGAGTAAAGCTTTATTTTGTATAATTACTAACTTATATGTCCTTTTAAAATAAAACACAAGTAAAACCAAGTACTCTTAATCAGTAGAACTCAAAATATTTTCCAAAAGAATTCCCCTATTTTTCTCTTGAGAAAACTGAGGCACAGACTTGTGAAATTAATTCCCAATACTTGCAAGAATGACAAAAATACCAAGTATCAGAGTCAGGAAAAGAAGCTCTTTTTCTGGAGTTCAAGGGCAATGCTTTGTTTACCAGCTTTCATCATAAAGATGTAATATAAAATACTGTTTAAAAGCAGGACTAAGTGTATACATCTCTGATAAGAAAAAATACTTAAGAAAAATAAGACTTTGCCAAATTCTGAATCCCCCTTCTTTTGCTTACACTCAATGTAGCAAGATGCAAAGACACTCATTTTACATTAAATACTCTTTACTTTTGACAGCAAAATTTATCTGAAAGAGTTCTAATCCTTTTATAATCTAGGAACCTGACCTGAAAAAACTGAATATTTATTGTGGTCTCTTTTTAATAACAGTCAAGATTAGGGCAGAAAAAAGCTCTCCTGCTTTTCACAGACAAGAGACTCCTCAATCTTCAAATGAATTTAAACTTCTACTAATCCCTACCAATCACAAACTGGCAACTGAAAACAACTTCTAACAAAGATATTTAGTCTCCTTGTGTTATGGACTTCCACCAGGCCTCATTAAAATATGGAAGTAAAAAAAAAAAAAAATTGTAGTCTATTATACACTAATTTAATAACTGCTAATAGCAGAAAACCCATGAGAGTCAATTAGTTAGGTGGATATGCAGGATTAAGCACAGATAGAATAAGAGTGGTAAATCTGAAAATATAACCAAAGGTGCCATGAGGTGTGCATAGTCCCCTCAAGATAAAGGTTAACAGGAAAAAAAAGTAGGAAATTTGACTTGGGAATTATGAGAGAGAAGGTAAAAGGGAAAGGCAGGCCACAAACTCTTAAGCTGTATAGGTGATTAAAATACTACTGTGGGAAGTATGTCAGAGGACGCACAGTCCCAGAAGCACAGTGGTAACAGTAGTAAGTAATTACTGCACTGAAACCTAAAGCTTTAGGAGAGTAAATGCAAAGAAGAAACCTTGCCAGGAGGGATTCTGTAGAACAAACAAGTTCAGCTGAATGCAGAATCAGAAACTACATATAAAAATGGTTACAGAAAACTGATTGGTAAGTGTATTAATATTCTAAGTGATATAACTTGATTTTGTACTTACTAGGCTTCTATTTTGTGTAAAATGGGTGAAATAAGCCGTACTTCCTGGAAGAACTGAGAGAATGGGAATAATTAAGTTACTCTCAAGAAGTAAAAAAATGTAGATAAGTATTTTGAAATCTTACTTATCTGGGACATTTGGAGGGAAGTACACAGGCTGACTTACAACCACTGAAGTTCTGTAATGAATTACTTAAAATAACATCTGTGACTTGGAGGTATTTGAAAACTGATAGGTCATAGACTATGCCCCAAAAATAGAGGTCCTCAGAGATGGCCCAAAAAAAAAACATCTAGAGAAAATTAAGTGGGAGTTTCTTCCATAGAAATCTGAAGACCTGAAACTTATGCACAGAACTTTCAAAAAGCAAGAAGACACTCAAAGACATGCTGTTAATTGTGCCAGTGAACTTTGGGGATGCTGGCAAAATGACATAAACCAGTGAGAACAGAAGATGAAAGAATGAAAGAAGATGAATGAAGATGAGATTTTGGAGGAAATCAAAACAGTTGTTTTTTGGAGGTGGGATATTACAGGAAGGTTTATGACACAGCATAAACAGCCTGGAGAAGACATATCTGAGAAAGAAAAATGAAGACCTTGAGGTAGCAGTGTGTTAGAGTAGCAACTGAGACACTTCAAATTCAGAATGAGAAAGCAGGAGAAAGGTAAAGAAAGGACAAAAAGGGCAAAAGTATTAGAGCACACCTGCTTTGTACAGACAATGCCTTCTCCTTAAGAAGCCACCTCCTACTGTAAGGTGCCTCTTTTCCCAGTCTACTGTCCCAGAGTTGTTTCAGTGGAAAGAAATGCCTCTTTTCAAACTTTCCATGTCTTCGAGCACAGCAGCAAGGAGGAAATACAGAATTTCTTACATTGCCCTATTGTAAAGCACCAGCAGTTCACAGACTGTAATTGACTATTTTACGTTCATAGCAGGACCTAAGGCAAACAGTGCATCAGATGTTCAAGGATGTGCTGGGCTTCTTGCTTGTTTTCATATGTTATATTGATTAAAACAGGTGCAGCTTCCCACCACAGTCCCTTTAATCCACTGCTCAACCTAGCAATGACTTGGAAATATAAATTACTGGCCAAGAAAATACACGCCATGGATGGCTGATGAAGAGAAACTGTATTTAATGATTTTCAAATATATTTTCTCTCCTTTTCACAGAATCTTTTGTATTCTGTTTTAAGCCATTGTGCTGAACAGCTCATGTGATTATCTGATTAACCAGCACAAGCAAAATTTGGTCCTTGCCTTTAATTTCTTTTAATTCTCAGAGCAAAGATAACTGCTTTTTGAAGTAAATAAATCATTGTTTTTATTCCTCAAAATATACTAAGGCTTGCAGACACTTATTTACCTCTTCTCTTGTTTGCCCAGAGATAAAAAGGCAACCTGGGATAGTCTTCTACTGGACAACTCCTTAGAAACGCAGTAGGATGCAGAGGAAAGAGACTAAGTTAAGAAGTCATGTCCATACCTTTCTTACTACAGTACCATAAAAAGGTGCAGACACTGAAAAGAAGCTGTGCAAAGAGCCAATGGAAAGACTATCAAACAGAAGTAAGTAAATCATAGAAAAAAACACTCACTTTCCATAAACAAACCCTTTTCTTAAGAAAACTGACAACTGGAAAGCATCAGCCTTGTAGACTTCTTCAGAACACTGAATAACTTTCTTAAACCTAAGATTTAGTAGTTTAGAAGCCATTTTTTTCCCATCCTAGAAAGGACTATCTTACCACCCTCCCTAGAGTCCAACTTCTTGTTGACTTTTCTTGTGTCACCTTTGATTTATCACCTGCTAAAATGGGGAAGAATAGAATGCAGTTTCTGAAGCTGGAATTGATACGTATTTCATGGTGAGTGGTAACAGAGTAAAACTTCAGGGAACAAATGTCACCAAAAATATTTGTGTAGGAATGGTCTGAAGGGTTTGGTTATTGTGAAGTAAATTTTCATCTTTAAAATGGGGTTTTGCTAAATGCAATGAAAAAACTTAGTGAAAAAAAGTGCAAGACAACAAAACCATTTTTAAAATTGGGGACATTTTAAGAAACCTATAGTAGAGAAGGAAAATACTGTTAGGATGTTTTTAGGAAATGTTTTCAAGCATTTTATTTGCATCAGTAGTTAATTATGAGAACCATGGATGTATTTTTGATGAAAGCTCTCTAAGCATTACTGTGGTAGAAGTACAGCAAAAGTACAAAGTTCAAAATTCCTCTTTGCTAATTTTTCTCCATGACTTGCAAAACCTGCCTTTTGTGTCCAACACCTCCACAGACTCTGCATTAGCTGCAATATCAAATTCAGTGTCCCTACCTCCATCATGCATTCTGCTCCGATTAAATCTTCCCATATCTTTGTACTTCACTACAAATGGAAGCCTCTACATCATTTATTATTCTTCAATGACATTTAATCTGTGTAATGCCATCTACAGAATTGCTATATGTTTCCCTTGTCTTTCTCTCATCTTTTACATATGCAATGCACTATGAAAACAATTTGTAAGAACTGTTCTCCTTGGATCATACCTGAATCAAACTGGAGAATGATTTCAGTTTGTCTATCAGAGTCATGGTCTCTTTATCTATACTGGTTAACTTCCTTTCCCGTTCAATTTTTTACCTATGAAGTGAAATAAAACCATACCAGGTTTGCTCCTTTTTTCTTTCCTCTACTGTGTGCTTCCAGATCACCAGAATTTTAGAAGAGTAGTCTTCTAAAATGTAACTTTTAGATTATTTTTTTTTATTCTAAATGTAATTCTGGATTTTTTATAAGTAGTATTGGGCATACTAGAAGCTGTTAGAAATTAATGAAAACGAAACAGAAGTTCAATCAAGCAGGAACAAAATTAAGTTGCAAAGCATCTGTTTAGCCCTGAAATTGTATTTCCTACACGTTAAAATAAATTCCTTCAATACAAAAGCTTCTTAGTGGGCTGAACATCATCCCCATCAGAAAACCTGTGATGCACTGCATGTTTGATAAAAATGAATCATGGAAAAAAAAAAAAGAAAGAGTAAGTCTCTGCATGCAAGCTGCATGACTATTTTAACTTCTAAAGTAAAACTTACAAAGTACCTTCAGAAAGCATGCCATAGAAGGTAGTATCTATATAATTCAAAAGCTCTATGCTAAGAAACTTACTTAGAATAAAGACTTCAATAAGTAAGGTATTAGTTTTTAAATGCACAGATTAATCCTAGAATTCAATTGTGTTCTCATGTTTCACAGGTCATGTCACAATATTATTTAGAATCATAAAATCATGGAACAGTTTGGGTTGAAAGAGACCTTAAAGATTATGTAGTTCTATGCCCCCCCGTCACTGGCACAGACACCTTCCACAAGACCAGGCTACTCTAAGCCCCGTCCAACCTGGCCTTGAACACTGCCAGGGATGGGGCAGCCACAGCTTCTTTGGGCAACCTGTGCCAGTGCCTCAGCACCCTCACAGGGATGAACTTCTGCCTAAGAGCTCATCTCAATCTCCCTCTGCCTGGTTAAAATCATTCCTCCTTGTCCTGTCACTTACCTGCTCTCGTTCAAAGCACCCCTCCAGGTTTCTTGTAGCCATCTTCATGGCCTCCTCTGGACTTGCTTGAGCAGGTCCAAGCTCCTTTTGATGCAGCTCAGGACATGGCTGCATGGCTTTCTGGGCTGCAAGCACATACAGCTGGGTCATGTCAATCTTGTTCTTGTCAATCAATACCTCCAAGTCCTTCTCCTCAGGGCTGCTCCATTCAGTCTCTGCCCAGCCTGTAGCTAAACTTGGGATTGCAGGATCTTCCATTTGGACTTGTTGAACAGGTTTGCACTGGTCCACATGTTTGTCCTGTCCAGGTCCCTCTGGATGGCATTGCTTCCAATGGCAGTAGTGCCACTTTCTGTGGCCAACAGTAGAGCTTGCAGCTCTCTTATCTGCATGCTGTCTTCACCCTCTTCCTCAACTGTCTTTCCAGTGCTAATTTCTAATGCTGCTGCTTTATAGTAATATCTTAGTACCATTTGACAAGCAGACCTTTGTGGGAGTCAGTTAAAGGTGCATTGTATCCACTCCCAAGTGAAAGCAAACTGAGGCTTGTCTTCTTCCCTTAGGGGAAGCATAAATAACCTATCCTTAACATTTGGAAAGGCCAACCAGGGGTGGGCAGCAGCCTGTACTGCTGTCATGACAAGAGGTTATGCGTGGGACAGCAGCAGTCATTGGCCGAGTATTGGTGTTCAATGTCCTGTAATCAGTTGTTAGAAGCCACTAGCCATCAGCCTCATGGACTGGCCAGATTGGAGAGTTATAAGAGGAGATAACATGTCTCTTCTCTAGCGCTTTAATTACTGCAGAGATGCACTGTTCTGCAGTGATTGGAAGCAGATGCTGAGTGACACAGGTTGTTCTGGATTGTGGTAGCGCAGGGGCAGTCTGCAAAAGCCTCACTCGAGCAGCTGCTGCCTCTCTGCATCCCAAACTTCACACCCTGACATGGGGTAGTGTATCAAATTCTACTGTATTTTCCTTGTGAGGGCTCAGAGCCACGTCCAGAGCTGCCATCCTCTCCTCCCCTACAGCCAGAGTCAAGTTTGAGACAAGGGGGGGGGCTCTTCCACTGCACCAGTTACCCCCCTGCATTTACAGCTTTCCCTGACGGTTTAACTCCTCACTTCCCCACCTGTTACTTATGTCAACCACTAATTTGGGCCCCATATCAATGAAAAGTTCCACACTCACTCTGCCTCCTCGGGGACGTACCTAGGGGGACCCTTAGCAGCCGGTCATCGGCAGGAGCCGGCGGGGAGGGGAGGGGAAGGGCGGTTTCCTGTAACTGTTTCCACCCAGCGTCATTGTCTGCTGCACTCCAACCCGTTCCAGCCTCTCTCGGGGCTGCTCGAGCTCCCGGCCGGGACAGGTTTGTGACCGGCCCGTCCGATTGGCCCTCGCCGCACTCCGATCGGCTTGGCCCCTCTCCCGCCCGGGGATGAGCGTTTGTGTCACGTCTCCGCCTGAACCTGAATGGCGGAAAGGTTTGGTGAGCTTCTGTCTGTGAAGGCTTTGGTTAGGGCTGGTGTCGCACGGCGTTACTGTGGCTCCTTCTTTACCCTTCTGAGAATCTAGGATCACTTATGATGTTCCTGCAAACACCGTTATCATGATTGGTGGGCTGAAAATAGCTAAAATTGGCTGGAAATGCCATATAACCCTGGCCCCAGTTTGATGGGAAATGGAAGTCCGGGAGGGATTGTCCAGACTGGATTGAGTGGCGGTTTTCCCCTGTAAGAGAGGAGATCAGCAACAGACTGCATTTCCCAGAAAGTGAAAAAATGGACTGTTGTTCTCTGAACACTTAGATAATAAAGAAATTCAGTATATTTGAAATTTGTTCCTAAAAGTATTTTGCCCTATGAGCCAAAACAACTCCATAGAACTTTTTGTCGCTACACAGTGCCACAACAGTCAGTATTGTCTTCCAGTTTAGCATGTATTTTTCCCCTCAGTGTGAAATAATCTGGTGTGGCAGTTGGCTCATTTTACGCAGGCTATCCTGCAGTTGCCGTCTGATTCTCATGTTATTGGCTATGCAGAGAAAATGCCATTTAAAACTTTTAATTGCCAAAGAGAGTTGTGAAATACTCAGTGAGATTTATTGCTCTCCCTTTGTGATGCACCTTCACAGCAAAGTGACCCTGGTGGCTAGGAAGCATATTGTATAAATGGCAATTTAATGAGGGCTTGGAGACTATGAGGTATCCAAAGAGCACTTCATTTTGAAATTTTCTTGTTACGGAGTATTTTATTTAAAAAATCCTCCCAGGAATTCCAATGAAGATAACCTGGATCTTTAACCAGCAATATTGGCAAAAATGGTACAAAATCTTTACAATAATATGTTAAACACCACAGATCCCTGAGGTCCAGTCTTGCAGTTTAACTGAACTGATAAAAAGAGACGCTGAAAGGCAAAAAGATCTCTGTAAGATATAAACAGGCCTGCATATTTTCCAAGTTGTTGGCAAAACAATCACAGTGTTCCTGATTCGCAGTAAGCGTTAACAGTTCACAGCATAGCAAGTACCTTGACAGCTTTCCTGTTTTGAGGAAGAGCTGAGGAATAGATGTACTACATGCTTTCATACATATTTTAAAATCGAATTCAGCTGATAATCTACTGCAGTCTCTGACCATTTATATAGGTATATATTAGGTATTTCACTACTGATCATTTTTAGGAAGAACTTGAGGCCCCATGGCAGGGGGGTTGGAACTAGATGATCTTAAGGTCCTTTCCAACCCTAACGATTCTATGATTCTATGATTCCACAGCTTACTGAGATGTTAAATTCCTCTGCTCCTTTTAAAAGAACCCCTGCTGTGGTTAACCCCGGGAGGCAACTAAGCCCCACAGAGTACACAGACATACCCTGAATAGAGTAAGGCTTGTAACAGCGCTGTCACCCATAGGATATAAACATTAATGTGATGGAAACTACTTTGAAAATGTTGTAAGAGACTGAAATGTAGAACATAATTTGTAAGTTTAAATGACAAAGTTTTATCTGAAGTGGAATAGATTGTATGTGAGAACAAGATAGTTGTTAAAAACAGGTTTTTGGTCTTTGACTAATACTATTAGTGACCAAAACCTGAGAAAACAGGTTTTATTTTCAGCTGCTGACAAATCCTCAGACCAAATCAGGTCATTTCAGTAGTCCTTTCACATTGTTCTTTAGATGGTGATGACTGAGCATGCATGACTAGAGGTGAGAACCAAATTGGCCCCAGAAGATCGGAATTCTGCCAGCAAAATGGGTGTGCAAAGACAGAAAACAAAAAACAGACAAAACAACAACAAAACATAGCTGTTGTCCATGTCTCTCTAATGTAATGAGTAAATTCCTGTTTGTTAATCAAATCTTGCTTGCTTAGGAGTTACTTGCTTAGAGTTACTTGCTTGCTTAATAGTTACTGGAAAATTACGGTGCTTTGACATGTTGCTTATAGACCGCGGGTATCCATTAAAGTAAACGATGTATGGGGAAGGCGATAAGGAGCCTTCCTCCCCACACCCACCGGGAGACAGAATGAGACCCCTTATCTACAGATCACACAGACGTAGAGGACGCCAGGAGGTGACACGTATATCGGATGAAGAAGAGTATAAAACCAGTGAATTTGGGGAAGTGGGGTGCATGCCGTTGGCAGAGCAGAGACTCCCCGGCTGCCCAGCGCTGTTTTGCTTGCTGTCGCTTGCTCAATAAACCGATTTAATTCATTGGTCTGGCTCTCGTCAATTTATTTGAGCCACATTTATGAAAATTTTGGTGCCGTGACTCGGATAGAGGCAATCTGGTGTGAAGCCCCACACAGGGGAGGTGCCCCGCTGTATAGTGGCCCCTGCTTGGGTGCTATCTCACCATACCCTCTACCGACGAATCCTAAATTCGACAGCAAGCAAAAGAAAGCCGGCAACCCCGTAATCTTTGTGCACGAAGCTCCGAACGAAGACGCAGGAGTGCGTAAGTATAGGCCGGTTACCCGTTCGGTTTGGGCTGGGTATCCCGGAGTGTGCCTGTGTGAGACGTCCAGTTAGGGAGAAATGAGTGCGGACCCCTTAGTAATGCGGTTCCCATCTCCCGTGAGGGACTGGGCCACGAGCAGGGGGCAAAAAGACTGTGTGTGTGTGAGAAGGCACTCTGGAAGATGGGACAGAAGAAAAGCAAGCCTTCTGATTCCATGAGGGGGTCGGAGCTTAAGGCTAAGCTACCCCAGATACTGCCGGATAGTCCGTTGGGATTGATGATTAAATATTGGGATGACTACCCTTCTAGGCGGGGTAAGGACAAAGTAAAAATGGTACATTATTGTATGGAAGTTTGGGAAGGTAAGCAGATTAGAGGTGATCATTTATATTGGCCCATATTTGGGTCCTTTGAGGACTGGATCTGTCAGGCTTTAAATATTTATGTTAACACAATTAACCATTTAGTTTGGAGGAAAGCGAGTATGCAAGTTTATGGATAGGGTCAGAGACTAGGACAAATTTATATCCTTTAAAAGAAAGAAAAGGGGGGGCAAAGAAGAAGACGTGGAGTGAGGATGAAATCCCCATTTTGCCTCCCCCTTATATACCACCACCACCGCCACCGCAGCCCTCTCCTCCTCCAACAGCTCCAGACTACCCCAGTGATTCAGATTCTACCCCTAGTTCCCCCGAGGAGAACAGGCGGGTGACCCGGAGCCAAAGTAGGGCAAGGGAAAGCAGGGGTAATCTATATCCCCTCCGAGAGGTTGCAATGGGAGGAGCCCAACCTGGTATGGGATATGTCTCTGTCCCTTTAAACTCAGGAGACGTTAGAGACTTTAAGAAGGAAATGGGTAACTTATTAGAGGATCCCCTGGGAGTTGCAGAACGAGTAGACCGGTTTTTGGGGCCCAACGTTTACACCTGGGATGAACTGCAGGCCATATTGGGTATTTTGTTCACGGCAGAAGAAAGGGATATGGTCCGGAGGGCCGGAATGAGAATTTGGGACCAGCAGCATCAGCAAGGTCCTGCGGCAGATGTTAAGTGGCCCCTCAAGAGACCTAATTGGAATAATCAAAATGAAATGGATAGAGGCCATATGCAGGATTTAGGGACTATCATAGTTCAGGGGATAAGGGAATCGGTCCCTAGGGGACAAAATATTAACAAAGCCTTCAGTGAACACCAGAAGAAGGATGAAACCCCTACGGAATGGTTAGAGAGACTTAAAAAAATCTCCAACTTTATTCAGGGCTAGATCCTAGTACTCCGGTAGGGCAAGCCTTACTAAAACCACAATTTGTAGCTAAATCATGGATGAATATTAGGAAGAAGCTGGAAAAAATAGAAGATTGGCAGGACCATGGTTTAGATGAACTACTGAGAGAAGCTCAGAAGGTATATGTTCGAAGGGAAGAGGAGATGCAAAAGAAGCAGGCTAGAATGCTGGTAGCGGTAGTCAGAGAAGGACAGAGGGTACCCCCTCCTAGGAAGGGGCCTGAATCCCGACAAATGGTATCGGGACCCCGGAGGCCTCCAAGGGAAAAAGAGCGAGGAACGGTGCTTTGTTTCTATTGTGGAGGAAAAGGACATGTTAAGAAAGACTGTAGAAAGAGGATGATGGATGAGAAGATGTTCAAGGAAGATTAGGGGCGTCGGGGGCTCTATGTGCTGGGGACTCAAGAAAGAACAGAGCCCTTGATAAAATTAAAAGTGGGTCCCTGGCAACAAGAAGTTGAGTTCCTAGTGGACTCAGGAGCGGAAAGATCGACTATTCAAAAATTGCCCCGAGGATGTAAGATATCCCCGGAGACGGTACAGGTTATTGGAGCAAAAGGAGAACCTTTTGGAGTACCTGTAATAAAGGATATACTTTTTGAAACGCATTCTAAAGCGGGGGTGGGGTCCCTGCTGTTAGTGCCTGAAGCAAACTCTAATTTATTGGGCAGAGATCTAATGATTTAATTAGAGATTAGTTTAGAGGTTCAGGATGAAGCATTGAAGATTAAACTGTGCCCACTGCGAGTAACAGATGAAGAAAAGATAAACCCTGAAGTATGGTATACCCTGGAAACGGTAGGCAAATTGGATATTGAACCGTTTTCAGTCACGATAAAGAACACAGAAATACCAGTAAGGGTAAAACAATACCCTTTGTCTAAAGAAGGGAGACAGGGTTTGAAGCCCAAAGTCCAGAGGTTACTTGAGAAAGGATTACTGGAACCTTGTATGTCTCCCTTTAACACTCCCATCCTGCCCGTAAGGAAAGCAGATGGAAAATACAGGTTAGTGCATGATCTATGAGAAATCAATAAAAGAACAGCAGCTAGATTCCCTGTAGTGGCAAATCCTCACACTCTGTTAAGTCAATTAGGTCCTGATGAGCAGTGGTACAGTGTAATAGATCTTAAGGATGCCTTTTGGGCATGTCCTCTGAGAGAAGATTGCAGAGACTATTTTGCCTTTGAATGGGAGGACCCGGATACCCATAGAAAACAACAATTACGGTGGACAGTGCTGCCTCAGGGGTTCACAGAATCTCCGAACTTATTTGGACAAGCCTTGGAACAAATTTTAAAAGGCTATGAGTTAAGTGAGGGTGTCACACTGGTTCAATATGTAGATGATTTACTTTTAGCTGGGAAAAGTGAGGAGAAAATCCGACAGGAGAGCATTAAATTATTAAATTTCTTCAGCCTACAGGGATTGAAGGTATCAAAGTCAAAAGTGCAATTTGTTGAGGAAGAAGTAAAATACCTGGGACATAGACTAATCAAAGGAAGAAAGAAGTTAGACCCCGAGAGAGTAAATGGCATACTATCACTATCAGGACCTAAAACTAAGAGGCAAGTTAGACAGCTGTTAGGGCTCTTTGGTTATTGTAGGCAGTGGATTGAAGACTACAGCAAAAAGGTGAAATTCCTCTATACTACGCTGACTAAGGATGGATTATTAAAGTGGACAGCAGATGATGAGGGGTAATTAGAAGCATTAAAAGCGGACTTAGTTAACGCCCCAGTTTTAAGCCTTCTGGATGTAAAGAGACCATTTTATTTATTCATCAATATTGATGAAGGAACTGCATTCGGGGTTTTGGCTCAGGAATGGGCAGGAGGAAAGAAGCCGGTGGGATACCTCTCTAAGCTTTTAGACCTTGTGAGTAGAGGATGGCCTACCTGTTTACAGGCGATAGTGGCTGCAGCTCTCCTAGTAGAAGAAGCACATAAAATCACCTTTGGAGGAGAACTAAAGGTACTGTCGCCACATAATATCAGGGGTATATTACAGCAGAAAGCCGATAAATGGATAACAGACGCCCAGCTTATGAAATATGAAGGCATTTTAATCTCCTCTCCTAAATTAGAACTTTAAGTAACAAACTTACAAAATCCAGCACAATTCTTATATGGAGAGCCAAGTGAAAGTTTGACTCATGATTGCCTGTGCAACATTGAGGAACAGACAAAGATTAGACCAGACTTAGAAGAAGAGGAGCTAGGGGAGGGAGAGAAGCTGTTTGTAGACGGATCTTCCCGGGTAGTCGAAGGGAAACGAAAATCAGGGTATGCAATAGTTGATGGGAAGGAATTCAAGGTAATAGGGTCAGGACCCCTAAGCCCCAGTTGGTCTGCTCAGGCATGTGAATTATATGCAGTATTAAAGGCTTTACAGTTATTAAGAGGAAAAGCTGGAGCCATATATACGGATTCAAAATATGCTTTTGGAGTAGTGCATACTTTTGGGAAAATATGGGAAGAAAGAGGGTTAATAAATTCACAAGGAAAAGGGCTTATACATGAAACACTCATTACTCAAACTCTTCAGGCTTTAAGGTAACCAAGGAAAATAGCTGTAGTATATGTAAGAGGACATCAGAAGGGATTATCTCCCACAATAAGAGGAAACAATTTAGCAGACATGGAAGCAAAGCGGGCAGCGCTCTTAACAGTATCTATAACTCATCAGAGAAAAGGTCTACGAGATCAGCAGCCCAAGAATAGGGAACCTCAAGCAGTAGTGTTCACCACACAAGAAAGAGAAAAACTTAAACAGATGGGAGTAAAAGTCAGGGAGAATGAAAATTACCGGATGGCAGAATAATACTACTGAAAACTTTGGCTTGGAAAGTTATGAAAGAATTCCACAGGGCCACACACTGGGGAGCCCAAGCCCTAATAGATCAGTTTGCCCTAAAATATATGTGTATTGGAGTTCATAACGTTGCAAAACAGGTGATAGGAGGTTGCTTGACTTGCCAACGTGTGAATAAACAACACCTCCAAAGGCAATACCTGGAGGGCGGGAATTGGCGACCCGTCCTTTCACTAGAATACAGGTAGATTTTACTGAACTGCCTAGGGTAGGGAGATATAGGTATTTATTAGTAATAGTAGACCATTTGACACACTATGTAGAAGCATTCCCTACTGCTAGAGCCACAGCCAAAAGTGTAGTGAAAATA
The DNA here is from genome assembly GCF_033815535.1 of Pezoporus flaviventris. Classification (NCBI taxonomy): domain Eukaryota; kingdom Metazoa; phylum Chordata; class Aves; order Psittaciformes; family Psittacidae; genus Pezoporus; species Pezoporus flaviventris. The sequence continues at coordinate 2,153,572 of NW_026892562.1, forward strand.
TTACTGGAGAATATAGTCCCAAGGTATGGGATTATAGGAGTCATTGACTCCGATAGGAGTCCTCATTTCATTTCCAAAACAGTTAGGGAAGCGTTAGCTCCTATGGGGACAAAGTGGGAGTACCATACCCCGTGGTATCCGCAAAGCTCTGGACGAGTGGAAAGAATGAATGGGGAAATTAAGAAACAGTTAACAAAAATTATGTTAGAAACTAAAACTTCCTGGGTAAAGAGTTTACCTCTAGCATTATCAAATGTGAGAACTCAGCCAAGAACTGATGTAGGGATATCACCCTTTGAAATGTTGTATGGAATGCCAAATGATATGGAACTCCCAGCCGAACACCCGAAGGTAGAGGATGAACATCTTAAACCTTACATCGTACATTTAATGCAGAGAAGGGAAGAATTGTGCAAACGGGGTATGATAGCCCAGAGACCACCTCTAAATACGTTTATACACTCCATTAAACCAGGGGATAAAGTATTAATTAAAACATGGAAAGAGGCATCTTTAACTCCTCTATGGGAGGGACCATTTCTTGTTTTACTCACCACAGAAACAGCGATTCGTACGGCCGAACGTGGATGGACCCATGCAACACGCATCAAGGGACCAATTCAAGATATACAGTGGAAAGTGACCAGCCAACCTGGGGACCTTAAGATCACCTTAAAGAAAGGGACATAAAATATAATTAAAACGCGGCTGCGGGAAGGTCCAGAGATGTTGTGAGGAACCCCATAAGACATTATATACTTAGATTTGACAAACGAGTCCTGTTAGAAGGAATATATAGAACTTCCGCAGGAAGGGTAGTAACTTTGGATTGGGAACAACCACCTGTGGAAAGATTGCATATTGAAAAGACCTTCCATAATACCCTGTGTCTGTGGAAAGGTTCAAATCTTCCGATCTAATCAGGGAGTACACACCAGAGGTAGTTGGGATTGAACAATTGAAATTTGCAAAATTCGACTGGAAATTGATTTTTGGGAATCAGAAAATTGGTGGGCTCATAAGTGCCTTTAAGAGCAGCTACCTATATCCAAAAGGGGAGGCAATTGAAACAAGGGGAACATATACCCGAGAGCCCTAACACTCTGCCCTCAAGGATATTAGGATTCAACTATGGCCGAGCCCCTGAAGACTGCGACTGCTGCTGAGAAGAAAAATGACCTCAGTGCTCCAGGCAACGGAGTAGGCAATGGAGGCAGAGACGTACTAAGGTGGTGATATAGAGGAGCCATAGTTACCAAAAGTTTAGGGTGGAAAGAGGCGATGGGCCAGGTGGGTAGTAAGACCCCTACCAAATTTCAAGGGAAGAATTGGAAATCTGGGTTTATGAGAGGAGGTAACCCACCTCTCCACCTATCTATTGGATATGGGGATGGACATTAATCCCGGTAAAAGGATATGTCCATCAACCTTTCAAGTGGACCTTGTATAGATGGGAAGATCAACGAGCAGTCCAAAATGTAATCACATCAGGAGGACCCACTTTTGCTGCTAGCCTCTGCCAACTAGTACCTAGAAGCCCGTGTTTAGATCGTGTGGGATTTTACTTCTGCCCAAGTTCGAATCCAGGAAGAGGATATTGTAATCACCCCGGGGAATATTATTGTGCCTACTGGGGATGCGAAACAATAGCCTCAGATTTGGTCCCTGGAAATCCAGACAAGTTTTTAAGGGTACAATGGGGGCCTTATGGATGCACCCCTCTGGAAAAAAAATTGGAATGGAGGAGTAGTATTGGCTCCCCATGGGAGAATCAAACTGGGGAACTGTCAGCATCTTATGATTAATGTAATGAACCCTTTTGACCAAGGGTGGATAACCGGGAAAACCTGGGGGATACGATATAAGGAACCAGGAGCCAATAGCGGGGGCCTCATTTTAATAAAGAAGGAACCGATCCCACAAGATCCTAAACCCGTAGGACCTAACAACGTATTAGCAGAAAAACCATCAGAGGAAATTCCTAAAATAGACAAACTGGGGGTTAAAAATGACACAATAATTTCCAACAACTCAATGATTCTCATATTAAATGACACTCAAAATCCTAAGGACAGTAATGGAGACAACTTTCTTTGGAAATTAATGAAAGCTAGTTACCAGTTGTTAAATGCCACCAATCCCAACCTAACCGAACATTGCTGGCTATGTTATGGAATAAAGCCTCCTTTTTATGAAGCAGTGGGAGTTACTACAAAGGCTAGGCGTGTAAATGGTTCTAATCCAGCAGAATGTACATGGGGAAAGGAAAATCAAGGGATAACATTGGATCAGGTCACTGGAAAGGGCAGATGTGTAGGAAAAATTCCAAAACATCAGGAACATCTATGTGAAGTTAATACAATTGCTGCTAAACAGGAAAAAACCAGCTAAGTGGTTATGACCAGCCAAAAACGCCAAGTGGGTTTGCTCAAACATAGGTGATCATACTGGAATTGTAAGAGATACCATGACCAAGCTACGAGGAGGTCTAGAAAAAAAAAAAGGGAGCGAGAAGCCCAACAAAGTTGGTATGAGTCATGTTTTAATTACTCTCCATGGTTGACTACATTACTGTCTACCATTGCAGGGCCCTTAATATTGGTAATTCTGGGACTAACTTTTGGCCCCTGTGTGTTTAACAAAGTGATTGCAATTGTAAAAAGCAGGCTAGAGGCCGCCCACTTGATGCTCATTAGGGCTCAATACCAGCCACTAGATAAGGAATCTGCAGTAAAAGATGCCTTAATTTTAAGCCACGCGGCACTCCAAAGATTTGATGAACAAAATGGTAAACAGAAAAAGGGGGGATTGTAATGAGTAAATTCCTGTTTGTTAATCAAATCTTGCTTGCTTAGGAGTTACTTGCTTAGAGTTACTTGCTTGCTTAATAGGTTACTGGAAAATTACGGCACTTTGACATGTTGCTTATAGACCGCAGGTATCCGTTAAAGTAAACGATGTATGGGGAAGGCGATAAGGAGCCTTTCTCCCCACACCCACCGGGAGACAGAATGAAACCCCGGAGGAGATAAGGATCCTTCCTCCCCACACCCACCGGGAGACAGAATGAGACCCCTTATCTAACACCCACCGGGAGACAGAATTTGAGCCACATTTATAACATCTAAGACAGTGAACAACAAACACAGGTAAGACTGGTGAGTGCCTGAACTCTTGTGTTTAAGCTGAAATCCTTTGCTGGAGCGGACATACAAAGTTTAAACTGAAAGGGGCAGGAATTGCTTCCTGAGCCTGGGGGGGAGGGTACATGACCATAGCTGACCACAGCTCAGGCTTGACTGGAGTACAAAAGGAGCCGTTTCGAGTCGGTCCTGCTTGAAGCAGCGGAGCTGCAGTTGGGGACTCTCCCGTTGGGTCGGGGCAGCGACCAAGGTAACTCCGTGAGGTTGAGAGCTCTCCCTTCATGAGGTGAGTGCACGTTTCGAATCACTGGCCATAAACTTTAACAATCAGCAGTGTAGTGACGAATCCATTGGAGATCCCGAGCCTGTCGCTGATGTTGGTGGAGCTTTAATTGAGTTTGAACAGTAAATGGTGTTTAGCCTCAGTTTATCGGTAGGACCTGCAGCACCTCCCGTGCACGTTTTGGCTCGGGCGGAGACGTGACACAAACGGTCATCCCAGGGTGGAAGCGGGGCTGGGTTGATACGAAGCACGGCGTGGGCTGGTCGGACAGGCCAGTCGGAAACCGCGGCCCTGCCGGGACCTCAAGCCGCCCCAAGAAAGGGCGGGACAGGCCTGGGGTGCAGGCAGTGACACTGGGCAGAAGCCATTACAGGAGGCAGGCCACCCCGCTGTGAGGTTCGGGCCGTCGGTCCGCTTGTGAGGTGCTGGCGCACATACAGGGCTATACCTCAGTTGTGTTTCTTTGTGCAGTGACTGCATGGATGCTCCAGTAGAAGCTAATGAGGTGCTCAGCAGATGTTTCTAGGGCAGACCTTTCTCTACCTCATTCCAGCTGCATGCTGGTGTGATGTATTAGAGGATAATAAATACGTGAGAGAGCAAGATTACATGGGAAGAATGCAATTGAGTCTGTTTTGGTGATGTTGCATTGATCATTTATTGATACTTAGAGATTAATTTAATTCATCTGTGTTTTCTTGTGCACTGGACTTTTACAATGACCTCTTAATGTGCTTGATTCAGCAGCCTTTGAGTTCTCAGAGCTCAGGGAAATTTGTCAGAAAAGAATCCTTAGGAGTAATTTTGTTCTTTTTTAGTTGTATAGAATATGGAATGAATAGAAGACCTCCTCTTTGAAGGTGGAAAAGCACATGCATTTAGTCTAATGCTCTAAAGTCCTGTGCTCTTGCAATATCCCAAGATTTTAACAGACCAGTTTTCATCTTCACAACCACTCCCCATCTTTTGCACCTTTAAAAAGCAAAATTAGAATTTGCGCTACCTTTCCATTCTCCAGTGGCAGTTGGTATGAAACATTTAACTGCTCTCAATTTTGTTACCACAGGAGACAAGACTGTGTTAAACACAGTGTCCATTTTTGCAGCCTGACTGTTGGGGATCAGAAATCTGCCATCTCCAAGCAGAAAGTAAAGGTTGTTTAGTGTGACATTAAGTTGGCTGAAGTTGCTCCAGTGTGAAGATGTTGTCTTTTTGGAAAACCCAGGAACAGTTGGAGAGAGAGAAGGAAAATTTTCTTTGCAGAATGTTTAATCATTACTGCTTTTGCTTGCCTTTGAGCATTTGCACACATTATTCGGTAATTAGCAGATTTAATTGCTTTCTGACACTGAGGATTAAGTAGCCTGCTCATCTCTCCACTCTGAGACACATTACTGTGCACTTGACAAGGTCAGTTGAGTCCATTTCAGTACTATTGCTCAGCTATTTCCCTTTTACTAAGTGAATATTCCAGGTTGAGCAAGAACATGGCACATTTCAAGGGTTCCTAAGGCTCCTTTTTGTCTCAGGATAATCACACCCAGACCTTTCACTTTGGAAGTTATTGCTTATAGTAATACATGCCCAACCAACAAAGCTCACAAATTGGTGTTCAGTACTTTTTTTCTGTCACACTGGCAATAAATAACAATTACAGAAAGCATGATTATAGAATCACTTGATTGTAGAATCAGAAACCAGAATTCAGCTACTGTGTTAAAGCCTGTGAACTCAGGTGAGTTTTTTAACTTTCCTTTAGTTTCTCAAGTCAGGTATGATCATTGCTACCTTTTATTTACCTTAGTATTTACAACCATTTGCATGTTGCTTTCATCAGTCTTGAAGCCACTAGCAGCTGAAAGAAAAATCCTGGGTTTTAGTAGGTGCTTTTCTGAGTTTCTGCAGTTAACTTATTGGACTGGAATTTCTGATTATGGTGCTTATTCCCAGATACATGCCTGTATGCCTCTTTCATATTACCCAGCACATGCACTGGAGTTGAATACTGACTGGCTAAGTTTGTTGCAATCAGTGGATGTCTATATGGTGTCAAGTTATACTATAAAGAGGACTGTTTTCCTTGTTCTGAAATATACGGAGGTACTGTTGAAACACAAAGTACTGAAACAAATGCTTTCTACTGGAAAAAAAAAAAAAAAAGCAACATAGGTAATGGTTTAATTTACCTCTCAAAAAAACCACTGGGATTTGCGTAAGAGACAACTACAAAGGCTTTATTACTTCTGTGCATCATTTGAAGTGGCAAGGGCAAACCCAACAACAGAATATTCTTTACTCACAAAGGCAAAATCTGAGCAATTTTAATTTTAATTTTTTTTTTTTTTTTTGCCTTTAATCTCTTCATGGTGGAAAAATAATTCGACACTGGGCTTATTAAGAAGGTCTGTGGATGGTGAAAATATACGTGGATTTGGAAAGCAAACAAATTAATGGAAGAAAAATCCATCTGGAACTTTAAATACAAAATCTCCATCTCTAGTTGTAAAAGTTTCCCCACAAGGTAAACTGCTGGATTCTGGAATAATATTCAGAGCACTCCTTCTCTTCTCACTCTAATTTTATACTCTCAACAGAATGCTGTGGACTGTTTTGTTCAAAGAATGCTGATTTAAATAGGCCAAATTTTCCACATACTTGCAAATCACCTGGAAAAAGCTTTTCAGAATAGTTTAGATGAAGACCATCTTCACAGAATGATAGACTTGATAAAAGTCAGTGGGTAGTAAAATGAATAATAAAGCTTAGTGTAGAAGGATATCATGTAACATCAAAAATAATGGGTTCAGAGCTCATCATTACTGCTCATGGCTGAGATCATGGAATTATGACCCACGGATCCATAAAAGCATCAGTTTACTGTTTAGCAATTGTGAGAAAGCAATCAAATGTTATAAGTTATTAAAAAAAAATAGCGAACAAAATATGGTTTAACCATTTCTTGAATAGTCTCTGCTTAATGTAGGAAATAAAACTCTTATTGTCCTTACACTTCTTCCTGAGTATGTGTGTTGGCCATCATGGAGGCAGCTATTATTATTCTATCATAAGCCAGTACTACAACGTACAACAAAATTATTGTCTTAGCCCAGGCCCCAGGTATGATAAATATAACCCCAGGGAGCACACACCATGAATAAGGTATGGGATAATGCAACCCTGAGAACAAGCACAGCAACTCTTGAGAGCAAATAAATCAACACTGTAACAGTGACTATTAAACCAATACATTGAATGCTTATTAACAGGTTTGTTTTAACATGTTCTGGTCATATCTCTCCTTATGTCAGTCCTTCGTGATGCACATTAGGTGCCAAGAGAGGACTGTCCTGGTTTAACCCAGCTGGCAACTCAGTACCGTGCAACCACTTGCTCACTCTCCTCTCACTCTGATGGGATGGGGAGAACGGGAAAAAGTAAAACCCACAGGCTGAGATGAGAGCATTTTAATAATTAAAGTGTAATAATAGTAATAGTAATAATAATGATGATGAGAGACAGAGGAATGAAACCCAAGTGATGTGCAACAAAATTGCTCACCACCCGCTGACCCGAGCAGTGATCAGTCCCTTCTGGGTGATTCCCCCCAGTTTATATACTGGGCATGATGCGCTGTGGTATGTAATATCTCTTCAGCTAGTTTGGGTCAGGTGTCCTGTCTCTGCTCTCTCCCAGCTTCCCGTGCCCCTGCTCACTGGCAGAACACAAGAAACTGAAAAGTCCTTGATCAGAGTAAGTGCTACTGAGCAACAGTTAAGCCAATCAGCCTTGTTCTCAGACTGAAGCCAAACCACAGCACTGCATCAGCTACTGGGGGGAAAATTAACTCTATCCCAGCCCAAACCAGGGCAAAGATGTTGATTTTTGTCAATAAGCATACAATTTGATATCTTGTCTTTGACATTAACAGCCATTCTTGTTTTGCTCTCAAAAGTCTGTAATAGCACAAGAACCCAAAGTTAAAATTTCAACCTCTTATGTGCAGTTGGGTGCATAATTCCTCCATGGTTATTCTGATTATTATTCTCATCCTCTCAGGTTCTTCACCTTGAGCTAATGTATGTCAGTGCTATGGGAAATCCATGGGACAAAAATTGTTCTGCTGCCACAGTTACTGTTGATTGATGTACAAAGTCTAAATATCAGGTAGGATGGATAAAGAGATTAAAGGAATAAAAACTCATCTGGTTTTGGATATCTGCAAAATTGTTTGCAAAAATAGATGTGATCTGTGTGGAAGAAGAAAGCTTGTTTACTGAGTGCTGAATAATACTTATTTTTGGCGTAATTAGCTGTAGCATCTGCATCTGATATTGGCTGCATGGAGTTTGAGCAACAATAGCAAAAGTTCTCGGGAAGTTCTGTTTAAAAAAAAAAAAAGGTTAAAAAAAATGTATCCAGTATTTGGGATGTTTTGGATTCCTCATTTTTGCACTTAATGAAGCCTTAACCTCATGTCACAAAAGCGGTTATAGTGGTGGGCAGAACAAAGAAGTGAAATGGTGAAAAGGAAACAGTAGAACAAAACTAACAGTAAATATTAAGCGTCTGTGGATAAAACAGAGAAATTTAAAGATGTCAGTTTTTCTGCTTTCTCTGAATAAGACAGATTAGAAGGATTGGTTACAGCAAAATAAGAATCTGTGCCATTTTAGTGGCAGAAATATTATTTATTCACATTTTTTGATTGGTCTGCAAATTCAGGTTGGCTGTCTAATGCAAAAGAGTCTTCTCAGAGGAGACCAGTGTACTCACTTCGGATAGACAGACAGGTAAGATAGATATTCTGATTTATTCCAAGGAATAAAATCTGGTTGATGGGTTATTATCTACTTAGCTTTCCAGTACTTCATGATATTCCTATGTTGCTATAACATTCAATTTATTTTTTTTATTTTCTTTAATATAACATCTCTTATTATTGAGTTTATTCCCTAATTACTATATAATTTTTTCCTAAATATTATAAACTATTTGCAAAAAAAAACAAACCATGAAAGAAAGAGATTCGGCTGGTGGAGTTGCATTTCATCCCACTTCAGATGTACTTAGTTGTCTCTCTTTCTTTAGGGTTTCCCAGCTTGATTTCAGCACCAAGTATAAATAGATAACCTTAGCATATTCAAAGTAGTTACGCAATGAAAGATGTTTCCCTTTTATCAATTTAGGAGTATGTGCTACATGCAAGCCGCCAGAAACTGAAGGGTTAAACAACGGTGGTAAGGTCTTCCTTACTACAGGAGAATTCAAGCACTCCAGAGTGGGACATATTGAGAGGCGAGAATGAGACTGGGCTGAGAAATGACAGAGATGGGAGGGAATATCTTCATAATATATGCTCTACAGAAATTCTACTTTCCAGACAGCCTCTAGATGACTAAACCTACCATAAAATTATAACAAACCTTTGGTCTAATGTACAGAAGTGGCTCCTGCAAGTCCAAGTGTGCCAGAATTTGAACAACATACATATAATTTGTTTCATCTCTTCCTGTGTTTTAAAATTGTTCAGGTGTCAGGGAAAAAGGGACACTAGAACTTCAGGGTCAGTTTTTTGTTTCTACTCATTATTTTGCTACTGTGAAGGTGATAACAATGAATTTTCTTTACTAGCAGTAAACACTCTCCTTTTCATAGAATGACGGAATGGTTTGGGTTAGAAGGGACATTAAAGATTATATAGCTCCACCCCCCCTGCCATGGGCAGGGACACCTTTCACTAGACCAGGTTGCTCCAAGCCCCGTCCAGCCTAGTCTTGAACACTGCCAGGGATGGGGCAGCAACAGCTTCTCTGGGCACCCTGTGACAGCCCCTCAGCACCCTCACAGGGAAGAACTTCTGCCTAAGACCTTATCTCAATCTCCCCTCTGTCAGTTTAAAGCCATTGCCCCTTGTCCTGTCCCTACAGGCCCTGGTCCAATGTCCTTCTCCCGATTTCTTTCTGTCACAAATATTTGGAGAGTACAAGTTCCTTCTTTTGCATACTCACATTTTGATACATGGAATGGCTGCATTATTAAGTAACTGCTCAGGTATTTTGAGAACAGTGTGAATTTTTTTCTTGCATATCATGGGGAGCATTAAAGCTTTAAGCTTTTCACCTTAGAAGCTATCAAATGGGTTTTTAATCAGGGTAATTGCCAGCACACAGAAGCAGTCAGAAGAGCTATGACACTAAAGTGCATTAAAATGGAGAGAGTGGAAAATTGTCAGTAAGGAATTTGGCCATAAAGATTTCTTAACTAATGCACGTGTTCAGATATGCAGGACTTGATCCACCAAACGCAAAGTTGCTCCACATGTAATCATTAAACTCTTCCTGGTGGGAAAAAAATGCATATGATAGTCCCTCTGAGTGTTGCATTTTCAGTCCCATTATAAGATTAGTTGTAATATTTCCCGTTACATGATAAATTGGGAAATAAAAATATCAACAGATTACTGATATTTTTTCTCCTGCTAATCCATTTGTCTGACCTTCCTTGTACACAAATAGCAGCATTTTCCCCAGCAGCCCAGATTCAAAAATGGATTAGAGACAAAGCACCAGAATTAAGAACCTGAAGAATCAAAACAGAACATTTATCAACTACGCATCCCTGTGACCTTGCCCTTCACAGAATGTGTGTCGGTTCATTATATGTCACAGATATGAACACAGAGCGTAGACTTTACTCAAGATCAACATTGTGAGCTGTGAAAAAAAATAGAGCCAAAGGGTTTTTTATGTTTTCTAGCGAAATATCAAGCTAAAATTCATATCAGGATTAGTATAGGGGTATGATCCTCTATCACAGCAGCCACCAAATCTCTTGGAAAAAAATTTTCTCTGATGAGTAGCTGTCTATGTCAAGAGATGAGCAAACCCAGAGCAGCAGACCATTTGCAGATATATTCCTATCAGATACTTGACATGCAACTAGAAATCGGGATAAAGGGGTGGTATTAGTATCAATGACAGGTTGACTTTCTCACTGTCTGTATCCCTACATTGCAGAGAGGAGTAAGGGCAAGAGGGCTTTTCTGCAGCACAAGAAATTAAGCTAGTCAAATAATGTAAAGGGTACACTAATTCCTGTTGGATATTTGTATGTTTCTTCTCAGACAGGTAGCTACATACTTTTGGGACTACCATCTGCTATTCCGAAGAAGAGCTTTTTTGCTTCTGACTGGTGATCTCGTAGCTTTCCACCCATTGACAAATCTAAAGGCAATGACATGTAACAGCTGTCTGTTTTAAATGAGAGTTACTTCATGAAGGGCTGAGATGGACATTTAGTGGCTCAGTTAGGACTCTTGCCAGGTCATTTTACTACCTCCGAGGTTAAGAATTTCTGTCTGTCACTGGATCTTGGCTTACTGAGAGGAGGAGAATCGGGAGAGAAGTAGATACACGAAAGTAAGGTAAGAGTATCCCCATACCTTGGGCTTCCACTAAGTGGATGATAACAGTTCTGTAATGATACATTTAGCATCTTGTCTAAGTTGTAAGCTCTCTATATAAAGGACATATCTTTTTTGTCAGTGTTTGTGCAGCATCAGTGCAAGTTAATTAATGAAAGCAACAACTGTTGAAGAGCTAAGACATCCAAAAGGAATAGACGAGCTAGTGCTGCAGCCCAGGACTAGCTACTGTCTGAACTAAACCCTCATGTGCATCCTTTATTTTTAGAAAGTTTCTTTAAAAGAATTTTCTTTGAGAAGGCATCAGTGTGTGTACTTGAGCTAACCTTTTTCATCTTGCATAAGCACATACAGATGCTCTTTGGTGTCATCAACCTTTGTTTATATTCTGCATTGCTTGAGGAAACACACAAAGACCTTGCAGAATTGCCTAACGTAAATGCTGCTGAACTGTCCTGATACTTGCATAGATGCTGTGAGGGCATGGAGATGCTGTGAGGGCTGGAGCAGCTCTGCTCTGGAGACAGGCTGAGAGAGCTGGGTTTGTTCAGCCTGGAGAAGAGAAGGCTCCATTAAGGGGAGACCTTAAAGCAGCTCCCAGTGCCTATGGGGGGCGTACAAGAAAGCTTGGAGAGGGCCTTTGGACAAGGGGAATGGCTTTAACCTGCCAGAGGGTAGATTGAGATGAGCTCTTAGGCAGAAGTTCTTCCCTGTGAGGGTGCTGAGGTGCTGGCATGGGTTGCCCAGAGAAGCTGTGGCTGCCCCATCCCTGGCAGTGTTCAAGGCCAGGTTGGATGGGGCCTGGAGCAGCCTGGTCTCATGGAAGGTGTCCCTGCCTGTGGCATAGGCAGGGGTAAATGATGGGGTTAGTGGACCTTTCCTTCCTTTACCTTAGCAGTTTATTGACTTTAGCGATCATCTTACCTACTACTGACCCAAACAGTAATTTTTCACTCTGAAGACAGAGGTTTGGATATGAACTTCTTTACAGACAGCACAGAGAGTTCTGAAATCTTTTTTTCTTGATATCACCTTAGAGATTGTGCCTAATGAAAATGTAGGCCTTAATCTAGTAATCACTATCAGAGAGTTTCACATTTTTAATCATTTAAAGAGGTCATTTAAATATTATCTGTCCTCTGAATATTTGATGCCCATTAAATGTTCCTTGGAAAAGTAAAAATAACACTCATATTTGTTAAAGGATTTTGGCAGCAGTAATACTGCCAGAATGTCTTTCACTTCTCCTAGAACTAGTAATACATCCTCTTTCTGCAGGCTCATCTCACCCTAAGTATTAAAAAGACACATTCCCAGAAATGGAGGACAGACTATCTGAATAAGGTCAGAGGAGGCAGAATCGGAAGCAAAGCCACAAGGGAGAACTGTGGGAAATAATTCTATCCAATTTCTTTTCTAAGAGGAATCTATTGTGAAATTTTACAGTGGGAAAATACATTCTGTATTCAAAGTGCTAATGCCTAAACAAAAGAATCCCCACTTCAGGTTGCAGAATACTTGAAAAGTGAGATAAAGGAACAGAACACAGTGGCCAAAACCATGATAAGTATTCCATTAATTCCATTCTCTTCTCATTTCCTCATCCCACTATACATATGCCTGTAGATCTGAACACACACACTTCACTTAGCCCAGTTAGTTTCATTTACTTATGTAATGTGAAGTTATACTAGCATAATCCCCTATTTAACAATTGCTGTGTTAACAATTACTGATTTGTGTATATTTGTAGGCCTGTTGACCTTCTGTCTCAACAATTTTGGCAGCCCAAATCTCCACAGGATAACAGTCATACAATAAGAAAAGATTTTCATTTTGTCATTATAAAATGTATTGCCCTTGTTGTATTCTGATGCTATGCCAAAAGCACTTCCATTTTAATTTATCTAAAACTGTGTATTATGTTATGTAAGGCTGATGTAACCTCTCTTCATTCCTCTTTAATGATAACCACTAAAAACCTTATAGTTCTTCCATTATCTGTTCAGTTTCTGACATCTTTTTTACTGAATTATTCATCTGCCCTCTACTTTTAAAATTGCTTTCTCGTGATTGATTTCCACTCTAAGCAGAGAAGCTAAGAATTTCTTAGGTGCTGTATCAGTAAAGGATTTCCCTTCTTCAGTCTGGAAGCAGCTGTAACAACCTTTAATACTCACAGTCATTAACTGTGTGTCTTGGGTGTGCAAATGCAGCAAAGCTGCTATTCCTTTCCTAATGTTTCCTGCAGGGGCTGTAATGTGAGTTTATGCTTAGTTATGTTAGTGAAGTTGGGGAAATTAAATGTTTACCACCAGGAGATATATGGTTAAATGTCAGTTATTAGCATGCTCATATGCCTTCTTTGCAACATCAAGAAATGGCATTTATCACCTCAGGAGAAGGCTCATTAAGCCAGAGAACTTTGTTTCAGTTCTCAAACAGCTTGCACTGCGTGACTATCCATTATGCATAATCCATTCTGATTCAAAATGGTACAGGAAAACAAGAGCAAGGGAGAGACAGGACTGGAGGAGCAATAGAGCCATGGATTAAAGGCACATACATTATTCAGACTTTTCTCTGATTCCAGTTTCAGTGGAGAACTGAACTAAATGTTTCTGAGCTTTCATAGTTGAGGTATGAAATAGAGTTCTTCCTGCCCAGAGAGGTAGAGTGTCTTGTCAGAATGGTAACCAGCCAGTATGAGTGAGTTATATGAATACCGGAATTAAGTGAATACCAGCATGAGCTTGTTCTCCTTATAACTTGATGCATAACAGACCACTTTTTTCCTTATTTTTTGTAAGGAACTTTTATCACTCACATTTCTGAATCTTGTGGCTGTTTGTTTCATATGCATGAATATGTTAGTAGTTGTGGCTCAGAACTTTGATCAATTAGTAGAGCTACTCTGATGTGACTCTGAAATTGAAGCTGCAGTGAGCTATACAAGGGCTTACCTACAGATCTGTAAAAGAGAGGGGAAATCCCGGAGTGAACACAGCAGCCCTATAGCAGTGAGAACAGCCAGAACCTTGGTCATGCTGGGCCAAATACCCAGAAAGGATGAAAGGTATCAACATTTTTGCAGCAAGGAACTGCAGATAGAGAAGAAGTCAGGCATTGAAAATCTTGTGGGTAACTTCATGTGACAGAAATATGTTAGTAGAAAAGACAAACTGTTTTACATGAAGCAAAATCTTTGAAGGAGCTGTAGAAATGACTGGGTTTCTGACAAGATGTGAGCGTAAGTTGAACTACCACCTATGTGAAGGGTTTTGAAGCAATATGCTACCTAGAATCAAGAGTTGAGACTATGCAGACCTCTTTATAATAGCAAGAAGCAAGTAATCCATGGAATCTTGTTCTGACTTCCAAATCCTTCCACTGCTGCCTTTTTCAAAGAATTATATTCTATTTTAGTTCACCCGCAATTTAACACATAACTGCTGCAAGTAAATGAGCTGGAACATGCCTTCTTTCCTGTTACATGCCTCCAGAGACATTTCTGTTACCAGAAATTTTCTCTTGACTGGTTATTACCCTTACCAGAAGGAAAAAAGAAGTGAATTTCATTTGGTCACAGTAACTTCTTCTGAGAAAACTGGTGTTTTTTCCATTTGGATTGGAAATAAAACATGTGTCCTCAATTATCAGTAATAGTTCTGTCCTGGGTTCAGCAGTAGCAGTCATGTTTTTCCTTTGTGTTAACTGGTGCAGTGCTGTGTTTTGACTTCTAGTTTGAGAGCAGCGTTGGTGAAGCCGATGTTTTCGGTTGTTGCTAAGTGATGTTTACCTTGACCAAGGACTCTGTGAGGCTCATGCTCTGCCAGGGAGGAGGGGAAGCTGTGAGGAGGCAGAGACGGGGCGCCTGACCCGGGCTAGCCGGGGAGGTATTCCATACCACAGCACGTCATGCCCGGGGTGGGGGGTAACTGGGAGTTACCCGGAAGGACAGGGGCTTCCGGGTGGAACTCGTTTTCTTGGCCGGTGGTATCGTATTCTCTTCCCTTGTTATTTTCCCTTATCATTGTTTTAGCTGATAGTAGCGGTGGTGATTTGTTGCTGGACTGTTCTTGTCTCAACCCGTGGGAGTTGCACTCTCTCGATCCTCCTCCCCGTTCCTCCGGGAGCGGGGAAGGGGAGAGCCCCGGTGCAGGGAGGGGGGGGGAGACGAACACGGACCTTGATTGTTGTCAGCTCGGCACCACTCACTGGGAGTGAGTGAACAAGTTACCTGACTGGGTTTAAACCACGACAGTTCTTTTTATAATGTCCTGGGTTCAGCAGTAGCAGTCATGTTTTTCCTTTGTGTTAACTGGTGCAGTGCTGTGTTTTGACTTCTAGTTTGAGAGCAGCGTTGGTGAAGCCGATGTTTTCGGTTGTTGCTAAGTGATGTTTACCTTGACCAAGGACTCTGTGAGGCTCATGCTCTGCCAGGGAGGAGGGGAAGCTGTAAGGAGGCAGAGACGGGGCGCCTGACCCGGGCTAGCCGGGGAGGTATTCCATACCACAGCACGTCATGCCCGGGGTGGGGGGTAACTGGGAGTTACCCGGAAGGACAGGGGCTTCCGGGTGGAACTCGTTTTCTTGGCCGGTGGTATCGTATTCTCTTCCCTTGTTATTTTCCCTTATCATTGTTTTAGCTGATAGTAGCGGTGGTGATTTGTTGCTGGACTGTTCTTGTCTCAACCCGTGGGAGTTGCACTCTCTCGATCCTCCTCCCCGTTCCTCCGGGAGCGGGGAAGGGGAGAGCCCCGGTGCAGGGAGAGGGGGGGAGACGAACACGGACCTTGATTGTTGTCAGCTCGGCACCACTCACTGGGAGTGAGTGAACAAGTTACCTGACTGGGTTTAAACCACGACAGTTCTTTTTTGGCGCCCAACGTGGGGCTCGAAGGGGTTGAGATAAGAACAGATCTGACTGGATTGATAGTCACTCGTCACAATGCTGATTTATTGGCTCTCAAGGTTTTTCCTCTTGATCTCACAGTTTCAGTATACCATATCTTACGTCCATCCGGTATTGGCTGTATTAGTGTTTTTCAAGTGTGGGGCTTGGGCTAAGGTTTTTATCCCATTGTACTTTATGGTAATGACTTGTAATACAATAGAATCGTTGATCATGAAACTGATCTGGTTTATGTTCCCAGTGTGGTCACCACCTTTATACTTTGGGAGGTATATGATGGAGGTGCTTAGCAATTACACATCTTTTTTCTCCTTCTCAGGTGCTCAACCTGTGAAGGAGACATCCTTTTACCCTCCTAGTCGTCCCCCCAGACCATTTACATTTGAGAGTTTTGAATTTTTTAAATGGCCTTTTAATGCTCTTGAGACTTGTTTGCTGATGGTGATGGGAATCACCATGATAACACGCATACAGAGTGTGTTTTGCCCACTACTGATTTCAAGAGTTAAGCAGATTCAGGTTTGGGTCTTGTCTGGGGTCAAACGACGATGTAGGAGGACCGAGAGATTTTCCCAGAGGCTGGACAGCCATGAGTGGCAGGGTGTGTGGGATAGTATGGGCAAGTATCTAGGTCAGTGGGCCCCTCCAGTATTTTGGAATTTCACTACCGAACAACTGCAAAATCCAGAAGAATTAGTAAAACACTTAAATGAGGTGTGTGGTCATTCTGGCCATACCAGAGATGGACAAATCACGGCAACGTGCTGGGGCTTGGCCTATGCTTACAGGGCCTTGTTCAACACTATCCAGCACCTTCAAAAGGAAAAGAATGTCGGCGGATTTGAGGGCAAAGTGACAGTCGCTACTCAAACTTTGGCTGCAATGAACTGCGCAGCTACCCCGGTGGCAAGTACAGCAGCTGCTCAAACTTCAACTGCAACAGACAGCGCGGTTACCCCAGCTCCAAGCACAGTAGCTACACCACCCCCAGCAACAAGTACAGTCGCCACTCAAACCACAGTGATAATCACTGCAGCCAAACCAGAGGACCAATTCGTACCAATATCAGTTGCCCCTGTACGCAAGAGAACAAGCAAAAAGGAGGCAAAAAGGGTGAAGCGAGATGAAGAACCAATGAATTCACCACCCGGTCCAGAATCTGATCAGGAGTCATCCTCACATGACGAAGAAGAAGAAGAAGAGGTAACTTCTCGACCTCGGACCTCAACCGAGCTGCGGAATATGCGAAAAGATTTTACCCGTCAACCAGGGGAGCACATCATCACCTGGTTACTCCGATGCTGGGACAATGGGGCCGATGGTCACGAACTAGAAGGTACAGAAGCCAAGCAGCTGGGATCACTTGCTAGAGAAGGGGGAATTGACAAAGCAATTGCAAGAGAGAAAAAGTCCCTCAGCCTTTGGAGGAGGCTCTTGGCAGCTGTGAAAGAAAGGTTTCCGTACAAGGACGATGTTACGAGTCGTTCGGCCAAGTGGACTACTATAGACAAAGGCATCCAGTCTCTGAGGGAATCGGCCATCGTAGAGATGATCTATCACATCAAGCCGAATAACGGGGATACACCTATAGATCCAGATGAAGTTGAATGTACACGACCCATGTGGCGAAAACTTACACGGAATGCACCGTCATCATATGCCCATTCATTGGCAACAGTGACCTGGAATGACATAGTACCACTAACAGTGGATGAAATGGTTCATAAACTCCGAGAGTTCGAAGACAATCTCACTCCTTCCATCATCTCAGCTGTGAAAAAACTGTCCCAGGACCTCGACAAATTGAGGGACGATGTATCTGATTTATCCAGCTCCTCACGTGTACCAACACGCGTCTCAGCTATTAACAAAAGACGTCCTATTGTTCAAGAGAGGAGATACAGAAGGTATACGCCACGGGGTACCCTATGGTTTTACCTGCTGGATCACGGAGAAGACATGACAAAGTGGGATGGAAAACCTACTTCAGCTTTGGAGGAACGGGTGAGTGAACTGAAGAGGGGAGCAAGGGCCAAGACTGATCGTCCCATGAGAGCTACGGCTTCAGTCTCTGGTGAGCAGTTTCCCAGATGGAGTGGAAGAGCTGATTTTACTCCAGCTCCTGTGATAAGGAAGAATAATCCCTTTCAACACGACTTAAGTGTCCAATGCTGTGACGACCATTAGAGGGGCCCTGCCTCCAGCCAGGTGGAGGTAGGGGACAATCGGATTTACTGGACTGTGTGGATCAGATGGCCTGGCACATCAGTCCCACAGAAGTATAAGGCTCTAGTAGATACCGGTGCACAGTGTACCCTGATGCCATCAAGCTGTCAAGGGGTGGAACCCATCTATATTTCTGGAGTAACAGGAGGATCCCAAGAGCTGACTGTGCTGGAGGCTGAAATCAGCCTGACTGGGAGGGAGTGGCAAAAGCACCCTATTGTGACTGGTCCAGAGGCTCCATGCATCCTCGGCATAGACTACCTCAAGAGAGGGTACTTCAAAGACCCAAAAGGGTACCGGTGGGCTTTTGGTATTGCTGCTTTGGAGACTGAGGAAATTGAGCAGCTGTCCACCTTGCCTGGTCTCTCAGAAGATCCCTCTGCTGTGGGGTTGCTGAAAGTTGAAGAACAACAAGTGCCAATTGCGACCACAACAGTGCACCGGCGGCAATATCGCACCAACCGAGACTCCCTGATTCCCATCCATCAGCTGATCCGTAGACTGGAGAGTCAGGGGGTGATCAGCAGGACCCGCTCACCCTTTAATAGCCCCATATGGCCAGTGCGAAAGTCTAATGGAGAATGGAGACTAACAGTAGACTATCGTGGCCTGAATGAAGTCACACCACCATTGAGTGCTGCCGTACCGGACATGCTAGAACTTCAGTATGAACTAGAGTCAAAGGCAGCCAAGTGGTATGCCACGATTGATATTGCCAATGCATTTTTCTCCATTCCTTTGGCAGCAGAGTGCAGGCCACAGTTTGCTTTTACTTGGAGGGGTGTCCAGTTCACTTGGAACCGACTGCCCCAGGGGTGGAAACACAGCCCTACCATTTGCCATGGACTGATCCAGACTGCACTGGAACAGGGGCAAGCTCCAGAACACCTGCAATACATTGATGACATTATTGTGTGGGGCGATACAGCAGAAGAAGTCTTTGAGAAAGGGAGGAAAATAATCCAAATCCTGCTGAAAGCCGGTTTTGCCATAAAACGGAGTAAGGTCAAGGGACCTGCACAGGAGATTCAATTTTTGGGAATAAAATGGCAAGATGGACGTAGACAGATCCCCACAGATGTGATCAACAAGATAACAGCAATGTCTCCACCAACTAATAAGAAAGAAACGCAAGCTTTCTTGGGTGCAGTGGGGTTCTGGAGAATGCACATCCCAAATTACAGTTCGATTGTAAGCCCTCTCTATCATGTGACCCGGAAGAAGAATGATTTTAAATGGGGCCCTGAGCAGCAACAAGCCTTTGAGCAAATTAAACGCGAGATAGTTCATGCAGTAGCCCTTGGACCTGTCCGGACCGGGCCAGATGTAAAAAATGTGCTGTACACTGCAGCTGGGGAGAATGGTCCTACCTGGAGCCTCTGGCAGAAAGCTCCAGGGGAGACTCGAGGTCGACCCCTCGGCTTTTGGAGTCGGGGATACAAAGGATCTGAGGCCAGCTATACCCCAACTGAGAAAGAGATACTGGCAGCCTATGAAGGGGTTCGAGCTGCTTCGGAAGTGATTGGCACTGAAGCACAGCTCCTCCTGGCACCCCGGCTGCCCGTGCTGGGCTGGATGTTCAAAGGCAGGGTCTCCTCTACACATCATGCAACTGATGCTACATGGAGTAAATGGGCTGCACTAATTACACAACGAACTCGAATAGGAAATCCCAGTCGTCCAGGCATTCTAGAAGTCATCATGGACTGGCCAGAGGGCAAAGATTTCGGAATGTCACCAGAGGAGGAGGTGGTGCGTGCTGAAGAGGCCCCACCATATAATAAACTGTCAGAAAGTGAAAAGCAGTATGCCTTGTTTACTGATGGCTCTTGCCGTATTGTGGGAAAGCATCGGAGATGGAAGGCAGCTGTATGGAGTCCTGGACGACAAGTTGCAGAAACTGCTGAAGGAGAGGGTGAATCGAGTCAATTTGCCGAGGTGAAAGCCATCCAGCTGGCCCTGGACATTGCTGAACGAGAAAAGTGGCCAGTACTTTATCTCTATACTGACTCATGGATGGTGGCAAATGCCCTGTGGGGGTGGTTGAAGCAATGGAAGCAGAGCAACTGGCAACGCAGAGGTAAACCCATCTGGGCTGCTGCACTGTGGAAAGATATTGCTGCCCGGGTGCAGAACCTGGTGGTGAAGGTACGTCATGTAGATGCCCATGTACCCAAGAGTCGGGCCACTGAGGAACACCAGAACAACCAACAAGTGGATAAAGCGGCTAAGATTGAAGTGGCTCAGATGGACTTAGATTGGCAACATAAAGGTGAATTATTTCTGGCCCGGTGGGCCCATGACACTTCAGGCCATCAGGGCAGAGATGCAACATACAGATGGGCCCGTGACCGAGGGGTGGACTTAACAATGGACACTATTGCCCAGGTTATTCATGAGTGTGAAACATGTGCTGCAATTAAACAAGCCAAGCGGTTAAAGCCTCTTTGGTATGGAGGACGATGGTTGAAGTATAAATATGGGGAGGCCTGGCAGATTGACTATATCACACTGCCACCAACCCGCCAAGGCAAGCGCCATGTGCTTACCATGGTGGAAGCAACCACCGGGTGGCTGGAAACATACGCTGTGCCCCATGCCACTGCCCGGAACACTATCCTGGGCCTTGAGAAACAGATTTTGTGGCGACACGGCACCCCAGAGAGAATTGAATCAGACAATGGGACTCATTTCCTGAATAACCTTATAGATATTTGGGCCAAAGAGCATGGCATTGAGTGGGTATATCACATCCCCTACCATGCACCAGCCTCTGGGAAAATCGAACGGTACAATGGGCTGTTAAAAACTACACTGAGAGCGATGGGTGGGGGAACTTTCAAGCATTGGGATACACACTTACCAAAGGCCACCTGGTTGGTCAACACCAGAGGATCTGCCAACAGGGCTGGCCCAGGCCAGTCAGAACTTTTACATATTGTAGAGGGGGACAAAGTTCCCGTGGTGCATATGAAGAATTTGCTGGGGAAGACAGTCTGGGTTATTCCTGCTTCAGGTAAAGGCAAACCCACTCGTGGGATTGCTTTTGCTCAGGGACCTGGATATACTTGGTGGGTAATGCGGGAAGATGGGGAAGTCCGATGTATACCTCAAGGGGATTTGATTTTAGGGGAAAACAGCCAGTGAACTCAATTGTATACTGTTGCCTGCTGTGTAATGCTTTTATAGCCCATCAACTAGATGTCTCCAGGTCACCAGCGACTGGCCCTGACTTCCTTCCAGCCATCATCCCAACAGAGAATGAACTTGGAACATCATGGACCGAATGGACTCGGCAGCATTATAGGGATTGGTCCATGCACTAAGAAAATGATTTTTTTTCCTCTTGGTCTGTATGTATATGGATGTATATATGTGGGAGAGCGATGGTGTATTGAAAATGTGGGATCTGAGCACGACGTGAATGGTATGGAATAAGGGGTGGATAATGTCCTGGGTTCAGCAGTAGCAGTCATGTTTTTCCTTTGTGTTAACTGGTGCAGTGCTGTGTTTTGACTTCTAGTTTGAGAGCAGCGTTGGTGAAGCCGATGTTTTCGGTTGTTGCTAAGTGATGTTTACCTTGACCAAGGACTCTGTGAGGCTCATGCTCTGCCAGGGAGGAGGGGAAGCTGTGAGGAAGCAGAGACGGGGCGCCTGACCCGGGCTAGCCGGGGAGGTATTCCATACCACAGCACGTCATGCCCGGGGTGGGGGGTAACTGGGAGTTACCCGGAAGGACAGGGGCTTCCGGGTGGAACTCGTTTTCTTGGCCGGTGGTATCGTATTCTCTTCCCTTGTTATTTTCCCTTATCATTGTTTTAGCTGATAGTAGCGGTGGTGATTTGTTGCTGGACTGTTCTTGTCTCAACCCGTGGGAGTTGCACTCTCTCGATCCTCCTCCCCGTTCCTCCGGGAGCGGGGAAGGGGAGAGCCCCGGTGCAGGGAGAGGGGGGGAGACGAACACGGACCTTGATTGTTGTCAGCTCGGCACCACTCACTGGGAGTGAGTGAACAAGTTACCTGACTGGGTTTAAACCACGACAAGTTCATAGTATAAGTTATATATCTGTGTATAGATAGTATCAAAGACAAATGCTCCTCCAACATGAGAAGGTCTTTATCCCAGTTTCCTTCTAGAGGCTTTTGGGGGAAAAATGTAGCCACCTGGAGCTACCTATTGGGACATTTAATTTTTTCATGTTGGCAATACTTAGATTTTCTGACTAAAAAAATAATTCCATTGGCAAATTGAGATACAGCTGTTTCATTAGCTCATGTTATTCTAGCATGGTGCTAATACAGAAGAGGAAATCAGATGAGTATTGTGTTTCTTAATCAGAATGTTATGGATTTCCTAAATACTTCTGAAAGATACTTTTAGAAAAGTCTATTTAACTTCTCACAAAGCTTAGAACTTCCTGCTGAACGAAATGAAGTCTCTTCCGAATACCACATAAGGAAGTGGATGGATACAGAGTGAGATATAGCAAAGCTGGATCATACCACTGCACTTCATAGCGATCCTACACTGCTGGTGCTCTCTTCTCTCACCACAGGCTAGGGGAGGGGAGGGCACAAGCGTATTACCTCAGCTGTTGTGACAGATTAAGCCTGACGTGCTGCCAAGTCTTATGTATATTAATAAGTTTCTCCCACTGATCCCCAATGGCAGTCAGATGGGTTCATTGGTAGATTGTGGTGGACATATAAATGTGGGAGCTGGGCAATTTGAGATAAACTGTCATGATTCATTAGCCCTGTTGAGGGAACAGTGCCAGGAAGTATCTGGCTGATGACTTGAGAGACACCTAGTAAGCAGAATAAACCCCCAGCTCCCTCAGCAAATCTCACAGCAGTGCTAAGGGGTCTAAACCCTGTGACAGATACAACCCACTGCCACTTGTAATAAGCTAGGAATTAAAAGCTCTTGTTATTAGGGACCTAAACTTAAAGGTTGGCAAACAATGTGCTTCTAAGTCACAGTCTGTCACCGACAGCGACTGTCTGTCCATGGCCTGCACAGTCTATCTGTGTATGCAGAAATAGAGGATGGAGGCTGATGAATTGCTGGTTATAGTGATATAAGGAAAGCAAGTGCCTGGAAAACATAGGGCTAAAATACTTTTAGCTTAATTTAGGTCTAAGATAGAGAACAATGTTTGTGTTATAAGTCTGTGGTGTGATAACAGAATTTAGTAGTCTTACTAACATGAGTGAATTATTTCTTACCATGCTTCTAATTATCAGTTGGTTTGGAGACAGTGCCTCATGAACATCTGCTAGCTTGGGATGTTCCTTGTCTGCCCATCCTGTTTTGCTTGCAATAAATTTTGTACAAAGGTCCCACTGTTCTAAAACTTTGCCAGCTATCAGAAAATTACAGATATGGCTGGTTTCACTATTTGTGTTTACTATTTTGTGATTTGGGCATATAACTGTGCCAAATGTAAAAAGTACACCTTGAGGAAGACTGCTTACTTCATCTTGAAGACCCCTGTCCACAACCATTGGAGGGCAGTGGGCAAGCACCAAAAGGGAGGAGTTCCTAAAACTAATTGCAATAGCCCTGCCATTCTCTTGGGAATCTAATAAATATGCATGTTTGTGTGTAATAAATATCTGCTTGCTTAACTCCTCAGTTGTCGTGGTTTAAACCCAGTCAGGTAACTTGTTCACTCACTCCCAGTGAGTGGTGCCGAGCTGACAACAATCAAGGTCCGTGTCCGTCTCCCCCCCCCCCGCACCGGGGCTCTCCCCTTCCCCGCTCCCGGAGGAACGGGGAGGAGGATCGAGAGAGTGCAACTCCTACGGGTTGAGACAAGAACAGTCCAGCAACAAATCACCACCACTACTATCAGCTAAAACAATGATAAGGGAAAATAACAAGGGAAGAGAATACGATACCACCGGCCAAGAAAACGAGTTCCACCCGGAAGCTCCTGTCCTTCTGGGTAACTCCCAGTTACCCCCCACCCCGGGCATGACGTGCTGTGGTATGGAATACCTCCCCGGCTAGCCCGGGTCAGGCGCCCCGTCTCTGCTTCCTCACAGCTTCCCCTCCTCCCTGGCAGAGCATGAGCCTTACAGAGTCCTTGGTCAGGGTAAACATCACTTAGCAACAACCAACAACATCGGCTTCACCAACACTGTTCTCAAACTAGAAGTCAAAACACAGCACTGCACCAGTTAACACAAAGAAAAAAACATGACTGCTACTGCTGAACCCAGGACATTATCCACCCCTTATTCCATACCATTCACGTCGTGCTCAGATCCCACATTTTCAATACACCATCGCTCTCCCACATATATACATCCATATACATACAGACCAAGAGGAAAAAATCATTTTCTTAGTGCATGGACCAATCCCTGTAATGCTGCCGAGTCCATTCGGTCCATGATGTTCAAAGTTCATTCTCTGTTGGGATGATGGCTGGAGGGAAGTCAGGGCCAGTCGCTGGTGACCTGGAGACATCTAGTTGATGGGCTATAAAAGCATTACACAGCAGGCAACGGCATACAATTGAGTTCACTGGCTGTTTTCCCCTAAAATCAAATCCCCTTGAGGTATACATCGGACTTCCCCATCTTCCCGCATTACCCACCAAGTATATCCAGGTCCCTGAGCAAAAGCAATCCCACGAGTGGGTTTGCCTTTACCTGAAGCAGGAATAACCCAGACTGTCTTCCCCAGCAAATTCTTCATATGCACCACGGGAACTTTGTCCCCCTCTACAATATGTAAAAGTTCTGACTGGCCTGGGCCAGCCCTGTTGGCAGATCCTCTGGTGTTGACCAACCAGGTGGCCTTTGGTAAGTGTGTATCCCAATGCTTGAAAGTTCCCCCACCCATCGCTCTCAGTGTAGTTTTTAACAGCCCATTGTACCGTTCGATTTTCCCAGAGGCTGGTGCATGGTAGGGGATGTGATATACCCACTCAATGCCATGCTCTTTGGCCCAAATATCGATAAGGTTATTCCGGAAATGAGTCCCATTGTCTGACTCAATTCTCTCTGGGGTGCCGTGTCGCCACAAAATCTGTTTCTCAAGGCCCAGGATAGTGTTCCGGGCAGTGGCATGGGGCACAGCGTATGTTTCCAGCCACCCGGTGGTTGCTTCCACCATGGTAAGCACATGGCGCTTGCCTTGGCGGGTTGGTGGCAGTGTGATATAGTCAATCTGCCAGGCCTCCCCATATTTATACTTCAGCCATCGTCCTCCATACCAAAGAGGCTTTAACCGCTTGGCTTGTTTAATTGCAGCACATGTTTCACACTCATGAATAACCTGGGCAATAGTGTCCATTGTTAAGTCCACCCCTCGGTCACGGGCCCATCTATATGTTGCATCTCTGCCCTGATGGCCTGAAGTGTCATGGGCCCACCGGGCCAAAAATAATTCACCTTTATGTTGCCAATCTAAGTCCATCTGAGCCACTTCAATCTTAGCCGCTTTATCCACTTGTTGGTTGTTCTGGTGTTCCTCAGTGGCCCGACTCTTGAGTACATGGGCATCTACATGACGTACCTTCACCACCAGGTTCTGCACCCGGGCAGCAATATCTTTCCACAGTGCAGCAGCCCAGATGGGTTTACCTCTGCGTTACCAGTTGCTCTGCTTCCATTGCTTCAACCACCCCCACAGGGCATTTGCCACCATCCATGAGTCAGTATAAAGTACTGGCCACTTTTCTCGTTCAGCAATGTCCAGGGCCAGCTGGATGGCTTTCACCTCGGCAAATTGACTCGATTCACCCTCTCCTTCAGCAGTTTCTGCAACTTGTCGTCCAGGACTCCATACAGCTGCCTTCCATCTCCGATGCTTTCCCACAATACGGCAAGAGCCATCAGTAAACAAGGCATACTGCTTTTCACTTTCTGACAGTTTATTATATGGTGGGGCCTCTTCAGCATGCACCACCTCCTCCTCTGGTGACATTCCGAAATCTTTGCCCTCTGGCCAGTCCATGATGACTTCTAGAATGCCTGGACGACTGGGATTTCCTATTCGAGTTCGTTGTGTAATTAGTGCAGCCCATTTACTCCATGTAGCATCAGTTGCATGATGTGTAGAGGAGACCCTGCCTTTGAACATCCAGCCCAGCACGGGCAGCCGGGGTGCCAGGAGGAGCTGTGCTTCAGTGCCAATCACTTCCGAAGCAGCTCGAACCCCTTCATACGCTGCCAGTATCTCTTTCTCAGTTGGGGTATAGCTGGCCTTAGATCCTTTGTATCCCCGACTCCAAAAGCCGAGGGGTCGACCTCGAGTCTCCCCTGGAGCTTTCTGCCAGAGGCTCCAGGTAGGACCGTTCTCCCCAGCTGCAGTGTACAGTACATTTTTTACATCTGGTCCGGTCCGGACTGGTCCAAGGGCTACTGCATGAACTATCTCACGTTTAATTTGCTCAAAGGCTTGTTGCTGCTCAGGGCCCCATTTAAAATCATTCTTCTTCCGGGTCACATGATAGAGAGGTCTTACAATCGAACTGTAATTTGGGATGTGCATTCTCCAGAACCCCACTGCACCCAAGAAAGCTTGCGTTTCTTTCTTATTAGTTGGTGGAGACATTGCTGTTATCTTGTTGATCACATCTGTGGGGATCTGTCTACGTCCATCTTGCCATTTTATTCCCAAAAATTGAATCTCCTGTGCAGGTCCCTTGACCTTACTCCGTTTTATGGCAAAACCGGCTTTCAGCAGGATTTGGATTATTTTCCTCCCTTTCTCAAAGACTTCTTCTGCTGTATCGCCCCACACAATAATGTCATCAATGTATTGCAGGTGTTCTGGAGCTTGCCCCTGTTCCAGTGCAGTCTGGATCAGTCCATGGCAAATGGTAGGGCTGTGTTTCCACCCCTGGGGCAGTCGGTTCCAAGTGAACTGGACACCCCTCCAAGTAAAAGCAAACTGTGGCCTGCACTCTGCTGCCAAAGGAATGGAGAAAAATGCATTGGCAATATCAATCGTGGCATACCACTTGGCTGCCTTTGACTCTAGTTCATACTGAAGTTCTAGCATGTCCGGTACGGCAGCACTCAATGGTGGTGTGACTTCATTCAGGCCACGATAGTCTACTGTTAGTCTCCATTCTCCATTAGACTTTCTCACTGGCCATATGGGGCTATTAAAGGGTGAGCGGGTCCTGCTGATCACCCCGACTCTCCAGTCTACGGATCAGCTGATGGATGGGAATCAGGGAGTCTCGGTTGGTGCGATATTGCCGCCGGTGCACTGTTGTGGTCGCAATTGGCACTTGTTGTTCTTCAACTTTCAGCAACCCCACAGCAGAGGGATCTTCTGAGAGGCCAGGCAAGGTGGACAGCTGCTCAATTTCCTCAGTCTCCAAAGCAGCAATACCAAAAGCCCACCGGTACCCTTTTGGGTCTTTGAAGTACCCTCTCTTGAGGTAGTCTATGCCGAGGATGCATGGAGCCTCTGGACCAGTCACAATAGGGTGCTTTTGCCACTCCCTCCCAGTCAGGCTGATTTCAGCCTCCAGCACAGTCAACTCTTGGGATCCTCCGGTTACTCCAGAAATATAGATGGGTTCCACCCCTTGACAGCTTGATGGCATCAGGGTACACTGTGCACCGGTATCTACTAGAGCCTTATACTTCTGTGGGACTGATGTGCCAGGCCATCTGATCCACACAGTCCAGTAAATCTGATTGTCCCCTACCTCCACCTGGCTGGAGGCAGGGCCCCTCTAATGTTCGTCACAGCATTGGACACTTAAGTCGTGTTGAAAGGGATTATTCTTCGTTATCACAGGAGCTGGAGTAAAATCAGCTCTTCCATTCCATCTGGGAAACTGCTCACCAGAGACTGAAGCCGTAGCTCTCATGGGACGATCAGTCTTGGCCCTTGCTCCCCTCTTCAGTTCACTCACCCGTTCCTCCAAAGCTGAAGTAGGTTTTCCATCCCACTTTGTCATGTCTTCTCCATGATCCAGCAGGTAAAACCATAGGGTACCCCGTGGCGTATACCTTCTGTATCTCCTCTCTTGAATAATAGGACGTCTTTTGTTAATAGCTGAGACGTGTGTTGGTACACGTGAGGAGCTGGATAAATCAGATACATCGTCCCTCAATTTGTCGAGGTCCTGGGACAGTTTTTTCACAGCTGAGATGATGGAAGGAGTGAGATTGTCTTCGAACTCTCGGAGTTTATGAACCATTTCATCCACTGTTAGTGGTACTATGTCATTCCAGGTCACTGTTGCCAATGAATGGGCATATGATGACGGTGCATTCCGTGTAAGTTTTCGCCACATGGGTCGTGTACATTCAACTTCATCTGGATCTATAGGTGTATCCCCGTTATTCGGCTTGATGTGATAGATCATCTCTACGATGGCCGATTCCCTCAGAGACTGGATGCCTTTGTCTATAGTAGTCCACTTGGCCGAACGACTCGTAACATCGTCCTTGTACGGAAACCTTTCTTTCACAGCTGCCAAGAGCCTCCTCCAAAGGCTGAGGGACTTTTTCTCTCTTGCAATTGCTTTGTCAATTCCCCCTTCTCTAGCAAGTGATCCCAGCTGCTTGGCTTCTGTACCTTCTAGTTCGTGACCATCGGCCCCATTGTCCCAGCATCGGAGTAACCAGGTGATGATGTGCTCCCCTGGTTGACGGGTAAAATCTTTTCGCATATTCCGCAGCTCGGTTGAGGTCCGAGGTCGACAAGTTACCTCTTCTTCTTCTTCTTCATCATGTGATGATGACTCCTGATCAGATTCTGGACCGGGTGGTGAATTCATTGGTTCTTCATCTCGCTTCACCCTTTTTGCCTCCTTTTTGCTTGTTCTCTTGCGTACAGGGGCAACTGATATTGGTACGAATTGGTCCTCTGGTTTGGCTGCAGTGATTATCACTGTGGTTTGAGTAGCGACTGTACTTGTTGCTGGGGGTGGTGCAGTTGCTGTGCTTGGAGCTGGGGTAACCGCGCTGTCTGTTGCAGTTGAAGTTTGAGCAGCTGCTGTACTTGCCACCGGGGTAGCTGCGCAGTTCATTGCAGCCAAAGTTTGAGTAGCGACTGTCGCTTTGCCCTCAAATCCGCCGATATTCTTTTCCTTTTGAAGGTGCTGGATAGTGTTGAACAAGGCCCTGTAAGCATAGGCCAAGCCCCAGCACGTTGCCGTGATTTGTCCATCTCTGGTATGGCCAGAATGACCACACACCTCATTTAAGTGTTTTACTAATTCTTCTGGATTTTGCAGTTGTTCGGTAGTGAAATTCCAAAATACTGGAGGGGCCCACTGACCTAGATACTTGCCCATACTATCCCACACACCCTGCCACTCATGGCTGTCCAGCCTCTGGGAAAATCTCTCGGTCCTCCTACATCGTCTTTTGACCCCAGACAAGACCCAAACCTGAATCTGCTTAACTCTTGATATCAGTAGTGGGCAAAACACACTCTGTATGCGTGTTAGCATGGTGATTCCCATCACCATCAGCAAACAAGTCTCAACAGCATTAAAATGCCATTCAAAAAATTCAAAACTCTCAAATGTAAATGGTCTGGGGGGACGACTGGGAGGGTAAAAGGATGTCTCCTTCACAGGTTGAGCACCTGAGAAGGAGAAAAAAGATGTGTAATTGCTAAGCACCTCCATCATATACCTCCCAAAGTATAAAGGTGGTGACCACACTGGGAACATAAACCAGATCAGTTTCATGATCAATGATTCTATTGTATTACAAGTCATTACCATAAAGTACAATGGGATAAAAACCTTAGCCCAAGCCCCACACTTGAAAAACACTAATACAGCCAATACCGGATGGACGTAAGATATGGTATACTGAAACTGTGAGATCAAGAGGAAAAACCTTGAGAGCCAATAAATCAGCATTGTGACGAGTGACTATCAATCCAGTCAGATCTGTTCTTATCTCAACCCCTCGTGTCCCACGTTGGGCGCCAAAAAGAACTGTCGTGGTTTAAACCCAGTCAGGTAACTTGTTCACTCACTCCCAGTGAGTGGTGCCGAGCTGACAACAATCAAGGTCCGTGTCCGTCTCCCCCCCCCCCCCGCACCGGGGCTCTCCCCTTCCCCGCTCCCGGAGGAACGGGGAGGAGGATCGAGAGAGTGCAACTCCTACGGGTTGAGACAAGAACAGTCCAGCAACAAATCACCACCGCTACTATCAGCTAAAACAATGATAAGGGAAAATAACAAGGGAAGAGAATACGATACCACCGGCCAAGAAAACGAGTTCCACCCGGAAGCTCCTGTCCTTCCGGGTAACTCCCAGTTACCCCCCACCCCGGGCATGACGTGCTGTGGTATGGAATACCTCCCCGGCTAGCCCGGGTCAGGCGCCCCGTCTCTGCTTCCTCACAGCTTCCCCTCCTCCCTGGCAGAGCATGAGCCTTACAGAGTCCTTGGTCAGGGTAAACATCACTTAGCAACAACCGACAACATCGGCTTCACCAACACTGTTCTCAAACTAGAAGTCAAAACACAGCACTGCACCAGTTAACACAAAGGAAAAAACATGACTGCTACTGCTGAACCCAGGACATCAGTGTGCAAGGTAGGAGGAGCAATCCCCCTTGCACCCGGTCCTGTAATAAACATACCTGCTTTATAACTCTCGTTGAGTTGTAGAGTCTGATTCCATGCATCAATAGGAGTAAGCAGTTCCTAATTCTTCTAATATGTGTTACTTCAGTCTCCCTGCCTCTCTTTAAGGAGCTGATTGTTGACAGCAATGCAGAGCTGAACCAGTTTACAGGACTTCATAAAAACTGCAGACTGGAGGGTCAACAAGGTGAGAATGGAAAGACTGACTGATTTACTTTTGTATCTAGCCTGTCTTCTTTCACCTTCTGTATTGTAAGCAAAGGGAGTTCAATTGTTTTACTTAGTGCAGTTACTCAGGTAACCATATATCTTCAGTATGGTGAGAATAAATTCTTATACAGATTCTTAGAGGTTTTATTGTCCAGTAGGCTGACTATCATAGAATGGTTTGGATTGGAAAGGACCTTATGATCATCCAGTTCTAATCCCCTTGTCACAACATGTTGTTTTTTTATATTAATGAACAAAAACATCCTCTAATAGAACAAGAAGAATGCTAAAAATTTGGGGAAGAGGAGACGGGAGATTCTGCATCTATCGCATTTGATTTATAACCTAGCATAAGGAGAAACAGATCCAAAATAAGGCTATTCAGAAAGACAGCTATTCTGAACTTTGCCATTCACACACAAGAACTGAGAATCATCTTCTGTATTGTAGTATCCTGTTCCAAACATCTTAGTCCTGCTGAACTATGATCTGTTCTTTACAATGCTTATTAAGAGATTTTTGTTGTTGTTGTCATTTGTTCTTTTCTGGATAATTAAAGCTCTCAAGTTTCTTTACCTGTCATTAATAATTATAAATACTTTTGTGGAGAAATGGATGAATCTTATTTACCCAGTTCCATCTAAAGAGCTATAATTAACTACTCTGTGCCACCAGGACTGAATCTACTGGATAAAGGTCAGCCCTCATAAATTTACAGTTGTTCCTTTCAGGACCCTTTGACCTCTGGATACCATTGCTAGTAAGGCTTTCCATGCATTGTGAACTGCTGCCAGCTGCTCTTCAAAGACTAATACCTAATACCTAAAAAGGTATTTTCCTAAATCTCTTCTAGGTCCTTTGTTCCCTCATCTGTGTACGTCAGACCTGTCAGAATGAATGCTTAAAGACATGATTATTTAGCCCTTTTTGTGGAAGAAAAAGCAACTGAAAACATCTGAGGAGCAAATCAAATGCAGCAGTCTTTTTTTAATATTTGGTTACATATTCAGGTCATTAGAGAAAATTACTTTTGTGACCTTTCCTACTACTATCTTTTGTTGTCCAGGGTTCGGTATGAATGGCAGTTTTTGCTTTGAGGATAAATTCAGTAAGTTAGCATTAGGGTACACAGCTGCCTGGGAACTATAGTGTAGAATAACAGAGGGCAGTGACAGGAATGAAATGCATTTGCAAAGCTACTATGGACAAAGATATAGTGTATTATGATTCTTTGTGCATCTCCCAGTCTATAAGTGCAAATACACCCATTTGTCTTCTCCGGATAATACTTTAGTTTGAAAAAGCTCTTAAGGAGTCCTCTCATCTATCTTCTCATATTGTGGCACAATGATTTGGTATGTTTATGGACAGTATTATTTGGCTAAATTGAAATCTATAGCCAAAACAGAGCTCAGTGGGATCTGAATTTGTATTTAATACATTTCAGGGTAACAAAGATGAGAAGCAGGATCCAGTTAAGGCTCTGTGATGATGGGTGTGTTAAAAAATGTTGTATAGAACAATTTCAAATCTTTACATTGTAAAAAATATACTATGGGACAAAAATGCTAACCACAGTGTAAACACCTGGAAAAATCTTTGAGGTTTTAAAAGTTATTTTCAATAAATAGAAGGATATAAATGTTACCTTGTCAGTGGAGAAGCTAAGGTTGTGTGGAGAGTTCATAGCAGCTTCCAGTAGCTGAAGGGGGCCTACAAGGATGCCAGAGAGGGACTCTTCATCCGAAACTGTAGCAACAGGACAAGGGGTGATGGGTTCAAACTGAAACAGTGAAAGTTCAGGTTAGAGGGTGGTGAAGCCGTGGCAAAGGTTGCTCAGAGAAGCTGGAGGTGTCCCATCCCTGGCAGTGTTCAAGGACAGGTTGGACGGGGCTTGGAGCAACCTGTTCTAGTGGAAGGTATCCCTGCCCATGGCAGGGGGTTAGAACTGGGTGTACTTAAGTTCTCTTCCAACACAAACCAGTCTGGGATTCTAGATGAACAATTATAGATCATCAGATTCTCTAGTTTTCAGTGTCTTCTCTCGCAAGAAACCAGGCATACACTGGGACCCACGTTTTCATGGACTTATTTTAAATGCTGATTCTTAGAATATCAGCAGATATTCTAAATATCTACCTAAATATCAGGTAGGCTAAAGACCAGATGATAACTTTTTATCCAGAAAAGAAAAAAAATACCAACAGACAAACAGAAAACCCTAAACAAAGCCACACCCCCCCACAAAAAAAAGGGTGTACAAAAGGTAGTGTGCTTCAAAATTAAATTACTCTCCATGTAAAATGCTTTAATCTGAGTTGTGTTCTTATTGATGTAAATAATCCAATGGCATATGAGATGAGTGCTACTGTGCTGATTAGAATTCATGTTTGATAAAACTGATTATCTACTTTTTAGTATCTTCTCCAAGGGAAGAGAACCTGCAGAATCATATGGTATCAATTGGTGGCATAAGCTGTAGGATAATAAAAAAGACTTTGACTTTCCTTTCTCCTGCAGTGTGAGTTGTCCCTGCTTGTGGCAGGGGGTTGGAACTGCATGATCTTCAAGTTCCTTTCCAACCCAAACCATTCTATGGTTCTATGAAACCATGCAATCAGAGGAATTTTAGGTTGAGTGAGCATACATCTGGGTTCTGCCATACCTGTGATTAGATACCATGCTATCACATGGGTGCAAATCTGACATACTCCAGAAATAAAAGAAGTCTGTAAAATAAAATAAATCCTGTTATTTTATATCTACAGTCAGGAGTGTGAAGCACATTTCAGCTTGATCATCAACTTAAATCAGCTCAGGTCAGAAGGAATCAGAAAGATGCCCCCAGATGGCTGCTTTAATACTGGATTTAATAGTTTTGAAACCAGTTTCTAAGGAGACAGTGTTTGACTTTCAGGCCGGACCAGAGTAACTAAAACTGATTGTTTCCCACTTTAGCATTGTCAGGCAAAGACTGGGGATGAAAATAGCTTATAAAATCAACTAATTCTATGCCTTGCAGAGGTGGCATTTTTAGACCATGGCACTTCATAAATAGCTAGTTAGGAGAAAAGCTTGTAGTAATTCTGGGCTTTGTACAGAGGATCTGTTCAGGATTGTCAATTCAGAAGCAAAAGAAACCATGATAAGCATTTATAATTCTGGGCTGTAAGTGGAGGTGGAAGTGCTCTTCTGGGACAATGAAACTCTTAGAAAATAGCTTAAATGCAAAGATTTAAAACCTATTGCTCATCTACAAGGTAGTTTAGTGAATATGAAATCACTCATTTAGACTGGGTTTAGATACAGTGGGACTATGTGTGTTGCATAGAAGATAAACAGGACTGTTCAGGATCAGAACAGATAGGAGTGTTGAAGAAAAATACAAGAATGGGTGTTATTATTCCCTAAACAAATGAAGTAGAAATTGGACAATAGTTCTGACAGGTCAAAGGACTTCCTGTTTTGTTCTCTCTCCTACATATATGAAATATGAATTCCTATGCAGACTGCTTGTGGGATTTTTTCATGTGAACTTACAACATCCATCCATGCAAAATCTGCCACTTCTTCTGTTCTGTAATCAGTTTTGCCTTTTCATGTCTTTTTCCTACACCAGTCATTCGGAGTGAGTACCACTCCTCCATTCTGAGGGGTAAGTAGAAGTGGGCATATGTAGAAGTGGGTATAAGTGTGGCAAGTACAGAAAATACCCACAAAATTATAAAGGAAAGCAGAACTCTTCAATACTTATAAGGTGTTTCTTACTTTGAAAGCAGGTATAATGTATCTTACCTCTTTTTCTCATTCTTTTTTCTTTCTCACTTTCTGATAACCCTTGTATGAGTAGAGAAGTTATCTCTGAACACCCAACTAATTCAGTTTTTATTCACATGTAAACTTTTCTGCTTTAATTTAAATCAGTAACTGTGTACCACAGGTCTAAGCATTCCAAAATAGATTGACAAGGCAAATTTGAATTTGATAATTTGAGGTTTTGTGGGGGTGTCCTGTCCAGACACACAATGGTAAATCAAGATGCTTTGCCATGGTTGATTCCCTCAGGCAGAGGATTTAAATCACATGTCCTGACTATGCCGTAGTACATATTTGGGCTGAAAGAGGTAAATGTGTTTAATAAAACTCATTCAAATCCTTTTTGTAGGCCTCAGGTTTACTAAAAGCAAGACAAATCCTCCTCTTAAATTATGTCTTGAGATCTAAAACTCTGTTACAATAACTGGATGATCTTAAGGTCCTTTCCAACCCTAACCATTCGATGATTCTATGATACACAATTCTGTTTCATTCAGTAATGAGTCTAGCTGGTGTAGGTACTTGCTCACCATGATTAGATGCACAAAGAAGTCGGATATGCCACTGGTGTTTTTTCTCCTATGCTTGTAACAGTAATAGTATTGCTTCTTTAAATTCAGTGACATGTAGTTGTGATTTTAAAGCATGAGGGTCTGGTTCTTGTTCTTGCTCCTGTTAGTGAAGCTCCAGTTGACCATGGAGTGCTGCAGAGTGACAGTGTGAAATCCTAGGGGGCCACAGATTTTTTAGAATGCAAAATAGTCACTAATAGGGCACCTGGTGAGAATAGTCCTTTTTTTGCCTTAAACGATATTTAATCTAGACACAACTCTTTCATCTTAGATGTTGAGGAAGTCTGTTTTAAAAGGGAATACTGGCATTTTTAGGATTCTCTGAGAGCTGTTTCAGGTATGTTTCAATGTAAATTTCTCCTAAAAATCACAAAAATCACAGAGGGAAAAACTACCATAGATGTCCTATGTGTGAAAAGTGCTCAAGTTCCAGCTGTAAACTGGCATGAAATAAATATGTCACATGTCCATCTTTTGTCAATTTTTAGCTATTAATGGTTAAGCCTGTAAATCACTAGGTATTGTGTAAATATCTATTTTGCCCATATTTCAAAGTTATATACTTTGTTAATGAAAAGTTGCTGATATCAGTAACTGATTCCTGATTTCCCTTGCTCAAAAGCCAAAATCATAAAGAAGGATCATTCAAATTTTCCATATTGTATTGCACAATATTGAAAATACATCTGCAATTACTGTTTTCCAAATAGAGAAAATCGGAAAGAGATATCAAAACATTCACTGGGTTTTAATAATAATTAAAAACCCTATCATTTTTTATTAAAAAAAAAATCCTGTCTAGCTTTTAGGCTTTTCTATAATTTTCACAGCACAATGTCAGGATAGGGACTTCTAATGTTGTGTACTTATTGTCATGTTATGTTAACTTACAGAGGGGAGATTGAGATGAGGTCTCAGACAGAAGTTTTTCCCTGTGAGGGTGGTGAGGCGCTGGCACAGGTCGCCCAGAGACGCTGTGGCCGCCCCATCCCTGGCAGTGATCAAGGCCAGGTTGGATGAGGCTTGGAGCAACCTGGTCTAGTGGAAGGTGCCCCTGCCCATGGCAGGGGGTTGGTACTGGATGAACTTTAAGGTCCCTTCCAAACCAGACCAGTCTGGGATTCTGTGTAACCTAATGTCATGGCTTTGAGGGGGGTGGAAGCCCATTCTGGCCCTGACCAGCTTTCACCTGATCATGGGACCAGGAGTACCATAGCAGGTCAGCTCAGGACCATCAGTTCCTGTTCCTTGCCCTGCCAGGCCAGGGATCCTCTGCATTCCTTGGCTCATTGTCTCTCAGGGGCAGTCTGCTCTGCAGGTTTTCAGATTTGGCAGGTTCAACAACTTCTAAATCAGGGAGGAGCAGGGTGTGGGGTGGTAATTTTTGCATTCAGTTCTTTGTGTTTGAATTTGCAGTCACACTGAGTGAACTTCCCCCTTTCTTTCTCACTCAGCATCTACATGCTGTGAATTATGTTATTTAATTTATCCATATAAGAAAGGAGTGAATGATAGCCCATTATTGTTTTACATTCTGAGATCAATTTCAGAGTTCAGGGCTATTCTTTTAGCCTTGCCACTGGACTTACACAGGCATGACTATTTTTTTATAGCTCCCTTAGGCAATGCTGAAACTATAAACATAATGGGAATGAAGCGTTACCATGTGTATCTCATAGCACCAAAGAGAGTAACTAGAATTGGTGCTGACACAGCATTCGGTTTGTATTAAAGGTTTAACATACTACACAACTCCCCTTTACTGCTTGGATTTAGGCTTTTAGGTCATTAGGAGAGGCTGTGTGGAGGGACTTTCCTAAAATGCCTGCTATTGAGGTGTCTACTACTGTCATAACAAAGGATACACACTGAGATGCTTGGTTCAGTTCTGGACAGCAATATGGGAAAATAACTCTGGGAAAATTCAGGTGTATGTGTATGCCTAACCTTTGTTTACGCAGTAAAGGGGCAGCATGAAACAGTGAAATACATTTAGAAGTAATGCACAGCTATATAGGTTGTATAGCTGTATCTGTCTATACATGCACATACTCGTGGGTATTGCTTAAGTTTTATGAAACCTATCTATATTGACACACAGTTTCAGTCACATACAGAACTTGACTTTCCTCTCGCTTAATTGATGTAGGAAAGGAAAAACACCACTGCAGTCAGAAATTACAGAGGCATTTAAGGAAATCAGGGATATGAAAATGAGTCCCTGATAAATGGATGCAGTCATACATCAGAATTTCTCTCTCTAATTCATTAGATTTTACATTTCTGTTACAAGAAACACTTTGTTAAAGTGAAAAATTTTCTTCAAATTCTACTGTAAGAATTTAAAATAGTTTTCAGAAAACATAGATTTAAAAAAGCTTATTAAACTTATGCTAAACATTATCTTCAAGCAGATCATTTCTCCTTGCAAATATTTCCTCTGGACAATTTGGACTGGATTTTCTTTCTTGTTTGGATGTACATTACATGGGGAATAGCTTCTTCGGTGAAATTTCTCAAACTGCTAGGAAGCCTAACACGTTTAATGAGGGTTTCTTGACTTCAGCCTCTTTAACTGTGGAAAACGTTTCCTGTTTCTGACATTACTCATTGCTTTCAGTTTGTTTAGTTGCTATTTTATCTTTGCTATCAATTTTTGCTACTTGCGTTGCTTCAGCATTCCAGTAATAAGCCTCCCACTGTTTTTTCTAATGACTTGTACAGTTCAATGTCAGCCATGTCTCAGTTAACTATAAAAGTGCGTTCTTACTCCTACCTGCTCCTTTTGTTTGATAATATAAAACTTGACTTCAATACAGCTCTAAATCAGGAGCTCGGGTTTTGTCCCTAAAATAAATCAGTCACCTTGCCAGCCATACCAGAAAGTTCCTGTCAGATTGAATTATCAGTAAAGTGAAGGTCAGCCAGGTTTATTACTTAATATCTCTATCATAGTGCATGCTGCTTAATGATACCTTAGCCTCCAGCAGTTCCCCAGGCTTCACTATATCCATCTTTCCTCAGTGTGTTTTTTCCTGCTAGACATCAAATGTACTTAAGGCTCAGCAATTAAAGCCTCTTTCTATAGTAGTTATATTTTATATAAAGGAAAGATACAATAATTCAGAGAATCAGTGCAGATCATGTGCCTAATTTAAATGCTCTAAGATGCAGATAAGAATTCAATAGACGTGTATGTGAAAGTTGCCCACACATATTATTATACATGGATATGTATAATAATTTGAATGTACAAAACTACAGCTATTTTTTCAAAAAAGGTGGACAGCCTTATTTATATATGCAAATATACAAAAGTGTGCCTGAAAACAGTGCTTCTGGTGAATGACAGAAACAGTTCTTCATGATTATTGTATTGCTGCCATGATAAAGCATCCAGCTTAAAAGACTAGTGACAAAGTAGGTATAATATCTGAGCATTAAAAAAAAATCACAGTAAAGAAAATCTTCCGTCTTCCTCATGAAGGTTTCCCTAGATCCTGTATGAGATCAGTGTGTCATACAGGAGAGATGTGGCAAAAAGTGCCTGGAAAGGTAGCTGGTCAATTGTGAATTTCCTGGGAATGGAGGAATCCACAAAGAGAATAAAGACGCTGTATTGCCCAGCACAGGACATACCACCTCATATTATAGCTCATGAGTGAGAATGTAAAAGCTTCAGCCTGGGTACAGGCAAGAGAGAGAATTTCAGATAAGAATCTCTTATGGCACAGCACTGAAAGTA